>NC_134141.1:75220000-76420000 GCF_033958435.1 Carettochelys insculpta
CAGCTCCTGATATGAGAGATAGCACTAAAAGATAGCTGGGAGCCCAACGGGTGTGGGGTATGGTGACCATATTTCCCAAGGCTAAATAGGGGACTCCCTGGCAGAAGAAGAGGGTTGACACCTTCCTGGCACCTAAAATAGGGGA
The DNA here is from genome assembly GCF_033958435.1 of Carettochelys insculpta. Classification (NCBI taxonomy): domain Eukaryota; kingdom Metazoa; phylum Chordata; order Testudines; family Carettochelyidae; genus Carettochelys; species Carettochelys insculpta. The sequence goes on from NC_134141.1 coordinate 75,220,146, forward strand.
CTGTCCTGGCCAAAACAGGACAGATGGACACTCAGGCAACGGCTGCCCTGTGGGGGCTGCCACACTACTGGAGGGTGGGGGTGCTCCCTGGCTGCTGGGAGCAGCTGCAGCTCCCGGCTGCCCCATGCCTTGGGGCACCAGGAGTGGGGCTGCTACCCTAGTGGGACCTCTCCACGCTGGTAATCCTCCCACCTCCCCTGAGTTGTAGGGAGCCAGGAAAGGGAAGTCAGCCACACTGATGCTGCTCCTAGGCTCACCTGTGTGGCGGAGAGCTGGGAGAGCCAGGAGGCAGCCATTTCAGTCCAAGTCCCAGCTCTCTCGAGCAGCAGGGAGCTGGGGCCTGGCAGTAGCCATGGTGGTCTGGCTCCCAGCTCCTCCAGGCTGTGGCGAGCCCAGCGGCAGCTGTGCCTTCCAGCTCCCAGCTTCCCCAAGGCAGGGAGAGTTGGGAACCAGGCAGCAGCCACTCCCCTCATGCAAATATGGGGCAGTTATCCCCTTTGTTAAAATAAATCAGGACGCCTTCCTGGCACCCAAAATATAGGGCTGTTCCAGCCAAAACTAGGTGGATTGCCACCCTAGCTTGTGGAAGATGCACTCAAACTAATTGAACAGTAATAAGCTACGTCTACACGTGAAACCTACATCGAAATAGCTTATTTCGATGTAGCGACATCGAAATAGGCTATTTCGATGAATAACATCTACACGTCCTCCAGGGCTGGCAATGTCGACGTTCAGCATCGACGTTGCGCAGCACCACATCGAAATAGGCGCTGCGAGGGAACGTCTACACGCCAAAGTAGCACACATCGAAATAAGAATGCCAGGCACAGCTGCAGACAGAGTCACAGGGCGGACTCAACAGCAAGCCGCTCCCTTAACGGGCCCCTCCCAGACACAGTTGCACTAAACAACACAAGATCCACAGAGCCGACAACTGGTTGCAGACCCTGTGCATGCAGCATGGATCCCCAGCCGCAGCAGCAGTAGCCAGAAGCCCTGGGCTAAGGGCTGCTGCACACAGTGACCATAGAGTCTCGCAGGGGCTGGAGAGAGAGAGCGTCTCTCAACCCCTCAGCTGATGGCCGCCATGGCGGACCCCGCTATTTCGATGTTGCAGGACGCGGATCGTCTACACGTGCCCTACTTCGACGTTCAACTTCGAAGTAGGGTGCTATCCCCATCCCCTCATGGGGTTAGCGACTTCGACGTCTCGCCGCCTAACGTCAATTTCAACTTCGAAATAGCGCCCAACACGTGTAGCCGTGACAGGCGCTATTTCAAAGTTAGTGCCACTACTTCAAAGCAGCGTGCACGTGTAGACACGGCTACAGAGAGGGAGCCATGCTAGTCTATATACTATCAAAACAAAAATGCAGTGGGTCTGTCCCACAAAAGCTCACCTAATAAATGATTTTGTTAGTCTTTAAAGTGCTACTTGACTGCTTTTTGGTTTTCAAGCTAATTGCTGGTGCTTCGTTGTGGAGGATATTCATTGCATGTAATCCATGGACAAATTACATGACAGGAAAAAAGACTTAAAAAGAGATGTTGGGGTAGCTGGGAACTCCTAATGGTTGATACAGCAGGAAGCCAACCCCTCACCCCCATTTTTATAACACACTTTGGCTACGTCTACACGTGCAGACAACATCGAAATAGCTTATTTCGATGTTGCGAAATCGAAATAGTCTATTTCGATGAATAACGTCTACACATCCTCCAGGGCCGGCAACGTCGATGTTCAACTTCGACGTTGCTCAGCCCAACATCGAAATAGGCGCAGCAAGGGAACGTCTACACGTCAAAGTAGCACACATCGAAATAGGGATGCCAGGCACAGCTGCAGACAGGGTCACAGGGCGGACTCAACAGCCAGCCGCTCCCTTAAAGGGCCCCTCCCAGACACAGTTGCACTAAACAACACAAGATCCACAGAGCTGACAACTGGTTGCAGACCCTGTGCCTGCAGCATAGATCCCCAGCTGCTGCAGAAGCAGCCAGAAGCCCTGGGCTAAGGGCTGCTGCCCACGGTGACCATAGAGCCCCGCAGGGGCTGGAGAGAGAGCATCTCTCAACCCCCCAGCTGATGGCCGCCATGGAGGACCCAGCAATTTCGACGTTGCGGGACGCGGATCGTCTACACGGTCCCTACTTCGACGTTCAACGTCGAAGTAGGGCGCTATTCCTATCTCCTCATGAGGTTAGCGACTTCGACGTCTCGCCGCCTAACGTCGAAGTTAACTTCGAAATAGCGCCCGACGCGTGTAGACGCGACGGGCGCTATTTCGAAGTTGGTGCCGCTACTTCGAAGTAGCGTGCACGTGTAGACGCAGCTTTTAACCCCTCCTACGAGTTGTGGGCGGATGGTAAGATCCCTACAATGGATTTGCTGGAGGGACAAAGATGGAAAAGAGGAGGAGCTGGTAAAAGAAATCCCAGACACTCAGTCAAGTTGCTGCCTGATTAAACCATGTCAGTGTCTCCCATCCTTCTTCCTGTATGGCCAGACAATAAGTGAACTTACTATACTGAAGTCATTAGCAAAACTCCCACTGACTTCAGTGGAGCCAAGATTTACCCCCACAGTACGGATGCTCATCTGAGTTTTACCTAAACATATCCATACTTAGATTAGTTCCCTTCCTTCTAATCGACTCAGCTCTATACTGCATATTTTGTCTTTTATTGAAGTTTACACAAATTCTTATCCTCCTGTCCATTTCCTCAAAACTTTGAATCAAATCCTGTCCCTCCTTCATGTTCCTATTATTTCCGATACTCTGTTGCACCAACCTCTATTGCAGATTTTGGACACACTGCCTACATTTTAATAAATTACATAATGTATAATGCTGATTAATGTCTTCAACCAAACGCAACAGATATGTAATCATATTGCTTCGTGTACCATTGGATAGCACTGTGAAACTACAATGATTAATCTTATATAAGAAAATATAACAAACTACAGAAAAATAATACAAAAGTACAGAATGCGGTCCAGTGATTCCTATTCTCCAAATATCTACCTATCTTTGCATTTAATACATCAACTTTTTCACTATTTTGTCCTCTTACATGGTTGTACATGGCATGCAGCAGCTCTGTTTCAAACAAATCAGTTAGTGGACAAACTTTATAGGCACAATGCAACATAGTTTAAGCAGAAAAAACCGATGCACCACAACTCACAATGGAGCATGATATGTAAGAATTCAAGGCCTATACATTGACATATACAGAACTTATAAGAATATTGCTGATAATGTCTTCTTCTGACAACCAATAACATTTTAAGGTCTTCAGATGAATACGAAAGAAAAAGAAAAAAACAGTAATATCAATTTGCAACATATGATCCTTTAAATACCTTAACCATAGTATTCCTACCCTTTTTAAATTTTAATTTTTGGACATTTCTGTTCCATCCTACAATATTTTGGAATTAGTTTGTCTTATCAAGATAAGATCTTCACTGTTGCATACAATAGGCCCTTAAAGTCTGCTACAACAGCTCGCTAATGCCTTGTTTTTAGCCACCTATTGCTCCAAATACCCTCAGTCCTCCATACTGGTAAACTTAACTATGATTCACCTGGCTTTGAGTTCACTATTTCAATATCTGTTTGCATAGTATTTGATTGAGCATCCATTTTCTCAAGAAGAATTTGAACAATGAAACACTTTCAGGTAGGCTACATCTAACGCTACAGAGATCTTTCAAAAGATCTCTTCCAAAAAGAACTTATTTCAAAAGAGTGTGTCCACACACAAAGAAGCAGATCTAAAGAGAAATCTGCTCTTTCAAAAGATCAAGTCCACACAGCCCCCGCTCTCTTGAAATAAAGAGCCAGGGATCAAAGAATCAGGCCCCATGAAAACTGCTCTTTCAAGAAAAAAAATGCCGTGGAGCATCTACACATTTTCTTTTGAAAGAAGCTTTCGAAAGGGGGAGCTCTTCCTGAAATGAGAAAGGACGAGCAGTTTTGAAAGGTGTGCCGCATTCTTTCACTTTATTTTATATTTGTCTGGATACCACGCACAGTGTGACCTTATTTCATTGAAAGAAACTACTCTCTGCTTTCCTGTAGCTGCATCTTTAGCCTTTTTTTTCACTTATTCACCATAGATGAGTATAATTAGAAGATACCATAAAATTAAAAATAGTTTAAACATGTACTGGACTTCCTGAATTCTTTCTTCCTTTTATTAATCTGCCCCTCTGGTTTTTTTCTTTTAAACAATTGAAGAGTTTCTGGAAGAAACTCAATATATAAGGAAATACACTTTTCAGATGGATGTCAGGCTCAGTGCACACAGGAGACAAAAGGGCTGAAAAGACAGACTCAAATGCAAAATTGCTAAGGTGAATGGTAGGCAGATTCTTAGATTGTCCCACTAGAACCACATGACCAACCATACGACCCTGCAGTCATACGTAAAATCAGAAAAGGCAGTTTAAATGGAGATGAGAAAAATGATAAATCACTGATGATGGCCCTATTCTGACACAGAAAACAGTGAAATCGCACACAAAATACAGTATGGAGTCTGATAAAAATATGTAAACCACATAGAACCACAGATCTGTTTTTAAAATAGCTTCCAATAGTTTCCAGATACTTAAGGAAGAAAAATTAGGACACTTTATTCCACAGACAATGGTAAACCACTACTTTATTCCATGGTAAATCACTACTTTCCCCAAGTAAGTCTCCATCTTTCCAGTGTCTTATGGTTTTCTGATCTCATTTTTTTCAGAAGATAAAATTAATGGTCTGAATGTGTGCTGACCAGAGAGGACTTTAGCTGACTACAGTGTTATATCAAAAAAAAAGTTGTCAAGTAGCACTTTAACAAAATAATTTATTAGGTGAGCTTTCGTGGGACAGACCCACTTCTTCAGACTGGCTTTCTCTCTGTTACTATTCAACATAGTGTTATATATTTTTAAAAGGCAGACATATATTTTAGGAAAACCCACATATTGCTGTTTGCAGACTTACAAATGCAGTTCTGATGGTTGACATTATCAGTCCCTGAGCTCAATTTAAGCATGGTATTTCAAAACTCTCAAGGCTTACTATTCCCAATTAAGGATTATAGAAACAGGCTGGGTGAGCCTAGAGGGTTTTGAATTCTGCTTGTAGAACAGTAAGTAAATATGGCTATCTCCAGGCTCACAAAGCTTTAAGAAAAAGTATATGAATCTAATTATTTTAATCAACAGGAAACATTGTGTGATATATGTCAGAGGTAGTCTCATAACAAGCAACTACGTAGAAAGCATAAATTGTGTTGACTAAAGCTTCAATGCACATAAATATCAAAATGCTGAGATATGTAGAGGGTGAAGAGAAAACGTATTACAAAGTACACACTCACAGAACTTTCTACCAAATAATTTCCATCAACAGACATGTCTGCAAGTCAAATAACCTCTGCATGTCACCTGTCAATTAGGGGTGTATTTATCTCTAAGTTTTTAATTTGTGCTACTTTTGTTAGATGTCAGTTTTACTCATTAGAATATATCCACCAAGCTTAGAAACTATGCTTGGCTAAATTTATATTGGTTCAGTTTAAGACTTGATTGCATTTAGGAAATAATTGAACAACATTTACTACATATTAATACAATATTTAAGTTGATATTTTAATTTCAAAAGAATCAGAGAATTCAAAGTTAATTCATGGTTACCACAGTAACCATAACTTGGCCTCATACACATGAATTAAAGAAGGGTTGCATTATTGGTTTCACTTGGCCAGTGTTAGCCACAATGTCTAGTATCTATGCTCCAACCCAGGAAAGCACATCAGCACATGTTTATCTTTAAGCACATGGCTGGACACCAGTAAGTGCTCAAGTACTGTGGTGGGTTGGTAATAAACTTCATAAATAGTCCCTTTCCACACATAACAGATGCAATTTGAGGATAAGACAGAACACAACTGAAATTGTTTACCTAATCCTACTGGGAGAGAATGAAAATCCTACATAATGACACATTTTTCAGTCAAACTACCCTAATGAGAAGCCAATAGTCAGGAAAGCAATTTTTTTCCTTTTAAATCTCATGAGTTCATTTTTGCTTATGAAGGTAGGGACCATCTCTGCAGATGAAGGGTAAAAGCTTCTTCCTTAACAGAGGAGACCTCCAGGAATTCTGTGGTATAAGGATCTTCTCTTAAGGTCCCATATAAAAGTGTTTGATCCTTAGTCTGAAGTTAAATGTGCAGAAACACTCAGGGAAAGGCTCATGGCTCAAGAGAAGTCTGTCATACTGCCAGGATCTAGAATGTCAACTGGGATGAAACAAAAAACGATGTCTCATCATTTGGCACATTTGGATCCCAATATACAAAATCACTAAACGTTTGTAGTGAGCTCTCTAACAGAAATTATTTGTATCTGTTTCTTTTGAGGCTATAAAACCTTGTGGGTGGATTTTATTTTCTTAATCTGAACCATATCCATCCCTAAGCCTACAATTTTTTATACAGCAGAGAATATTCATTGTTGGTGTGAAAAGTCAGTAGTTAAATAATGGTCATTCACCTGTAAAAGTAAAATAATGAGTTGTGGGAATGGCAGCTATGCCAAAGACAAAGTATCTAAAGATGTTCATGTTTGGAAAGCATTAAATTAATCTTTAACAGCTGGAACATTGTCAGGAGAGGAAGTGGTAGAGTTATTGGCAGCAGATGTGAGTTGCTCAATAAAAAGACAGCACAAGAAAAATCAGCACTGTAATTACTATTTTTATAATGTAGACAGAGATGGGTAATCTAAACAATGGTTCCTTCTTACCAGAGGGCTTACAAGATTGTATTACTTAAATGGTGCACTCCTATTTAAGAATAAAACAGCCAGTTTCAACATAGAATTTAAGAAAATCTCCTTGAAGAATTTACTCTATAATCCTACACAGATATTTTAAGTTGGTTCTCAATCATGAAGCAATGTTTATTGTATTTAAAAATATGTATTAGGCCTACGCTTATTGGGGTAGATTAGGGATATAGACAAGTACAGGATAAACAGTCATACCTTTAACAATAAAAAAAATTGTTATGCAGTTATGCACCTGACCTTGAAACTCTCTTGTATGGGCAGACATGCCTAGCACAATAAAGATAATAAAGAGAGGAAGATCCTTGAATGCATATTCAAAAAGTTTTACTGCATATATAATTATGTGGCAACTTTGTTACTCCTCAGTAAGGCTACGTCTACACTAGCACGCTACGTTGAAGTAGCCTATTTCGAAGTAAGGACATTGAAATAGGCTACTTCGATGCGTATCATCTACACATCCTCCAGGGCTGGTACCATCAACATTCAAAGTCGAAGTAGCGACGGGGAACATCGAAAGGAGCTGCTCCAGAAGGAAATGCGGAGCGTCCACACACACAAGAAATCCCTGTCGAAATAAGGGGCCAGCAAAGCCCCAAGCTGCTCTCTTAAAGGGCCCCTCCTAGACACACTTGCCCTGCACAGCACAAGATCAACAGAGCCGACAACTGGTTGCAGACCCTGTGCATGCAGCACAGACCCCCAGCTGCACCAGCAGCAGCCAGAAGCCCTGGGCTAAGGGCTGCTGCACATGGTGACCATAGAGCCCCGCAGGGGCTGGACAGAGCGTCTCTCAACCCCTCAGCTGATGGCTGCCATGGAGGACCCTGCTATTTCAAAGTAGCAAGATGCGGATCGTCTACACGCGCCCTACTTTGACGTAGGGCGCTATTCTCATCTTCGGATGGGAATAGCGATTTCGACGTCTCACCACCTAACGTTGATTTCAACGTTGAAATAGCACATGGCACATGTAGACGCTACACATGCTATTTCGATGTTGTGCCAGCTACTTTGAAGTAGCTGGCTAGTGTAGACGCACCCTAAGAGTCTAATACTTTTTCCCTAATTGAGCCCTTTCATTACATATAGTTGTCATAAGAAAGGTAGTATTTACCCATACTTAACATTCACTGGTATCGAAGATGGTAAAATATACTTAGAAGGGTAAATGGGTTGTTGTCGTGATGTGGCAAAGTGTGTTCAGAAGTAGTTTTATTTTTACTGGTGCCCACTGCTCTGTTGGAAGTAGCGTTTGTAACCAAGTACCTGGAATGAGATGTTAAACTTGAGGATTTTGTGGAAAACATCCTGGGTCTATTCTTATTATCAGTAACTTTGTACAATGTAAAGGAGACATACCGTAATATATCACCAGTAATGTTTCAGAAATGGGTGGGACAAAAGACAGGAGTAACATTACAGTGTTAACCTACTATATCTGTCTGATCAAGAACTCCTCCTAAACAGTAATCACTAAGACCATGAAATTCAGTACACAGCTTCCCCTTATCATAACTTAAAGCAATGTAATGGTTTGGTTTTGCCAGAAAAATCAGATGTGCCTGGAATGAAAATGCTTCTCAGAAAACCAAACATAAAAGACAGAAACACCAAATCAAGTACAGTCCTCAAAATTGACATAACTGAGCAAATGTGGAAAAAGACTGAACTAAGATGAGCTAGAAAAGTAGGATGGATCTGGAATAGGATTCTATCTCAAACCTTAAAGACAAGAGAAAAAAGGGAGAAATTTGGAGTAGTGTTCTGTTTTGGCACAGCTAAACCAATACCTAAGTTTTGAAAACTGGAAGAAAATGCTATGGGAGACCAAATGAATATAGCACTGTTTTGTTTTAAATAAAGTGAATGATAAGTATTTATAGAGATCAGTTAAAAATATACTTGATGGGACTCCAATTTAAAAATATTTAAAAAGTAAATGGAAAAAATCTTTCAGAAATCTGAAATTAAAAATTATGTAATAAAATAATATTTTAAATATACATTCATTTACATAAAGTATATACATTTTCCTTCTGCTTTTCAGAAAAAAGCACTTAATTGAATTATGGATCTGAGTAACACCGAGTAAGTCTTCTAGCATCTAATTATATTTTATTGACTAGTATGACTGTAGGCACATTTAATATTCTTGTAGCTAGACCAGAAACATCTTACAAAATATTTTCTCAAGTTACTCAAAAAGGCTGGGTCTACAGTGCCCCTTCCTTTCAAAAGGGACATGTTAATGAGCAGGTTCGAAATATGCTAATGAGGCACTGCAATGAATATGCAGCACCTCATTAGCATAATGGTGGCTGCAGCAATTCGAATCGCTCACCACCCGTGGAGACGGGATCTTCCAAAAGGACACCCCCCCAGTTTTCGAAAGCCCTTCTTCCGATCTGTGATCGGAATCATTGCAGTGCCTCATCAGCATATTTCGAACCTGCTCATTAACATGCCCCTTTCAAAAGGAAGGGGCATGTGTAGACCCAGCCAAAGAAAATGAACAGTTCAACGTGTTATCATATTGATTAGTAGCCAACATTGCTTTAAGAGACAAAGTAATATTGACATTTTGTTTTAAAAACCTTTTCAGTGGAGTACAGTTGTATATATTGTTTTTACAGACACCTCAGTGAAACTATGCCCATGGAGGTCAATAGAACTAACAGGGTTTTGACCCTAATTCAGTAAGCATGAACTGAACAGAAATGGCATTATAAAAGTTAATATATAAGAGGGAGAGAGAGAAAGTGTGCACAAACAAAGCAGGTTGGAAAGATCTAGTTTTACTTCCTAGTTCCAGAATGCCCTACCTGGGTAACCAGATCACTTACTTTCTCTCTTATCTCCTTATTTGTGATATAAAACTTTTTTCCTGACCTACCTGTTTAGACTGCATGGAACAGTCTTCCTTTGTACTGGGCCTACAATGAGGCTCTGATCTTGAATGGGGCCTCTAGGTGACGTACTAATACTAGTTAAACTAAACAATAATACATTAGAAGGCTTTTATACAGTAAAATAATTCTACATGTGTAAGTGATACTTGCTTTAAAGAAGATGGATGGTATTGACCTTTGGAAGCTGTTTAGGAATAATACAGTAAGCTATCCAAAAATATGAGAATGTTCCATTGCCAAAGGAATTTCCAGCAGTTTCCTTTCCAGACGTTAATGAAAATGAAACCAGAATGAGTTCTAATTCCAAAAATGGATCAAGGGCAACCTACTCAAAAAGGGGTGATATACTTTCAAATCTCTTTTCCCTGCTCTCAGGAGGACAAAACACTTGGGCCATGTCTACCCTAGCCCCAAACTTTGAAATGGCCATGCAAATGACCATTTCGAAGTTTACTAATGAAGTGCTGAAATACATATTCAGCACCTCATTAGCATGTGGGCGGCTGCAGCACTTCGAAATTGATGCAGCTTGCCACCGCGTGGCTCGTCCAGACGGGGCTCCTTTTCGAAAGGATCCCGCCTACTTCGAAGTCCTCTTATTCCTATGAGCAGATGGGAATAAGGGGACTTCGAAGTAGGCGGGGTCCTTTTGAAAAGGAGCCCCGTCTGGACGAGTCGTGCGGCGGCAAGTCGCGTCAATTTCAAAGTGCCGCAGCTGCCCTCATGCTAAGGAGGCGCTGAATATGTATTTCAGCACTTCATTAGTAAACTTCGAAATGGCCATTTGTATGGCCATTTCAAAGTCTGGGGCTAGTGTAGACACGGCCTTGGAGTCAAAAAAGATATACAGCCAGAACTAGTAGAGAAAGTGAGAGTGATGAAGCAAGAAATTCAGAAAGTCCTGCCTCTTCTTCAGATCAGTTTCTGGGTTGTTTGCCCACATGTTTATTTAAAAGCCCAGTTGAGGTTTGATACAATGAACTAAGGTCACGCTGTGAACGGTATCCAGACAAATAGAAAGTGTGCATTCCCATATAATCTTTTTGTGCTTGGGACAAATTAATAAAATCAGGAGAAATTCTGACCCAAATTATAGCTGGGGTTTGTGCAGAACTGACTCTATAAGAATGTACGCTTTATAAAAAGATACAATATTTTGTGGTACAGTACTAGTTTTGATATTATGAGAACAAGTAAACAATTTTTCCTTGTTCACTTTCTCCACACCACTCACAATTTTTATACGTCTATGATATTCCCCCTTAATCTCCTCTTTTCTTAGTGAAAAGTCATAGTCTCTTTAATCTCTCTTCATATGGGTCCTGTTCCAAATCCCTTATAATTTTAGTTCCCTCTTTTGAACATTTTTCCAATGCCAATATATCTTTCCTGAGATGAGGAGACCACATCTGTATGCAGTATTCAACATGTGGGGATACCATGATGTATAGAAGGGCGATAAAATATTCTGCATCTTATTCTGTATCCCTTTTTAAATGATTCCTAACATCCTGTTTGCTTTTTTGACTGCTACTGCACCCTGCATGGATGTTTTCAGAGAACTATTCCACAATGACTCCAAGATCTCTTTCCTGATGAGTTACAGCTAAATTAGCCCCCCTAATAATGTATGTATAATTGGGGTTATTTTTTCCAATGTGCATTACTTTGTATTTATCCACGTTAAATTTCATTTGCCATTTTGTTGCCCATTCACTCAGTATTGTGAAATCCTTTTGAAGTTCTTCACAGTATGTTTTGGTCTTAACTATCTTGAGCAGTTTAGTGTCATCTGCAAACTTTGGAGAAAGGGGTAAACTGTAAGGTGGCAGATCATTTATCAATAAGTTGAATAGGGTTGGTCCTAGGACTGACCCTTGGGGAACACCACTAGTTACTCTTCTCCATTCTGAAAATTTACCTTTTATTCATACCCTCTGTTTCCCGCCTTTTTAACCAGTTTTCAATCCATGAAAGAATTTCCCTCTCATCCCATGACAACTTAATTTACAAAAGAGCCTTTGGTGACGGACCTTGTCAAAGGCTTTCTGGAAATCCAGTATGTTATATCTACTGGATCCCATTTATCCACGTTTGTTGACCCCTTCAAGGCACCCTAATAGATTAGTAAGGCATGATTTCCTTTTACAGAAACCATGCTGACTTTCACCCAACAAATTATGTTCTATTTGTCTGACAATTTTATTGTTGACTATCGTTTCAAATAATTTGTCCAGTACTGACGTTAGACTTACTGGTCTGTAATTGCTGGGATCACCTTTAGAGCCCTTTTTAAATATTGGCATTACATTAACTGTCTTCTGGTCATTGGATACAAAAGCTGATTTAAATGATAGGTTTCAAATTACAGTTAACAGCTCTGCAACTTCACATTTGAGTTCTTTCAGAACTCTTGGGTGAATGCCATCTGGTCCCGGTGACTTTTTACTGTTAAGTTTATCAATCAGTTACAAAACCGCCTTGGACACCTCAATCTTGGACAATTCCTCAGATTTGTCATGTACAAAAGATGGTTCAGATTGGGAATCTCCCTGATGTCCTCATTTGTCAAGACCAAAGTAAAGAACTAATTGAGTTTCTCCACAATGACTTTGTCATCTTTGAGTGCCCCTTTTGTATCCCGACCATCTAGGGGCCCCCCGGTTGCTTAGCCAGCCTCCTGCTTCTGGTGTACTTAAACATTTTGGTACTGCTTTTTGAGTTTTTGTCTAGCTGTTCTTCAAACTCCTTTTTTGGCTTTTCTTATCTCATTTTTACATTTAATTTGGCAGTGTTTATGCTCCTTTCTATTTTCCCCACTAGGATTTGACTTCCACTTTTTAAAAGATGCCTTTTCATCTCTCACTGCTTCTTTTGCATGGTTGTTAAGCCATGGAGGCTCTTTTTTTGATCTTTTACTATGTTTTTCAATTTGGGGTATGCATTTAAATTGGGCCTCTATTATGGTGTCTAAAGAGTTTCCATGCAGCTTGCAGAGATTTTACTTTAGTCACTGTACCTTTTAATTTGCATATAACCTTCTAATTTTTTCATAGTTCCCCTTTCTGAAATTAAATGTCACAGTGTTGGACTTCTGAGATGTTCTTCCCACCACACGAATGTTAAATACCATATTATGGTCACTATTTCCAAGTGGTCCTGTTGCAGTTACCTCTTGGACCAGATCATTCACTCCACTCAGAACTAAATCAAAAATTTCCTCTCCCCTTGTGGGTCCCTGTACCAGCCACTCCAAGAAGCAATCATTTAAGGTATCAAGAAATTTTATTCCCACATCTTGTCCTGAGGTGACATGTACCTGTCAATATGGGGATAATTGAAATCCCCTACTATTACTGAGTTTTTTATTTTGATTGCTCCCCTAATCTCCCTTAGCATTTCATAGTCACTCTCATTGTCCTGGTCAGGTGGTCGACAGTATATTCCTACTGCTATATTCTTATTAGACCATGGAATTTCCATAGAGATTCTGTGGAACCTTTGATTCATTTAAGATTTTTACTTTATTTGAGTCTACATTTTCTTTCACATACCCCGCAACCTGCAATGACCCATTCTGTCCTTCTGATATATTTTATACCCTGGTATGATTGTGTCCCATTGATTGTCCTCATTCCACCAAGTTTGTGATGTCTTTTATATCAATAGTCTCCTCTCATACAAGGCACTCTAGTTCACCCATCTAATTATTTAGACTTCTAGCATTTGTGTATAAGCTCTTTGAAAGCTTATCACTAATTAGTCTACCTTTCTTGATTCTTTTTCATGAGATTGTTTCTTTTCTGATCCAGCCCATACTTTATCCTATTCCACCCTTTCCTCCTGACTAAAACCTGAAAATTTCTATCAATAGACTCTTCTTTAAGTGAAGTCTCTGTCCGATCCACATGCTCCTCTGCACCAACTGGCTTTTCCCCATTGCTTAGTTTAAAAACTGCTCTATGACCTTTTTAATGGTAAATGCCAGCAGTCAGGTTCCACTCTGGTTTAGGTGGGGTCCATCCTTCCTCCATAGGCTCCCCTATCCCAAAAGTTTCCCCAGTTCCTAATAAATCTAAACCACTTCTCCGTACACCATCATCTCACATTGAACCTGAATTTCTGCCTGCCTACCTGGCCCTGCACATGGAACAGGAAACATTTCTGAGACTGCCACTATAGAAGTCTTGGATTTCAGTCTCTTTCCTAGCAACCTAAATTTAGCCTTCAGGACAACTCTCCTACCCTTCCCTGTCATTGGTACCCACATGTACCACGGCCACCAGCTGCTCCCCAGCACCACACATAAGTCTATGTAGATACCTTGAGAGAACCACAGCCTTTGCACCAATCAGACATGTCACCATATGGTTTTCCCCGTCATCACGAACCCAGCTATCTATGTTTCTAATGATTGAATACACCCATTACTAATACCTGCCTTTTCCTAATGACTGGAATTCCCTCCTCCTGAGAGGCATCCTCAGTGTGAGAGGATATCACAACATTATCTGGAAGGAGGGTCCCAACTATGGGATGATTTCCCTTTGCTTCCATTGACTGCTCCCCTTCCCCGAGCCTTTCATCCTCCTTAACAGTGCAGGGGCTGTCTGACTAGAGGTGGGACAATTCTACAGTGCCCCAGAAAGACTTATCAACATACCTCTCTGCCCTGCTCAGCTCCTGCAGTTCAGCCACTCTGGCCTCCAGTGGGCCAGGAGCTCTGAGGGCCAGAAGCTCCTTGAACCGAATGCACACATAAGCCACCTGACCATGGGGCAGGTAATCATACATGTTACATTGGATGCAATGAACAGGATAGCCCTCACTCAGCTGCTGGGCTTCTGTTTGCATTTTCTTTGGATACTTACATTATATATAGGGTTATTTAAATGTGGTACTTAGGGGTACAGTTTAGTATAAAAGTGTTAGAGAATGTCAACAAGAACTAGCTCCCCTTTCAGCACTCCATCCTGTTTGCAATTGCCCTGGTTGCTTACTAGCAAACTTTATAGGCATTGGCCTTCCTGATTGGTAGCGCCGCAGCCTGGCTACAGCTTGACCACTGAGCAGAGGATTCTAGATTTCAAATTGTAACTGTCAGCCTCAGCACAGGGTCTTTCAAACAAACAAACAGCTTAGCACATGGATATCCAAACACACTAACAGACACACACAAGCCCAGTATACAGTAACAAGCAATCCTCAAACACAAACAAACACACTCTGGACAGCCCCTTACCCCAAGGGCCTGTGAATTGTTCCTCCTTCACTTGGAGAGCACCCCTCTCAAAAGCCTTCCTGTTTGCAATCACCCTGATCACAAGCTCCAAGTCAGCTTGATAGACTATGCTGGATGATGTTTTTTGAGAGTGTGACCTAGCCATCCCCACTTTCTTCTCTTGATTTGAACATCAAATAGTTCTTGTCCTGCTCTCTTCCAAAGCTCCTAATTTGTTACAAAGTCTTGCCGTTTGATGCAAAATATGTACAAGTCACATTACACAGTAACAAATAAAACAGCTTTTCAAAATTGCCATACATAATATACCTCTATTTTTTTTTAAAAAATTCTGTATCAGTATAAGGAATGTCAAGCTAATACTTCAAACACCAAATTAATACCATTTTTTTTTTAAGGGTGGGAAGTGCTCCTTTTCTGCCTCTACTGTAACAAATTAGATAGTCTCCAGATTTTGCTTTAGCAGCTTCCTCTGCCAGCCCCAAATCCTACTCTCTTCCACTCCATTCAGATTGTTGCAGCCATATCATCTTCCTTTAGCTGAGTCACTACCTTTTTTATATCCTTTCTTGTCTTCCATATGTAACTTACATTTCTTGTTCTTACTTTCCAGGTCCTGAACAGCTCTGCTGCTATCATAGTACTACTTTTCCTTTTTATTCCAGACAGTTCCATCATGTTCATCTATTGATCAAACTCCTCCTTTAGACTAATTAGGGTTGCTTTCCCCCACTACTTCTACTGCAAGGCATTCCAGAATCTCATTCCTGTCATGGTTTTAATTTCCAGGTCTCGATTTATTCATGGTCAAACAACCACTCTCTTTCTATCTGAAGTTAATTGCATGCAGTCCTTATTTTTGGAACACACTGCACCAGTAAAGTTCCATTCCATGGTAGAACCTTTCTTTGGGTTTTTCAATATGTTTTGTATTCTCCATCCTCAGAGCAAGAGATGTGTCTTGAATAATGCAAAGCACACTCTTTTTGCATGATAAATTGAAACCTCTTCATTATAAATAGCCAATTTATCTACTCACTAGCAATTTTATTCATATGAAATTGATTAATTCTCCTTCACTGCACATCTGTTTTCTACCAGAAGTCTTAATCCTCTTTTCTACAACAAGCAATGGTGATGTCACAAACACAAGATGGAATTCTTAAATACACATTTCATCTAAATATCCATAAAATGAACAAAGAAACAAAGTAACTTCATCCTTGGTGACATAAAAAATCGATATGGCACAGACATGGATTTAACTTGTGTCCCACGTTCCATCCTCATACTTCAATGCCACCCAGTGAAGTCAATGAAATTATAACAGTTGAGCATTTATTCAGCAATTATTCAGCCAACGTACATGCAGCA
This sequence comes from Carettochelys insculpta, assembly GCF_033958435.1. Lineage (NCBI taxonomy): Eukaryota > Metazoa > Chordata > Testudines > Carettochelyidae > Carettochelys > Carettochelys insculpta. The sequence goes on from NC_134141.1 coordinate 75,236,536, forward strand.
TCAACACTCTTTAAGTTAGATGCTTTATTTTAGTAACTTCCACTTTCAGCAGGCTACTATACAAACCAAAACACTTTCTGTGACAACCATAGCAACAGAAAATATAAAATTAATATGCCGGAAGCTAAACTGGATAATGGAGAAAAGCAACTTGCAAAACCTTGAAATGATATGTGAGCAAATTTTGTGGTTTCCTTCTTATTTTTTTAAATTTTGATGAGTCAGAACATGATATTCTCTAATTCATCAAATGATGTGGCATAACACAGGAAGTCATGGTGTAATGCCTCATTTGACATGGATCAGCGCTTTCAATAATGGTGTTATGGGAATTTATTTTAAATGCACATTTTATACACACACAAACACACACACATACAGATTGAAATGTCACAATAAACTATGTGCCTACTCATTTCAAGTGTAAAGTAATCTCTGCCGTACATGAGACATTTCTCCTTCTGCACAACAGGCCAGCCTGCTGTTCAGGTAAAATGTATGTCATGTGAGAGACTGTTACCTTTATAATCACTGAAATATAAGTTAAAATGGAGAGTCCAAGTTAATTATATTTGGCCAAATTCTGCTTTCTACAAGGGAAGATAATTTGGCTCACCAGCTTCAGAGTAGTCTTTATTAATGCATTGACATCTCTGAACCACAAAACTTCTAAAGCAAATTTCTTCCTTGTAAATAACAATTCCCTCTTTTGAACCAGAAAAAACACTTTTTTCATTTCCAAAACTATTTTCAAAGCTTCGTAATTTATATGCTTGATTCTTTTGCTTTTCTTTCAGACACTCACTGTCTAATTGTCAGGGAGGAAGTAGACCCATCAGAACATTATAACAGAATATGCTGATTAAAATTTAGAACAAATGGGGAATAAATTAATTTTTAGTTTTCCAAATGCCAATATTTGACTCTTAATGATTTTCCTAAACCTTGATAAACCTTCAACCATTTTCCTAATACCTTGACTATGCCTAGATGATAATCCTCTTTATTCATTATTTTTTATAATCAATATTTTCAGTCAAGAGCATTTATTTTCTCAGGTGCGAGTTGCATCCTGCTTTCCAGTTCTTTGTTCCACATGTATCTAATTTCAGTCAGAATGAAAGTTCCCTCTCCTACTGTTCTTGCAATTGTACACCCTCATCCCAGTATATTGTTATATTTATGGGAAAAATACAATTCACTATGCACCTGTTTGTTCCCCATTGCACACGGAAAAATGAGGAAAGAACAAATTAGTTCCTGACATTATAGATGAAGGAAGCGGCTGCTTCATAACTCGCCACCCCGCCTCCCAAACAATGTAAATAGGCTCTAATACCAGAGCTCTTCCAGCCTGTAGAGGATATATTGAGATTAAGCAGAGGAACAGCCATTCTACTTCTACAGCACACGTGCTTCTTCAACCAAGGAAGGTTCCAACAGGAAAGCTTTTCCAGCCAGTCCCATTTTGCTATGAATAGCAGTCCAAAGGTTGTCCCCTGGTATGATCTGAATCTTAGCAAGAAGCTGCTGGTAAGATTTCTTATAACAATAGGCAAAGACAATTACAAGTGTTGCATGCATTGATCCCACGCTCTAGCAGGCATGATAGCAGCTGTGCCTTTGCAAAGCTCCAATGAAGTCAATGAAGTTCTGCTTGGATACAGCCCTTCTTAGTAGGCTACAAAATTCAACATTAAGGCTAGTGTAGCCAAAGTTGCTTTTAATGTATTTTTCCTATATGAACTAAGTGTTTTCCTTCTCCTTCACTGTGCATAGGCACAGTTCATCTACAATTTCATTATTCCCCATGCCTTCTTGTCCATGGATGCAGCCAGTGATTGTTAGGTTTAGAGAAATTTTTGCTCTTTCTTCATTCTGGCCTACTATTGGTAACTCTAAGGAGTAGTAATTGAGGAGAGGGGGAATAAGTTTAGCATGAGCACCCCTGAGAAATGTTCTGAGACCATTATAGAAAGAAAAAAGGAAAAAACCTTTAACTCCGAGGACTTAGACTAACAAAACAGGAACCTGTGTGATTGCACCAATTCATTTTTAATTTTACTCTTTGAAAAGTAAAACATCAGACTCCCTCCCCAGCCTGCATAAGCTGCCTTGGGTGATGAATAATTCTATAACTACATACATTTTAGCCATTAGAAGCAAAGGTAAATAGAGATCCTATTTATTCTTTAAAATAAAAAATAATGTAGATCAGCTAAGGTTTCTTTTTATCGATAATTCCAGCCAAAGAAGCATCACTTTAATTTTTTTTGGCAAACAATACAGCATCTACAATATATAATTGGCATTTTACAGCTTTATTCATATGATTTCAAATTATCATCTGCTTAGATCTCAATTGATAAACAGGATTGAGCATAGTCAGTTCCTGGCTGAGAAAAGTCCAGGGAGAACCTATGTCCTGCTTTGAGCGGTGGGGGTGATTCAGAAGATGGCATACTTCCTGTCAAGTTATTACTAAGCCAGTGCCCTAGAACAATCCTATGTGCTTTGTTCTTCTGGAGATTCCATGTTTCTGATAAAACAAAGCCAAGACTCTGAGCTCTTAAGCATTAACCTCAGTACCTTAGCAGCGTTCTTACTTGGATAATTATTGTACATTTTACCTACCTAAATCTCCTCTAGAATTTCCACTGCATAAATTATTCTTCACCTCCTACTGTAACCTGTTGCATACTGATGCTATGAATTGATAACTAACTGTTGCATTTCAGTGATAGACGGTGGTACGGACTGCTGCCGTGGGCCCAGTGGCAAGCTGGGAGGTGGAGGGGAGTCTGGTTCCCCACCCTGAAAGGGACAGGGCCAAGGGAGGAAGGGATAGGGCTTAGGGCAGTCATCCCTGTCCCCCTCCCTCCCCCCACTCCCTCAGAGTCACATGTGGAGCAGCAGCACAGCGCTTTGCAGTGTTTCAATGGGGCCCAGTGCTCCAGCCTCTGCTGCTGCTACTTAAAAATGCTGGGCCCCTATGAAATGCTGGGCCAAGAAGCGACTTTCCCTTTTGCCTCCCTCCCTCCCCATCAGAAGGCCTGGTGACAGACAAACATTCTGTCTTACACACACACCACAGAAACACATGCATATAACCCAAATCATAGTTAACTCCATTACTACCCTTGCGAGAGAAAGAGTGTGGAAGGGGTCAAAGAAGGATTGAAGCACTTCCCATATTTTGGGGGCATTCAGAGGTCTGTCTGCCCCACATCTGGTGGACCCTAGGAAGCAGAGAAGACCTTTAGTGCAGTAAACCTCATCCTCCTCTTCTGCCTCCCCCATCAAACTTTCCAGTTAGTTCTAAGTTCAACACTAGCCCTACACTGGTTGGGTTGTTTCCATTAGTACACTGTATACTGTCAGGATGACATAAATAGCTATTTGTGTAACAAAAAATCACATTATTAGTATTTTCCTTTAACTGTGTAATACAGGAGCCCTAGATTAGTGTCATTCTCCTAAATGGTACACTTAAGCTACCCCATCGGACCTGCATACTAGGTAGTTTTTCTATTGTATGGCATCCTGCGATAGCTGCACTACAGTATGTTAGCTGTGATGTATGAAGGTCAATGTCTGTGTTAGATCTATCAGCTGCCTTCAATACAGCTGATCATAACACACTATACACTCACCTACAGAATGTGGTGGGAGTGGTTCTATTCCTTCCTTGATGAGCATTCCTAGGGGCTAGCGTAGGCAATTGCTCACCATCCTTCAGGGAGCTGTCATGTGAAGTTCTACGAGTTAATAAATCTTTGATTTAAATGACAGGGGACTAATGGCAAGAGCATGGCAGTTTATTTACGTGTGGGGGCTTGCACTGGTTTAAAAAATTACTTTGTAAAAAGTACTACTATAACAAATGATGACCCACATTTGAAATCAAAACAAACTGATTACTTAGGCACAGACAGGAATATATTGCTGCTTTCATTCTGACTATTAAAACTCAGCCACATTAGCTTTCCCAGCAGGTGGCATACCTTGCAAGTGTCCTGGGAAGTATTAGAATCAATAAGTACTTTAGATGAAAGTTACTGAACATATCCAAATTCAATTCACCGGCAGTATACTGTAAACTCTAGTCATGGAAACCTGACTCCTTGCTGAAGTTAATCAAATGATATATCCGATGCTACAAAGAGTTTTTCTTAATTAACAAAAGCAATTGCCTCAATATAAATGAATGATTTGGATTTGTTACTGAAATGTGTCTGTTACAGGGTTTAAATATGCCAATATATAAATAGGGGAATGATTATTGAACCTACTCTCACTTTACCTACTGTAACTATATCTCTCTTATTGGTTTGTTGTCATGGTTATTGATTTTGAAAATGGGATTTTGATTATAATGGATGCTAAATCATCAGCTCTCTGTCCAGAAAATAACTTAGAATAAAAGTAAGCTATTGTTTCGTGTATTAAAAATATGCCATTACAAAGTTTCGAGTTGACATCGAGCCTTTTCTCACTTAAGTTTTTCAGTCATAGGTCCACTGCATTATTGGTGGATTTACAGTAGTGCAGTTCAGCTCTACATTCACATAGTGCAAAAGGTTGCTTAATTTTTATAGTTATTGTGAATTTTAAGTAAAGATGAGTGAATTTGCATAAGAGAATCATAAGTGAACCTTATAAAGGGACCTTAATATAGTGCAGTAGTTAGGAACAGTAGAATAGCAGGAAGCATGTTAAAAGCAAGGAGGCAGATGATTGCAAGTACTGTGGAGTTAACTTGATCTCATGGTTGTCACTGTTAAAACTACATAAATGGAGATGGCTCCACTCTGCATCTTGCTTGTGGATTAGAACTAGAATTTCAAATTTATAGGCTGTCATAGAATGACCATATGAGTTTACAATCAATACACCAGTGATCTGTCCCATTATTAGAAGATAATGTTTTTTTTTTCAGTTTAAGAGAAAATATTGTTCGTGTGACAAACTACCCGTGCTTTACAATGGCCTGTCCAGACAGGCAAATCTTCTCTGCATTGCAGTAGTCCTCAGATTCCCTTCTCTGGCTTTGTCTTTATGGCTGTGTCTACACGTGCCCCAAACTTCGAAATGGCCATGCAAATGGCCATTTCGAAGTTTACTAATGAAGCGCTGAAATGCATATTCAGCGCTTCATTAGCAAGCGGGCGGCAGCGGCGCTTCGAAATTGACGAGCCTTGCCGCCGCGCGGCGCGTCCAGATGGGGCTCCTTTTCGAAAGGGCCCCGCCTACTTCGAAGTCCCCTTATTCCCATGAGCTCATTGGAATAAGGGGACTTCGAAGTAGGCGGCGTCCTTTCGAAAAGGAGCCCCGTCTGGACACGCCGCACGGCGGCAAGGCTCGTCAATTTTGAAGCGCGGCTGCCGCCCGCATGCTAATGAAGTGCTGAATATGCATTTCAGGGCTTCATTAGTAAACTTCGAAATGGCCATTTGCATGGCCATTTCGAAGTTTGGGGCACGTGTAGACACAGCCTATGTGTCTCTATAGCGGTGGTCTCCAACATAAGCAGAAGAAAAGACAGCTCCACACAAAAACATGAAATGCTGGCAGATTGCAAAAGGAAATCTTGTTCAAAGGATTTGCCCACCAATTGTCTAACAGATTTCCAATCTTAGAGTTTCATAAGACTTCTACAGCATCTTGATGCTCAAACAGAAGTTATAGCCAAGAGCCCATTTATAATCCTGCTTCGTTAGATCATGCCAGTCAGATGCAGTTCATAAGAACATAAGAGTGACCAGACAGGGTCAGGCCAAAGGTCTATCTAGTCCAGTATTGTGTCTTTCAACAGTGGCCAATGCCACATGCCCCAGAGGGAGTGAACAGAACAGGTAATCATTAAGTGATCTCTCCCTTGTCACCCACTTTCAGCTTCTGGAACGCCCATTCCTACCCATCCTGGCTAATAGCCATTCATGGACCTAACTTCCATGAATTTTTCTAGTTCTTTTTTGAACCCTATTACAGTCATGGTCTTCACAACATTCTCTGGCAAGCAGTCCCATAGACCTACCATGTGCTTCATGAAGAAAAACTACTTTTTGTTTGTTTTAAACTGCTACCCATTAATTTCATTCAGTGACCCCTACTTCTTATATTATGGAAACAAATGAATAACTTTTCCTTATTCACTTTTTCCATGCCTATCATGATTTTATAGACCTATATCATACCCCCATTTTCTAAGATGAAAAGTCCCTATCTTTTTAATCTCTCTTCATATGGCACCCATTCCAAAGCCCTGATCATTTTTGTTTCCCTTTTCTGAACTTTTTCTAATGCCAATATATCTTTTATGAGATGAGGTGATCATATCTCTATGCAGTATTCAAGATGCAGGTGTACCATGGATTTATATAGAGGTAATAAAGTATTCTCTTCCCTTTTCATTGATTTCTAACATGCTTGCTCTTTTGACTGCTCCTGCATGTTGAGTGGATGTTTTCAGAGAACTAGCCACAATAACTCCAAGATCTGTCTCAAGTAGTTATAGCTAAATTAGTCCCCATCATTTTGTAGGTATAGTTGGGATTATTTTTTCCAATGTGCATTTACATTTACCAACATTAAATGTCATTTGCCATTTTGCTGCCAAATCACTTAGTTGTGAGATCTTTTTGAAGCTCTTCACAGCCTGCTTTCTTCTTATCTAGCTTAAGCAATTTAGTAACATTTGCAAATTTTGCCACTTCACTGTTTACTCCTTTCTGAAGATCATTTAAGTCTCGCCTTGACAAAGCCCTGGCTGGGCTGATCTGATGGGTTTGGTCCTGCTTAGAGCAGGGGGCTGGACTCAATGGCTTTTTTAGGTCTCTTCCAGCTCTATTGTTGTATGATTCTATGATCATTTGTAAATGAGTTGAATAGCATTGGTCCCAGTATGGACTCTTGGGGGACATCACTAGTTACTACTCTCCATTCTGAAAACCTACCATTTATCCTACCCTTTGTTTCTGAAGGCAAACAAGGCTGTGCTCTTCCCCTTCTTCTGTGATTTACTCCCAAAATGTTGGAGGGCAGGTGATGACCCACATGACATGAAGGATGCAAACATCATCACTCTATATAAAAACAAAGATGACAAGGGTGACTGCAACAACTACAGAGGCATCTTGTTACTGAGCATCACAGGCAAAGAAAGCATTTGCCTGTGTCTTTCTCAAATGCCAACAAAAACTCACAGATAGAGTCCATCCAGAAAAATAATTTGGCTGTAAGGCTGGTGGGTCAACAATGGACATGATTTTCTCACTTGGACTACAGGAAAGATGCAGAGAATAAGGAAAGCCATTATTAATAGCATTTGTGGACTCAACAAAGGCATTTGACACAGTCAGTAGATCAGGACTATGCCTAGTGTTAACCAAGATTGGCTGGCCACTGACCCTACTCAAGCTCATAACATCCTTTCATGAAAACATGAAAGCAACAGTGCAATATGATGGATCTGTATTGGAACCATTTGCAATGAACAGCAATGTTAAACAAGGTTGTGTTCTTACCCCTATCCTCTTCAGCATATTATTCTCAGTTCTACTAAATTGCACATTTCAAAACTCATGCAGTGATTGTATTTCTCCACACAAGATTAGGTGGCACTCTCTACAAACAGGAAGACTCAAGGCCAAAACTAAGGTCAAGAAAGTTCTCATCAGGGAACTCTTCTTCGCAGATGATGCAGTTTTCGCCACTCATAATGAAGACAAGCTACCGTCACTGGTGGATTCTCTATCCAGAGCTTGCAAGTTATTTTCCCTTGACCTAAGCAAGAAGAAAACTGTTATAGTCAGTCAAAGTATAACTAAGTGACCCAGTGTTCTTCTGGATAACAGCCCATTAGACATGGTTCAACAATTCTGTTACCTTGGATTTACTGTCACCACAAACCTATCCATGGATGAAAAACTGAAAATAAGAATTGGGAAGGCAGCTACTATTTTTGGCAGACTTACAAAGCAAGCATGGAACAATCCAAAGCTGACAGTGAAAATAAAGATACTACTCTACCAGGCATGTGTTTTGGGTATCCTGCTATATGGTTCTGAGGCATGGACCACCTACTCAAACGAGGAGAAAAAAATTGAATAGCTTCCATCTTCACTGTCTCTGTAGAATTATGAATATCAACTGCCAAGGTAAAGTTTCAAATGCAGATGTCCTGTCAAGATCTGGCATATCCAGCCTAATAGCAATCCTCAACAGCAGAAGATTATGATGGCTTGCTCGTGTGAGAAGAATAGGTGACAAAGTCTTCCCAAAGAAATCTTCTGCAGTGAACTGTCATGTGGGTTGAGAACAAGAGGAAAACCAAAGCTAATATTCAAGGATACATGCAAAAACACTAGAAAAAATTCATTATCGATCCAAAATCCTGGGAATCTACATCATCAGCTCAAAATACCTGGTGACCATTGCTATGACAGGGCACATCATCCTTCATTAGTGTATGTGCAAGCCACACAAAAGAACTTTGTCTTAGAAGTTAAAACTCAGATTCAAGAATTTGGAAATAGACATTTGTTGGTATGTAAACTTAAATAGCTTCAAATTCATTGTGATGTATACTTCAAAAAGTCGATGTAATTAGTAAAAATCAGCTCAAAATTGTTTGAAACTGGCTATTTGTGGGACTTTTTCTCCACTCCTGTGGTATAATGGCAGAGGTGGCAGTTGAAATACTTGGGCTAATACTCCTCAGGATTAGCTAGGAGGAAGGACATTAGTGACAGAGTAGCTTTCAGTCTTGGGCCTTTGACAGAGCTGTCCAAGAATGTTCTGTTCAACTGTTTTAACCAAATAAGAAACTTTTTGCAGAAAAGGGTCAAGATTTGACTTCACCTTTCATGGGCAAGGCTTCTCAGCTCTAGAATGGTATTTCTGGTTTAAAAAAAAATCAGTGAGAAATTACTCAGCCTCAGAATACACAATAGTGTGGCAGGTAAGCCCTTCAACTGGGATATGGGAGACTTGGGCTCATCTTCTTACTCCTAATGAGTCAGAGCCAGTTTCTCACATCCCAGGTAATGGGTTTGGCTATGGATGTCTCTGTTTTTTCAAGAAATATACCAGATAATTGCTCTTTTATGGGAAAAAAGTAAAACTGAATATTTTTGCAAGATAGGAAACCATTTGTAACCCACTTTTGTCTTCTAAATTTGTTTTGAGCTTCAGTCCAACAAAGACCAAGTCTAATCTTCAGGTTTTGTCTGTCTGTCCTGCTTTCAAAATGGTGTACATCAAGGAAGGGTTGTATAGATTAAAGACATTTTTAATTAATTCTCACAGATTAAATGATTTTGAGAGATCATACCTGATATTTAGCAAAATCTGTTAATACTTTACAGAAAGTTATTAAAGAGATTGGAACCCAGAAGCCCCAGTTTAGGGCTTCTAAATAAGTTGGTGAGATTTTTCAGATAAATTCATTAACCTCAGTGAGAGCTGCCAAATAATTAGCTCTTAAAAAAGCTCATCGCAATTAGGGGTGCTAAGCACTTTTGGAAACCTAACCTTAAATATTTCTGTGCCCAGGATGAAATAATTGCCATTTTTAAACTTTAAATAGATACTGGACCACCACTGTGGTTAGGGACATCCAGATGTTCCGGTAATCTTTTATTTAGCAATGTTGACCCACATATTTTGCAATTTTCCTCTTATGTCATATGCAAAATCTTCTGATGGATAACCACATGAATTTTGTGAACCACATTATTCAATTTTCTTCAGTTATAAAAAAAGTTACCAACTTTTAAATAAGGATAAGCTTTTTATATGTTTTTATGATCCTGATAAACCATGAATGTAGAGTAATGTATCTGTGATATGGTATTACATATTTACATATAAACTTTCGGATGCTTGGATGAAAAGTACTAAGTAAATACAAACTATTATTCCAATTATCTCATACACAGGCACACTTTTATTTCAAGATGCAGAGCCATAGCTGAATGGTGGACCTTGGAATGAACAGGTGTTAGGACAGGGGTTATATAAAGAAAATACTCAGCCATCATGTTGTTGACTGACATAACCTCATATCAGTTTATTATTCTTGTTTATTTTAACTGGTGAAAATGCTATAGAAGTGTAATATGAAGTTTTGAATATGAAGCAGCAAGATAGGGAGAAATCTGGTTATATAATCTCATCTATAAGCAATACACATTTAGCTAGCTTTATCTTCAATATTAACTACAATAGAGCAGATGTAAGATTTTCATAATTCCTCAGATTTTATTTATTATTACTATAATTTGATGTCTTATTATTAGGACATTTCTGTATTATGTGTTTATTTCTGGCAAATCTCATGGACAAGAAGCCAAGAAGCTAATCTGCATGATCAAGTCAAGGAAGATAACTATGTATGTAGGTAGATGGTCCCTTGATTTCAGTGCAGCTGTTTTACCTGGATAAAGCCATGAGGTTCCAAATGCACATGAGAAATAAATCCATGAAAGCCTAAGTAACTCTTGTACTATTAAATAGTATCACTGGCAGTTTTTAATTCAAATGACAATTCTGTTGTGTACCTGTTTCTATGTATTTCAAGTTAATATTTCCCATATTTCTTACGGAAATATTGAGGCAGTGTGCCTATCCTATGTCCACTAACATCTGTGACTAACAAATATTCTACCTTTAAAAAAATGCTTTACTTTTTACTTTGCTAAATGACAGGATTATTTTATTCTGACATCATGGATTATGAAACAGGATATGTACGGTATCCTCACAAACAATTAAAGCTTATGAGGTGTTTAACAGGAACAAACTATTCAGAAAATTTAATTAGATAATGGGTGCCTGAATAACTGTGATGTCCATTTATAATGTGATGAAAATATTCTCACAGCCATCTATATAGTCTAGTATCTTAGATGCCATGTCACTGTATTTGCATTTCTGTAACAAAAGACTTCATTTTCTTGAAACATGTTATGGCCTGGCCTCATTAATTCAGAAAAAAGAAAATACAATTAAAGCTGTCTTCAGGGGTTCTAAAGTCATCTGAATTTTGTGCCAGTTAATGACATGCAGTATTATTAGTTTAACTTAATCCTGTTACTCTGCTGTGTTATATATGAACTATTCACATTTTAATCTAAGTGTTGTACTGTAATTTCTCAAAATTCAGATCCAGAAAGATGTTTTTTTGTTTTTGTGGCTGCGCCTTAAAATAATTGAGCCTTGCATTTAGGTTATATTTGTATTGTCACCAAGGCTAGCTTTTAAACTCAAACATTTCTTTTTCATCAAAAGTGTCCGAAGAATGTGCTGTTTTATAATGCCATAATGTAGTCATATTGACAAAAAAATCTTTCCCTGAAGATGAAAGATGTTAAAAAATGTATAGGAACAAGTTGAACTGGTTTGGTAAATGGTTCTTGCACATTGAACATCCTTGTACTAAGCCATAGTGCTTTTAAAATGAGAGTTCATAAATAGAAGAATTGTTCCCTTTAACTGGATTCTGAAAGCATGTTAATATACTATTAGCTTGTTGTCTGAAAACTGTGGCTGGAATTCATCTGTAATCCTTTTTAATGTAGGCCCAATCAAACATTGGTTGATGCACTCAGAACTGTTAATGACATAAGGAGGAGCTTTGAAGTGCACAAATAATACAGAATGAGGCCCGTGGCTGATCTGTGTGATTAGGCATACATATGAAGAATCTCCAGTAATTTTTTGCTGTATCAATCACTGAATATATACTCAACTTAATGACTGAAAATTATCTCCAAGACAACATACGATACAAATTGACCACTGAAATATAATATGATATTCCTTTAGCATCCATTGGTTTTCATTACTTGTTGGCTGTATTAAGAAAAAGCTAGTATTCTGTTGTAATTTAATATTAATATAAGAAATTAATCTAAAAACCTCATTGTCATAATCATGATTTAAAGGACTTTTTTTTAAGCATGGTCAATTTATTGATTCATACATGTAAGAATATTCCTGTTACATAGGCAACTTCCTTTTGTTATATCAAGAATGGTAATTTCATAGGAGAACAACACAATAGAAGATGATTGATTGTCAGCTTTTGTCATGGAGATTAATTATTTTAGAATGCATACATGAAAAATAAAAGCATTATTCTGTAAACTGGCCCTTGATGCTTTGCTCATTTTGGTGCATTGTTTGCAGACTTTAGCATAGGCTAATACTATACAGGATAGTAAATAAAAGCATTTTGCTGAAGTAAAATTTCTTCACTAATGAGAGGAATCTTTAGGAAATCAGTGTGCTTGCCAGTGCACCACATTTAAAATGTGTAATTTAATCTATGACAAAAGCAGAGTAATAGGAAGTTAGCATAGCTATTATCATTTTATTAAATTATAAGTAAGAGCGCGTGGTGAAAAATGAAAAACTTTATTTAAGCCTTAATGGAAAAGCAGCTTGCAAGCTACACAAAGTGATACATTTCATTTTAGACAATAGGAGAAAACACTATTAAGTAAAAATAGGATGGTCAGTGATCTCTAAATGATTATAATATCTTATTTAAGTAACAGGAAAGTTAAAATGATTATTTTGTATGAAACTTAACATAAATACATTAAAAATGAACAAAGTAGCAAAAACTTTTTAAGAAGCAGGCTATATGGTCTTGATTTTAAATTTCCTTAAGTAGATGAATACGTGAGAGTGGTCCCATTCCAGTGAATTCAAAGGAATAACTCACAAGCATAGGATCAATACCTGTACTTCTAATACAAGGTAAAAAAGATTTTTTAAAATATTTAAACATAATGATCATTTAGGTTTCTATCCTGAATTCTTTGTAGATCCAAAACTCTTACTGAAGTCAGTTGGGTAATCAAGTGGATATTTACCAAATTATTTCATTACAGTTAATTAAAAAAAAATCCAATGCCTGTGAGGCTCAGTGCTATTTTTATTTATTTATTTTTTTAAATTCTCTATTACCGTACTTGTTTCCAGACAGAACACTTCATTCTGGATATAGCTATCACCTGGTGTTTGCTAAATCGCTGTGAAATTCTTGCAACAGCTGTTTGTTCCTGGGGAAACATTCACTTCACATTGCTGCAATAAACTGATCATTGCCAATTAAATGCCCATTAATTGTGTAAGCAAGGATTACTGCCAGATGTTTACATTAGAAAGAAAAATATCCTTTGCTATTTATTTTCCACTTATAACCATTTTCTTTCATGTAGATAATTATGTGAAAAAGTTTACAGTTTTATCAATCACATATCTCATATATTACCAAACAAGTTGAGCCATTATCTGTTTTGTGACAGAGTTTATTTTTTAAAATATGCAATACATTTGAATTTGAGAATACAATATAATACAATACGCGCGCGCGCACACACACACACACACACACACACTCACTCACTCAAGATTTGAGAAGAAGGATAATATTTATTACATGCACTAGGAATATATATTGATTGATAAAACTGTAAAAACTTTTTTACATAAGTATCTACATGAAAGAAAACTATATATTCCTAGTACATGTAAAAATAAAAAGAAAAGCTTGATAATATGTACACAATTTTCTACTACACAAATTCAATTCAAATATTTAATGTCAGGTTTAAACTTTGTGAAAACACTTCACTGGATGAAGTAAGAAAGTAGCCTTTTAAAAGACCTATTATTAAGAACATGATGCAGTGGTCTTATAGTTTTCTTTACATAACCCAATATTTAAAATCTCATATGGCTTTCAGTCATGTGGTAGTTTTCCACTCAGACCATATGGTGAATGTAACACTGATATCTAGTGTTGTTAGCTCATTACCTGATCCACTTGTAATAGAAAGAAAGAAAGATTTAAGCTAACATAAAATCAACAAAATATAGGAACAGTTTGAAACCTTATTGAAAGTTCAGATTGAACTAGGAATCCTCAGTGCAGGTTCACAGTTTACCAGTCATGTATCTCATGTATTACTACATGACAATTCAAGCTCTTATCTGTATTATCAGTTGCCTCTCCAGTTAGTACAGTCAAAAGTAAACTGATGAGATGAGCTGACACCCTTAACTAAACAGGTCACAGTAACCATCTTATAACTTAAACTTCTCAGTGGCCATGTAGAGGTCTCTGAAAACTTATTCAGGATGATTATGGTTTAAGGAACTATTTAGACTAAAACTCTCTATGCCCCTTACCCAGGAACAGAACTAGGACAATATATTCACTCTCTCTAAACAATGTCCATAAGAGGCTCCAGATACAGGTCACTCAGAGGGTCCTTTTAATTAACATTTGAGTCAAATAAATTCTCACAATCAGCCTTTTCCTTGAGCACACGAGAGATGGCTATTCCTTTTGCTGTGTCTTAAACTTCTCTTTTGCCCTACTACTCAATGCATCATTTGGACATGCTCACTGTCAGCACTGCACTCAGATTTGTATCACAGCCCCAGCATGCCCAGTTACTGCAGATGACTGATCCTTCACCAATATTGTTCCAAAAAGTCAGCATCGCTGGGGGTGGCCTCTAAGTTAACAACCAAAAGGTAAAACCTGGAAAAGCTACAGGATAGTTTTGGGAACATGTGTAAAATTCCACTGCCTGAGCCAAATTGTAAAATTCTTTCCTCATTCCATATGGCAACCTGCTGCAGCTCAGAACAGGCCAAAAAGCAAAAGAGAAACGCGTCCTCATCAGGCAAACACATTAGCTTACCTTAAGTATGACGCCACAAAACTTAAAGCATGTTCACTTGCACAGTGCTCCAGTGGTATCAGGTGAAAATGCTTTAGGCAGATAAGAGAAAGTTCTCCCATTAGCACAACAAAAACACCTCTGCATTGTGGTAGCCATGCTGACAGGCAAAACTCTTAGGTTATATGTACACTACAACCTAAATCAAAGCACACATGGGACATATTAAATGCTGGCCAACTGTCAAAACGTACACCATTGAGTGAGTGTTTCTGTAGTGGAGTTGTGCTGAAATCTGTTCTTGGCCCTACGCTCTTTAATATTTTTTATGAACAAGTTAAAATTAAAAATCATTATTGATAAAAAAAGTGCAGAGGGCACGAAGACTGAGGACTGGTAAATGAAGGAGGACAAACCACTTACAGAGTGATCTAGATTGCCTGACAAGCTGGAAACATGCAAACAATGTGTCTCAATGTAACTATATATAAAGTTACATCTCTAGGAACAAAAAAAAGTGGGACATATTTACAGGATAGAGAATGCTATTCTGGGAAACAATACATTTGAATAAGAGTTGAAGGTCATAACAGACAGACAATCTCCCATTATGAAACTGCAGTTAAAAGGGTTAATGCATCCTTGGATGTATAAACATGGTAATACTGAGTAGGAGCAGAGTAGGAATTACTCTTCAGATCACATAAATTTGTCACCTTTTACCTCCATATTAGGCACTTATATGACAAATACCTAAGTAGTGCATCTAGTTTTGGTGTCCATAATTTAAGAAGGATGTTGGAAAACTTCATATTTCAAGGGGAAAAGCTATACAAATTATTAAAGGATTGGAAAACATGCTTTATAGTGATAAATTCAAATACCTTAATCTATGTATTTCAAAGAGAAAATGAAAGGAGAACCTGATTACAGTGTAGTATTTACATGGGGAACAGAAATTTGTTGATACAGGGCTCTTCAGATCAGACAGATGTATAACAAGTTGCAGTAGCTGGAAGTTGAAAATAGACATGTTCAGAGTCAAAATAAGGTGCACGTTTGTAATAGTGGTTTAATTAAGCAAACATTTTGCCAAGATTTATGGTGGAATGTCCATAATTGCCAATTCTAAAATCAAGCTTGGATTTTTTTTTTCCTGAAAGATATTGTCTAGTACAAAGAGGAATCAATTCAGAGAAAACAAGAGTTTTGCAGGAACTCAAGACTGGATAATCACAGTGGGCCCTTCTGGCCTTCTCAGTCAACCAACTGCTATTAGGATAGGAAATTTTTGCGTGATGCCATGGACTAAGAGCATCTTTCCCTGATGCTTAACGTATATGAGTGAAGTCTGAAAGGACTGACCAATCCGTAGGTGTATTAACCACTGGTAATGGAAAGGAATCCTCCAGACTTCCTCACCAAAGCAGTTGGGGCAGGCATGTGTATTTAATCCTCTCCCCTCGATTCTTCAAAATACAATTCCAAATTGAAGCCATGCAGGTTCCACTTACTAAGAGACTGTGAACAACAAATTCCATTTTTTTCTGAAAGTAGATTATATAGATTATATTGATTTCTTACATAAGAACATTATCATCATCAACTCCCCATTGGTGCCTGATGTCTCCCTATTTCCTTCCATCTTTCTCTGTCCAGTGCAGAGTAGCTTAGAATAGCTCCTCACTAATCTACTACATCATCTACCCATTCTCTTTGCCCAGGCCGCCACCACCCACCTGGACCTGTGATGTCTGGAGCATCTCTGCGCTGCAGGGGGTCAGCGCCATGGTGAACCCACTCTTTCGAAATAGGGGTCAACAGTGTGACTACATACATTGTCTTTCAAAGTTAACTTCGAAATGGAGAACTCTCCCCAGCACGGGAGTGGAAGAGCAATTTCTAAATGTGGGCCACGTTCTTTTGTTTTGAATTTTGAAACAGGACTCTTTGTGTGTGGTCACTCCCGGGCGAATTTCAAAAGAGCCGCACATTTCGAAATTATTTTCTATGAGAACTGCTAATGTGTCTATGACCTGTGTGCCATGCTCTGCTTTTACATGAGTCAAGTCAAAGGAGTGATCCAGATTTACACTAAAGTATGTGAGTTTTAATGCAAATAGTGTATCTGAGGCTAAAACCCTTCTCTTTCTGCGTGCCTAGCTTTACTAATTTTATTATTCAAGAGTTCTGTGCACAATCAGAATCAATTTTAACTTTTCAGACTGGATCATGTAGTACAGAACAGAGAACCAGAATAGCATTTGCATCTCATAGAGATGAATAGTCTCAGAGAGGTAGCCATGTTAGTCTGTATCTTCACAAAACAAACAAGCAGCCCTCCAGCACTATGAAGATTAACAATATAATTTATTAGGTGATGAGCTTTGGTGGGATAGACCCACTTCTTCAGGTCTGGAAAACCCTAATAAATGATAACTGAGACAAAGAATTTAACAAAAAGCTAGAAAAAATGGAATAAAATCTAACCAATCAACTAGATAGGACAGAAAAAGCTCCCCCAGTCCCATATACAAAATAGAACCCCTGTTACTGAATATATATTATACAGGAAGTCAGACTAGTTAATTACAATAGTCTCCTTTAATCCCTGGAATTATGAATTTATAAAATAATTAGTTCATTGCTGAAGCAATGTTCTTTAGCAGTAGAATGTTAATACTTTCTGAATTACCATGACAAAAGTTGAAAATACCCCATTTTTCCTTTCCAAAATTTTTATGGCTCTTGTGCTAGGGTAAGATGGCACACTAACACCGGACAAACTGACTTTTATTTAGCCAATATGTCTGTAGCAGGAGTATACACTGCAAGTTCTTCCATCTGACCAGCGTGCCTCAATCCTGACATTGAAGAACCTGCTCCGTAGATGAAGGGCCCATGGCTATTCAACTCTTATGGTCTGTAAGGGTAGATCCTTTGACTATACCCACCTTCCACTTCAGACCTCAGTTAATGTCTCTCCTCCCACCTCATGCACTCTTCCATATAGGGTGTTTGAGGAACACACATCCATGGTACTGCATCGTAATTTTTGCAGGCTTCCTTCCACAACCGAATCATGTGCCCTCTGCAGTTGTGGAAGTGAAATTGTCCCTCAGTTTAGAAGATTCACAAACATCTGACAGGTTCAAGCTCTCGTTTGGTGAAAATTTAGACAGAGAATAATTGCCCCTTTCCAACTGCTCCACAAGGAAAATGCTTTGAAGACTAAGCCATCATGTATTTCAATACATAAGCCACCACAAACACTCCTATGTCTCATGAGAGTAGAAGGAATCATTTTCATATGCAGCCAGTGACCATGCAGAAGGAAGAGAGGAGTCGTTGAAAGGAAAGAATGAACTAAACATGAAAAAGTTATATAAATAAATGAAAAGGTTTGAAATTTAATTATATAATTAATTGGCTGATCATTAGTTACACTGCCACTTTTTATTCTCCTAGAGAACCGAAAAGAGCCCTTACTTAATATAAAATGAAAAAAAAAGTGAACTGCTTGGGTGACAAGGGTCCATTGTAGAAGTTCTACAGCCTCAGTGCTCTCCCCAGGGATTAGCATGCTTTACTGTATCTGTCTGACCATTATTCACATAACTTGTCCCCTATTGGTCATGAGAGTCCAAGAAAACACTTACAGAGAGTTTTAATGTCAGGGTGGACCCCAAGGGTCTCGGATTTGAGGCAGCTGCAGTGACCATCTGTGTGCTACACATTTATGTTTAAAATAAAGTGTGTAGGTCTAAGCAAAGGCCTCCATTGAAAAACCCTCTACATGAAGGATTGCTTGTGTGGCTGCTGGGTGGGGGAAGGTGCAACTCTAATTTGTGAAGTTTCCTCCAAAGGCTTTTTGTGGGTAAGTGCAGGGAGAAGTAGGTGGCTTTCATCCCTGTGGGCGAAGCAAGAGATTTCAAATCTAGCTCAACTCCTCACCCTTCACACACAGTTCCCCAATGTGTGCAGAAAGCTTGGGAATCGTCTAGCCACTCAGGACTGCCTGTATGGAGATGCTGTGCTTTTCTGCTATCCTCTTGACCTCCCATGGAGAACTTCTAAATCCCTGCTAACATGACTGTGCTGATAAGTATTCGAATGTGGACATCTGCTAATGCCACCCCCCAGGAGGTTTCTTTGCTTGGATGAGCGTCACTCAGTAGTTTATATTATCTGTGGTTTGTTCCCAGAGGAGGTGCTGACATGCACACTTTCCACTGTAATCAAGCCTGTCAGTCCTTCTACCTCTGTAATCATTTCAGCCTCTTCACCTGAGAAGAAAAACTGAAGCTTTCTATATTTTTGAGGACGGCAGATAAGGAAAATAGATAATACAAGTATATGACACGAACTACTGATCTTTGTATGTCATTCCCTATTTTGAATCTTAATTTTGTTGTACAAAAATGGCTATGTTAACATTTCCCAGCACTTCACTCAAACTAATTTTATATACCTCAAGTGATGATGCTTCTGCGAATACATTCAAGGTGAAATGATGCCAGTTTTAGTGATGAAATGGTGAAATTGTGCTATCAGACAGATGGAAAGGCAGCTTTTAGTGAGGGGAAAAAAAGCTAAAAATATGAGGTGAAACCACAAAATGATTAGATGTTTTTGCAAACTGAAAAAAAAATGAGATTGCTTTTGCCGGCTTAGAAGGAACCTCAACAGTCAAAACATTCACAAGTCTTCTGACTCAGAATAAGCAAATTCAGAGATCATGTCTGAATAACTGTTTCCAAGAGTCACCACCAAATGTTATAAGCAATATTCTGATGCCCTTACTTAAGTTGGGTACTAAGTAACTCTGTATTACTTTCCAAGTAAGGTATCACTCAGGAGAAAAAGGGTTTCAGAATCTGGTCCTAAGTGAGTGTTCTTGGGACCTCAGTACACAAATCATGTCACTTCTGCCGATAAAGAGAAAGATGGATGGAGTAACAATAATTTCAAAAGTTATGGAAGCACATTATAGTTTTCAGTAATCTTATTAAAATCAAATTCACAACATCAGATTCTTCCTGTGCCATGTAATTATATAACAGACATTTAATTGAAACTGAATGGAAATGAAACCTGGCCTAGCATAGGCATGTTCTGATGGTAAAAACCTCAGCAGGAGAGTGCTAGTTTATTAACAATGTTCTTCATCTCTTTATGTAGCACACACTTAAGCAAATTATATACATTTTATTTTGAACTTCCTATTCTTTGTCACTTGAAAATATCAAATATTAAAAACTTTGGATTCTGCCATTATTAGAATAAAAGGGCTACTTTGCACAAATATAATGCGGCAAACTACAAAATTAAAATAATGAATTGATAAAATGCCTTGAGAAACAAAGAATCAAGTTGTCTAGCCTGTGGCACAGCAGGATTGTGGAACGCTACTATTGGGACCATTGACCTTCACTGCCATGTAAAGATAATGGGTATGGCAGAGGGGAATGTAAGAGGGGAAATTTTTCTCCAAAAACTTTTTCTTTAGAGCATATTTATTTTTTCTTCTTTTCATCTCTCCCCTTCCACTTACGACTGTGCCCTATGCCCCCCACACCTTACCCCAAGCCTCACAGTGGCTGTTGGCCCTGCTGTTTATATGTGTGAGTTCCCCTCGCATGTGGGAAGAAGGCACTTTGCTGCCTCCACCAACCGAGCAGTTGTGCTGGCCCCCTGCTCTTCCCTCCCTGCTGGCTGCATTCACCAGGCAACTGATAGTCACCTTTTCCTGTCACCTCACTGCTGTGACCTCTGGGAGACAGTCATCATGATTTTCAGTTTTTTGCAGGCTGGACAGAAATGCTGTCTCTCAAAGGGATTTTGGCTCTCATTTGAGCACTTTCAATGTAACAAAAGACTCTAATGAAGCCCATTTAGCTCTATCTTTGAACAGTGAGGAGGACCAAATTTAAACAGACCAGGGACCCTTAGCTGTCCCTTAGGGTTCACACCTCATGGCTGGGATACCTGTCTCCACCCCTCTGACTTTCACAGATGTCTGCTACTCAAGCCCTTGGCTTAACAAGGTCCTTTCAGCTCAGCATAACCCCCTCATTTGGAACAGGTTAAGTAAAGTCCAGCTCCCCTTAATTCATACAAGACAGACAACAATTATAACATTTCACTCTCTGTGCATTCAGGGCTAAAGTGATCTGAAATGCAGCAACAGCCAAAACTGACCACTTGGAGCTACACAGGCCCTGTGTTCTGGATACCTACCCAGAGCAGGTACATCCGTGCAAATACCATTTGCTCCTGAATCTCCCTCCCAGCTAGCTGCCAAAAGAGAACTCATTCAGGTCTTGCTTACAAAGGCAAGATACATTTCTTAAATTCCTGTTACATCTGAGGTTACAACTCAGTGGGGAGGCTGTGGCACACACCCTGCAACTTTGGGAGCCATGCTAAAGAAGATCCATCTGGGCCAAAATGTTTTTTGCATGCAAGCCCAGGCCTGTCTTTAGGATTTTATGGGGCCCTGTGTAGTACTATTAAATTTGTGCCCGTATGCCAAAAGGCAGCCCGGGGAGGGGAGTGTTAAAGAATGGGTTTAAAATCTTCAGCAACACACTAATATTTTAAAGCAAATTTTAAACTAAATTCAGAGACTGTATATACCTGTTAATTGGCTTCATGACCACTTGAATGGTCTTTTTCATAGATTCAATGTCCTGCTAACAAGCCTGCTAAGGCTTGTTTGAAGTTAAGGAGTTCATCTCCAGAGTCAGTTTCACCAGGCTGCAGGTGCCACAGAACTGGGATAAGAAAAGGTGAATGGATGGAGATTAAATCCCAGTGGTGCCCCATTTGAAGGTGTCATACACAGCTGCAGGGTGTATGGGTGAGAATGGCCCTGCACAAGCCACATCTTAGGCATTCAGGTAAACTTCAGCCTGCCCGTTTTAACCAAGAGCCTGCCTATATTGCAGGTTGACCCCAGAAAACACCCATTCCTGGATTCTCCCTCCCTCCTCCAAAATGTACCTTCTATTTTGCCCTGCTGCCTCCTGGACAAACAGATATTTTATGTCCGTTACTCCTTTAGGGGGATAATATACCAACGTATTATCTTAAATAGAATTACCCAGACACTTTAACACACTGGATAAGATAAAACAATAAAATATCTCTGTAGTTAACAAATTTAGTTATTAAGTGAGTACAAGTAATGAGGCATAATGTCAGAAGTGATTAGAAGAGAAAGAAAGATAATATGCTTACTAGTGCCTAACTTAAGCTAGATTAAATTGAAGCAAAAATGCTCACCACATGATTCCAGCAAGGTAACAGGCCAAAATTTTCAGGTCAGAATACCTCGTCCAATGGCAGCTCACTGTTGCCATCTTCAGTTATGTCTACGCTACGTGTAGCCATTTTTTGCTGGCAGGAGAGAAATCGCTCCTGCAGATACAATTAAACCAATGGCAATGAGCACTGTTCGCTATGCTCGCACTATCACTTTTTCTGGTGACACTAAAGATGGTCAGGTGTATGTTTTTTCACACACCTGACCAACAAAAGGGGAATGTAGATATTGATATTATGCCATAAGAGTGTATGGGTGGGGGGGTTTTGGAGTGTTTACTCTTCCCCCACCCCCTTTTTAATAGAGTTTCAGTTCTCCATGGGGGAAAGAGGTGGAACATGTCCAGCTGGGATCTAGGAGACAAAAATCTGTCTAAAAGAATGTTCCCTGATGTTCCTTTTTCACCTGCTTGACTTTCCTTTGGTTTGCCTTTCTTGACTGATGTTTGTTTGTGGATATGCAAATTAAGGAAAACATAGACTCCATTGTTCAAGACAGGACTGATTGACAAGTTTTTTGCTACCTAGGTTTTGAACCAGAGGGGTAGCCGAGTTAGTCTGTATCTTTAAAAAACAACACAAAGTCCTGTGGCACCTTATAGACTAACAGGTATTTTGAAGCATAAGCTTTCATGGGCAAAGACCCACTCCATCAGATGCATGAGTTTTCAAATGATACCTAACAAAGTCATATGTTGTACAAAAAGATTATTATAGTAGTGTACAACCTGTGAACACTGTGGCTACAGCTACACTAGCACAAATCTTCAAATGGCCCTGAGGAGCTGTAATTCATATTCAACACCTTATTAGCATGCCACCAGTCGCAGCTCTTCAAAATTGCTGCATTTTGCTCCCGCACAGCTCATGCAAACAGGAGTCCTTTTTGAAAGGACCCCAGGAACTTCAAAATCCCCTTGTTCCTATCTGGCACGAAAAAGACCCTCATCTGGACTAGCCGCATGGCAGCAAAAAGCGGAAATTGTGAAGAGCTGCAGCTGGCGGCATGCTAATGAGGTGCTGAATATGCATTTCAGTGCTTCATTAATAATCTTCGAAAGAGCCATTTGCATGGCTATTTCGAAGATTTGTGCTAGTGTAGACACAGCCTGTGTGTATCCATTACAATTCCTACTCATAGTTTGAAGTCATAAGAGTATTATAGAGATCCTACCTAGGATGCCAATTGGCATTAACTAAACTTCACGTGCCTGCATGAGATCTTGAACTACAGAAGGTAGCATGAAGTTGTACATAATGAAGGCACTCCAATTAAAACAGCAGGTGTGTTTTAAATCATCAAAGAAACAACATAAATACATCCATTGTGACAAATCATATATAGATTCAACTATAAGTTACACTGTATATATTTGATTCCTCAGATTACATAAAATGTGACCGGGAATTACTTTTGAATTGTGAATAAATTTTAAGCAGTGCAAAAGTCTGCTTTTCATGAAAACTCAAAGTTCCATTTGACTATCCTGATTAGTATTTTAAGGCAGCACATAACAGTAGAACATTGATTTGGATTTGATTCAAAGCAAAGCACTTAAGCATTTGCTCAATTTTGAACACAAGCTATAGTGCATTGAAATCAATGGGTATAATCACACACAAGTGCTTTAGTGAATTTGGGGACAAAGCAATTTGTTTTCCTTTTATTTCTTTACAAGGCTAAATGTAACTTAAAAAAACAGCAATACCATGAAACACCTGTGGTCATTTTCAAAATAGTTTCAGACAGGAAGCTTCTAAGAGGACATTTTCTACAGTTGGTGCCAATGGAAAGGCATACTATTTTGGCCCTAGACCTGCAACAGTTCAACATGTCCACAAGACTGGGCATGTTAGGAGTCTCACTCAGATTAAATTTAAGCATGTGGGTTTGCATAAATAGGGCCCTATGCACAATATTGTGATATAACTTTTATAGCCCATAGATCAGTGTGTTTCAACCAGTGTGCTGTGGCATACTGGTATGCCACGGAACTGTCCAAGTG
The DNA here is from genome assembly GCF_033958435.1 of Carettochelys insculpta. Lineage (NCBI taxonomy): Eukaryota > Metazoa > Chordata > Testudines > Carettochelyidae > Carettochelys > Carettochelys insculpta. The sequence continues at coordinate 75,260,573 of NC_134141.1, forward strand.
TGCCACGAAAGTCTGCCAATTTCCACAGTGGCTCTTTGCAGGGGAAATGCCAACCCCACTGGACCTTGTTCATGCCAGGAGCCAGCTGAAATGCTGCTTCCTGGCATGAACAAGCTGGTGAGGAGCCTGCCACCACTACCTGCTGGGGTAAGTGGGAGGGAGGGAGGATGGGAGTCTGTTGCAGCTGGCACATGGTTTAAATACCAATGGGATGGCAGAAAGGGGAGCCTGTTTTCATTGGATACTAGTTTACTCAACATCCCTAGCACTGAGTTGAGCAGATTTTGAAAACATGGCTGTACTTGCTGTTTAAGATGGTGTGTTTTATGGTGGATTTGAAACATTAATGAATTTGATCCTAGTTTAGCTTTCTGCATGAACTACTGTGTTGCAAACCCCTCTAGTAAGACTGTAACCATACTAAATGTAAGTGTGATGTTTATGAGCAATCGATTGAACTGAAAAAAATGGGTATGCCATGGAATCGTTCGCCTCATTGAAGTGTGCCATATTACTGAAAAAGTTGGGAACCACTGCAATAGGCTATTTTTATTGGTCTTTGAAGGAATAAATTAATTACCTCAACATATAGTTGAGAAAAAATTATCTAGGGTAAATTACTTCATTGTGACACTTATATATGTCAAAAATATTTTCAGAAAAAGTACCATTTAAAATCAGTTGTTTAACTAGAAATATTTTCAGAGTAATACAGGAAAAATCAACTTTAAAGCTCAGTTCTGCAGAGTTATATTGCAAGTACTGCATGCCAAAGGTACTAGAACTGGAGGAAAATAGGCTGTTTGGCTATGTGGGAGTGAGCACCAGGAAGGGGTTAAAAATTCAGAACTAAGTTCCAGACCACCAAAGTTGCAAAGTTGCTGATGTGAAGGACTATCTCCTTGGGGAAACAACATATCGGCTGGACCATTTACTTGCCAATTAATCCAAGGAGATACACTGACATTAGTTCAGGAAAGAGACGCTTCCTTGCCCGTTTGCCTAGAGGTAAGAGCTAGGTTTGCAGCTGCCAAGCAATGGGACAGAAGAAATAAATGGAGGGAGAAATTAGCAGTAAGTATCAAAATATTCATTTCTGTGCTTTTGCTTCAAAGGAAGACCTAAATGTCAAGCAACTGTTGTGCCCAGTACTATGCAAGCACGCTATACAAGTGGGAGTAGCCTGTAACAGGGAGAGAATACGAACCAACGCTGAATAATCCAAGACTTTCCCTAAGCATGGTGGAAAGATGTCAAAGAGGATAATATCTTCCTCTCTTCACCCCCACCCCTAAAGTAAATAGCTTCTGCATGTAAACAAGAATCATCTGTTAAATTGGATCAGGACATAGTGGAGTACTAGTAAACTGATGTACAAGTGTGTAAAAGCTTACCATTACTTACACCATCCCCCATTATTACACTGTACTTCAAGTAGTATCAAGCATTAGAAAGAGTTTCTATCTCTGCCACACAGTCCTGATAGTCAATTAAAAATCCTAAATTTGTCAGATTTTATTGCCATATTTTATAGAGAGGGTCTCAAAAGAATTGATATCTGTAACTCTCCAATAGCAGGACTTTTTAGTGAACCTCAGCATATTGGTTAATTGTTAACTGGTGAGAAGGAATTAGTCATATCTGCACCTATGGGTTACAATCATCAACATGTACGTTTTATAAATTGAAGGACTTGAATGCTTACAGGATACTTTAGGGTCACAGCATAAAGCAGTGTGAAATAGAATCCCTGCAGGATAACAGGAATAAGAGTTAGCAAATACATGAGAAAGCTACTGAAAAGTAGAAAAAACTTTGAGAACAACAGGAAGTCCTGTGGCACCTTATAGACTAACAGATATTTTGGAGCATAAGCTTTCATGAGCAAAGACCTCCTTCTTCAGATGCATGACAAAACTTAGTACACTTCATAGGATTGTACCTTGAAATGTATTTTCCTTCAACATATATTTATTAGCTCTTGTTAGGAGTTCATTACAATCTAAGGACGTTACTTTCTTCATAGGAGTAAGAGATAGAGGCTAAGCTAGTCTGTGTCTCTCCTAATGTTTGTGACATAGACATTTGTGCGGCAATAGCTGCAACTGAAGTATCACATAGAGAACTGATATTGAAGATATGTAGAAATCTATGGTTGCATGTGCTATCCAATAAGCCATGTGATCTCACTTTTGTCATCACCTGGAGGAAGAAGGTCACAGAGATTCCAATGCTGCTGCCACAGAGAAGACCAAGAAAGCCAGCAAGAAGGTTCATATGGGGCAAACCACTCTTAACTCTTACGTGACCTTTTCTCCTCCAGGCTAGCGGAGCCTACAATAACCTCCTTCCTCCTGTTGATCACTGGTTGTCCCTCCAAGATGGCACAATTAGCTGAAGTTGTAGGTTTTAGGGAGCGATAGTGCAGAGCACCAGCCCACACCCCATACTCCAGTAGAAAACAGAATGGGAGATGGCCGTGTGGAGCATTCTTCTGCACAGTGGGGTTGGTAGGGAGCTTGTGTATGACTGAAAATAAGTATATTCCTCCCCACCCCCCCACACACACGCAATTCTTCTGAGACATAGCAAAGCCACCACAACTATAAAGCCATTTTGCAATCCCAGTAGACTCCAGGATACTTGTGCCTCAGGAAATAATAGAGATCCACTATTCTTCTTCTCAAAAAGACATAGCAGCAGCAGAAGTGACAAAACAATGTGACTGACATAGTAATTGATTCATTTTTTAGTGCAGACACCAATGCTCATACACATAAGAAACAAATTGCACTGCCCTTGATCCCAGTACTCCACAGGACCATGAGAAGTAAGGGAAGTCGACAGGTGAGTTTCTCTCGTTGACCTCCCTGCAGTGGTGACACCACGGTAAGTTAAACGAAGTTACGTCAATTCCAGCTGTGCTCCTCACCTAGCTGGAGTTGTGTAACTTAGTTCAACTTTGCTCCCTAGTGTTGACCTTTCCTAAGAAGGCAGGACTGGGGGGTTGTGCTCTGTGAAGTGCACTGCAGACAGCACACAGTTATTTTTAATGACCACACTTCAGTGTAGCACTATGCTCTTCATTTCTTTCTATTACAACCATATTGTGTCAGTATTTGTTGCTTACTGTTTTATTTATTGTAATTGGTATTTTTCATTGATTTAGGTGCGCGCGCACGCACACACACACACACACACAAAGAGCCCATTGTCACCATTGAGGCTTTTATTGAATCGGTGCAATACAATTAAAGTGATTAAAATGTACAAATTGAAAAGGACAGATAGTACATGTTGAACCTCTCTAATCCAGCACTTTTGGACCTGACCAGTGCCAGAAGAGAATTTGCTGGATCATGGGAGGTCAATGCTTCCTTTACTTATTTGTCTCTTATAAGAGATTTAGTGGTGAATTACAGCTAAATAACAGCACAGAACACTGAGAGCTGGGACTGGCAGCTGAAAACAGACTTGATAGGACTATGGGAAACTTGGCCATACACACAATAAGTGGCCATCCAGCTAACTAAAATCATGCTGGATTATTAATGTTGCCAGATGAGAATCTTCCAGATTAGGGAGGTTTAACCTGTATTAGCAACTAAGCTTCCATGTGTCTATAAAAAGCCTTAACTGTCAGTCTAATCAGATTTCCAAGAATTTAGGACGCTAGAATATATAGTGTACAAAGTACTTAAAAATACTTGACTGGGAATGATCTTGCAGTGGCATGAACAAGGCAACTGGCAGTTATTAAAAACTTGCCACTTTTGTCTTAAATAATAAAAATAGCTATCTTAGTATTTGCAGGATTTCCTATGAATTACAGTAAAATGAAACTGACATGATTTTAATTTTAACTATAACATTTTTCTCTTCTAAGAATTTTTCCTGCACTGCCTATAGTACTCAATGTGAGACTTCTGGAAAAGAACTAAAACCAGTTTTGAATACTTGTGGTTGGAGGAACCATCCCTGTCCTTTCAGAAATATGCCATCCATTATAGCATGTTGTAATCATACTGTACATCACTGGAACAAAGTGAACATTCAGCACTTTTATCAGTTTTCTTTCTTTACATAATTTTATATATATATGAAGAGCTATTGCAGAGGAAACCATCGTTGCTTATATTGCAGTTGAGGCATACCATCCATTAGCAAACAAGTCTTTCACTATACTATTATATATTTCTACTTTAGATGCCATTTTAGCACATCTACTTCCAAATTACACAATTACCATGCTAAGCAGCTTAGCTTTATTTTTCAAAGAACATGATAATTTGTAAGTTTGTCACACAGTAATCATCTTACATTTAGTACAAGTCAAACAGCCATTCTCCTTTGGTTGAACTTTCTGATGACAACCTTTGAAACTGACAGATTAAAAGTGATTTGGGGATGTCAAAATGTCATTTAGGTGCCTGCAGAAAATACAAAAAAAACCTTTACAAATAGCAGACTCTTGGCTTCCATGGCAGTTGTCTAACTATACCCATGACCAGTTAAATTAATGATGTCACAAACTATCCTTTATGTGAGATGTAAATGAATTTACCACATCAGCAACTAATTTACAATGATGTCCCGCCAATAGTAAAGATTGCTGTTGATTTCACTGTTTGTACAGAATAGCATATACACAACCGTTATATTTTGTTGCAGGATGGGATTTCAAATAAGCTAAATATTTACAGACGTGGGAAGAAGCCATAAGCAATAAGGCCCATCTATAATCTTTATACAAGAGGAAGTCCTCACAGCAGAGTGTACCTTCTGCAACTCTAAATCTCAGTCCATCTACAGCAGCCATCAATGAAAAGTTAATGTTTACCAATGGTTATAGCACCAAATAGAGATGGTTGGGGATTTTCCTCAAGATTTTTTGGTAAAATGCAATTTCCATAAAATCAAAAATTTCCATGGGTACACTTAGATGTGGGCAATTTATTTAATGTTGAGGAAAAAAATCAAAACAGAAAGAGTCATTTCACCATTAGTCTGTATCTTCTTTAGCTAATGCCTCATGGGCTATACAGTTCTAGTTCCTCAGCTCCTCCTTCCCTCTACAGCAGTGGTTCCCAACCTTTTCAGTAACACAACACGCTTCAAAGAGAGAAATAATTCCATGGAACACCCACTTTTTTCAGTTGAATCAGTTGCCCAGTAATGTCATATTTACTTACATGTACTATGGTTATGATCTTACCAGAGAGGTTTGTTCTGTTACTCATGTGGGGAGAGGGGAGACAGCTCCAGAGAGCAGGTTTCCCTTTCCACCAGTCAGCTGGAGCTGGGATGTAGGTCCCAGATCCAAGAGGCTCCTGCTCTCCTTCCCAACATTCCCCCTTGCCACAGCAGGGAGAGGGGGCAGGTCCCCCACCTGGATAGCAGCATTCCAGATGCATCTCAGCACAAACGGGCTCCTGCAGAGTCCACATTTCCCCTTACAGTAGCTCTGATGGCTAGGGTTCGTCAGTTTCCTCCCATGTTAGATCTTTCTAGGGCCACTACAAGGGGAAATGATTCTGAAATAACAATTGTGTTGTGTGGAAGCCTGCAAAGTTATTTCAAAATAGTGGCTGTTATTCCAATATAACTTTGGTGTGTAGCCATAGCCCAAGAGACTAGGGTAGCCTTCCTTTCCCTCATAGGTTACTTAGGACTAGGCAACACTCATTTGGATGCCAGCATTCTTGATTTTGTCAACAGTAAAGGAGACCCAGGGCATATTTGTAATGGTGCTGAATAGACTGGATTCCTCTAGCCACCCACACTGTAGCAGTTCTTTTACTGAAGAAAAATAATCTTGACAGTGCCTCCACCTGGACAGGCCCTGTAAAACCACCTCTTCCTCTTAACAATACCCAGGAGTGAAGCTGAGCTAATCATACAATAGGTTTATCCCAAAAGTACCCATTATAAACTCTACACAAACAATATGTTTTTAAACTCAGAGGAGTAGCTGTGTTAGTCTCTAAGGTGCTATAGGACTGCTTGTGATGCAAAGGTACAGCTAACAAATTTATAGTCTCTCATGGGTAAAACCCACTTCCACAGATGAATGGAGGAGAAAAAACAGAATCCAGGATTTATAGTGCAGGCTTTTATTTTAAGTCCATTCATCTGATGAAGTGGGTTTTACCCACAAAAGTTCATGACCTAATAAATTTGTTAAACTTTAGGGTGCTACAGGGCTGCTCATTTAGAGTTAAAATACCTTTACATAACTCAGAAAAACATGATATAAGAGATCGAGATTAATTAAAATGTTACAATCACCTCAACTGGGGATCACTACCGTAAACAAATGTAGTTTCCAATAGTAAATAAAACTTAAATCAACCTATAACACTTCCAGCTACCTCTTCATTATTCCCTTTCCCTGAAAAATATTCCCAAGCAAAAGCTGGTTTTGGGTTGACTCACACTGTTGCACTGCATTCCAACCTCAGTCATATCTGAACACAGCAACAGACTTTGCAATGGTTCTGGTAAAGCATAGCAATAGCCTCTTTAGTGCCTTGATTGCTGGAAGTCCCAACAGTTTGTCAGCAACACCTATTGCTTTTCTAGCTGCTGCTTATGACTTAGAACTCCACAAAGTGATCTCCCATACCCTGGCCTGAGCACCAGTAACAGCCTCAGGTTGTGATTTGGACCAGAAAACCACAACAGCAGGTATGTGTTCTGTTTGCACAGAACTCAGACAAGACTCCCAGCTACACAGCAACTACTCTCTTCCCTTTGGCTATGTCTACACTACGAGATAAATGTGAATTTAAGGCAGTTAGCTCAATATTAAAATGTCACTGTCTTCACTGTAAATACCATTAGCTTGAATTAGGGAGCACTAAGATTGATATAACTTTGTCAGAACTAGCTGGGTGTAGCGTCAAGTTCACATTTAAAAGTTCAAATACAGGCCAGTATGGAAGCACCTTGTCTTAAAATTGAATTTATCAGCCTTCAGAAGCATCCTGTATGTATCCTACAAAGCTACAAGGTTACCTGCCATATATAGCAGCGTTCTTCTCCACGGCTCTCCAGATGTGCAGAAAGGAGGTCACAGGAGCCCACAAATTTGAATTTGAATTCATCAGCACCCAGGTCTGGAAATATAAAGGGCACCCACAATGAAAAATTTATTTGCCCACTGCATTGCACCATATTGTTGACCAGCTCCTGCAATCATGAGCACTCAGGGTATTGATCTGCCTACTAGTTCTCAGGCTCACAAGGGAGCTTCAGCGTAGAGCCATCAGGAGATTCTGGATCTTCTTGTAGTTTGGAGAGAGGAATCAGTGGCAAGCAGACTTCAGGTATCCAAGAGAAATGTGGAGCTCTATGACAAGATGTTGTGGGAGTTGGCCACCAGAGGTTATTCCCAGGGCTCTAAGCAATGTTGGGTGAAGGTGAAAGAACTCTGGCAGGCCTATCACAGAGCCTGGGAAGCCAACCAGCAGTCTGGCTCATCTCCAAAGACCTGCCACTATTGTGAACAGCTGCAGGTGCTTCTTGGGGTAGTACCCCACCATGTTGCCCACTCTTCATTATGACTTGTGGAGGCCCTGGTCTGGAGTGAGCTGAAAGGAGCTGTGGGGGGCAGGAGAAAGAGGCCAATGGAGAGGAGGATGGGGGCAACCAGCAGGGGCCCGAGGAGGTTCTTCCCGAAAGCTTGGAGCTCTTCACCCTAGAGCTGGAACCAGTGCCCCCGATGCCATTCCCCCCTACACAAGTCCCCTCTGTGCCAGGCCCCGAGCCTTTAGGACCAAGCTGTTCTGGTGAGTATTTTCTCTGAATGCTAGAAGTGGATTTCAGGTGGGCACAAGTATGGATACAGGTAAAGGTTTTAAGGATCTGTGCCCCTCAGAACAGCGTGTTAATACTTCTGGGTATGGAGCGCTTCTCTTTTTTGCAGATCTCCTTGAAGGCCTCATCCAGGCACACTTGTATTTTTTTCACAAGGTTTTTGGGCAGACCTAACTTATTGCAGCTTCCACAGTAGCACACCTTGCCATGCCAGGCAATCAGATAGCAATCTGGTGTCGTGTCACCCCACAGCATTGTGGCAAATTTTCCAGGTTTGTGTTAACACAGGATGAGCACCTTTATTTTGTCAATATCTGTTAGTTTTAGGAGGGTGATGGCTTCTTTGGCAGCCTAAATAAGCATGGTAATTTGAATTGGACTTTTTGTAATGTTTTATATCATGGCAGAGGGGCTGGAACCCCCCACCCCCATCCCACGACATTTCTTTTAACCTCACAGAGATCCCTCCCCACTCAGATGTCCATCTGGCTGGAATGGAACCCTTTCTCACCATCCTGCCTCACAACACAGCTGCTGGGCTCTGTGGGCCTTGCTAAGGATTACGCAAGAAATGGTTGAAAAAATAATTTTCCCTTACTCCAGGAGACTGCTTCCACTTCTTTACGCCTCTCCTTCCCCATGCCCCCTGGAAAATAGACAACAGTTTACCATGTCCACAATGAAATGTTCTGGATAAAGGATGGTAAATGATATCTTGTGCAATGCATGCTTTGAATCCCATCCTTAAGCTGCCTTGCAAAAAGGAATTTTCCCTGATACTGGAGACAGAGACCCATTCATTCCATGTGTAAGAGCTTAGTGTGACTTGTATCTCAGTTGTGACCTTCAGTTTGCAGCTGGCATCCCCAGCATGGGAGACAGGGTAAGGAAGCGAAAAAGGTCCAAGCACAATCTGATCCTGTAGCACATTGAGTGGTCTGAAGAAGAAACTAGTGACATGACAAAAGGAGACGGCTAAAGGTGCATTGCACTAGCATTTGGCACTCACTGAGTCTGTGACTGAAGCTTTCCTTGCTGTGGTCCAGGGGTCCTACATAGGGTTTCATAAGGCAGCATAAGGGAACAGAGGGTAAGCAGGGTCACCGAATATTAAAATAGGCATCTCCATGTCACCAGTCTTGAATTTTCTGGTCTAGGAAAAAATCCCATCCATGAGCTTTCTGTACAGACCAGAATTTTGGAAGAGGCATGCATCGTGAACCCGCCCCGACCATCTCATGTTGATGTCAGTGAAATGACATTTGTGATGTACCAACACTTGCAAAACCATGGAGAAGTACCGGCTTCTGTTTATATACACAGAGGCCAGGTGGTCTGGGGACATGGCAGGGATGTGTGTGCCATCTATTGCCCCACCACAGTTAGGAAACCCCTGGGAAGCAAAGCCATCCAGTATATCTTGTACATCTCCCAGTGTCACAATGTTCCTGAAGAGATGCTGACAGATTGCATTGGCTACCTGCATCACCATGGCCCCTACTGTAGATCTGCCCACCCTGAATTTATTTGCCACTGACTGGTAAATGTTAGGTGTTGAAAACTTCCACAGAGTGATTGCCATTCACTTCTGAACCGTTAAAGCCAGCCTTATCTTTGTGCTGCTGCACTTCAGGTGCAGGGGCCAGCAAATCACCTAGTTCCATAAAAGTGGACTGCACATGCATCTCTGGACTGCAAAATGATGTGTTCACTCCAGTGTGTGTTGGTCTCACAAGTCCAAAACCACCACTCCACTGTCAGCAATGCATTCAGGACAGCTGCCATTTCTGAGTTCTTGGACCACAGTTGAAAGATTTCCTCTGCAAAGCCTTAATCATCATTTTCCTCAACCATCATTGCCCTTTTCAATTGAAAGAAAAATTGCACAACAGTCCAGGAAGTTGCCATAACAGTGTGTGCATTTAACTGAAGCATTTGGAGATCCATGCTTGCATTAGCGCTGTGCTAGAGAATATGGCACAATCTCCCATTCATTTTCCCATGGTTACTGAGCACTCTGAATTCTGTGATAATGACCTCAAATACCCACAAGCAACTGGAGCTATGACACTGTGAGATAGGTACCCAGAATGCGTTGTTCACGCAGTCAAATTTGTATAAAGCAATGGGGGCACGGAAACTTGACACGGAGAAATGGTGGGTTAAATTTCAAGAAGGTTTTGTGGACACTTCAAGTCAAATGCACAAGAATGAGAGTTAAAAAAAATTACATTTCTCGTAGTGTAGACATAGACTTCTTTTAGATTTTTTAAACTCCCCATGAAATGGAATGCATCAAATGTTACCACTATATCTGAAATAAGCTCTCCCTCCCTCCTTCAGAAGCTCTTTCCCAAGGCATCATGAGACGCTTCATCTCTAAGACTGCATTAGAGCAAAACACCCCAAGTTCAGAAGCCCCTCTAATAAGGGATTCCTATACCAGTGAAACAGAACCATTCACAAAGAAGTCTATGTGGACTCCTACTGATGGATGTAAGTGACAGTCTAGATTTCTATATACAATGCTTCCGCAAACATGCACAGACTGAAATTATATGCAAACACCAAATGAAGTACAATCTCAACTCTGCTAAATGCTATGCTGTCCAGAGCCTCATAAATAAGTCGGATATTATAATCAAGCCGGCTGACAAACGGAGTGCTATAGTCATCATGAATAAGTGAGACTATGAACAGGAGGCAGCTAGACCACTATCCAACACCACATTTTACAGACCTCTTTCTTCAGATCTCACTTTGGATTTCCAAAAGAAACTACACCATCTACTTAAAGAATTCCCAGCCTCTACTCAAGATTAATTTACTCAGACACACCATCTGAGCCCTGGATTATTCTATTTGCTGCCTAAAATCCACAAACCTGGAAACCCAGGATGCCCTATCATTTCAGGTATTGGCACCCTCACTACCAGACTGTCAGCTATGTAGACTCCCTCCTCAAACCCTACGGTACCTGCACTCCTAGCTATCTCCAAGATACCACTGACTTCATGAGGAAATTACAAAACATTGGAAACCTTCCTGACAATTCCATCCTTGCCACCACGGATGTAGAGGCACTCTACACCAATATTCCACATGAAAATGGACTACACGCTATCAGGAATATCATCCCATCTGGTGGCTGAACTATGTAACTTTGTTCTCACCCACAATTATTTCCATTTGGGGACAATTTATACCTCCAGATTTGTGGCACTGCTATGAGCACCAACATGACCCCACAGTATGCTAACATTTTTATGGCTGACTTAGAACAGTGATTCCTATGCTCTCGTCTCCTGTTACCTCTCCTTTACTTATACTACACTGATGACATCTTTATCATTTGGACCCATGATAAAGAGAATCTGGAAGAATTCTACAGAGATTTTAACAACCTGCATCCTACCATCAATCTCGGCCTTGACTATTCTACCATGAGAAATTTCCTGAATATCACACTACAAATCACAGATGGTCACATTGACACCACCCTCTATTGGAAACCCACTGACTGCTACACTTACCTACATGCCTCCAGCTCACACCACACAATCCATCTTTTACAGTCATGCCCTCAGATACAAATCTCATCTGCTCTGATCCTACTGACAGAGACCCGAAACTACAAGACCTCTACCAAGCATTTATAAAACTGAATTACCCACAAGGAGAAGTAAAAAGTCAAATTGACAAGGCCAGACAAATACCCAGAAACCAGATATTTCATGATAGGCCCAAGAAGATCTACAACAGAACACCACCTGTCATCATCTATAGCGCCTAGCTCAAACCCCTGCAATGCCTCATTAAAAATCTACAACCTATTCTGGATCAGGATGCTACACTCCAAAAGGCTCCAGGTGACAGGTCTGTTCTTTCTTATAGACAATCTCCTAACCTGAGAAAGAATCTCACCAGCAGTCACAGGTTACAATGCAGTGATAGTAATTGTGGAACGTTTCCTTGCAATAAACCCTGCTGCCAACTTTGTCCACATATTTATTCTGGGGAAGCCATCACTGGACCTACCATGTTAGTTACAAGATCAAAGGCACATTCATGCACACTTCCAGAAACACTATATGTGCTATTATGTGCCAACAATGCCCCAACACTATGTACATTGGACAGACTGGACAAAATCTTTGCCAAAGAATAAATGGACAAAGAGCAGACATCAAGACATCAACACACATAAGCCTGTCAGTGAACACTTCAATGGATTGGGCCATTCTGTTAAAGATCTGAGAACGTGTGTCCTAGAACATAGAGAATTTAACAACAGATTAGAGCGAGAGATTTGTGAGTTAGAGTACATATTCAAATTTGACACATTAACACATGGTATGAAAAGAGATGTCGATTACCTCACACATTACAAGGACTGCTTCCCTTCCTTTGATGCTCGTAATTCTCTCAGACAGGACAATGAACATCCCCCTCCACCTCTCACCCCCTTCCTTCTATCTTATTTGATTTGACAGTTTTTATTGCGAATTTTTTTTTGGTCCTCTGTACTTATGTCAGTCTGTATTGGAAATCAAATTTATCTGAAGAAGTGAGACTGTCCCACGAAAGCTCATCATCAAATAAATCATTCTGTTAGTCTTTAAAGTGCTACATTTTTGCTGCTTTGTTTTATTGGAGTACAGACTAACACGGCTACCTCTCTGTTACCATTCACAGAGTTGTTATAAGTTGCGTCAGCTTTCCTGATAGTTTAGAGGGGCTACTAAAGTGTAGGATCAACTTATGATATGCAAAAATCAAACACTTCGAAATGGGAATTGGAAAGGTTCTGATTGAGCTCCAGAGTATGCCACATTCTAGTTGTTACAGTGAGACTGGGTTGGGTAGATGGGCAATTACAAAGTCCTTGATGCAACAAATCACATCTTTCCCTACCTCTCAATTCTCAAATACTTCCATACTTTCATCCCTTCATTCAGAAGACATAGTGCTAAATATTGATAAAAACAAAACTTATTAATTTGGGCATTGAACACCAAACATATCTGGTATTTCTTCAGATATGTCTGGCTGAGATACTATTAAAAATGTTTGGAAAAATTTTTAGTGGATATCAGTTTAGAGAGGTTTATTTCATACTCTCTGACACCTATGAATATAAAAAATGCCCCCCACAAAAAATTCCCAAAACCACATTATCAAATATTTAATGACTTTTTATAACAAAATACTGATCTAATATCACAAATGTAACATGACCCTCTAGAGGTATTATTTTATTTAATAAGCCCTTTTGGTAGTTTATGGCAATTTAACAACTAACCTATGAACAATTTAAAATTCCTTAACTTTGCTGAATTGAAAAATATACTTTATTTGGAGAATGAAATACAAACAATAGAGCAATCATTCATACATTAATAAAAGTTTTAAAAAAATTCTGAAAACGAAACAGAATTTATTGACGTACTGTATGAATTCATTGGTTTTTGGAAATAGGAATCTTTAAAGAGCAACTCCTATGAAAAATAATTTGTGTCTGAAAACATTTATTTCTTGTACTGCACAGAAACTTTCTACTTTTATAAAAAATGATTATTTTCAAGACACAAAAGTTTTAACAGTGTCCAGACTGAGGTAGAAAACATTGTCCTGCAGCATAGTGACCTGAAATTGTGTAGAAAATAAAATCAGTCACAGTTTGATTTCCTTAGAAAAATTGCTGTTTCCTTCCCACACTTGAAAGAAGAGCAATTACTTGGCATGATATTCAGTATTGAAAACGTAGTGTAATTCCTGTCCCGCTTCTTGTTAAGGACAAAAGAAGCTATTATTTAGAAATAAAACACAATGTCTGTTTCTTACAATAGGAAAGGAATTCAAAAGTGTTTGTATTGAAAGTGTTGATTGCTATCGATACAAAGTCATAAATTACTAAATCTGAGGAATTATGCAGCCAGTTTAAAGAAAAGAAACAGCTTGTTGAAATAAATTACTCCGCAATCATCTGTAAAATAAATCACTTCCACTCATTTCTCCATGTTATGTTTTTAATCCATGCCTTTTTCCCCTGAGTTATTTTCATGTCAGTATATGTTTTGCAAAGCCTGAACAGTAACAAAAGCAATTTGCAGACTTTTTGTCATTGTTTTATCAAAATTTTAACTTTAACTACAGGGATACTACACAATCCTATTCACCATTGAGTCCCTTCCCATACCTTCAGGGGGTAACTACTCTTCTCTCTTGACTTCCTGATTCCTGATGGGGCAAACTAATTCAGGAATGAAAGGATAGGCTGGCCCAGTTGACAACTGCCCCACCCCTAAACCCATTACTTTCTGAAGTGTAAGAAAACCATTCTTCATCTTCTCTTCTGAAGTAGTAGAGCCTCCAAAAGCCCTGCTCCCAGTGGTGCTACCACTTCAGTCCATTTCTTGAGTGAAGGGCTGAGGGACATCACACACAGCTCCTAAGGCTTATCCCCAGTTTAAGTGCAAGTGAGACACTCAGGCAGTTTAGATTTGCAAAACCTGTGTGGACTTAAACTATTATAGAATCATAGAATGCTAGGACTGGAAGGGTCCTTAAGAGGTCATCAAGTCCAGCCCCCTGCCCTCATGGCAGGACCAAGTACTGTCTAGATCATCCCTGTTGGACATTTATTTAACCTGTTCTTAAATATCTCCAGGCAATTTATTCCAGTGTTTGACCACCCTGATAGTTAGGAACTTTTTCCTAATATCCAACCTAAACCTCCCTTGCTGCAGTTTAAGACCATCGCTTCTTATTCTATCCTCAGAGGCCAAGAAGAATAAGTTTTCTCCCTCCTCCTTATGACACCCTTTCAGATACCTGAAAACCGCTATCATGTCCCACCTTAATCTTCTTTTTTCCAAACTAAACAAGCCCAGTTCTTTCAGCCTTTCTTCATAGGACATGTTCTCTAGACCTTTGATCATTATTATTGCTCTTTTCTGGACCCTTTCAAATTTCTCCACATCTTTCTTGAAATGCAGTGCCCAGAACTGGACACAATGCTCCAACTGAGGCCTAACCAGCACAGACTATAGCACAAGAATGACTTCTTATGTCTTACTCACAACACACCTGTTCATGCATCCCAGAATCATGTTTGCTTTTTTTTGCAACAGCATCACACTGTTGACTCATATTTAGCTTGTGGTCCACTATAACCCCTAGATCTCTTTTTGTCATACTCCTTCCTAGACAGTAACTTCCCATCCTGTATGTGTGAAACTGAATGTTCCTTCCTAAGTGGAGTACTTTGCATTTGTCTTTACTAAATTTCATCCTGTTTACTTCAGACCATTTCTCCAATTTGTCCAGATTATTTTGAATTTTGACCCTATCCTCCAAACCAGTTACAGCTCCTCCTAGCTTGGTATCATCTGCAAACTTAATAAGCATACTTTCTATGCCAATATCTAAATCGTTCATGAAGATATTGAACAGAACCAGTCCCAATACAGACCCCTGCAGAACCCCACTTGTTATACCTTACCAGCAGGATTGAGAACCAACTATTCTCTGAGTATGGTTATCCAGCCAGTTTTGCACCCACCTTATAGTAGCCCCATCTAAGCTGTATTTGCCTAGTTTATTGATAAGAATATCATGTGAGACCGTATCAAGTGCCTTACTAAAGTCTAGGTATACCACATCCACCACTTCTCCCTTATCCACAAGGCTCGTTATCCTATCAAAGAAAGCTATCAGATTGGTTTGACATGATTTGCTCTTTGCAAATCCATGCTGGCTGTTCCCTATCAGCTTACTACCTTCCAAGATGATTTCCTTAATTACTTGTTCCATTATCTTTCCTGGAACAGAAGTTAAACTGACTGGTCTGTAGTTTCCTGCACTGTTCTTATCCCCCTTTTTATAGATGGGCACTATATTAGCCTTTTTCCAGTCTTCTGGAATCTCTCCTGTCTCCCATGATTTTCCAAAGATGATAGCTAATGGCTCAGATACCTCCTCCATCAGCTCCTTGAGTATTCTAGGATGCATTTTATCAGGCCCTGGTAACTTGACAACATCTAACTTTCCTAAGTGACTTTTAACTTGTTCTTTTTTTATTTTATCTTCCAAACCTATCCCTTTTCCACTAGCATTCACTATGTTAAGCATTCCTTCTTCAGACTTTTCACTAAAGAACGAAACAAAGAATTCATTAAGCATTTCTGCCATTTCCAAGTTTCCCGTTACTGTTTCTCTCTCCTCACTGAGCAATGGGCCTACCCTATCCTTGGTCTTCCTCTTGTTTTTAATGTATTTATAAAAAGTCTTCTTGATTCCCTTTATGCCCGTACCTAATTTGAGCTCATTTTGTGCCTTTGCCTTTCTAATCTTGTCCCTACATTCCTGGGCTGTTTGCCCATATTCACCCTTTGTAATTTGTCCTAGTTTCCATTTTTTATATGATTCCTTTTTTATTTTGAGATCATGCAATTATTATGAAGTTCCCATTAAATATACAAACTAAAATGGTGATTGAAGAGTTGCACTAGGCTGCTAGTAGGCCTCAGGCTGGTGATGTGCAAGGTGAAGTATTTGACAGCAGTTCTGTGAACACTTATCCCTGATCCCTTTTATTGCATTGAGCAGATGTGAATCCAGGAGATTCTAGTAATGTTTTTCAGCGAGTTTATCCAGTCCTTCACAAGAGATGTAGAATAAAAAAAAATGGGGCAAATTATGACCTAGGTAGTGTGGTGAGTGTCTACATTAAGAGTAGCCACATATGAGGGGTTGTTGGCTCCATAGAGCCTTTATACTTTCCGATACAAGGCCAAGGAGGAAAAAGAAGGGGACTGGGTTCTGTCTCTATAATGCACAAGCCAGTATAGCTGCTCCAGTATATCGGAAACATATGGTGTACTGGTACAGTCTCAGCCCAGTTTAATTCCTTCCTCATAGCAGTTGGGGTACCAGAGGAGAGACTGTGGCTCAGTCTTCACCCCAGCTTCAGACATATGGCAAACTCATTATGCAAAGGGCAATTTAATTTTCAGCGGTTTATAACCGGAAAGAAAACGTGACTAGACAATGAAATTTTAAAAACTGCAAATTTTAAAAACCAGAAAAAATCCTTATGTCCTGAACACATACTAACATCAGTCTGAGGTTCAACTTCCTTTAACCCTAATAAAATCCATCTTTGTCCTCAATGTTTATATTGAATGTACTAAAAAGGCCTGATGCTTAGGGATGCTGAATACCCACAGATGTGAGGCTAGGGGCCAAAGTGTTCAATTTTGTTACAATACCAGTAAAAAAGAAATTTATATTAAAATGGGAGGTCAAAAAATACTATCCTGGTTGAGTTTTTCTTGCACATGGTGAAGTTTTTATGAGCTTTCCCATTTCAGCGTTCTGAGATCTTCAAATAGAGAAACCTTAAATACATTGCTATATATTTTTGAGAACTGTAATAAGCAAAAAAGTTCAGGCTCATAGTGGAACATCTCCAGTCCAGCACCCTCAGGATCTTTTCAGAGCCCAAAGAGAGAATTTGCTGAACCATGGGAGGTCAATATTATCTAGCATCATCATCCACACTTCTACTGCTCACTGGGCTTTTAGAAGATATTTAGGAGTTAATTACAGCTAAATAACAGTATAGAACATAAAGCCAGGACTGATGGCTGTAAACAAAGTTTATGGGACAACAGGACTCTTGGCCACACCCGTGATGAGTGGTCATCCAGGTAACTAAAATCATGCCAGGATGCACTGTGCCAGTCTAAAGCAGCTCAGCCTGTACTATACAGTATATCGTGGGGGAGCCTAGGGAGACAGTAATATGATAGACAAGACTTGCCACAGAATCAGTCACTCCATTAAAACCTAGTTACAAAACTAAGATGATTTGGGGAAATTTTAAGGCTCAAGTGCCTTGTGAATATATCGTTTATCTGGTCCAAATTATATTCCATGAAAAATCAAAAATCATTTAGTGAAAAAATAGTCTATTCACCTCCAAAGCTGCGAAGCTAAGAACGGTAAACCATTCACCAAATGGTTTGAGCAAAAAGCCTAGATTAATTGTGGTAAATTAATTATGGTAAAGAATAAAATTGTCAGATACATAAAACATAACTTGTTGGGGAAAAGTCAGTATGGTTTCTGTAAAGGGAGATGACGCCTCATTAATCTACTAGAGTTTTTGAGTTGGTCAACAAGCATAAGGACAAGGGAGATCCTTAGATATAGTGTACTTAAGTTTCCAAAAAGTCTTTTTTAAGTAAAATAAGTTGTCATGGGATAAGAAGGAAAGTCCTCTCATGGATTGAAAACTGGTTAAAAGACAGGAAATAAAGAGTAGGAATAAATTCTAAGACTTTTGAAAGGAGAAAGGTAAGTAGTGGCATCCCCCAAGGGTCTATACTGGGACGAATCCTATTCAACCTATTTATAAATCATCTGGAAAAATGGGTAAACAGTGAAATGGCTAAATTTGCTGATGCTGTTGAACTGTTCAAAATAGTTAAAGACTGTGAAGAGCTTCAAAAAGATCTCACAAAACGAAACAAAAAAGCAGCCTGTAGCAGTTTAAAGATTAACAATAATTTATTAGATGATGAGCTTTCATAGGACAGACCCACTTCAGATCTGGAAAATCCTGATGAATGATAACGTATAACTGAGATGAAGAGAATTTCACAGAGAGAGAAAAAATGAAATCAAAGCTGATGCATCGGCTAGACAGGACTGGGGAGAAAGGGAGAAGAAAAATAGTTTCTCCAAGTGTCTATTGAGTTAAGTGGGCTGCCTGGGATCACAATGAATATCAAACATGGGGAAACTGTCCTTGTAATGTGTAAGGTAATTGATATCTTTGGGGCCAAAATGAAAAGTGTCAAACTTGAGAATGAACTGTCTTCCTTTGTAATCTAGTGTTAAAGTCTCTTTGTTTTAGAATGCAGGCTTTCAAATTTTGGATGCTATGACCTGCTAGACTGAAATGCTCACTGATGGGTTTTAAATGTATTCAGACTCTTAATGTCTGATGTGTCCATTCATTCTTTGGCAAAGTAATTGTCCAGTTTGTCCAATATACATAGCAGAAGGGCACTGCTGGCAAATGATGGCATATATCCCATTGGTGGAAGTGCAGGAATATGAGCCCCTGATCATGTAACCAAAGAGGTTGGGTCCAGTGATGGTTTCTCCAATGTAAATATGTGGAGAGGACTCCCAACAGGGTATGTTGCACAGAAAAGTTCCAGGATTAGTATTTGAGGTGTAGTGTGTGGTTGCTGGTGAGAATTCTCATGAGGTTAGGTGGTTGTCCAAAAGAAAAAATAGGTCTGTTACCCAGGACAAGTGAGAGTGCACCATCATGTTCCAAATCAGTCACATGATCAGGGAATCATTCTGGTCTTCCACCAATGTCATGTGACATCATATGCCAGCAATGAGCCTCTGCTATGTAAATTGGACTAACTGGACAATCACTTCGCAGAGAATAAAACTATTTTTCCCACCTCTTCCCCTTCACACCCCCCGACATCCTGTCTAGCTCATTTGTCAACTTTTATTTAATTTTTCTCTGTTAAATTATCTTCATCTCAGTTACCATTCAGCAGCATTTCCCTGATCTGAAGTGGATCTGTTCGATGAAAGCTCATCTCCTAACAAATTATAATGTTAATCTTTTTTTGCTTTATGAAGACACAGACTAACACAGCTACCTCTGAGACTATTCACAAAACTAAGTGATTGAGCAACAAAATGGCAAATTAATTTTATGTTGATAAATGTAACAATGCACATTGGAAAAAGTAATCCCAACTATACATACAAAATGATGGGAACAAATTTAGCTATAACCATTTGAGAGAGAGATCTTGAGTCATTGTGGATAGTTCTCTGAAAACATCCATTCAATGTGTTGCATCAGTCAAAAAGGCAAACAGAAAGCTTGGAATCATTAAAAAGGGATAGAGAATAAGACAGACAATCTTATTGTCTCTGTATAAATCCATGGTATTCCCATATCTTCGATATTGCATACAGATGTGGTCACTTCACCTCAAGAAAGATACATTGGCATTGGAAAAGGTTCAGAAAAGGGCAACATAAATGATTAAGGGTTTGGAATGGGTGCCATGTATAGAAAAATTAAAAAGACTGGGACTTTTCAGCTTACAGAAAAAAAAAGGAGACTAAGGGAGGATAGGATAGAGGTAGATAAAATCATGACTGGTGTGGAAAAAGTGAATAAGGAAAAGTTGTTTACTTGTTCCCACAACAAAAGAACTAGGGGTTACCAAATAAAATTAATAGGTAACAGGTTTAAAACTAGCAAAAGGAAGTTTCTTTACACAGTGCATAGTAAACCTGTTGACATCCTTGCTAGAGGAGGATGTGAAGACCAATACTTTAACTGGGTTTGGGGCATCAAGCATTGGCTTCTGTCAGAAGACAGGCTACTGAGCTAAAAAGACCTTTGGTCTGACCGAGAATGGCCATTCTTATGGGGTAGAAAGAATGCCTACCTGCTAGACAAGGTATGAACATGGAAGAAAGGGAGATGAAGGTTCCAGTCCCCTAGCTCCAATGAATAGCTATGCAAAATCTTGTAAGTCTTTCAACAGGGGAGCAGGCCCATCCCAAAGTACCATAAGGATGAGTGGCTAAGGCACTAGCCTGAAAGGTAGGGGAAGCCCACTGCCAGACTAAGGATCTGAACTTGGGTCTCCCATGTCCAGGGACAGTGACCTACTAACTAGACTAAAAATTAAAGGAAGTAGATGATAGCACCACTACCTGCTCTTATCTTTGTATATCTAACCCTGTTAGCAAAATCAGAAACAAAAAATTCCATGTGACACTAGAAAGATTGTTAGAACACCGAAAGAATTTGTGAATTCCTCATTAAAAAACCAGATTCTGTTTGACTTTTTATTTTCCAGAACTCCCGGTGAAATGAAAAGAAAAAAAAATCAGTTATTTACTCAGCTGTACCAAACTGAACTATCACCTAGAGGGTGAGCTAAACTAATACCAACATACTATGGACATTCAAAACATTTTGTTTTCCTTCACCTTCACTTTAACAGGTTTAGGCCAGTAAATGAAAACACCACCACTAAAATAATGAAAGAAAATTTTTAACTGGGCCAAATGTATATTAGTGTGAACTAAGAAGTAAAGTTCCATTTTCAGAAATTTCAGCTCCAGCTCTCTCCAAATGATTTACGCCTCACTTTATTATATGCAGCATACCTTGGAATGATTCCTTAGAACTTTTTACTCTATGAAATGTGAGAATATTTGTGCAGTCACTTTTCTATAACCAAATTAAAATAAACAAAAAACCCAACACAAATCACATATGTTAAGATATAGAGAAGAGACAAAAATTTGGGGATAAAAAACTGAGTGAGACTTGAATGTATCCACACTGGCCTATTGGACTGAGAGCATCAAATTTACAAAAATAGTCTTATAGCAGTAGCAGGAACCTTGAGAGTCAATCTAATCCAAGCCCCTGCATTCATGGCAGAACTATTATCCAGACCATTCCTCACAGGCATTTGTCTAAGCTGCTCTTTTCGGAGGATTTCCTAATGTCCATCCTAAACATCCATTGCTGCAGTTTATGGCTTCTTGTCCTATCCTCAGAGTTTAAGAACATTTCTTTTTAATCCCTCCTCCTTGCAAGAATACATTAGGCATTTGGAAACTAGTGCCCTCTCTCAGCCTTCTCTTTTCCCAAGTAAGAGAGTCCTTTTTTTCCATTTTTCCCTCATAGGTCATGTTTTGAAGACTAATGATTTTTATTCTCCTCTGGGGACTTTCTCCAATTTGTCCAAACCATTTCTAAAATGTACCACTCAGAACTGATACAGAACTCCAGTTGAGGCCTAACAGGCACAGAGTAGAGTAGACAAATACTTCTCACATCTTGCTTACAATTCTCTGGCTAAGTACAGTCCAGATTTATGTTTGCAGGGTTTCACAACCGTGTTGCCACTGTTGACTCATTAGCTTGTGATCCACTATGATCACCACTTCCTTTTCTGCAGTATGACTTCCTAGGAAGTCATTTCCCCATTTTGTATATGTCATTGTCATTAATATAAATCATGGATTAAAATATTGAACAAAACCAACCCCCAAATTGATCACTGTAGGATCTCTGTTGCTTCCAGCTTGATTGTGAGCCATTGAAAAGTACATTCTGGGAATAGCGTTTCAACCAGTTAGGTATCCAGATTGCATGCGTAAGTTGGACACATGCAAGTGAGATATGAAGAAAACTGGAATTGATCCTGACTAATAGGAAATCTTGGCATGTGAGCGTAACATGTAGTGGCATCATTTCCACCAGGGCATTGAAGTCCATAACAGGAAATGGCTTCTACAGGTTGAAAAGAAAAGAGCATATAGGAACAAAGCAGCTCCCAACCAAGACACATAGGCCGCGGCTACACTAGCCAGGTACTTCGAAGTAGCCAGCACAATGTTGAAATAGTGCACAAAATAGCGTCTATAGGTGCTGTGCACTACTTCAACATTGAAATTGATGTTAGGCGGTGAGATGTCAAAATCGCTATTCCAATCCAAAGATGGGAACAGTGCCCTATGTCAACATTCAATGTTAAAGTAGGGTGTACGTAGATGATCCATGTCCTACTACTTCAAAATAGCAATCAGCTGAGAGGTTGAGATGTGATGTCCAGCCCCTGCAGGGCTCTATGGTCACCACGCACAGCAGCCCTTAAAGCACCACACACCAGGATTTCCTGTGTCAGGAAGCTGAGAGTGTGCAGGCAGCAGCACATGCACATGATAGCCCTGCATGCTTTCCAGAGGCCCCAAACTACCCATACTGCACCCATAGCATCCAGCCAACCCCCCAAGCACCCCTAGGGCTCCCCCCGAGGGGCCCAGGGCCCCCCAGCAGCCAAACAGGGGGCCAAAAAAGCAGTGGGGCTCCTCCTGCTTGGAGACCGAGTTCCAAGACCTGCTGAGGCTCTGGAGTGAAGAGGAGGTGCTCCATGTGATGGGGAGCAAGCAGAGGAATATGGAAGCATTTGCCTGACTGGCTGAGGGCCTGGCCACCCAGGGTCACCCTGCCCACACTCTGGATCACATCCGGAGCAAGGTGAAGGAGTTGCAGCAGGGTTACTGCCCACCCCTGGACAAAGGCCTCCCCCTTGCTCTCAACAATGTTGTGGAGCATGCAGCACATGCCCACAACCTGGGGGATGTTCTGGAGGCCAACTTCCAGGCGGGCAAGGGGGCACCACCACCGGCCCTTCAGGTGGCCAAAGGTCCTCTCCACCACCTGGTGGGCATGATTCGGGCGACCATTGAACTGCTCCTGGCTGGCAGTGAGGTGGCTAGTGTATGGGCGCATGAGCCAGGGCTGGAGGGGGTAGGCTGCATCCACCACGAGGCAGAGGGGCAAAGTGGTGTCCCCCAGAGGGAGAGTCCTCTAGGGGATATATGTCCCCACCTCCAGCCGGTGGCACAGGCTCAAGTTCTGGAAGACGTGGGCGTCATGTGTACAGCCAGACCAGCCCATATACACATCCTGGAAGTGGCCCTGGCTGTCCACTATGGCCTGCAGGACCACGAAGTGGTAGCTTCTTCAGTTTACGTATTGTCCCCAGTGTGGTCCGGGGCGCAGATGGGGTATGGATCCTGTCTAGGGCCCTGAAGCAGTTTGGGAACCCCATGGCAGCAAATCCAATAATGACAGCATCCAGGTCCCCAACTCAGACGACCTTCTGGAGCAGCAAGGTATTGACCACATGGACCACTTGGACCACATGGGGGAAAAGGACACAAGCTCCCATGAGGGTGTGCAGGGTGCCCCAGGCCCCTCCCCCAAGCACCCCCGTGTCCACCCTCTCCCTCCCAGGGAACCCCTCCCTCCCCAGGCCTCCATCCAGGCCCCCCTCCCCACAGTGAGTGCACGCGCAGGCCTCCTTACCTCCATGATGTTGGCCCCAACCGTGGCCTTTCCTACTCCAAACTGGTGTTCCGTGGAGCTGTAGCTGTCTGGAGTGACCAGCTTCCAGACAGCTATTGTGACCCTCTTCTCCACAGGGAGGGCACACCACATCCATGTGTCCTGGTGCCTCAGTGCGGGGGTGAACCACTGGCAGAGCTCCAGAAAGGTCTGCCAGTGCATGCGGAAGTTCCACAGCCACATGTTGTCATCCCACTCCCCCATGACCAGCTGCTCCCACCACTCGGAGCTCTTGGGGTAGCTCCAGAGGTGGAAGAGCACCTGGCAGGGGAGGAACAGGGGAACCTCATGGTCCAGGGGCATCCCTGTCTGTCCCCAGGGAGGGCTCCCCTGTCAGGAGATGCTGGGGAGCCTCCCATGCAGCACCTAGCCGGGTGCTTGATTCCTGGGTGACAACCTGGAAGGCTTCCAGGTGCTGCTGCTGCTGCAGCTGCTGCTGCTGGGAGTCCATAGCTGCTGTGTGTCAGTCTGTGAGAGTGTGGCTAGCACTCTGCAGACCCTGTGCTGTGCAGGCTGGGTGTGTCTGGGAGAGGTCTTTAAAGGAACAGCTTGCTGTTGCCCTGGAAGGGCTAGTCCAACCTGTGACCCCATCCACAGGCTTTCCTGGCCCCTTATTTCAAAGGGGAGTGTTTGTGTGTGTGGACACTCTGCTTGGAGGGTGTGTGGACAATACGTGTTGAAGTAGCCTCTTTCGATGTCATTACTTTGAAGCAGGCTACTTCGATGTAGTGTCCTAGCATAGACGTAGCCATACATTTACAACTGCCAAAGATCATGCAAATCTCAGAGTGGACAATTCACTCTTAAGGCACTGCAAGCTAGCTACATCACAGGCTGTGGGTCTCCTAACCTTTCACAGAATAAAAGAATGTCAATATACATCTAGGTTTTATTTCCCTAGTTTATCAGACAATCCTGAGAGACAGTGAGTGCTAAAGCCTTACTAAAGGAAAGATAGAACATGCTTATTGCTCCCCACTTACCCACCAGGCTTGTTAGTGTGTCATAGAAAGCTATCAAGTTAATTTGGTAGGGTTTGCTTTTGACAAATCCACATTAACTATTACTATCCGATTATCTTCTAGGTGTTTGCACGTGGATTTAATTATTTTGTCCAGTACTGTTCTATGTGCTGAAGTTAAGCTGATTCTTGGCTGTCTCCTGCTTTTATAAGCAGTAGTTGTCTCAGACAGCATAGCATCACATAGTATAATGTTATTCTTAGTGAGAGAATGGGGGTCCCAGAGAAACCACCCACCTCTTTCTCTCAAAAGCAAACAATTTCATTTTTTTAATTAGACTTATCTTGGTCAAATGCTAACCCTGACTTTTTGTTAACAAGTGAGAGGCGGTAATATAGCAACACAAATTACATGAGGTGTTAGTTGTTAACCAGTGTGATACCTCTCTCACAGTAGGTGTTCAGTGTGAATGTGCATTGATAGTTTTACTAGTCCTTCTGACCTGTACAGCAGGAAATCTCCCACTGTGTCCTCTATAGCAGTGAAAGCTGTCCCAGATATATAAAGTTGATGATCTTCCTCCACATTAGTGCCTCCAACTCTTCACCCTTAAGTCTCTTGCAGAAAAGTAGAACTGCATGTTATGATCTCCTTAAAATATATCACTCATTATTTTCAAGCTGTTATCCTACTGCTGAAAGAATATTCTAAAGACAAACTTTTAGATGGACAGCTGAGATGAAGAAAGGCCATCCTAAATAAAGTATGCACATCCTGGATTTCTCTGTCTCTCTAGTAAAAGGTCATTAACACCCACCTTGGATACCACCCTCTCATGCAGTGTTTACAAAGGTCTCATAACAAGCTACATTATTACAAATGAACGTAATGGGAACCTGCTAATCTTTGGGGAGCAGTTTGCAGGACTTTATAGAAAAGAGTAAATCTGTTTGAAATTCAAGAGGAGTGAAAGGCAGAGCGGCTAAAAGCATCAATGTTGAAATAGCTTATATTCTTTGACAAAGGTCTGTTTCATAGTGACATTTTAATAAAGTACAGAAAAAGCAATGTAAGGATCTAAAAAGGAGATCAAAATAAAACATAATTGCTACATGTATTGATGCGTGTCATCTATAAAGATTTCTTCCATAGGCCCGTGGAAGATACTCAGGGAATGGGACGTGTTTGGAAAGGCCATTTTTGCAAACAAAAACGCATTGCATGACTTCAGCAGATGTTGTCTGAAGTCATACTACGGGCAGATGTCTCAAGAGATATAATTTAAAGTAAACACATTTTATAATCTTATAGTCTTAATCATTATAATGGCATGCCTTACAGACAAGACCTACACGGAAAAAAGAATACAATCAGAAGCATGAAACCTGCCAATCAGTGGGACCAGATGACGATCAGGCTGCTAAAAGAGCACTTGAGGATGACAAAGTCATTGTGGACAAGCAAAAATGAATTCTTTGCCTAAGTCTTCAATGCAGATAGATTCTCAAACCAGAATTTATTTTTTGACAAATCTGAGTAACTACCCCAGCCTGAGGTGTCACTAGGGACAGGTTTGGTATAAATTGATAAATTGAACAGTAATAAGTCATCAGGACCAGTTGGCATTCACCCAAGAATTCTGAAGGAACACAAACGTGAAGAATCATCAATTATTATATGTAACATTGCTTAAATCAACCTCTGTACCAAATGATTGGAGCATAACTAATGTTACATTGATATTAAAAAAAAAAAGGCCCCAGAGAGAATGATTCTTTTAAAAAGGGGCCCAAGACAATCTTGGCTGCTATAGGCTTGCAATCCTAACTTCAGTACCAGATAAATTAGAAGACATGATACTGAGATAGACGGACCACTGGTCTGAATCACTATGACCATTCTTATGAGCTGGGTCTACAAGTGCCCCTTCCTTTCAAAAGGGGCATGTTAATGAGAGGGTTCAAAAGAGGCTAATGAGGTGCTGCAATGAATATGCAGCTCCTCATTAGCATAATTGCAGCCGCTGTGATTCAAAAGTGTGGCTTTTCGAATCACGCGCCACCCGTGGAGACGGGACCTTCCAAAAGGACCCCCCCCCAGTTTTCAAAAGCTTTTCTGCCAATCACCAGATAGGAAGAAGGGCTTTCGAAAACTGGTAGGGGTCCTTTCAGAAGGTCCCATCTCCACAGGCGGTGAGCGATTCGAAAAGCCGCACTTTTGAATCGCCATGGCCACCATTATGTTAATGAGGCGCTGCATATTCATTGCAGCGCCTCATTAGCATCTTTCAAACCCTCTAATTAATATGCCCCTTTCGAAAGGAAGGGGCACATATAGACACAGGGATGTAGAATAATAAAAGGAATGTATCCCAATCCAAACTTATTTTGTACCATGCTCTTCACATCAGATGTTTCAACACACACACAAAAACCCAACGGATCTACCAAAAATTTGCCATAACTGGTCTGTCAGATTGGATTTTTAGTGAAAAATTCAAGAATGATGAATTTCAGTTGATTAGCTAAAATTAGCAACAATTTCCTCAGAAGTGCCTGTATACCCTATCTTAAACCAGCACGGGAGAACAAACCATCAGTGTCACTCAAATACAGTGGTGACTAGCTAATTGTATGTTCACCAGGAGATTCAGCATTCAGAACCGGTGCATATAGCCACTTACATACTGGTTCAAAGTTATTACAGAAAATTGTTAGAAGCTTGAGTTTTACTAAAGCTTAATCTTGGCTGACAAAATGTTGGCATTTCTAGTGAATGTACCTATCACCTGATGGAGTGAGAAAATGTTCACCAACAGGCAATGAGTATCCCATAAGATGTATCTAGAAACTAAAGTCATTATTCTAGAGGCAGGAAGTAGAAGTATTGAATATGCATAATAAAGGCACAAGTACCTAAATAATAAGAAACTTGTGGTAGGGACCATCTTTTTGCTAAGTGTGCAGCTCCCAAATAATGGATTCTGAGATCTCCAGGAATAACCTCTATACCAGTTATAATAAAATTGTAATATATTTTGCATAATGTCCATTTAATTTCATGAAAAACAATCTCAGCTCTGCACATTTTTAAAAGATAAAAATGGATCAATTTCATCTTAAAATGTCCTTAGATGATTTGCTGGAAGAGGCTGTCAGTAAATTTTCTTTAGTCTAGATTGGCAGATGGAAAAGCATGAAGGTTCACTGCTAGTGACCAAAGTAGATGTTAGTATTTTTTTTTAATCAGAAGGAAATACCATATGAAGGTAAAACTATAGAAGAACCATCACAGTCCAGACAGACATTCTTTCAGCATGGTTCTCATCCTCGATATGTAAGAGCCATTTAGGAAGTAGCAGGACTTCACTATTGAACACATGCGGGCTGAGTCTCTTCTGCACCAAAGCACATTTGGGACTGGATTATGGTCCAAGCACTAACAGTAAATTAGACAACCTTAGCTTAGAACAGTGGGCTTTATTCCCCTCTCAAGTGAAATGTTAAGTGTTAGTCCATCACTATCTAACACATCCTAACTATTTAGAGTTGAAACAGACTGGCACAAGCTCAAGTGAATTCTCAACTGACTCACTGCAATTCACGTTGTCAAGTCCTCTTGATACCACTCAGATAACACTACAGCTCTGTCAAAAGAAACAACTGCAGTCAAGATTCTGGCCCAGTGGGTGGATTTGTATTATGCATGCAAGATGCTGAAAAAAATAGTGGCACAAACATCTGACTATTCAGGCTTCACCCATCCCATTTTCACAATGGAATCATTTTTTCTTTATTTTAAAGAAGAGCAACATGCTCAAACCTAAATCTTAGCTTAGAACATTTAACAGTTTGTTGGGTATTTGTCAGATGCCCCTAATCTTTATAATAGTTTTTGCCAATCCACAGACCTGAGCACACTGGGGTTGCTCACACTCAAATTCTGCCATTAAGACTTATTATTAGCTGTGAGGTCCTAAAGTAAACTAGAAAGAAAATTTTGACGGTTCCTGAAATATGTAAAAACATTAGAATGCCAAAAGAATGGCTGAAAGGAGGCTCAATGCCAAAATAATGACTTATTTAACAGTACTGTATTTTTCAGTTTAGAACATGTACACAAACCCATGCAGTCCCTTAACCACTCCCCCACCAACTAGAATTACTTCAAAACTAGATGTGATCTCACAGATGCGTTTGTTGATTTTTCTGTGTAAGTGTATATGTGCTTTTTTTGCTTCATTTAAAGCCAAGGGAGTTAATGCAAAATGCTAATATGAATTTTATCTTAAAGAAAAGAAAGGTAATTTACAGTTAATGCTGATAATCTCAACAATTGGTGTTGTGGCCTTGATATCAAAAGGTTCTCAGAACAGTGCATGGAATTTTATGCCCCCTGTGTGCAACAATACACATTGGTACACACAGCATACATTAAGGATGCTTCAAACTAAATCAGAATCTTCCCACTAACAGACTCTGTGTGTGCCAGTTTAGTCTCCTTTCTCCTGTGCATGTTTAGTTCCATTTTCTTAGTGTTTCTACAATGGATTATAATATTTAATTCACTTAGTTTCAAGAATCTCTTTTGGGAACCTTAATTGCTTATAACAATAATCTGCAATAATAGTGTGATCACCCTCGTCTTCAGTATGACTTTTTCCCTGTGACTTCTGAAATATGACTGCTGTTATAATTCTTTACCAAAACCTCAGTACAAAACCATTAACGGTATTGCCAGTCCCACCAGACGTGCAATAGGTGTTGCCTATTCACAGGTCTTGCAAGGGATGCGTAAGGCCCTATCTGTGTGGCATAGTCCCTTAAAATCTACTGCACTTTGCATGCTGCTTAGGTTACATGTATTGTCATCTGCAAACTTTTGTGTTAGTCTAAGAGGGAAAGCTGTGTTAGTCTTTAGCTTCACAAACAACAAGTAGCCCTGTATAATCTTAAAGACTAAAAAATTTTTTTGGACAATGAGCTTTCCTGGGTAAGACCCACTTCATTAGATTATAGGTTAAATATTTGTTGTTCATCATCCCATTGTAATGTCCTGCATGGAAATATAAGGTGGTACTTTTTTAAAGGGAGGGCCAGTTGAAAGAGGGCCTAACCTATTATTTTAAGAGTTATCAGGAAAATATACATTTTTCACATGAAAATTTGCAGAACCTTATCACCAAATTTGTCAATATTTAATCTTGCCTAGAAGTAAAATGATTTCTAAAAGGGAGTTTTAGCAGTGTTCAGTTTGAAGGAAATATTTTTCCAGGTACAGAGAAGAACACAAAATACAAAGAAATGATATGCTTTAAGTGACTGGGATTTTGTGACCTAGGATTTGATTTTGAAACATGGTAAAAATCTTGTAGAATCAGCATGTTAGAGCTTTGCAGTGGGTCAGACCTATTGTCATGCAGCACACTGGTTCCATTACTCTGTGCTGGAATCAAAGCAAGAGAGTGTAAGACAACTCTGTAACCTCCCTCACCTTTCGTAACAAATTAAATACCATCTGATTTCTGAAAATTGCACATGTCATCCATCACAGGTCTTTTGCCATACTGTCCTGCTTCCACCTAAATTTCTGCCTACATTTCTTCTGACAAAAGCTAATCCACTGAGAAGGTTCACATAACATCAGTGGTTTGTTAACAGGCACACCTGTTGGTTGTGATGAATTGTCTTTTACAGATAACTCCCCAGCCAAAAAATGAGAGCATCTGAGGTTGAACATGAGCCTTTTTTGTAAGTTTGGAGGGGGGAAAAAAGAGTGAGGGAGTAAGTAACTGTGGAACTTAGTCCAAGCCAGTAGGCAGGACACTAATCAGCCTGTTAGTTGAAAGAAGATAAGGACAGCCAATATAAAAGAGAAACTGAGTGCAAAATTGCATGTAGCAGCATATTTAAATGCTTGGTTTTAGTAGATTCCACTCTTAATACAAATACAATAATCTGACCTGTGCAGCGCACACAATCTCAATCTGGAAACCAAGCATTGCTGCCTTTCCCATGCGACTGCTACCGAAAGATCTCACACCAGCCACAATTAGGAGAAGGCAGTGATTTAAGGAAAATTAACACATTCATTCAGTAAAACATTTAAGCATGTGCACATGCTCATGCGCTTAGTTATATACATACTTAAGTGTGTTTTTGGATCAAGGCCAACAAGAACATCTGTCAGTAAAGCAGCAGCAAGGTGAGGCTCATGCTGTCATAACTGTTGCTCTGCCTTCTGAACTTCCTAGTGACTTCTAATAATCTGTGGGTGCTCTGTAGCCTTTTTCCTCTGCTCCCACACTCCCTATTAGCATGAACAATATTACTTACTTCTTTCCTTATAAATTAATATGCCTGAAGCATCCTCCACTTGAAACTCACTAGCAGCACTCAGATTACCTGTGTCCCAAACTGAGGGCTCTTCTAAATTTTTGGACACACGTAGGATACATGCAGCTACGTACTGCAGGAAGAAGAAGAGGGCTGCATCCACACATGAAGCAATACAAACCTCAGTGTGGAGGAGGCAGCAGGGAATGATGCCACCAAGGGGTGTCACTGGAGCCTTTACCTGCTGCCATTCTGCTTCCACCAGATCCATTTCCAGCTGCTGGAGCATCTTACTGCAGTGGGGAAGCAAGAAGGCACTATGCTGCTGAAGTTAGCAAAGTAGACATAACCCATAGGTGTACGCATAACCGCCTACAAAGAGATTGAGTCTTCATTTTTGTACAATGTACATTCAAAGGATGATACAAATGGCTTTTTGCAAGACAGAATGTGTTTGTGCGAAGGCAGTGAAGTCAGCAGCGAAGACATGGGAGGCAACATTTAGGCATGTGGAGAACTATACAGGGGACTTAAGGTTCTGTCACGTCTTTACTTGCTTATGCTGTGCTTCACCATCTACACTGCTCTTCACACCCAAACTAGGGTATGTGTGTACTGCCTGCAGTCTTCATACCACGTAGGCACAAAGTGAGATATCTTGGGAAAGTGTGATAAGAGAGGTAGCCATGTTACTCTGTATTTTAACAAAACAAACCAGCAGTCATGTGGCACTTTAAAGACTATCAGATAAATACATAAATTATTTAATTAGTCCTTAAAGTGCTTCATGACTGCTGGTTTGGTTTTTTTGGGGGGGAAGTATGCTAATATAGACTTCTACTCCCATGGTGGCAATGTTATAAAGATAGAATTGCATTATTGTTACCCTTTGACAAGAAAGTTTTGGGACATGTTCCAGCTGGAAGTAGAATTTGATGGACTCTGGGATTTTCTTTGATGTGCTCTTGTTTGACAAGGAATATACGTCCTTTTCCAGCATTCCTTGGGTGCTAAATCAAGCCTCCTAAGATTCCATGAAGGACTCTTTACTTTGTAGAATGGCATATTAGCAACAGGATACTATTGCAAACCTTCAGTACAATTTTGTGTAAGTCAGGACAGTGAGAATCTGAAGGTTACACTTGTGGGGGAGCACAGGCCTCTGTCCACAAGAATAAACACACAAGGTCCAGACATAAGAGCATTCATTCAGGGAACTATGTTTTCTCCTTGGGAAATGTTACTCTAGATTATTATAACTTCAAATATAGGAAATGCAATATTATCCACATACATAATAGATATCGTAAGCGGCCTAATGCATTGGATGGTTGGTTGGTTTCCTCATGACTAACTCACATAAAAAAAACTAAAGCCTTTCCCAAGAACCTGAGTCAGAAAGACTTCTGCTGATTTTCTGTAGCACATAGTTTAGGCAATTCAGAAATCACAAGCAGTATCATACAATGTCAAGCACAATGAATCCAGCTAGAAAAATTGACATGGGCACTCCAAAAAGCAGTGGTGATCACTAAAAGCCTTTATACCCCAATCATTAATGATAGCTTAGACAATTTACTGGGCTATCTTTGATATTCACAGAAATGACTAAATTAAATACAAGCAATGTGTTTTCATAGCAGCAGCATAACCCCTTAACAAGAAATTGAATCTTCATTTTTGTACAATGTACATTCAAAGGATAATACAAATGGCTTTTTGCAAGATACAGTGTGTTTGTCCAAAGGTAGTGGAGGGTTTAATATAACGCATTCTATAGCTCTGCTTGGTTTCACATTTACCTAACACAGTCGCAGAATTGAACAAATATCTTTAAAGATGTAGATAAAGATATTGTGTTAAAGGGCACATTATCTAATCTAAAATCATGCTTGTAATGTACCATAAATATTGTTTAAAAAATTATCAGGTGGTTTAATGTTCTAGTATTATAATAGACTACATTCCCTTATGACACAAGTTCTATTATACACGTTTTATACCCTTGTATTTCACTTCCTTAACAATTGAATAAACTTTCCCCAATATTACTGTTAAAATTTCCAAGCACCTATGAAAAAATATTTCAAGACCTGCATCCTGTTTTTATGTGAAATTGCTTTAATGTATTTATGCTAAGATGCATCTAAAAGTGAATTTGTCTTTAATTTAGTTCTATAACATAGTACCTGGCCATAGCATGCTCTCTATAATTATTATTTGCATTTTCTTTGCTACCTGCCACAATAAAAAAAATGTCTAAAATAGAGAAGAAAGTTTGGGTTGATTTCTCTGTGGGACTCATCATTCTGCTTTGTTAACACAGCTACTATAATACATCAGACAGATGAGGTTATTCATCTTGCTTCAATCAATAGAAAGGGGTAACCAAAATAACTTTCCTTCCAAATTCTTGACTGCCCCAATGCTAAAAGTCAATGATGTGTAGAAAAAAATCCCTCATAACTCCTTGCCTGATAAATGAGTAGGAAAAGTTTGACAGATCAGAATGATACGAAGCAGCCTTAAACATTTGGCACAATGTGTGTCTGGCATACAGAGACTGCCTGTCAAATGCCTATGACTCCATACAGCAGCTAGGGACCCTATGGAGCAGCAGATGGACCATTAAGGTAGTATTAATGTAGATGCCATCAGTTTTCAGTTCTGACTGGGACATACTCTTTAGAACTATGAGCAGCTGCTGCCATTTATTGTGACAGCTTCCTGCTAACTTTTGCCAACTGGCACAATCTGACTCTTTGTACCTGAGCTATTAAATGTGTGACTTCCACCATTTTATTCCTCCAGAGAACTCCTTTAATAAGCCTCTGAAGAAGGAATGAGGCATTTATCAGCAGTGAATATATGTACGGTACAGTTTTCGTGTCCTTTTACAGTGCTGTATATAGTATTTTACAGACGCTAAGTAAATAAGCATGCAGCATAGAATTTTTATTTTTATACAGCCAAGACTGCTAAATTCTTGAGCTGTATTTAAATGAGAAAAGTTATATTACATTTTAGCTGTTGATTTACCAACTATTGACATACCAATAAACAAAAGAGTTAAACGCTGGTGGAGCACAGAGCATAGCAACTAGTATCCCTAAAGCAAGGAGTCTTTTTTACCTCTGCTTTATGATTCAATGTGGATAGGTCAATAAGATGAATTTTGCACACCTGCTGCTCTATTTAATGTCTCAAAAGAAACATTTAGATAACAAAGTGGTCCATTCTTGTAATGTCTCGACTGCACATCAAGAACAATGTATTACAATTTATAAGTGATTATGCATTTGTTATAACCTGCACAGTAATTTCAGGAAAAGACTAAAACCTTCTACGTATATATTTTTGATCCTGCTAGACTTGAGTGCATTACCTCATTTTTGATTGTGCAAACAAGAAAACTAACTATAAAGTACAGCATAAGTGTTGACATACAACACAACTGCAGCCAGTCATTATAAATATGGCAAACAGACATATTTATTGTGCTGAACTAATGTCTTTTCTATTTCAAATCTCCCTCCACCCTAACAGGTGTATTTCTATAGCAGACCTCAGCTATTTGGTACTGTGCTTCTCTCACACCTATTTTCCCTTTCTGTGAGAAACAAATATTTAAGTTGTTCTGATTTATGAATAAAGTGCACATACTACTACACCCATTCAAGGGGATATAATGGGAAAATTAGAAATTAAACGTTAATAAATCCTGTACCATTATTTCAAATGTTTTTCTGATGCTAGTTTCAATAAAAAAGAAATTTAGAGAAAAGAAAAAAAATAGATAAGTAAATTATTAGCTTCCCATAGATTTTATTTAACATATATGTATTTCACTTATTCCTATATTTCTGTTTTTAAATATCTTGTTTCCTTTTTATTTTGTTTACATTTAATGAACTCATAGGCAGCTGTAAAATGAAGGTTTCTATAAAATTAACTATTCAGTCAATAGATAGCTACCAGAGTATAACAAAGTCATTTTAAAGATGTAAATAGCACTCACAGCAAGGTGCTAAACAGGCCTTTGGAAAACCAAAGGACTTGGGGATGCTCAGCACTTTGCAGCATTAGGCCATAACAATGTTGTTAGCAAGACGTTATTCAGCACAATGTTTTAGCATAGGCTTACATTCCATAAAAGTGAAGACTTAAAAGCTTCATTCAGGAAAGCTTCTCAACTCAGGACAGTACTTTAAGCACATGCTTAGCTTTACATATCTGCTCAACTCCAATGCAAAAATAATGGGATTTAAGTGTGTGCTTCAGTGTTGTAATCAATCAGAACTTTAGACATATAAGTGAAGAGGCCCTCATGAATCCTACACTTAACTTATTCATACCTAGTTAAGTACAGTACCAGCTAAATGAAACCATACAACTATGTCTGTTCCAAGCTTTAGGGCACTTAATACAACAGATAATACCAATTTACCAAATTACCCATGCAGTATCACACTAATATTTACCTTGCATAATCATAGGACCCATAATAGTGTCTTATGAAACATGTCACTCAACCCACCAACTACCCTGTAAATGCTATTGCAGAATGCAGAGCAAGTCTAACATCCAGCCTATATACCAAGGCAAGATAGGGAAGTGAGTTTTGTTGTCAAAGTTGCAATAATATTTGCATCTTTAATGAGAATTTGCATAAATATTTTAACCAATGTCTCTTTTGGTCACCATTTTGAAATATTACATTTAATTCTGT
The DNA here is from genome assembly GCF_033958435.1 of Carettochelys insculpta. Classification (NCBI taxonomy): domain Eukaryota; kingdom Metazoa; phylum Chordata; order Testudines; family Carettochelyidae; genus Carettochelys; species Carettochelys insculpta. Next base: position 75,296,411 of record NC_134141.1, read on the forward strand.
CTTTCTGAGGTGAGCTATTTCACAAAGTTATGAAAAAGCCAGGGTGGAGATCTCAAAGAACAGAATATTCCCAGCCTAGAATACCCATCACAACCACATGAACTGAATCCTACACCATCGAGCACAGAAGGCAAGGACTGAATAGTTTCAGAGAGGTAGCCCTGTTAGTCTGTATATTCACAAAACAAAAACAAAAAAGCAACCCTTTATCACCCTAAAGATTAACAATATAATTTACTTGGTGACGAGCTTTCCTGGGACCAGTCTGTTTTTTTTAAACTTTTTTTTTTGTTTGTGAAGGACTAAATAGTCATTTAAAGAGAGCTACCATCTTGCTCCTGTAGGTCAAGACTTAAAAAATATTGGCAAAGCAATGCGAAAAAGGATTGTATAGTAGTTGCCTGTCCTCCACCCATTTTATGAATAAAAATGTCTTCAGTCTCCAGAGCACTCAATCCAGCTCTTTTCATGAACACTAAATCCACTTTAAAAAAAAAAAAGTCAAAGTTCATAGGGCAGCTCATGTCTTAGGTTCATGATAGAATCTGTGGTTGGAGGATTAAGATAGGTTAAACTGTTGCTATTCCATACCAGGAGAGATCACAGCCCAGATTGAAACATAAGAGAAATAAGGATCATCCTTAAGATGCAGCAAGTTTTGTTCTGTGAACTTTTGGTAGAGAATTTTTTTCCCCCACCTTGGAGTGGGAGAATGAAACCATGTCAGATTCTGGAAGCACTCTTGGGTCCCAATGGCTTCAGTGGAAACCAAGAGGAGCCAATGACTTCTAGCTTCAACCCCTCATACCCTTACTCTGGTGACCAGAATGCAAATTCCCTAATGTAGATCATAAAAAACATCCTCTCCCAATTACTGGGAATGCAATAATGTTGCCTCCCTTTTTTCAAATAGAGTTCAAAGGTTTATAGTTTCCTTTAAAAACAACAGTGTCTCTTCCCCAATATATTTTACTAGTTTCAAAAGCACATTAATATCCTTTGTGACTTCAGTTAAAGTAAATAAAAATAATTGGAAGGCTGACAGCTAAATTATTAAATTATAGCATTTAGGACTCAGTGCAAACTAAGAATAAAAGAAGGTAGCATCTGTAGGTATTCCTCAGAGACAATTAAGAAGAACGTAGCACTTTTACCTCAGTGGAGACAGTTTATTTACAAGGCTGTTTTAAAAAGACATTAAACAAAGTTTGAAAATAATAATAGTTTATTGCATTCCTTGCTTTCACCAGGAATACCACAAAGAGTAAGAGCTCAAATGTAAAAACAGTTGACTTTAACCATGTTTAACATAGTTGTATTTCTGTATTCTTCACTAATTACACAGAGACTGTTTCTACTGTTATATACTTCAGTGTAAATCAAGGGTAAATCAACTAAGATGAACAGGGTTATGATAGGTTAAAAGGCGTTGCAAGAGATCTTCAGATCAAATACATAATGTATGCCAAAATCTGGTACTCATGATGGAAGACCGCCACTACTTAACTCTCACTTTGCTATGGACCTCTAACATAATGAAGACTAATTTTTACCAAATACAGTCATATCAGAAAAATAGATATGGCTAAGGGCAGGCAGTATTGGTAATCTACAGAGTCACGTGATCAGAGTCCACAAATAACAAGCACTCTACCCACTTGGTTTTCTTAAAAAAAAATTCAAACCACAGTTGAATCTCTCTAGTACAGCACTCTCTATTCCATAAATACCCATGGTCTGCCATAATTTTAGTCAGTCAGATGACTACTTATCATGGGTGTGGCCAGGTTTCCTGTGATTCCATAAAATTTTTTTACAGGCACCACTCTTGACTATGTTATCAGGTCACTCAAATCCTGTCTCTCCAGGAAAAAAAGTGAGTATCTTCTACTTCTGAGTCCAACCTAAGTCTGTGTCTCTGCCTTTGTGTCTCTTGCAGGTGTTCACAGAAGTATTGACAGACAACTGGCATATACAAATCAAATTCCATTTGTGAATGACACACTTAAGACTAATTTTTATCAGGACAGAAAAGATTAGTTCAGAAGTAGACATTTCTCTGAGTACAGTCTACTCATTTTGTTTTAATATATTTCTAAGCACTTTGACTGAAATGATTAGGCACAAATTAGTCTAAGGTTTTTTTTTCTTCCAGACTTACTTTTACTGTTACAGCTGATACAATTAGATTCACCAAGAGAAATGGGCAATGTCTTTTCATACCATATTTTCCCATAATACAATTTCCTGCTGCAAGTCATTAAACTGCCAACAGATGCATTTTGTTTTCTTCTTGAACACATGAGAGCAATTCTTCAAGGGCAAAAGAAACATTATTTTTGCTCGTACTCTAGTTCATTAGAATCTGTCACCATTTAAAAGTCTATGTTACTTAACTAAATTATGGGGGTTTTGTTTTGTTTTTTCTGTCAGTGAAAATCTTCCACATCACTTGCAAGTACACCAAAACACAAACATACATCTCACAAGTGTTTGGATAGGAAAAGAGGTTCGAAGTTTACACCAGGAACAAGGCAATGACAGATTGTTCATATCAAGTAACAGTGTAAACCCAGAAGATAAGGTGAGAACCTTGCAATTATCCTGCAGACAAGCCAGCCAACCCTTATTCTGGATTTAAAGCTGTTAGAAAAAGTTTTGTTTTGTTTTGTTTTAATTTTTCCCTTTTTATTTCAGCAGTAAAATTAAAAGCATATAGATTTTAGTGTCATGCTTTTCTGCTGGCATGTTTCCACAGCCAATTCCATTCATGCAGAAAAGGTATGAAATTCCATCATTCGAGCATGACATCTCAAAATTCAAACTTAATGAGAGCTTTGGCAGCTTCTGTCGAAGGCAGACAGTGATTAACAAAACACTTCAGAGTACAAGGCACAGCAGTGCTCAAAGAAAACAGTGATGATCTCCACTTAATTGTAGAAAAGCCCAAAGCATCTGCCAGCAGAGGAGAGCTGGAGCCATAAGGAGCTATTGCTCAGATAGGCTGTCATCTCCAGAGATCAACAACCATATGCTCAGCTCAAGTGCAAACTCCAAAGAAGTTAATTTTCTGACAAAATACAGGGATAAATATGACATTCAAACAAGTGTGCTCACTCATCCTGAACACACGTTCATCTGTATGTATCAGATTTATGCATCGTTTAAACACAAGCAAATATAATTTGTTTGGAACACAAACACTGCTGTATGAGCACAGGTATAATTAATCTTTGTCCGCTCCACAGGTTCCTGTGTTCTTCTGGATAGCCATGCTTACATTAAACTTTTGATGAATGGAATTGGTTACTTGTTGCATTCCATCTACTGTATACTATACACAAAAGAATTTTTTCCTTCCTAGACACCTGGAACAAATACATTTATTTCAACCTCAGCTGAAACAATAGACTTTAGCCATTGTTCTATTACCGTATAAAGTTCATTTCCAACAGTCCAGACAAGCTGAGGGACCTCGAGCAAACTCACCTGGCAAGTCATCAAGATTAATTTTAATAAAAAGGTAATCAAAGCTTCCAAATACAGGGAAAGCTCACTTAGGCTATACTTACACTAGAAGCAACTGTTGACAGCAACATCTGTTGACAGAGTTGTGTCAAAAAATCTCTGTTGACAGAGTGAATTGACCCACTACAGCAGATCAACAGAGCAATCCACTCTGTCGACAGAAAGCCGCCAGACTGCCCGGCCCTCTGCCAACAGAATGGATGACAAAGTTCTGCAAGCAGGGCTGCCCAGTGAACCAGAAGCCGTCCATCGACAGAAGTGTCTACATCACACTTTTGTTAACAGAACTGTTGACAGAGCATTATTCCCCTAAGCTGAGAGGGGTAACACCGTAGAGGTAAATGCTGGGTTTCATCAAAACTGTCAACAAAATGCTTTGTGTGTGTAGATGTTCGCCGAGTTTTGTCAACAGGCCACTTCTGCTGACAAAACTCTGCAGTTTAGACACAGCTTTAAAGTCCAATAAAACTTCCATGCTCATTGTCAGCAGTTGGACATATCCTGGTGAAAATAAGATGACTAAGCATTTGGAATTAATAAAAGGGAACTAGTGACTGCAAGGAGAGATTTAGTGGGAAAAACACATTATTAAATTTAAGGTACAAATACTTACAGTCCAAGGCTGTATCTACCTAGCCAAAAAGCTTTTTAGCAAAATTGGCTGGAATGCTTTCCACTGGCAATATATTGTTCTTCCCAAAATATCTGCTCTAGTATTTTTTGTTGTAGCAAGTAGGATGAAGTCTTTTGCTCAGGTCTGACTAAACTAATGCACATTAAAAAAAGGCTTCTCCTCTGTGTGCATGATAAATCACAAGTATTGCAGCTGCAATGATTCAGCCTGCTCCATTCCTATCCCTTGCATTTGGGTGTTGCTTGCCACTATGGAGCATGTACTTCAGAAACCCGCAATATAAATGGTTACAGAGGCATGTCTATAAGTCACAGCTTGCTAGTTAACCCTTTACAGTGATGACTATGTCACACAACCATTTAATACAGTTAGCATTCTTGAAACCTCTCTTTACTAAACAAAGGTTAGTGAACTGACATGCAATGTTTTTTACATGGATCAGCAGCTGGCCTCACACTGGGCTTTTCTTCAAAATGGGTGTTTGCTTTGGTATCTGCAAGTGAGCCACTAACTATCAGTTTTTAAGACAATCCATAACTGGGAGACAGAAAAAATGCACATTCTGGCACCCAGTGTCCTTCACTAAAGGTCTGTTTCTTCTTCAAGAGCCACCTGTTCTCATGATTCCAACTGGATACAGGTATCAATAATCTTGTCTGGAACTAAACACCTTACAGGTTAAACTTCTCTAATTAACATTAGCCAAATGTCCATTGATCATGGGTGTGGCCAATTTCCCATGGTCCCATAAAGTTCGTTCACAGCCATCAGTCCTGGCTGTCAGTGTTTCACAGTATTATTGAGCTGTAATTTACCCCCTATGTCTTCTAAGTGTCCAGTAAGCAATGGAAATATTGGTAATCCTGCTAAACAACATTGACCTTCTGTTGTTGGGCAAATTGTCTCATCTGGTGTTGGTCAGGTCCTGAGGGTACTGAACTAGAGAGATTCAACCTGTCCAAAAATATTCAATGCTGGAGAGTAATGCATAGAAAAAGTTACTTCTTTCTTATCAAATCTTGTAACAGCTCTTGCTACTACAATGGTTTGATCAGGAATAGATCATGGGCATTTACTGGAGAAACTGTTCACCAGTAGGAGTAGCAGCCACTGACTGGCAATTGCATTAAGTCCTTCAGCATTACTCTATTCAACAATAGGGCCAAATATCACTATCAGCGTTTCTCCTTATCTGGGCATTGGTATCTCAGAGCATGCAATGCCAACAGGAGAATGACCATAGCAGTGGCTGTCGTCATAAACTTGCTCTTTTTTATTGCAGGTTTTTCATTGTATTTGCAAACATAAGCAGTGGTAGGCTGTGAGCCTATAGCAGTAGACTATGGCCTGAAAAGTAAGCTAGGAAAATGTGGGAGGGGAAAAAAACAAAACAAAGACTCAGAATTCCATTACTTGGGCTGCATTGGAGGGTGTAAGGATGCATTAAAATGTATAATTAAACAATATCACCAGAGTTGTGTTTAACTGTATCTCTAGGCAAATAGAAATAGAGCTTAAAACTGCATTGAGAGAGACAACCTTGGCAACTTCTGTGCTCTAGAAGGTTCCTGAATGGTGGTGCTGCAGCTTTTCTTACTACTTAGTTAATTGTAAGCTTCAGTTTTCATTTCAGTGAAATGAGTATTTGATGTGAGATGTGAAGACTTCTGTTTAATTTTCACCTACAAGACACTCACCATCACAGGCAACTAATGCCTGCAGGGGGAGAGATGAAAGTACAGGGAGAGCTATCCAGAGTAATGGGGAAGAGGCATCCCATTTAACAATTAAATTTTTGGAAGGGGCACAGGGGTGTGGATCACCTCCCAAATGCGACCATGAGTTACCTATGTTTACTGTTGACTTCATACTTGAGCAGACTACTTTCTTGAAGAGTGTGGAGGAACACCAGCAGAGGAAACAGTGTCTAGAAACATCAGAATATATAAATGGCGCTGCTGAGAACAAAACAAAGGCTCTGTTGTGCTATCATACAGCAGAGCTAATAGCATATAAAATAAAAACCTCTGCCAACTGGACAGAAAATATAGGCAATGTTGTGTCCTTGCTCTCAAGGGGCTGTTTAAATGCTGTTCAGTTTGCAAGAGATGAAGCCAATGAAAGTCCACCATACCACAAAACAACCCCTCAATAAAAAATCCCCATGTAAAACACAAATCTGGCAATATAACAATACTTGTATTACTGCTCCATCCAGGCTCGGAAAGGTGGATGGTGGGGAAGAGAACACTTGTCACAGGGCCTAGTGATCCAAAAGGTTCCAGGCTCATGGCTGTCGTTACTGCAGCAGTAGTGGCATCTGCAGCCCCGGGCCCTTTACATTGGCATCAGAGCGCCGCACAGCATGCTGCTGGTGCCTCTGAGGGCTGCTGAAGGGGTAGGGTAAAGCTGTGCTTCAGGCAACACTGAGGGCAGGCTGTCCCCAGCCCTGCCCCTTCCAAGGGCACAGAGCTGGGCCCCCATCACGTTGTCCAGGGGCCCAACAATGCCATTATCCCACAGTCCAATCTCCAGCAAATTCTTTTAAACTTTTTAAACTTTTAAACTTTTCTTTTAAAAAGGCTTTTAAAACTATATTGCATGGTTAATTTTATTCAACTAAGTATATGCAGTGTGAGGTTGCCTCTCCTATTTACCACGTTGGAACTGATCTGGTAGAACAGCTATAAGGACATTAAATACATTTCACTAAATACCTGACAAGTCCAAAGACCTCCCTGGTGTGGCACTATTGCGCTGTGACCCATCCTGAATAAGATAATTTGCCAGACCAAGGGAGGTTCACTGCCCCCCAGACCCAAACTTAGCTACTACCAACTACCTGGGTGGTCCTGGGCTCTGTTTCCCACCTTGTGTTCCCCACCCCAGGTTCCCTGCCCACTGCTGCAGGGATCTCAGGCCCTGGACCCACTTGCTGTGAGCTGCCATGACTCCGGGGGGGCTCTGGCCTTGGCACCACTTGTTGCCCAATGTCAGACTGCTGGGGCTTTGGCCCAGTCATGCACTCCTCCCAGCCAGGCTGCCAACTCTATTATTTTTAGCCCTGGGCTGGCCCTCTACCCACCAGACTCCTGGGTTCTCTGGTCCAAGAACAACCACGGTCCTGCTGGACCACGGATGTTTTCGGAGGTGCACCCTGTATCTTAATAGACCCCTTACTGAAGGTTGCCAAGCCCTGCACTAGCCTTAAATTCCCCAAGCATTCCTGGTGCATCCAGTGCTTTATTCACTTAACACAGAATTACCAGGCCTGCGGTTCCCAAAAGAACAGTGCACACCTGCTATTTACTTCCTAGGTGAAGGATACCAGCATCTCTTCATTGTTCATCTCCCAAATATGCTACAGAAAACCTTTGATGTGCACCTCAAGATAGATCTCCTGTTTCAACCTACTGCTTAGTCCCTTGTTACCTCTCTCTCTCAAGTTTTCACGACCCTTTGTTACCCTATACTTCAGACTGAGAGAAGGCCCACTGTAAACTATAAAATATTTATATGCAAATACTTTGTAGACAAACATTTCATGTCTGTTTTTCACCTTCGCTGGTGAGCTTAACCATAGAACTTACGAATGTAATTTTCAATGTAAATACATAACTTCTTATACAATAGCCATATGTGTATTTTATAATGATCCTGATTAGCAGGATGACATGCTTTGGTGAACTAGAAGGTGTATCCTCAGAGCCAGGAGAGCACTATAAATTTGTTTCCCCCCTTGTGCTCCTTGTCAATTGGCTCTAAGAGGCTCCTGAATCATATTGCATTTAGTGAAACTATTATTTCTTAGAAAACAAAAAACAGTCCTGCAGTGCCTTAAAGACTAAAAATATTGTTAGGTAATGATCTTTTGTAGGTAAGATCAGCTTCAGATTATTAAAATTATTATACCTTATTTTCTAGTCTTTAAGATTGTACAGGACTGCTTGGCATTTGTGATGCTACAGACTAACACCGGTACCCCTCTGAGATTATTATTTTTAGGTTAGCCTGAGTGAAGAGTGAATCAAATGAGTGAAGAGACCTGAGAGTACTTTTTGTCAAAATTTGAAATACCAAATTTCAGTGGAGTACTGCACTGTAAAAATTATAGATTAAAAAAACCAACTATGTGTAGTACCTTTGGGGTACTGCACCTGTGTTAGTCAATTGAAGGCCTATTCATTTATTTGAAAGTTAAACATATCTTTAGGCACAGGGCTCCTAAAAATTACTTAGACAGACAGCCTGATTTTAGCATACAATCAATTATGCAGCAAAACAGAAAACTAAGATCGGGATGAAATGACAGACAACGTATTCTTATACAGAGCAATACTGCAGCATGTTTATTCAATTAACTTGCTCAATAAAATATCAGCTTTCATATACATTTACAGTTAAATGAGATTTTAAACTCAGTAGGCACCTCCACTGAAAAGCTAACTGAACTTCCCCTTTAAAATTACACCTTTTACCAAATGTTTAATTGGTTGATGGGAAGTTGTATACATCCTTAAAACTGATTGGGCAACATCTTTAACATGTACCCTCTAAGAACTTTTCATTCTGTCTTGGAATCCTTTCCTTCCACATGCTGATAAAAATAGTGTTTTCCCCTCATGTTCATTTTATTTTATTTTTAAAAGTGTTGCTGGAACTAAGCAATTTCTGCTAGTTTGTCTCATGTTAGCATTTAAATACATTCATTGCTTGTAAAAAAAATGCTGGATAGATATCATATGCATACCACAGAAATGACGCATGTAAGTAAAATGCTAGCTTCCACACTTTATTCCAAAGTGCATCTACCCTGGTGTCACCAGTACACTAATGGTAGTGGTGGCTTTTGTGGTATAGACAGAAATCACAAATATATTTCACACTAGAAAATAGGCTGCCAGTCGAAGTTGTTTAGGTTATTTTGTAGTAAAAATACACCAATTTTTACCAAAATAGAATAGTTATTCATCACCATGGGTGTTTAATTGACCTCACTTCACAGACAAAAAAACCTGCACCTCTTTCCTCAGCTCCACCTGTGGTATACTCTTTTGTCTACTATCACGTGATCTAGTAAAGAAAGCCTAATCCAGAACACATATATGCAAAGTTGAGAGAAGGTTGTTATAAAATCTTTACATCTCAGTTAATTTCATTGATATCCTTTACCATAAATATATCGTGTAGTCACCATTCTTATGGATCATAACAATAATTAGCAAGATAAATATTTTGTTCTAATTTCTCCACTAAAACCATAACCTTATTGAATAGGTTTACTACTGATTGAAACTTAATATTTTCAATTAAGTTCAAAAATACATATTGCTTGGCATTTTGTCTCCTACATTTCTTTTTCAAATTGACCCAGAACTTTAAATAGGATGCATCTGAAGCCACTTGGTTTTGCCTTATTTTAGAATTACTGTCCTTCACCTATACGGGGGAAGGCATATTTGATTGGTTGGCCAAATGAGAGGAATCATTTATAGCTTGAGAGGAAGGGGAGCAATGAAAGCTGCTGCAAAAAGGTCAGTTTATTCACCAGACTCATCACCTAAAGATGTAGGTTTTAAAAAGGGGACAGCTCTAGGCCAATAGTTTCCATTTTGTAAGGAAGAGGTTTTACCCTTAAATGGTGAAATACTAGGTTTAGTCAAGAACTGCTGTTGGCATTACATTAGTCGCACCTTTTTTTAAGAGGGGCTGGGAAGGAATCTTCCCTTAACAACATTTTGGGTTGGGTACACATTATTTTTTCCTCCCACCTTCCTCACAGATCAGGAAGGGCACAATTCACACATGGCATGAAGAGCTGTAGGCCTGTCACAACTCAAGTGTAGTGCAGATGTCCAGTGCAAGTGCTCCATAGGTAAGAGATATAGTCACAGGATAATAGCTTAGAAAATGAATAAAAAGAGGTGTTCAGAAAAGGAACAAGTGTTTGTGTTTGGGGGGTTGGGTACTCCTTTGATTGGTTCAGCAAAGTACCAACCTCCAAATCATTCAACCCACCTTAACACTCCTACAAGGGAGCGTGGATTGTATGCCCCAGCAATGAATTTCTTGGAATGACTCGGATGGAGAAAGAGGAGAAGCTGGTGAAAGCCCCTGGATAATTATGGAATAAAGGGGGGTTATCTGCACTGTACACAGCTATTGGTGGGGTAATCCAGATATCTAATAATAAAATTGCAGTCTGATTAAACCCTGGTAAAATGTCTCATATTCCACCAGCTAGCCCAGCCCATTGATGAGAGTGGATAAAGGAGATCTTGAAATGACAATTTGCATAGGGGAAAAGTAGCAAAATTTCCAAACCGAACTGTTTCATTTCTGATGAACAGTCAATTTTCTGAAGAAAGAAACCTCATGCTGCTTCTCCTAATTCCCAACTTTAAGCATCTGAAGACATGTTGAATTTAATGGGAATGAGCATGTGCTTAAATACAGTACTCACCTAAATCCTCTTCTAGGATCAAAAGGATTATAACCCTTTCTGTGCATGATTACCTTTTTCCATGTGTTTGGCCAGTGGCTGGTGTCCCTGACTGCTACTGTAATAAAAAAAAAAAAAAAAAAGAAATAGACTTAATTGCAGACTACCCTTGCAAGAGCAACAGAGCAGGACTGCAGAAACACCAGTTTACTTTCCCGGCTATGACCTGAAGTCAAATAGTTCCATTTGGTCTGATAGATAGATGTGCTATAGGAAATTCAGACCATTTTTTGTATTCTTCGATTAGTGTTTTAACTACAAACTAGACTCAGATTGGGAAGGGCAATAGGAAGAGTTTACACGTAGAGAGGAAAAAGGGACATAAGAAAAAAAATCAGATGATTCTGGGAGAATTTCCAGCCTCTGAGTCATCTCAGTTTCCTTATACAAGGTCAAATTATTTCTCAATGAAACATGCATATCCAAACTAAATCAGTTGAAGAAAGACTTGCATATGCTTATTCAAGTCTGAATTTACCCTACCACTAAATAGGAAATATTCATTTAAAAACAATTAGAGGACACATATTATGGTGGATTAGACACTGAAGAGACCAAGGTTCTCTTCTCATTCTGCCACTGACCTGCTCTATGACTTTAAGTAATTTTACCTCTCTGTTTTATCTTCCACTCTTTGTCTACCTTGTCTTCTTAAAATGTAAGCTCTTTGTAGCAGGGGCCATCTCTCAATTTCAAGTGGAGGGTAAGCACTACCATAGTACAATAACAAAAATAAACTTTGGTTTTAATTTTTAATTTGACAGTCCCTGCTTTCCTTGCATGAAATCAGGAACATGAACCTTGTCATAATGGCAGTATAAAGAGACAAATGGCACACAAAATATCCAACTTTTCCCTAACAGAATTGCATGTAGTTCCTTTAAAAAGCCTTTTAATAACACTGTTAAATAAAAAAACCACATGTTCCCTAGCTAGCTTTCCAGATATAATAGGACCAATGGATATTTGTGCCCAAATCCTGTTCCCTAAACTCAAGAGGCCTGCTCATTCAAAAAGGAACTACAAGCATTCTACACAGAGAGAAATACAGAACAAATTACAAGTAGGTCCTCATAGCCATGACTATATAGAATGCTTTGGGGTTTCTTTTTCAAGACAAATCTTTTTTCTGTCCTTCTGAAAAAGAGAAGGAACTTTAAAAAAATGCAAATAAGCTTGATATGCAAGAGCTGGAGGACATTTGGATTCCTATAAGGAGGTGCAACTCATTGAAATGTAGCCTTTTAAATCAGTACTGAGTTAAAGCTCACATTGTAAATCAACTTAAAATGGGTAATTTTATGTCACTTTTATTTACCTTTTATACCATATATGAGCCTAAGCACTTGCTGACAAAGGCAGCTAACATGATATGAATTTTTTCTCTTAAGAAAGGAAGTTACATGAGTAAAAACAAAATTAGAAAACTAGAAGTGGGCCTGAAGCAAATATTGACATGAGGGGGAGGGGGACACAAACACACCACAGGCATTAGGCTAAGGATTTGTTTGAAACCCAAACCTAGAGCTAAATAATTTTGTAATTCAACTATATGTTGGGATGGGGCCTAAACCAAACTTCATGTTAATACCTGAACAGATGAAGAACTCATAATCTAAAGTTAGCTGCTTGGGTTTATTGGAGAAGAAAACAAGAAAACCCAAGTTAGACTATAGCCAAAATCCCATAACCTGATTTAACAATTTAAGAGGGAGGAGGACCGACCCACCCACCCACCTTTCATTGCTTTATTATGCTCTTCTACCAGCTCCTCCTCAATGAGCCATTTTTAAAGCCTCCCTGGTATACTTCCTTAGCTCTCACTATGAAGTCAGTCATTATAACTTAAACCCTTTTCAGCTGTGTGAGTGTGGGCGTGGGCCCCTGGTACTTCAGCAAGCATTTGACTGAGCAATTAAGCCAGAGTAGAGCCTTTCCATTTTGTCACATGGCAAATTAGGCAGACAGTTAACAAGACTGACTTGTAACTCAGCTGCACAAATAGTACTATATGGTTTTTCATAAAAGAGGTTCAGAGGACATCCCCTGAGATTTGCTACAGTAACAGAGCTCAGAAGGAAAAAAAAAATAACATAGCACTAGAGGACACAGTGCCAAGGGATGAAAAGAAGTTTAGATTTGGGTTCTGCATACTAATTAAGCCACAGCCGGCTGTACTTTAGACTCTTCATGTATTTATTAAGGTAGCTGATGAGAGAAAATTGCTAAAGGAAGCAGCTGGAAGTGCCAACGGGTTAGGGGGCATAAACAGCTAAATAGGGCTTGCTACACTGGGAACAGGGTTCAGAGATGAGAGGAAGAATTATGTAGGAGTGCTGCAGAAATGCATGAGCTTGTGGGTTAGACACTTGGCCTCAAGAGTTTTCCCTTACAATCATATTATGAGGCTGTGAGAGTAAGTGGGGAGAAAGAGCTATCTGTAATCTCTAGCCAGCATTCAATGTTGACAAATACAAAGTAAGGCACATAAGAAAAAATAATTCCAGCTATACATACAAAATAATGAGGTGTAGATTAGTTAAATGTTAATTAGATCTCTAGCAAGTGATCATGGCTAGTATCCTGCAAACATCTGTTCAATTTGCAGCTACAAAGCTAACAGAGTATTAGGAATCAATAGGAAAGGGAGAGATAAGACAGAAAATATTATAATGCCAACCTATAAATCTATTATATATGCACACCTTGAATTCTATATGCAATTCTGGTCTCACTCACAAACACCATTTCAAAAATTATATTAGAGCTGGGGAAAAAGTACAAAGCAGGAAAAAAAAAAGAGTAAAAAATTGGTTCCTTATCAAGGGGGGTTAAAAAACCTGGGATTATTCAGTATAGAAAAAAAGATGACTGGGGAGCGGACTATACAATCGTGAATGATGAAGAGAAAATCAGTGGGCTGTTCTTCAGTCCCTTTTCTTTTGACCAGAAATTTCATCCTCTACTCAAGATAACTCTCCTGGCAACTTGATGCTCACACAAAAAACTTTTGGTCTCAAGGAAACAGCATTTTCTAATGAAAATATTTCAGTGAAAAAAATCCCCAATGAGCTCTATTAATGAATTCCTGGTTCCTCTGGCTGGCTCCCAAGAATCTATATTAAAAGACTAAGGGCCAATATTTCAAGTTTCCTCTGATCTTGGGTGCCTACCTTTAAACAACCAGAGTTTGTCTACACGGCAAACTAACTTAGAAGTTAACTTTGAAATTAGGCACTACATCGAAGTAGCCAGCAGAGAGTCTGCACACATTTTCCCCTTACTTTGAAGTAGGGAGCCCAACTTCGAAGTCCTTACTTAAGTCCCAGGAATGGAGTAGTGCCCTACTTGGAAGTTTAACTTCAAAGTAGGGTGTGTGTAGATGCTCAACTTTGAAGTTGCTTACTTTGAAGTTTTAAATTATCTTCCAAATGCAGGCAGATGCTTCTGAAAACACCATTTGACAATCAGCTTTCCTTTACTTTGCTTCCTATCAAACACAAATCATATCTTCATATTACTAGAGGTGGACATCTATGTAAACACGGCTTGATAGCACTAACAGGATTCAGTTCCCCCATTCTTTCATCTGACATCTTGACCCTGCGTAGATAATGGTCACATTCATTCCACTGCATATCAGCCCTTACACATTCTCAGAAGAAATAAGAATACTATTTATTAAAAGATTCTGGTTGAAGAAACTATACAAATAAAATATTAGTAATGAAAACTTCAAATTAATTTTTGCATTGCTACCATATATGAGGGAATTTATAAAGTCTATTTTCACTGTTTTTAAAGAAAAAATTACTTCATCCATTTCTCAGTGGAAGACAAATATTTGCCTAGCATCTCATCATCTTGTGCTTGGGATCCTGTCATGGAAGATCAATTTGTAACTGACACAAAAGTTGCTGGCTTGATGAGAAATAGTTGAAAAAGAAATCTATATTTAAAAGGACACCGTTTCTTTGCAATAAAATGTCTAATTTTTCAACCAGCTCAATTCCTGACCCATAGAAGCTGTTTCAGACACCACATGTAGGCTATGAAGTCACAAAAGATGTTTCCCATTCTAAGATGACATTCCTCCTCAACAGCAACCACATCTTACAAATTCCTAGGTTACAACTTTGCAGCTCTACAATCACCTGTCTTACCCTCACCACGTCACCTATCAGTCACTAGAGCATCTTCTATGACTTGATTTCCAGCCAGGATTAAATTAATTCTATACAGTAGTACCTCGAGTTACGCAAGGGTTGTGTTCCCACACGCCCTTGCATAACTTGAGTTTTGCATAAGTCAGGGGGTGGCTTTTTTTCCCTGGCAGAATGCACATTCTGCAGCCAGGGAAGCAGCAGGAGCACCTGGAGCTCCTTCTGGAAGGTAAGTCCTGGGGTTGGGAGGGGTAGTTAGAGAGGGTTAAGCCTGGCAGTGGGCTGGGGCCATGGGAAGGGGGCAGGGGCAGGGGCAGGTGGCTTAAACCTAGAGTGGGTTATGACTGCAGGGGAGGCAGGAGATGGAGTTGAGCCAGAGCTACACACTAGGGTGGTGAGCTGGAACCAGGCCATGGGGTTTTGACAAGGGCCATTGAGGGTCAGCCAGTGGGCAGTGGGGTGAGCCAAGCTGCAGGGTGGGGGGGTGCTGAACTGGGGCCATGTGGGGCTGGGGGAAGCGGGATTTTGAGTTGCACTTAGGTCACATTAATGCAGGTTAAATGCAACTTGAAATCATGCACTTCAAGGGTTTACTGTATATATTTATTCAAATTGCTATAAAGTCATAATAATTAGTTTTACTACTGAAAGCAAAAAGGAGCTGTTTTAATACACATTAGGTAATGGCTATGTGGAGTTGAAAGAGTATGATGACTAGACTGGTTAATTTCTAAAGATCCCCTCTTATACATTTCCATACAGTAGTCTGGACCATTACTGCTCTCTGCTTCATTTGTCTGCCTTTTGGTCCTGAGAAATGGAACTATAAGTTTATCCTGTTATTCCACTGCAAAATCGATCTACAGCTTTCTGGGTACAGTTTGATGCTCTTGAGAAGGTCTGATTCCTGAATATAGCACAGAACCACTGAGCCATCTGTTAGACAAAATAAAATGAAATTCCTTTCACTGGTTTTAAGAACTTTTATATTTTATATATCATCTTTGGCCAGTTTGTGCCATTTGCATGACAGTTATTGTAACATGTATTAGGGTAAATTATGAATTAGCTTCACAGTAAGAACTAAGGGAAAAAAACTAAACAATAAGAGGAAGTCCCATGTCTGTTCTGAAATAGCTTAACAGATTTCAAATAGTCAGAACTTTGAGAGGTTGGACCAGAATTCAACCAAACTGATATTTCAAGGTATATCTGTCCCAGGGAAGGACTAATTGAGATGTAGACCAATATATAACACAATTATCCAACCACAAAATCTGCATTGTGGTTAGCAGTGTTATTATAAAGACAAATGTACTTCTTATGACAACTTAACAAAGGTCAAAACTCAACCTATAGGGAAATGAAATATGATTTTACCTTAAATCAATACTAATGGTATGTTTTGCAAAGATCGCCTTTTGCCAACTAGATTTAGACTTCTGAGCCTAACTTCAATACGACTTGCTCATCTGTGGCAAAAGAAAGAGAGGAATATCATTAATTCAAACCTCTGAAGTTCAGAAAAAATGATTTCATGGGAAATTAAACACTAAACAGACGTACCTTATCCAAGCAGATTATTACAGTTTGATTCCAAAAAACGTTGTGAGAAAATTACACTTGTATGATTTCGGATTACTTACAGGGACACTGTCAGCTCACATGTGGTCCCGCATTAGAGTCTCTTAAAAGAATAATCTTTTACAACAATTTTACAAAACCTTAATATCACTGTTTCCACGGACTTAAAAGAAAAAGTTAACAGGAAACATGTCTACCTGTGCCTGAAACTCAAACATTAGATCAGTAAGAAACTGCCAGTGACATTGTTATGAATATATGAAGTGTCCACCTCTCAGAATCTGACCCCAGGTTGATAGTGGTTTACAGGACAATCAACGTCATGCTTCTACCATGATACTCACATCTGGGAGTCTTGTCAACTGGGCCACAGTAAAACAATGGGTCATCTGGCATTCAGCTAGACTGTACGCTGGGGCTTATAGTTGTGCCAGGAGCTTCTCCAGGCAGCCAGGAGGCTTCTCTGTTATTTTCTTCTTGCTCTCTTCTTAGATCTCTGCAAGGAAGGAGCAGCCTGGAGTACAGGTGGGATGAAGAGATAGTGGTGACAGCAGTAGCAAGAGTAGCCTGAGTCAGCCAAGAGGCACCCACACATAACTAATGCAGGGAAATCTCAACCACTTATTACCCCAGAGTAACCTGATCCCCTGCCAGGCTTGAGATCTACCTCTCCAGAGAGACCCTTCCCAAGTCTGTAACATCATGAAAACCCCAGTCATGAGTCCTCCAGATATCTTCCAGATTATCTTCAGGCCCACTGCCACACCCCAACCTCATCCTCCTGCCACAGTCTTCTTTTCTCAGGACTTTAAAGTCCAATTTTTTTAGCCTTCACTCATGGGTCAGGTTTTCTAAACCTTTCGTCATTTGTGTTGCCCTCCTTCGGACTGTTTCGTAACGTGTAGTGCCCACAACTGTTATGCACATTTCCTTCAACTGACATATACTAATGATATAATTTAAATAATAATAGAACAATCCCACATGATGGACAAAAACAATTAAATCATTTAAATGTTACCAAAATAAAATAAATATATAGTGCAAATGATGCACTTATCATTGCAATATATTTTGTTTTCTGTCTCATTTCAGAAGGTATTATGGTAATAATTTTGGATTTTAGCCAAGTGCTCAGTAGAGGTTTTTTCACATCCTCTGAATAGACATACTTAATAGCTTTTAACTGTACAAAGCGCTGCTCTTATCAGTGAGTAGCAGGAAAATGATTAATACACTTTGGGTAAACTTATACTTGGTCTTCTTTAGGTGAAATGGAAGGAATCACTAAGGGCTAAAATTTCTAATTATATAAGAAGATGCACAAGACAGGAGCTCATAGACATCAGATGCATATTTTGTAGGTCTGCATAACAGATGGTGGTGTCTGGCAACATCTTTTTAAAAAATTAGGAAAATATTGTTACAAAAATATGCAGAGTACATTTTTAATTACTGAATGAAACATGTGGAACAATTAAGGGTCCATAGGAAATTAGAGCCATGATGCTGGGTATACTGGAGCAATAATTTTGAATGAAATCTATTTATTCAGAATTGTGTCATCAATTATCTTGCTTTCCTCTTTAAGCCATATTAACACAGGCATGTCTTTAATGTGATCTATTTAAATATAGCTAGAATTCATACATTTTGGATACAGCATTTAATGTATACTTCAGTATACTTCGATTTTTTGTACATCACATTTTACCCCATCCCAACCCACGATTGTTAAAAAGAATTGCTATCATCACTCCCAGAGAATTTTTCTACGTAACTGAAGTATTCTGAAGGTAGAATCCTCTGTTGTCCTATGCTTCTGAGTGGCAAGTTCTGACCCAGGTCTCATGAGAAGTCTACTGAATTAGGATATTCTACTGGTTTGCAGAGAGTAAACATACTTGAAGGAAATAGTCTGTAAACCTGACTGATGAATTCTACCAAACAATACAGTACTTTTGTGGGTCAAGTTCAAGTATTACATTTGTGTTCAAGACAAAGTAAATTAGATGCATTTGGACACTTTTGTTGTTGAACAGATACTTAGGATGAAAAGATGTCCCAATTTCATAGAAATAGTCCCAATATTTGGAGCTTTTTCTTATATAATCACCTATTGCTCCCCTTCCCCTGTCCTGATTTTTCACACTTGCTGCCTGGTCCCACCACAGCTACTTCATACGCTTCCCCACAGATAGCAGTCCTTTTCAGCATACTTTAAATGTGTGGTAGTAGAGTGAGTTGGAATGAAAATGGGCAAAACCTGAATTCCAAAGGATACACATGTACTGTTGTACAGAAAGCTTGTAGGGAAAGATAAATGGGTGGGCATGTTGTACTAAAAGGTCATCTTTTTCTGTTCCTAAATTGTTTTGTGTCCATCACATTGAAAGAAAGTATCTAACTCCCTCTGAAACAATGATTTAAGTAAGTAAAAATAGAATGGGACTCCTAGCTTCAGGCACCACAAGGGTGAGGGCACAAGATGTATCTGAAAACAATTCATAGGCCCAGATACACACCTAAAAAGCCAAACAAAGAGTTGCTGACTACCAAGCCTTCCGTACTTTCTCTATCTTTCTATCCTTCCAGCTCACCCCTACCATGCGGTGCTAATAAAGTTAAACTTTTACAAAAGTTGCTTTCAGTTTTGAAAATGTAAACTGAGTCCAAGGACTTCCCTATTCAGAAAATGTAGAAATACCACAATTTCTTGCACCAGAGCCTCAGGCCCCCAGAGGGGACACAGAAAAGCAAATAGAAACTCATTCAAAAATAAATAAATAAATCAAAGCAGCTTATTTCTCCCCCATTTGGAAAAATAATCGAATTCTGTATCCATCCTCCATCAAACAACTGCACCATCACATTTCAATTTCTGAAGGATTTCAAGTCTTTTTCATAGAGCCCTGTCAAGGCATCCCTAAAAAACAATTGCCATTCAGGTTTGTAAATGAATTACTAAAACAAGTTAGTTGAAAATGTAATGAAAAACTCAACTCTCACAAACTCCCTGCTCACGCACACAAATTGCAAATCTTTTCCTTCCTTGTGGTATGAGTAAATAGAACTTCCTTACCACATGGTTTGAAGGTTAGCCCAGACCTGAACTGTTTCAGTATACATGCTGGAAATGTCCCAAAGCTGAGGGACTCTCAGGCTGTGTCTACACGGGCACAAATCTTCAAAAGAGCTGTATTTTGAAGATTACTAATGAGGTGCTGAATCAAATGTTAAGCACCTTATTAGCATTAGGACGCTTCCGGCTGCGGTGCTTTGAAAGCGCGCGGCTCGGCGCAGCTACACGGGATCCTTTTTGAAAGGACCCTGCACCTTTCGAAATCCCCTTATTCTGATCAGTGAGGGATCCTTTCGAAAAGGAGCCCCGTGTAGCCACGCCAAGCCGCATGCTTTTGAAGCGCCGCGGCCAGCAGCGTCCTAAAGCTAATGAGGTGCTGAATATTCAATGGCTATTTTGAAGATTTGTGCCCATGTAGACACAGCCTCAGAGAATGCTCTACTACTAGACCCCTCCTCTTTTTAAAATAAGAATCTTCCATGTCAGGAACCTCTGATGATCACAGCTGTGCCAGAAATTCACTGATGCTGGGTCTACACTAGACAGTTTTGTCAACAGAAGGGGCCTTCTGTCAACATAACTCAGGGAGCATCTAGGCACTTAAAGCATTCTGTTGGCAGACGCTCGACAGAACTCCGCATTTGTCTCAACAGTATTATTTGAGGCATCACAATCTCTGGACAGTGTGCTGTCGACAAAGGTGCAGTGTAGACATTTCTGTTGACAGAGAGGACTTCCGGTTGCCGGGCAGCCGTCTTTGCAGAACTGCCATTCCTCTTTCTGGAACCAGAGGGCAGTGCAATCTGGCAGTTCTCTGTCGACAGATCAAGTTGTGTATAGATGCAAATTGTTGACAGAGGTTCTGTCATTACTATTGACAGGGAAATCTTGACTGAATCTCTGTCAACAGATTGCATCTACACACAACTTGATCCGTCAATAGAGAACTGCCAGACTGCGTTGCCCTCTGGTGCCAGAAAGCGGAATGGCAGCTCTGCAAAGAGGGCTACCCAACACCCCGAAGTCCTCTCTCTTGACAGAAGTGTCTACACTGCACTTCTGTCAACAGCACTCTGCTGCCAGATTGTTATGCCTCAAATTTTTGAGGGATAATACTGTCGAGACCCATACTGTAGATCCAGCCAGAGAGACAGGAGATCTCCTCAGCAGGAAAGGCCCAAGATAGATTAAAGTTTTGAAAGTTAATGCCAATGGGAAGCAACATCAAATCACAGCAGACCAGTTCACATAATCCCATTTGAAAATACTTCATAGGCAACCACAAATCTTTGAATCAATATTTGTTATCATGTAGCATTTATAGTCTTTGCAACACTGGTTTGAATTTCTTACACGAAAATTGTATTTTGTTAAGTCAAAGCTTATGAAACAACAGGTAATCTGAAATATATAAAGTGAAAATGTGTATCCTTACCACAATTTAAATTAATCCTCTTCTGTCAGCTTGTGGAGGAGGGATATCTGGTATTTAGTTGTGCATTCTCCTCATGATAATGTAACAAAAAGAATAAAGACTTGTACATAGTTTATTCAGTTCAGTCACAACTGTTAGATCAGAGTTTGTTCATATCAAATGCACTAGCTTTCCTAAAAATGAATCTTTTCTCCCAATGAACTTGATCAATAAACAAAGCTTTGATCAAAGAACAATTTAAGACTACTTTCATATTTCATATGTGTTACTTTTATCTCCCAAGAATTGATGTAGCCACTTCAGGATGAGATCATGAACACTTAACATTTTTATTCTTAAAAAAAAAAAAAAAGTTCAAAAGAAAAAACAGTACTTTTATACCTCACACTCAAGAATAAAGGAGGTGTAAAATAGATCAATATAAGTTCTTGTTGGCCAGAGTGTGTTGACAGTCTAGGCTCACAAGAAAGTTAAATGACTCCTACTATACTTTAATCTTCTGAATACATGCAGGAGCTTTAGAGATACAATATGAAGTTTTCCAATATTTTCCCTGTAGTCTCAACACAATAGAGAGACCAAAATAATCCTAACTCTACAAAATAAATTCCCTATATTTGTGCTTTATAGAAATACAGCTTTCTGAATGATTCAAAATCATCATCCATCTATAGGTTGTAGCTTTATATGTATACATGAAATATGCATATGAATATTATGTATTTATGTAACAATAATGCCTAAAATACTTACTTAACACCATTTATGGCAGCAGTTTTGAATTACTTCTATAGAATACTGCCCCTGTATAAGAATTTAATACTAACAATGTGCTGTATTGCCCCTTCAAAAATGATGTCCACTACACTTGATACGAATAATGGTCTCCTAAAGAACACCCTTCAGAAGGATTTACTGCACTAAATACTCAGTTCATATCTTCAGCTTACTAATTTTCAGTTTCATGCTCTAACTATTGTTCCTCTTCTCTGCTACTCCTTCTGGAATTCTTGATTTATAAATTGCAGTAGTGAGGGGATGAAGGATTTTCTTCCTTCCACTTGTATACTGCCAGGGGATTCTTTTTGAAGACCATGAAGAGCTAGGGAGGCAGACCTGGTGGTCTTGTGGGATTTAATTAGAGTTCACCAAGTTAGAATCTCCAGGCTCTCAAAGCCCTAATTTAAATACAAGTTCACTCACTTTTCAACTGTTCCTTAGGTCCTTATTAAAATTTCAAGTTATTAAAGAGAACGTTCAAAGTTTTTTGCAATAGATATGAAATAAACCCAAGATGTACCAGCACTAAAATACCCATTTTATGTGGCTGTTAAAACCCTGCCAATTGCTGTTGAGAAAACTAAGCCAAGAATTAGCATATCATTAAAAGTGTGTATAAACTATTCCATGAACAACTAAATGGTGTGGTACTTCTGAATGTGGTTAATATCAAAATTTCTAAGCCATTGGTTATTTGGGCCGTTGACCTAATGTAGACTTGTTGTAATAATAGGTATTATTACTCAGACTTCTGTTATGTGTGGTTGGTGTAACAATCCTTTTGTTAGCATGTCAGCCCAAAGCCTTGTTATACACTGATGACACATCAAATCCATTTAAAATAAACTTTCTTGTCAATCAAAACCTTGTAACACACAGATACGATAAAAGAATCTTGTATAACAAGGTTTTTGACTGACAATATAGCAACACAGCAATTTAAAATCCCTATAAAGCACACCGTGTGGAAGGGAGGGGTTAGAAATGAAATGCTGGCAGCCACTTTCTGACTTTAGGAATCAATGACTCCACAATGAAGCTTTTATATGGTAAAAAGATGCCATGGATCAGAGTTTGCATGCTAGAAGCTGAAACTTCACTTATGCTGAGGGCATTAAGGTTAGAATATCAGGAGCTGGGGGAACAGGGCAACACCAAAGACCATGAATAACTAGAAGAACCATTCAGAGTAAAGGAAAGACAGAGCTGAAGTATCAAATATATCTTGATTGATTGATTGATTGATTCTAAAAATAACAGATAAGGAATCCACGAAGCGCAAGAATTTGCACCTTGTGTTTCACAGTCTGGATGTAATTAACAAAACAGTTGAATGAAGCTCTTACAGTTCTCAATGCCACCAGGAAGAAGCACTGGATACAGTAACACCTTTGTTATGCATGAGTAGTCTTTTTATCAATTAACATTTTCATGTCCTGGAATCCTAAACTCAGCTACTTAAATTACAGGATAAATTAATTGCAATGTGGCTAACGTAGCAATTATAGAATAACAGCAAATGTGATAAAAGTTGGACAAACAATTTAAGACTATCTATGCAGTTTTAGTAGCTCTTCTATGTGCATGGTCCTATACTTCAAAATATCCTGTGTATATATATATATTTGTTAGTGTAGTCATTTAATTCTCCAGAAATATACAAATAATAAAAATATGACTATATTGGACCAATGCTATATATTGTGGATTCTGCTGACTTTGGGGCAAATTTAACAAAAGATATTTTATAGATATCTCTGTAAGATTTATTTTTGCATTAGCTAGAGATGAACCCTAACTGTAAAGTTTGGATTTGGATGTCACTCTGAGTTTGAGAGTAAAGCAAGAAGTCAGGTTGAGTGTGTCTACACAGCAAAGTTATTTTGGAACAATGACTGGTATTCTGAAATAACTTTGTGAGCATCTTACTGTTCTGAAGTAATTTTGAAAAAGTGGACAGCTTATTTTGAATTCTGTAAAGCTCATTCTACGAGGAATAGCACCTATTCTAAAACATATATTGTGGAATAGAGGCTGTATACCCAGGGAATAAGGGCCATCTCAAAATAGGGGGCCTCCAGCCCCTTCCAGGGAGGCCTTAAAAGTGATTTAGCATGCAATCAGTGTGGATGTCCTATTTCAAAACAGCTGAATGCTATTTTGATATGCATTTTGTATATAGAACACGCTATTTCAAAATACGCTATTCTGGAAAATCTCTTCCGGAATAGCTTATTCCAAAATAATGCTGCTGTGTAAGACATTGCCATTGAGGCCTACTTTTAGCACTATACACAGAAAGTAAATAGCAGGGTACAATGGTGAATATACTTGTGCACTTCTTCTCAAGTATTTGATAACCATTCACAAAAAAATATCACAAATACATTATCAGAGCAGTTCACAGATTAGTTATCTAATTCTAATGCAAAATGGAAATTTGAAACCTGTGAATACTGCCTTACCCTATTCATGAACCTACAGCCCAGGTTCATCTTTTCCATTGCCTTAAAGGGAGCAATACCAGAAAATAATTTGGCCCACAACACTCAGAGAAAGCAAATCTTTATAGGCTGTGGCTTCACTAACACAACCTGGATGTTGCAAGATCCTGAATTTGGTCTTGTAGAACCCTACCGCTTTTTAAAGTTATGATGGGGTATATTAGTCCATCTCTAGTTACCAGAAAACTGCAAAATTCCAATCTAGTGAATGATCATTCTTCACTATTTAATGAACAAATATTTCTAAAAGTGCTGGGTAGATGATGACAGCAGGAAAAAACCCATGTCTCAAATGCATCACTCCATCACAAAAATATTTTATTTTTTCCTTCCTTGTCTCAATGAAATTTAAGTCCTGATCAAGTGCAGGATTTGGTCATTAATCCATCAAAAGTTTAGTGAGACTGATTTGGACAGATCAGAAATAGTTCTGTCTTGCCAATATTCACTATAAAAGTCAGCAGTCATTTGCATGCAGGCCTTATTAAGGCAGAGTATGAGTTGAGACATCACTTCATCTGTATCCCAAGAAAACAGTTACAGTATCACAATATTGTTAACAGAGGTAGGATCGTCAAGCCCAGATCTTCTAATGATACTGATATGAGAAACATATAAATATAAAAACAAAGGGACATGAATGAAGCTCTACGGTACCACACTTTTTTTAGTAACTATCTCTGATGAGCTACGTGCTCAATGTAGAATGCTGTGCTTGCTACCAAAGATAATTACATTTGAAACCAATTGAAAACTGTCCCAGAAAATGCAGCCCATGTTTCCAAAAGATTTAACAACATATTCCTGTCTATTGTGTCAGAGGTGACTGACGGATCTCATGTGAAGAGCACTGATAACCTTTCTTTATTGGAGACCATTCAGATATCACCGGAAGGACTCAAATGAGCAGTCTCAAGACTCACGTAACAGTCACAAAGCAAAATGAAATCTTTCCAAATTTTTATTAATTAAATGTTTCTATAGTTTCAACATCTTCCCCTGTTCTTCAAACATGCAGATGAAGAAATGGTCAAAAACTCGCACAGCTTTCTTCGGGAGACGAGATGAAATTATGGGCAATACAAATGGACTGGGAATATTGAAATTTAACTCACATTAACAATGGAATTGCATGGTACATCTTGATGTCCTGCTCTAGAAAAATCAGAACCTCAAAATGCTAGCCTTCATAACAAGAGCACAGTAACAATAAATAGGCAGTCAACTGGCCTTGATTTAGCAACAAAGTTGATTGCATGCAACAGTGCTGTGCGTGGGGGTAACAACCTTACTGCCATCAGAATACATTTTCAGAGGGTGTTTCAATTCACTGCAATACAACCAACAAAACTAAAACCAGACAAGCCCCTATCTGCTGTTAACATTGTGCCTCTCCCCTTTCTGTGTCACACGCGTTTTTAAAATCATTTTTACTCAAACCACTGAAGGTCTAGCAAAATAATATCTATCTAATGCTTTCCTACTTACATCCTTATCTAACCCAGACATTGACACCCTGCAGTTCTGCCTCTATCCCTGCACATGGGACTGGAAACACCTCAGAGATTGCTACCAGAAAATGGAAGAACGACCTTATATAAACATGTATCTTTGAATGTCCTCCACTAGGATATTCAGAAAGAGGATTTCACTATTTTTGTGCTAGCAAAAGCAGATAATTAAAAGTGCGCACAATGAATGAGCATTAATAGTAACAAAAGCACTATGACACTAAACATGGGGTAAATATTCAGATTTCTTCTTTCAGTATTTGAATGCCCATTTGCTGCAAGAGCACAATTAAAAAGAACAGACGTCTTAGTTTAGCTTACCTGTTATTCTCCCAAGCACAATGCCCTGAAGCCTCCTTTGTCTCTCTTCCTCCTTTATAGTCCACCCCATAAGCCCTAATAGTCCTTCTACCTCCTCTTCTTCTTACCCCACCGGAGAATTGCAGCCTTATCTTCTGTCACCAATGTCTTCTCTTATTTCCCTGAGAGACTTCATACACGTCCTGCCCTCTTTTAGTTCAAAGAAACCTTCCTTCTCTAATACATGGGTGTTCAAGTTGGGCGGAACATGGTTTTCCAGCCTGGGAAATCTTGAAAGATTTTTTTTAAAAAAATCCCATTCCATCTGGACCATCTAGACAAAAAGCTCAAAACTAGAAATCTGGACAAAAGATCAAAAACCTGGACAAAGAGCTCAAAACTTGAAAAAAATTCATAGAGCAAAAATCAAAGAATATTTTGGGAACACAAAAAGGTTGTGTTTCTGAAGTTAAATATGAAACTTTGTGATCCTTGCCTGTCTGGAAGACTGCATCAGGGTTAGGTCCTTGGACATCCCAAAGTTCGTTACTGAAAATGTACATGATTCTTGCCAATTTCACAGTTGCCTACTACTGGTAACAGAAGTATATCAGACTACTTATCATTAGCAAGTTCCTGTGAAAATTGCTTGATTTTGATGAAATAGCAAATTCTGACAAAAATATTTTTCTTCAGAAATATTCTGCCTAGCTCCAACAGCTACCCAGGAGGGCACAGAAGAAAATGGAATTGCACAAGTATTAAAGATCACAGGATGAGTTTGCAGGGCTGAGAATTAGGAAAAACAACTTTTTTACTTGTTAGTGCAGCAAGTTCGATTTAACATCTTTGTGTGACAATGAAAATGGTAGACCAATATGTAATCATTACAGGCATACATCAAAAAAGTACTGAATTTGAACTGGTGGATTTAAAAACGTAGACAAATTATTCCTGGTGCAATTTAGCCAGTGTTCTTTGTTAGTCTCTCAAACGTACTTTACATCAACTGCACTGCTGTTCCATCCATAGCCATTTAAACATGTATTTTGAATGCAAAATATTTTTCTCTGCCCTCTAATGGAGATTAAATATGTGCCTATAGCTAGGATCATTGTCATTCTTCACTCACAGGATCCTTCTCAGGTGTTCCATAAAAATCCACAGCATCAACCTCTCTCACAGCACAAAACTATAACACTGAAAAGTCATCAATGCTTTCATACTGACCAAATATGGAAGTCTATCTGATCACTATCAAGCTGTTTTGAATGCGAAGTTCTCCCAAGATAAGGTGAGATTTTTCATATATAGCCAGCAGATTTTTCAGGTTCTTTTGCTTGGTTAAGAAACCATGACCAATACAGTTAAGATGATGAGCAGACATGACTGAGAGAAATTCCTTATTTTTGAGGGCACATTTATACTTCTGGGAAGATTGACCCAGTCAGGGTCAATTGACCCAGATGCACAAAATCAATCTCTCTAAGGCTGATGGGAGAAATTTTCCCATTGACCTTCCTGAGTTAGGTAAGTCGATTTCCTATATGTAGATTCTATACACAATCGCTGTACCTAGAAGTGTGTATCTGAATTCGACCTATTTCCCTAGTATAGATTATCCCTGATAAAAATGCCACATTTGTTCCATATTGCAAGGGATAAGAAAGCTGGGGGAGCTACTCAGTTACCTTGTCATATAGGGTCTCCAATGTATTCACTGCTTTTTTTTCCAAGTCCTATGAATTGTGTCATTTTGTCTTGAACAAATGTTTGACAGTAATGAAAGAGGTGTCTTACTGAGGTGAACAGAAAAGAAAATGACATCTAATGAATTGTCACATATGATGAACCATTGGTCTAGCTCATGGTCTTTGCACTCTGGTAGGAAGATTATTGTACAGTCTTGTAGATAACACTGGAGAGAGTTTTTTCTTTCCTGATCATCTAATCTAGATTTTTCATAGTTTATTCATGTTTCAGCTACTTATACTCCCATGTACAATTAATTAATCTCTATCTTTAGTGTTTATACCTATCAGATAGTTATAGCACATAGTTATGTTCCCCTTAATTGTCATTTAGTCAACCTATATTCACTTGCTTTTATCTTTCCCCCTAAATTAATCACTTTGACTCCCTAATCATATTTGTGGATCTTCTCTGGCTCCCAGTCCATCATTATCTTTCTAGTAATGAGGTGTCCAAAAAGGAATGCAGTATCAATGTGAGGTTTTATGAGAGTTATGTAAAGTACGGCTATCACTTCTCTACCTTTTGATGTGGTGTCTCTGAGTATATAGCCAAAAATCTGATCTCTCTTTTTTTATTTTTTAAACCACATTTCAATACAAACTCCTCCTGAGTTTTCCGGCTATGTCTCTTCAGCACTACTATTTGTCAGTGTTTTTTGTCCTATTGTATACCAGCATTCCATATTATTATATGCTATAATATGACTGTGTTCAATTACCAGTTTCTCTAATAGTCAGGCTTTATGATTTCTGATGGCTTTGTTGTACCGGAAGGGGGTTTAGCTGTAGTCAAATTATTCAGTCTAGCATGGGTGATGGGTGAACCTAAGGCTGGGGAAGGCAAGCCCACAGCACATCCCCCACCATCCATGGCCCCTGTGAGAGCCAAGCTCCAGCCCCACCCCATCCACTGCAGGGGCAACCTCCCCACAAACACAAGGAGGCCTACAGCTCACAATCTTCCATGGTCCATCTTAGTATCTTACTCAGTCAATCTCTTTTAGGTCTTCTAGACCTACAGAAAGGAATTCCAAGGCTTTATCTTAGAAGATGTTACACAGAAAGAATCAAAAAGACTGATACATAGTCTAGAAGTCATTACATAAAATTGAAGATGTCACCTGGGTTGCAGGCCAGAGAGATTTATGAGCCACTGTGGCAGATGGGCCAATATATTCAAAAAGGGTTAAATAATTTTAGGCTCCTAACTCCAAAACTCATATACCTCAATAAGTGGCTTGATTTTCAAAAGTTCTAAGGATATAGTAGCTCTGATTAATTTCATTAAAAGATGTAGAACACTCAGAACTTTCAAAACACGAGCGCCTGCATGAAAGTTAAAGTGTCTAGCATGAGGCATCCACTTTTTTAAAATGTTGGCCATGGTGTCCAAGAGTTAAACTCTTGTACCTATCTATGTAGACGACACCATCAGTATACTATTTAGAATGGTTCCAAGCTTGCACTTAACTCCTGCAATAGAGTCCTACACAAAGAATGCCATGAAGGAGAAATGCCCCCCAAGATTAGTTTTTTTATTAATCTAGAAAAGGAAAATAATTTTTTTGTAAAACTCACTTTTCTGCCAGGAGAATTTTTTTTAACCATTCGAGTGGATTTTTTGTTTCTTGCCTTGACAGGAGGACCTTCTTTTCACTTCTGTACAATGAACATTGTCAGAAGAATGGACACTGGACACCAGTTTCATTTTCCCGGAGTTTACTCTTCTACACCAACAGGTTGTATTCTCTGTGTAATATTTCTTGGTTGCTGATCTTCAAATATTTCTTTAATTTCTTTTCCCTGCTGCACCATAGGAGTTTTATGAGCATAAGCAAAGAATTATTAGTATATTTTCATTAGTAGTAAAATCTACTTTTTGCCCTTGCAGGGAAACCCTTGTTTCAGTTTCTGTATACAGTATTTGTGAAAATGATAAATGCAGGTAGGAGGTTACCTGGATAACGGCATCCCAGGGTCTGCAGAGTACCTGATAAAAACATTCCTTTGGGGTGAAACTCCAAGGCCATTCATGCAGGGAAGCTAACTCTCAACCCATCAAAACATTGCTAGAAGCAGACATGGGTGCTCTATCCCTAAATCACAAGCTAGGGCTAATGATTTCTGACTTCAGCTCTGCTGTGCTATATTTTATTTTCATGAGAGCAGGATGTTTTCTTTTTCTGGATTGGTTCCTTTATTACTTCAGACGCTGGCATTCTACCTGCTGCATTTATCTGGTTGAAATATTCACTACTTCAGTAATGTAGCTTCCATAATTTCCCACCCAACTACTCCATCCTCAGAGAGATGATACCAGTGTGCAGTGGTTTTACCACCAGTTTGCTTAATGTATAATTTCAACAATAGTGCAAAAATCTTTACAAATAATGAAGAAAGTAGCATTCAAATCACAACATTTATATCTTTGATAACCCCCTCTCCATTATTTTTCAATCTAAAAGTTGTACAAGCGTGGCTGGGGATTTCCTATCATCACATGACTATGTCACTACAATTTGTCATATATTGTTTTGTGTGTTTTTGAGAAAATACGTAACCTTTTAATGTTCTCAAAAAGAAGTACAGTACAGTTAGCTATACAATAGAGAAAATCATATTTCTTTGGAAATATTTTATGAAAGTTGTATGAAGTTGAAAGTGGTTTGCCCAGGTGGGTGATTAATAAAAAAGTCATGTCACAGCTTATTTGAAAAATATTGTGAATTAAACCTTGTTAACATGCTAAATCTGTATTGCATTTAAAACAGATATCGCATATAAAACAGATAGAGTAATATTATTTTATCTTAGGGTATCACTGGCTGTTCTAATATGTTTTAATTAGTGTAGTAATGTGCAAAAATTACTATTTAGATAATATTCCCATAGACAAGAGCCATATGCAAGCAACTATAACATAATAACTGTGTGCAAACATGTCTGCATAATCTTGAATACTAGGTCTTCAGTATGTGAAGAATACAGCTAGCAACTGTTCACTGAAAAGCTCAGAATAACCACAGAATGGCCTCAGAACCACTTCAGCGGTTTGCTCAATGGTTTAGTTTAACAATGTCTCATTTTAATACAGCATTGGTTAATATTTTCCATTTTTAGAGAATATCTCTTGAATGGACTGGCTTTACATCTGAATTTGGCTGCGTAACAATCAATATGAAGCAGCTTTCAATACTGGTCTGATTAGGAGTGAAATGATGATGAACATACTCACAGAGTGGCTGGAAATGTCCTAATGATATAATCAGTGGTAAAGTTAAGGTTGTGTGTCTTCGGGAAAAGAAACATATGAGTTCTATCTAGACTCTTTTCCTAGCTCAATTAAAGCAGACCAGAGAGTTATTTGATGACTCACCGCTCACCAGGTGAAAGGCATGAGGAAAAATGATGAATAGCATTTTCTTGGTGAATTTAAGGATGACCATCAGACCAATGGTCCACCTAGTCCAGTAACCTGTCTTCTGACAGTGTCCAGAGGGAAGAAGCAGAACACAATCATCAAGCAAGCTTCCCCTTTCAACCTCTCATAGCTTTTAGCAATCAGAAAGTAAGGATGCTCAGAGCCTGGAATTGCATTCCTGACCGTCTTGGCTAATAGCCATTGGTGGACCTATCTTCCATGAATTCATCTAGTTCTTTTTTGAACCCCATTGTTTTGGCCTTCACAGCATCCCTAGGTAATCCCCAAACTTCACAGCATCCCCAATTCGACATCGTGCATTTAGACTAAGTGATGTGGAAGAAAAGACAACTTCTCTTCTTTCTGGTGTTATTCCTTCATGCAGTTATAGAGTCTGTATTTCATGAAGACCCACAAGACACCTGGCTGACAGAACTACCTAAATATGTATTTGTATCTAAATAAAGGTCTGGTCTTCAAGTTACAAAATTGATTCCATGACACCCTGACATTCCCACAGCAGGTGGGATATACCAGGTGGGATATACCAGGTCATTAGTTATTCTGATTTCATTGGCTCTATATATTGCTCTGTCTATAAGAGCAAAGAGTCTGGAGCAGTGATGAGAATCTGAGCCAGTGCATCTAAGCTAATTTTTTTAAAAGTATTTGCTTTTAAAAGAATACAAATGAAGCAGAACCTGCGTGTTCTCTGGATCAGGTACTTCCATTGATTTCACTAGGCTTTCCAAGTGGGAGGCTTATTTATCCTGAGGCTAACTGTAAACCTGAGACAAAGCTATGCACTTGAGACAGGAAGTCTAATACATCTGAAGGGGCATTTACTTGGGGATAGATGGGCATAGTGGCCTTTTTCCAAACTGGGGACAGAGTTATTTACCAGCAAATCAATATAATGAGGTTGTTTCTTCCCTCACACTGGCTCATATTAGCCGCTAGGTTGATCCTTCTGGCCCTGATGTATATTTCACTTTACTAGGCATAGCCTTAGTAGATTCCAGCCCCTAGGGTGCTGAAACAGAGAGATATTACCTATAGTGATGTTAAAGGATGATTCTTAGGACCCACTGGCTTTGGTATCTTCTTCTCTATTTTATTAAGTACGCCTTTGGAAATGATAAATCTGCACTACTAATTGAATCGTGACTAGATGGATCTTGTTTAATACCAGACGATTTCAGAGAAGAAGACAGAGCAGTTTACTATTTGGGATCATAGATTATATGTCATTTGTCTCTAATACATCTGATGAACTGTAGGTCATGATAAACAAGATTTCTGATACATTCATCAAGTTTAGTAATCAGTATCAAGAAAAAACAAGGTAACAACATTCCACCAAAAGTCTACATCAATAATTAAACTCTGGACAACTTAAATCAGTTCTACTATCTTGGATCAATTCCTACCAGCTCACTTAACCTTGACAGAGAACTTGATGTTTGGATTGTGAAAGCTTCTTTTATCTTCAGCAAACTTAACTCATGTTGCTAATCCTGAACACAAAGATGTCTGTTTATCAGGTTTGTGTCCTTAATACCATCCTTTACAGTTTAGAAAGCTGGATGACATATTCCAAACAGGAGCTGAGATTAAACAGTTTTAACCTCTGTTGTCTTAAAACAATCTTTGTAGTCACTTGGAACCAATGCATAACCAATATTGAGATCCTGGAGAGAAATTACTTTCATAGTCTATGCAAACTGTACTTGACATTCACAAGCTTCACTGGTTGGGACACATGGAGCTAATGCCTCAAGGTCATCTACCAAATGCTGTGCTCTATGCCCAACTTGTGACAAGATCAAGCTAGGCCTCAAGTAATTCAGGATCCCCAGCAACATCTGGGGAAATCCTGCCCACAACAGTTCCCTTTGTCAAAGACAGTTTAAGGTTGGTGCAATCATAGTGGAGAGCCAACAGAGAGCTCAGGCTGAGGCCTGCAGGTGAGCCAAGAAGCAGAAAAGGTCTCAAACTCCATCTGGTAAATGTACTTATAGCCACTACGGGAAGGACTGCCATTTATGCATTGGGCTTTTTTCCCATACACTTTTTAAGCACTACTCACAGACAATTTTGCTGTGTCTGTTTTCGCCCCTCAGATGTGGGATGGCCAGATAAACTTAAAGCCCATCCCACAGGAAATGCTTGTGATGCTTTCTTCCCCTTTTGGTTTTATTAGCCAGGGCACAGCATGCCCCACTGAAAAGAGAGGGGCTGACCACTGTACCCCACATGGTTTCTTCAATCAACCATTGGTGGTGCAGTCCAAGGGGTCTAAAATTTTGGGGCGCATTATTAGCTATAGACCCCTTCATTCAAAGCTAATTGTGCCACTTGTGGCTAGACCTCTGGGTCAGTACATTGATGCTGAGCCCCAAAACTACTGTTTACTCATTACTTAGCACCACTACATTACAATACCCTATTAACAGCTTCAGCTAAAACAATGCAACTTATCACCTTCAGTTTAACTTTGTTCACGTGCAAGAGTGTTGGTGCCCTTTTAGTTTTCCCATGAGTTCATTTCTGCAAGAGAAAGCACACAGGAAAAACAGAGCCAACAAAAATGAATTTCCAGTTATCCTTCAACGGAGCAGTTGAAACAAGATCACTTCTGCTCTTCCTTAGACTCTGCTAATGATTTTATCTCCTGGGAAGCTATGTATGTCTCAGATGTTCCCCTGTTAAGTGGTCTTTTTCCTCTCTGTTTGCTCTAGACTCTCATATAGGGTCCTAAAACTATAGCCTGTATAACATGAATAGGTTGGTATTGCCAAGTATACCTTAGTTCTCAGTAACCATTCACAAAGATTTGTGCTCCTGAATGCCTACCATAGCAGAATTAGCAGGGTTTGGAGATGATCCTAGAGAACACAACGAGTGATAGCCATGAGCGCAATAACATTCACAAGTTCGCAATCACCCCTATATTGTCGCTCTTACTATACTGATATTCAGTGCCATGCCTATAGATACACAAATGAAGGCTGAAAGAAACCACAAAAATGTCCAGCATCAATGTTTTTGTACTCATATCTCAAAAGGCGCCTTAGAGATGGGTGAATCTCTGAACAGGTTATCAACTGGGTAGGCAAAGGCTAAGTCTACACATAAAATATTAAAGCCCATTTACACTGGCATATCACAGTGCTGTGACTTGCTGTGCCCAGGGAGTGTGTTTTCATATCCCTAAGCCAGAAAGTTGCAGTGCAGTGAAGTGTCATGGCCAAAGATATTTTTTCTGAACTGCATCTTTATACCACAAAACACTCAAGCTAGTTCTGCCCCTCTAACGTAGTTAGTTAATGCCCCTTGACATGGCTGGTTATTGCCCATTAGATTGTATATTTTCATTTTATAAAGGTCCCAGGCCTGATCTTATTCTTTAGGAGGGGGGCATTGTGTTCCTATTATCCTTGGGGAAGATTTTTGTACCCACATTGATATCAGGATGTGTTTGTGTGAACATGTTACATCTAGCACTAAAAACTAATGAGCACGTTTTAGGTATTTGTATTTTTGCAATATTAGCCCCATTCTTGCCAGATTCTTTGAGCCATCCTGCTTCATACAAGCCTCTGATACAATGGCTTACACCTCAGGCTCCCTGCCTGCTACAGAAACAATTCCTATTGAGACTACAAGCCTAAAAAACACATTGGGCTTGTCTACACTACCACCTTCGTTCGAAGGAAGGATGGTAATTAGGGTGTTGGGAGTTTATTAATGAAGTGCTGCTGTGCATAGGCAGCACTTCATTAAGCAAATTCCCCCCCACAGCAACTCTGAAGTTTTAAACTTCGAAGTAGCGGCACATGTCGAGCCGCGGCACATCCGCCGGTACTTCGAAGTGCCGGGTCAACTCATCAAAAAGGAGTAAGGGGACTTCGAAGTTGCCCCAGCACTTTGAAGTACTGGCGGGTACGCCCCAGCTAGACGTGTGCCGGTACTTCGAAGTTTAAAACTTCGGAGTTGCTGCCAGGCGGGGATGGGAGGGAATGGGAGGGGGGAGGAATTTGCTTAATGAAGTGCTGCCTATTAGCTACAGCAAATTAAATCTTCCTGTTACGTAGTTTCTAGCTGATGAAGCCAATTAGAAACAAATTAGAAATTTCAGTTTCCTAAAAGTCTTCTCTGATTGTATCTAAGAAGAAAGATGTCTAATTCAAAAACAAAGACAAAGGTGAAATTAGAAAACAAACTTTCATATTATCCTCCAGTATGTGACAGCCATATCTATATGAACACTCAGCTGTGCTATGCCCATCTTCCACCAGCAAAAGATCCTGTGCTTATCCCCTGATGACCACTCACTCTGCTGTTGGGCCACTTATTTTCCCTATTTGCCACCACTCACATCAAACTGATATATTTTTGAAAAGTGACTATTTTGACATTATCAAATGGCTTTAAGAATAGAAAATGTGGCTTTTAGAGTGACTGTTGGTGATATAAAAATCTTGTTACTAATAAGCAGTGCTGATCACATACTACGTACTAGCTTCTGATAATGACTGCTGTCAGACAGGATACTGAATGGGATGGATCACAGGTCTGAGCCACTATGGCAATTCCTGGCTGTTATGTTAATGTACATGAAGAATTCTGTTTCGTAACGGTGTATTCCATGTAGCACATTGCAGGGCAAAAGGGCTGGTGATATACTTGCTGGAACCCTAGACAAGATGGAGGAGGCTCAGCTCTGGGTCCCCCAGAAGGGTCATAGCCTCAGGTAATATGGGCAGAGCGGGTGGCCAGCCTTGCCCAGCTAGTCCTCTGCACCATCCAAATTGCATGGCTAGGAGGTCTGGTGGTGATTTAAAGGGCCCAGGACTTTGGCCACCAGTGCTGCTGGAATAGCAGTGATGGCAACCAAGAGCCCTGTGACCTTTTAAGTTGCCAGCACCAAGGGCAACTGCTCCCTTTTCCATTTTCAGCAGCCCTGCAGGCCAATACCACTGTGATCAAGTAGCTTGATATTCATCCTGATCTCTTGTACATCTCCAACATAAAACACATTTTAAGTGTCCAGATATAAACTTTGACAGATATTTTTGTCAGATAAATATGTAGTGAAAGTCACACATTCCAGACATTTAAAAATCTGCTAATAATACAGAAAACCTTTAAAAGTAGCCCAATATTCATGAATGGAGCTGGTAATTAAACAAAATATTTTAGGCCTTTGCTTTATACATTATTGTACTACAAACTACAGACAGAGGTACAATTCCAAAGATGAAAGTCATAATTTACAGCTGTATTAATCAATGACTTAAAAAAATCAAAGAGAGATAGCCATGTTAGTCTGTATCTTCACAAAACAAAAAAGCAGCCCTATAGCACTTTAAGACTAATAAAATAATATATTAGGTGATGAGACTTTGTGGGGCAGACCCACGTCTTCAGATCTGATGAAGCGGGTCTTTGCCCATGGAAGCTTATGCTCCAAAATATCTGTTAGTCTATAAGGTGCCACAGGACTTCTTGTTGTTCTTCAGATCTGGAAATCATGCTGAAAATGAACTGGCAATTTTTTAAAAAAATAATTAATTAATTATTAAAATTATGGTTTTTTAAAAAAATCAGCTCAGGATGCTAAAAGTAAACAGGCGGCAGATTTTGCCATCTCTGAAAGAATTATTCTACTACATGAGTACACTTGTGTGAAATCAATGTAGCCACTGAAGTAGTGAGGTCTTGATTCTAGATTCTAAGTAGTTAACCTTATATTTAAAATTAAGTATGTACAGTATTTAGATGTTTTGTTAGACTGGAGTCTATGGAATTTATTCAATGTGCACAAAAGCAGCATAATCTGGCTTTTCCATCTTCAAGTTAATCAGAGACTTTCTATTGAACTTGGAGACAGGTTCTTAGCATTTGACATGTGGGTCTTTTCTACAGCGGGGGAATATACATATAACCCAACTCATTGAAAAGTGTGTTTTCTCTTTTACCATCAGTGCTTTATCCACAATGGATGTGAATTACTTACAAGTCTCAGAACTGATGAACGTGACTGTTTAGCTGAAGCTGTAGAGGTTCATGTATCTTGTTCTGAAGGTCCCCGGATCAACCACTGTTGGCTGAGATGGCAATCACCAGTTCAGTGTGGCTTATTATAACAGTAAAAATGTAGTAAATATTAACCACCTTCAAGCACACTACAGTATTATCTATATTTATATCATAATCAGATTGGTTTATTTATTGATGTATTTTTTTTCCTGTAGCTCTGTATTGAGAGTAGCCAATAGCTATTTGCCTCATTTAAAAAAATGGGAATATTCAAAGAGACTTATTTTCCTGTCTGAAAAAATATGCAGTTCTTTGGAGTAGAACTAAAGAAACAGAAGAACTAAAGAAACAGAAGCCATTAGCTATTTTAGTTAGCGTATGAGCTTGTCTACACTACCACCTTCCTTCAAAGGAAGGATGGTAAGTAGGGTGTTGGGAGTTTACTAGGCATAGGCAGCACTTCATTAAGCAAATGCCCCTCCGCAGCAACTTCAAAGTACCGGCACGTGTCTAGCCACGGCTCACCTACCAGCACTTCGAAGTTCCAGGGCAACTTCAAAGTCCCCTTACTCCTTATTACGTCTACACTAGCCCAAAACTTTGAAATGGCCATACAAATGGCCATTTCCAAGATTACTAAAGAAGCACGGAAATACATATTCAGCACCTCATTAGCATGCAGACATCTGCAGCACTTCGAAATTGCCACGGCTTGCTGCCACACGGCTCGTCCAGACAGGGGTCCTTTTCTAAAGGACCCCACCAACTTCAAAATCCCCTTATTCCTATCTGCTGATAGGAATAAGGGGATTTCGAAGTTCCCAGGGTCCTTTCGAGAACGAACCCCATCTGGGCGAGCCATGTGGTAGCGAGCCGTGGCAATTTCGAAGTGCCACGGCTGCCCATGTGGTGATGAGATGCTGAATATATATTTCAGTGCTTCATTAGTAATCATTAGTAATCTTCGAAATGGCCATTTGCATGGCCATTTTGAAGTTTTGGGCTAGTTATAGACATGGCTATTGAGGAGTAAGGGGACTTTGAAGTTGCCCTGGCACTTCGAAGTACCAGCGGGTGCACCGCTGCTTGATGAGTGTCGGTACTTTGAAGTTTTAAACTTCGAAGTTGCCGCGGGGTGGAATTTGCTTAATGAAGTGCTACCCACGCACAGCAGCACTTCATTAGTAATCTCCCAACACCCTAATTACCATCCTTCCTGCGAAGGAAGGTGGTAGTGTAGACAAGCCCTATGTGGAGTAATCCCATATAACCAAATAGGATTTTCTTATTTTGATTTGTTAACAACATTTAGGCATCCTGCAAGTTTTCTTAAGTTAATCTTATAAAGTTGACATAGACTGTTGTGGAAGAAATTAAATCATGTGAAATATTCAGAGTTTTATTTTCCTACTAGGCAATATTATGGCACTTCTGACAACTGTAAATATGCTATTTTCCAACCTCTGAAATAATGGTGATATCCTTCTAAAAGATAATTTAATTTATTATATCTATTGTTAATGGTTTGATTCACTCTCGGGGGGGAGGGATCAAAGGCATCTTTTATATCAATTTGCAAAAGCAAATGAATATTTTGAAGGAAATATATAAGTCAAGTTGCTTGGAAACATAGTAAATTATGTGCTAGTTAATGGTGTTAGAGAGAGAGGGTTTAAAAATAAATTGTCCATAATACCTTTAAACAAAGGAGCTAAATGCATTTTTGTGCCTACTAAAAGCAGATGCCTATTTGGCACTATTTTGAATCCCATTTGCCATGTATATTTTGATTAATACTGTGCTTGGTAATCTGCACTGCATGGTTTAGGTTCAGTAACCTCACTGTAAAATAATGAGCCTTCAAGAATAAAAAATACATTCACTATAAAGTTGCATATTCTCAGCAGCAGTGAACATATTCAAATGAAATGAAGAAAATGAGGCTTTCACCCAGTAAATTTGCTCGAAAGTGAAACTTGCATTTCTCAATTTGTATTTAGCTGTCAGTGTGTGCTTTAAAAACTGGACAAGCCATCAACCTTTTGCACATTATTTCTATAAATACCTTTTCTTCTCTGATTCAGCTGCCAGAAACCTACGCAGAAGTACTAGTCTTAAGGGAGCTTATGGCAAATGGGATGCAGCCAATAGCAGTGACTTCACCCACTAAGCAGTGTCTTCAGAAAAAGACCAGAACTCATATTTTATAAAATATGTAACATGATTTACCCGGGGTTGTCAAAAGAGATGAATTTCATCTAAATGTGAAGTCATAAATAGGGATATGTGCTGAATATAGTTGACTTGTAACCCTTGGCATTTTGAAACAAAATTCTTTTGAAGAATTCATTTTATACATCATAAACTTTTTTATTGTTTTTCTTGTTTTCACTATTTTTGTCATCAGATTTCTTATGAAAAGCAGGGCTGAAAGCTATAAATGAAGCACTGTATTTCAAGAATACTTACATATGGGGCTTATTTCCCTGGTTTTCTTGGAATAAGAACGTTAGTAGTGTCAAAAATGATGCATTCCATTAAATCAGAATCTAGAAAAAAGTGTATAAGTTCATGTTTGTGTGGGTTATTTATTTTTAATTATTATAGATAGGACTTTTCCAAGGTTGAAAGTTATTTGTTTTTTCGTTACACTAACATTGTTTTGAGGCACTGTCAATTAAATACATTTATTTTACCAATCTGAAAGTGAAATGTAGAGTATGGGAGTGGATGCTACTGTTTTATGCAAGAAAACAGACTTACTTAAAGCAAATACAGCCAGTATTTTCTATTATATTTTCATGTCTACTTAAACTATTCTTCTAGAAGCCAATTGTGCAATTACTAAATCATGAGTATATGTTCTTTTTCTGCCTTACTACTGGTCCAATACTTTATAAATTATGCTGCCTAGGTCTACTGGTGTACCATGGAAATAACAATGGGTTATCATCAAGTACTAGATACTTACAGCACCATGGAAGTGAGTGTTGCTCAAGGTCTATGACATTTTAGAAAGCATATTATCTTTAGAATGGCGAAGAGTTTTTTGATAACTTCATAACTGCCCCAGTGATCCAATATCATTGTTCCAAGTTGGAACAAAACTGTAGTCTAAGAGATGGGGCAAAGAGCCATGTGTCATTCTGCCTTTTAGCGACATCACTGAAAAGGTACGACGTGAACCATCATATCCTGTCAAAACTTGTGATGGAGTATAGGTGATGTGCAAGGCAGTAAGACAGTTCTCCCACATGGGAGAGAACAACACAATATAAATTAAACAGAAACTTCCCAAATGTACACCTGTAAATTCTTCTGGGTGACTGAAGTGACTGATATCACTGCAAATATATTCCCCAAGGAGTTTGCAAGATTCTAGGTTGACTTTAAACTTTTTTGGGGAGTGGGGAAGCAAAGTGCATTTGAAACTAGTATATTGTGGAAGGGGATGAGAACAGACTACATCTCTTACATTTTATCACAAGCCTTTCTCACTTGAACCTCCACAAACTGATGGTGGAAATGCTGCAAGACATTTAACCGTAGTAGTAAACTCAGTTGATCCAAAGATGCAGATATGTCAATAGCCTGTAGTAGCAAAAAAAGTAATATTTCTCTCCCTCTTGATTTTGCACTTTTGTATTCAGCAACGATTGTTTTCTTCCTTCCTTTCTGAAGCACAAGGCAATGCAGTTGTGGGTTTATTTTTTTTTCTTTTTGGTTTATTCACCAGCATCACTTAAAATGTCAGCATTGGTACAAGAACATAGTTTGCCAGTGAATCTGTGCAACAACTATTGAGTCTGCAGCAGCAGAATACAAAACCTTGCAGATACCATGTGAAAGGTAGCCACTGTGTTCCCCTCTCTTCCCCTGCTTGTAGTAGAAAGAGACGCTTGAACAGGTGTTTTCTTCATTTTGCTGCAAAACGCGTCCATGCATACTCAGTGGTGAAAAAGCCTTTCTGCTGCACCCAAGATTAGCGCTCTCTGCAGGCCATACTGCAGCAATTACGATCTGCAGAGGCTCTTGAGCTGAACTGCAGTATGAGAAAGTGAGCTGCTGGCAGAATATCCTTTGTAAGGGCCTCTTTCCTTTGAAATGTGCTCTTCCATCACCTTCATCCTAAGTAACCCAAATTTGCTGACTTCTAGGACACAAAAGAGTTTAGAAAATGAAGTCACCCTTTCTAGTCTATTCAGACAAGGGCACTTCTATAGCCACCCAGGGAGAATCTTTAGCCAAGCCCACTGATCCTGAACATGTAATATATACTGTGGTGTGTTCACTTTTTAATTGTAGCTTTGCCTTAATAAGAAAGTTGTGGGGCATGGTTCCCTAGCATTGCGTGTTGTGGGATTGCTGCTTGTCCAAATACATTGATTCACTGTATTGTCAAATAAGCATTAGAATCAGCTAGCATTTAAGAAAGGAGCCTGTCATTTTGTAAGTCTTAATAATGTTTACTCCATCCTGGGGGTTTGGCTTAATTGACAATTAACAAAATCAGTGAATAACAAACTCCAGCTGATGTCTGCCCTCTACACTAGGCCAAGGAGCTGTTCAGTCCCAATCCCTAGATTCATCTGACCAGAGAGGGCACTTCTACCTCCTTTGTACCTAGCGGTAGAATATTGAGCTATACACATTCACTGAATCAGCAGAATTCAGTTAATATCTTCCCGTAACCTTCTCTCTCCAACTAAAAGCAAGGGTCAGCAGAAGAACTCTTTCTTGCTGCATTTTATTGTCTCCATAGCCAGATTTAAACTTTACATTCCCCTAGGTACATAATTTACAGGACACCTTTCCAGCCTCGCACCTCTAGATGACCTTTGTTTTTTCTCCTTAAAATGAAATGATTTAACTCATTTTTAACGTTTAGGTTTTGATAGGAGCATGGGGGCTGGTAGGTTAAAAAAGGGGACCTGGAAGCCGAAGTCCTGGGTTCTCTCCCTAGGTCAGGGGGGCAGGGGGATTACAATCTGGTGGTTGGAGCAGAGAGCTGGGAGATGCTTACTGTGCCTAACTGGGAACCCTGTCATGATTGGTTGATAGCTTTCCACTGCCATGGTCTTACACATGCCTGCAAGGAGTTCCCAGAGGGTGTTTGCTTTCCTGGTAGCTTTTTTTCTATTATCACAAAGAGGGAAATTAGCCCAAGCTTCCTTAAATAGTGGCAGAATTTTAATGTAGGGGACCTGAGTGCACATCTCTGGGCTATACTTTCAAACTTGGGACTTACTGGATCTATCACTGCACCTAAGGGGATAGGGGTGAGAAGGGCAAGTAAGTGGATGGGTAATATGAAATCTGGCATTTCACTTTGAGGATTCAAGTCTGGACCAAATAAGTCACCGGAGGTCCCTATCAACTGGCAGCTGTTCAGTGGCCTAGGAGATATAAATTACTTGATGCCACCAATATAATCAGAACACTTTTCATCAGTCTCAGTTAGAAACTATTAGGAAACTGATAGATAAGAAGACAGAAATCATTATAATGCCACTATATAAATTCATGGTATGACCATACCCTGAATACTGAGAGCAATTCTAGTAAGCCTGTCTCAGATATAAGAATTAGAAAAAGTAGAGCGTGGGGCAACAAAACAGGGGGTATGGAACTGCTTCCATATGAGGAGAGATTAAAAAGTCTGGGCCTTTACAGCTTATAAAAAGACTAATAGGGAGACATGACAGAGTTTTATAAAATCAGGGATGGTATGGAGAAAGTGAAAAGGGAAGTGTTATATACTCCTTATGACACACAAACCTAGGGATCAACCAATGAAATTAATGGGTAGTGCATTAAAAAATGAAGTATTTCTTCACACAATTCACAGAGATTCTGTAGAACTCCTTGCCAGGGGATGTTGTAAAGGCCAAAAGTATAACTGTGTTTTAAAAAAATTAGAAAAGTTCATGGCGCAGAAGTTCATCAATGGCTATTGAAAGGATGGTCATGGATGCAACTCCATGTGGCAGGTGTTTCTCTGACTGCTTGAAGTTGGGAGTGGATGACTGGATGTGTCACTCAATAAAGTTTCTTGTACTGTTCTCTCACTCTGAAGCATATGGCAACAGTCACTGTCAGAAGACATTCTAGTGGGATGGATGGATCATTGGTGTAACCCTTTATAGCCATTCTGAATAAATAGGTGCATTTATTTTTGTTTGTGTGTTAAATGGAGGAACACAGCTCAAGTCTTCAAAATCTTATGTTATATCCCTCTGTCTCTCAAATGTTGATTCATTTTTCCTCTGTCTAATGAGTAGAAACAGACAGGGCTGCTTTTTGTGCACAGTTCTTTTTATGTAGTCCTGCAAGTAGACTTTGTTAAATGCCTGCTATTGACAGAAAGAGTGGAGCTCACATATTTAGTTTTACAAATTGTACCAAACGCTTATCATTTAAAAGGTTGAAACCAACAATTTCAAGTTTAGGCATCAAAATTTAGACATATAAAAAAAAGTGCTAAGTATTTAAAATTTTTCTGCAAAAAGATTTTATGCCTAACTTTGGATACATATTTTTTAAAAAAATACTTCATCTTCTTTTCTTGAAAGCAGCACAGCAGATTTTCAGTTCACATTTCCAAACATATGATCTCTGGTTTGGGTTGTGTTTTAAGTATACTGTATACCAGTTATCCTTGTCCTAGGAAAACTTACTGGTAAGATATGAATGTTAGAACTTCTAGAATTCTAGTGCCTGTAACATATATGAAAATAAATGAAATAACCACAGTCACATATTTTTATTTATTTTAAATGGAAACCTTGCCTTGACAATATGCATGAAGTATGGAAGCACCTAAGTTGATCATTAGAAAGCTGACATCAGTTTGGTTATTTTACTGCTTAGCTCAAAGCTGTGCTGGAGGCAGGTAGACAGATACGCAGAAGTAGACAGTAAATTTGGAGAAAAATGCTTCACCAACCACACAAAAGAATTTCCTTCTAAAACCAATTCCTGCATAGAGTCAGGCTCTATCATCTTTTTTTCGTCAAAATTAAGCATATTTGCCCTATTTTTAAACATTTTAT
The DNA here is from genome assembly GCF_033958435.1 of Carettochelys insculpta. Classification (NCBI taxonomy): domain Eukaryota; kingdom Metazoa; phylum Chordata; order Testudines; family Carettochelyidae; genus Carettochelys; species Carettochelys insculpta. Next base: position 75,340,706 of record NC_134141.1, read on the forward strand.
TAATGGTCCCCTTTACGCAAATTAAATACAAATTATGTTGTATGATTTTCATAAAACAGAAGAGTTACAAGGACAAGATAAGTGCACTGGCAGATGTTCTTTGATTCATTCATTTGGAGGGAAGGGCATTTGGAAATGGCATTGGTACAGAATGACATTTGGAATAATGGCCTGTGATTCTGTTGGCACTTTTAGTGTTAAGCAAGTGATCTGCAAGGTAAAGTGGATTCACAGTTAGAGTCAGCACCAGTGCACAGGTCGCCCGTAAAAATAGAAGATTCCATTATTCTTCAGCCTCCCTTGAGGGAGCAAGGTCTCTAGCATCATTACAGGACTAAATCTGACTTTTCTACCTCCCCTAATTTCCTCCTAGTAATTATAGGTCAAGCACCCTTTTGTAAATTATAAAACCTTTGTTCTTATCAAAAATGAATAGCTGAGGAAAAAACTATAAAGAGAGTCCTAGGAAAAAATTTCAATTAGAAAACCGAGCTAATTTGGTATGACCAAAGAGTGTCAGGCATACTGACAGTGCTCTATTATGCAGTCATTTGGGTTCTTTCAAATTAGTTATGTTAATGTCCTGTGAGTGAATGTAACACTTGGATGGGACAAGATTTCTGCAATTAATTTCTGCAGTCAGAAGAGAGACAAGCAAATTTATTTTCCCCCTCCCTGGGAATTGGTAGTGGAGGGTGTATGGTAGAGAAAGTGCATTTAGGAACAGAGTACAAGCTAAACACAAGCCCTAAATAAAGCAGAAACAATGGGAGCCAATGCCTCCCCATTCATTCAATTGACAATGTTTTGCAGCTTAAACCTGTTTTATTAATTATGTTTGACATTTCCTTAATTAGTTTCATTTACACCAAATCAATCCCTACTGCTGTATGGCATCATTTATCATTTTGAAAAATTTGCATACTGAGTGCTGACTTTTTCTACTTAATTATACATTAAAAGTGTCAAGCATGCTTGCTGCCTGGCATTATCTGCGCCAGAAAGGTTTGTGGCTGGACTATGATGGTATTAATCATTAAGAGTCCCCAAGTGCTGCTGGGTAATATCTCAGGAGTAGAGTGGCTCTCATTTTAACGCTAGAGAGCAGAAGTGCTTTTGTAAAATGACCCAGAGCAAAAACAAAATAAATGACCTAAAGCATTGGGTCTATTGTAGTGCTTTGCTCTTTCAATAGAAATATGCTCTGGGAAAAATGTTTACTGTTAACTATTAGCCTCCTGCATGTTGCAACTGCAGAGTTAGGATAGCTGGTGTTTAATCTGAGCAAAAAACATGATGTTGCAGTTGTTATATTGATAGCTGACTAAGATGCCAACTAAAGTATCTGTGTGTCAGTTGGCTTTTGGTTTTATCTTAAATTCCTTACTTTGTAATGAAAACAGTGAAATGCGGCCTCACTTCATATTGGCCAGAGTTTACATGAATGCGTTGAGGAAACAAAGAGCCATTTATTGGTAAGTGAATGGTCATATTCCCCAGGTAGTGGGGAAAGAATAGTTTCCCGATACAAGGTTTTCTTGGTAAAGGGATGAAGGACACAAATCACTGTTTTCCTAATCTATTTAATTCAAAAATATTCACACTTTTATGCAGCTATTCAGTGCTGACAGCTCAGAGATACACTTCCATGTCTAAAGTGCCAGCGCGGGTAACTGTGTTTGAATGTCTTCAACTCACTAGTTGCACTTTCTCTCACACAGCTGCCTCTCCCAAGACATTTTCCTCCAAACATGCGGTGTCTGTCACTTAACTCCATCCCAGACATATTAAAGACGCTGGCTGTGTCTACACTATCCCAAAACTTCAAAATGGCCATGTAAATGGCCATTTTGAAGATTACTAATGGAGCGCTGAAATACACATTCAGTGCCTCATTAGAATGCCGGTGGCCATGGCACTTTGAAATTGCCGCGGTTTGCCGCCACACGGCTCGTCCAGATGGGGGTCCTTTTCGAAAGGACCCCGGCAACTTCAAAGTCCCATTATTCCTATCTGCTGATAGGAATAAGGGGATTTCAAAGTTGGTGGGGTCCTTTCAAAAGGACCCCCGTCTGTACGAGCCGCGCAGTGGCAAGCCGTGGCAATTTCAAATTGCTGCAGCTGCCAGCATTCTAATGAGGCGCTGAATCTGTATTTCAATGCTTTATTAGTAAACTTCGAAATGGCCATTTGCATGGCCATTTTGAAGTTTTGGGATAGTGTAGATGTAGCCCCTGTCTGTTAAGATGGTCACTAAGGGCATGTATAGTCTGCAATAAAAAAAATGTGTGACATTGAGTCTCTGGGCTCAGGTCAGGTAATTCGGGTAGGCAGAGCGCTGGATGCAGGTTTAAAATTTGCAGGATATATATTTGTGTTCAGGCTGGAGCCCTGACTCTGAAACAGGAGCCTGAACATTTACATTGCAACTTTTAGCCCTGTAGAGCGAGGCCTGGGACCCTAAGGCTATATCTGCACTAGGCAAAATAAGTCTACTGCAGATATGCAATTCTAGCTATGGCAGTTGCATAGCTAGAATTGATTTAGCTGCATTCAGCTAACTTGGCTGTCCATACAGAGGAAGGTCAATGGGAGAGTCAACCTCCCTTATTCCTCAAGTCTCATGAGGAGTACAGAGGTTGACTATGACCCCAAGATATCAATTTTATGGCTTCCGACTAGACGCATGAAAGCCAACCCCAGAAGGTCAACTTTAAGCATAGTGTAGACATAGCCTAAGTCAGCCAACCCATGCCAGCTGTGACCATGCCACAGGTTTTTTAGTGTGGTGTAGTAAGCTAGGGACTCAGTCCTGAACCACTGAAGTCAATTAGAATTTCTCCATTAGCTTTGAAAGGTACTGAAACAGACCCTTAGTTACCATTTTAATCTTGTTGTCCATAAGGCTCATACAGGAACTGACACTCTTGTCTGGACTGAGAAAGTATCTTTGTTCTTACATTACAAATGAAAAGGGTGCTTGCCCTTGAGAATAGATTGCAAGGGCTATTCAGACACTCAGGGAGGTAACTTCAGTAGCTGCTCTTGGCCATTTCCAAAGCCATGTCAGCTACGCCACTTCATTAAAGTTATTAATTTATTTTCCAGTTTTGCCACAACAGTGCATAACTGGAAATATATTACAGTTCTAGAAATATTATGACAAAATTCTGAATGTTCTGAATGTTCAGTAACTCAGACACTAAATTTGTATCAGCACATCTCTTATCCAAAACATGTAATGTTTTGTAAGAAAATGAAGAGTTAAAGAAAAGTGATTTTCTATACAGCTTGTAAAACATGCCTGCCTTCATGTCAGAATCCAAACTTACTGTGTTTAATATTCAAGTTCATTTTCAAATACCTGCCCATTAACATAATATATGCTATTTTGCAAGCCTGGTCAGAGAAATCTGTCACTAAATAATTTTCAAGTTTCCTTCATATCAAATGCATTATATGCAGCGTGAAATTATTTCCCTACTCTGTCCTTTATAGAACAGTAGAACAACTCACAATATACTTGATGTTATTCTAAAATGTATTCTAAAATGTATTACAGCCTTCTAAAAAATTACAGCATATATGCACATTTAAGGTTAAGCATAAATGAGCATTAATTGTATATTTTAAATTATACCTGATATGCTTTTACAATGTCAGTATTTGAATCTTGCAACGGAAGAACATTACTGATGGTAATACTGTTTTTTTAAAAGCCTTCACTTTCTTTCACATAAAGTACAATATTTTGTTTCTCAATACAAATTTTCATACACGTACACAAAGTGTCAAAATTGTTGTGGAAACCACAAACATAAAAGACCCTGGGAAGGTCAGTGCTATTTTAATTCACAAATATTTCTGTTTTCACTGAACTTTCCTATACAAATGTAATGAAGAAAACCAAAGATGGAAAAGAGAGGGCTATGGTTATGCTACAGTGGTCTGTCTAAAGAAGTTACTGTCAGAAGAGTAAGGAAACCCAACAAAACTTCTGTCGACAGAGCGTGGCCCTACCCAAAACCCAGTCAGAAGAGCACTCTACTCTGGTGACAGAATGGCTAGACTGCCCAGCTGCTCTCCGTGGCTACGTCTACACGTGCCCCAAACTTCGAAATGGCCACGCAAATGGCCATTTCGAAGTTTACTAATGAAGCCCTGAAATGCATATTCAGCACTTCATTAGCACGCGGGCGGCCGTGGCACTTCGAAATTGATGCGGCTTGCCGCCGCGCGTCTCGTCCAGACGGGACTCCTTTTTGAAAGGACCCCGTCTACTTTGAAGTCCCCTTATTCTCATCAGCTCATGGGAATAAGGGGACTTCGAAGTAGGCGGGGTCCTTTCGAAAAGGAGCCCCGTCTGGACGAGACGCGTGGCGGCAAGCCGCGTCAATTTCGAAGTGCCACGGCCGCCCGCGTGCTAATGAAGTGCTGAATATGCATTTCAGGGCTTCATTAGTAAACTTCAAAATGGCCATTTGCATGGCCATTTCGAAGTTTGGGGCACGTGTAGACATGGCCCGTATGCCCTGTCAAGAGAGAGCTCCCCCAGAGTTGTCAAGAGAAAGCTCCCCCAGAGCGTCCACACAGCTTTTTTGTTGACAGAATCTGTTGACAGCAGTATTTTACCTCACGACTGAGAAGCAGAACGCTGCTGGCAAAAGTGCTGAGTTTTGTTGACAAACTGTCAACAAAATATATTTTATGTGTAGACATTCCACTACTTTTGTCGGCAAAACCTGGGTTTTGTTGGCAAAACACTCTAGTGTAACCATGGCCTATGGCTATGTCTACACTAGACATAGCAGTCGATGGCTGATATGCAATTTTAGCTATGCCAATTGCATACCTTAATGGAATTTTCAGCAATCATCCTCCATGCCTGTCTTCATGGAAGAAGGTTGACAGGAATGCTTCTCCCATAAAGCTTCCGTAATCCTCTCAGTTTATGAGGAGTTACAGGGTAAACATTGACCCTGGAAAGCATCGAAATGGAGCCCTGGAAGATCAGCTCCGAGCTTTTGATCTTCTGTGGTAATGTAGGCTGTGTCTACATGAGCCCCTTCCTTTCGAAAGGGGCATGTTAATGAGCCAGTTTGGAAGATGCTAATGAGGCGCTGCAATGAATATGCGGCTTTTCAAATCATGCACCGCCTGTGGAGATGGGACCTTCTGAAAGGACCCCCTCCCAGTTTTTGAAACCCCTTCTTCCTATCTGGTGTTAGGAAGAAGGGCTTTCAAAAACTGGGAGGGGTCCTTTTGGAAGGTCCTGTCTCCATGGGCAGCATGCAATTTGAAAAGCCGCACTTTTGAATCACTGTAGCCGCCATTATGCTAATGAGGCACTGCATATTCACTGCATCACCTCATTAGTATTCTTCAAACCCACTCATTAACATGGCCCTTTTGAAAGGAAGGGGCTCGTGTAGACAGAGCCGTAGATGTAGGCTATGTGTAATGTCTGCAACTAGGGTTGGGATTCATACAGAACTTTACTGGATAAGAGTTTTGTTATAAGCTCTAAGTTCAGCAGCAGTTTGTGAAAGGATTCATTACAGTCAATTAACTGTTTTGAGTGAATTTAAGCCTGATGCTGGGCAAACTTGTCCAAGCATATGGTTTTGGAAACTCAGAGATTTCAACAGAACATGCTTTCAGATTTCAGGTTCATTTGAACATGAAATTCAGAACAATTGCAAACTGATGCAAAGCCACACAAACAAAATCCAAAAAATAGTACATTTAGTCAACTCTAGTGACTTGACCTACATCATTTACACCACAGCTGAGCTTGACTCCATGACTGCATGAACCCCTGAAAGCCAAAAACTAATTCTATCTCAGAGAAGCCAAGGCCCGTCACTCTTATTGAAAGCAAAGGAAGTTTTTCCCTGGACTTCATTCATGGCTTTATGCCCTAAATTCTGTGCATTAAGATTTTCGACTATAATATTTAATCAGTGTGGCTGTGTCTACGGCTATGTCAACACTAGCCCACAACTTCAAAATGGCCATGCAAATGGCCATTTTGAAGTTTACTAATGAAGCACTGAAATACATATTCAGCACCTCATTAGCATGTGGGCGGCCACGGCACTTCAAAATTGACACAGCTTGCCATCGCGCAGCTCATCCAGATAGGGCTCCTTTTCAAAAGGACCCCGCCTACTTCGAAGTGCCCTTATTCCCATCTGCTCATAGGAATAAGGGGACTTCGAAGTAGGCGGGGTCCTTTTGAAAAGGAGCCCCATCTGGACGAGTCACGCGATGGCGAGCAGTGCCAATTTCGAAGTGCTGCAGCTGCCCACATGCTAATGAGGCTCTGAATATGTATTTCAAAGCTTCATTAGCAATCTTCGAAATGGCCATTTGCATGGCCATTTCAAAGTTTTGGGCTAGTGTAGACACAGCCTTCATGGGCACAAATCTTTGAAATAGCCATATTTCGAAGATTACTAATAAGGCGCTGAATTGAATATTCAGCGCCTCATTAGCATTAGGACACTTCCAGCTGCGGCGCTTCAAAAGCACGTGGCTCAGTGCAGCTACACGGGACTCCTTTTTGAAAGGACCCTCACCTTTCGAAATCCCCTTATTCCGATCAGTGATCAGGATAAGGGAATTTCGAAAGGTGCAGGGTCCTTTTGAAAAACAGCCCATGTAGCCACTCCAAGCTGCGCGCTTTCAAAAGCTGTGCTTTCGAAGCACCGTGGCCGGAAGTGTCCTAATGCTAATGGGGCACTGAATATTCAATTCAGCACCTCATTAGTAATCTTTGAAATATGGCTATTTTGAAGATTTGTGCCCGTGTAGGCACAGCCTGTATGTTTTGTTGTGAAAATTGCAAATGTCCTAATTACTGGCTTATAGCCGCGTCTACACGTGCACGCTACTTCGAAGTAGCGGCACCAACTTCGAAATAGCGCCTGTCACGGCTACACTTGTTGGGCGCTATTTCAAAGTTGAAATCGACGTTAGGTGGCGAGACGTCAAAGTCGCTAACCCCATGAGGGGATGGGAATAGCGTCCTACTTCGAAGTTGAACGTCAAAGTAGGGCACGTGTAGACGATCTGCGTCCCGCAACATCGAAATAGTGGGGTCCGCCATGGCGGCCATCAGCTGAGGGGTTGAGAGACGCTCTCTCTCCAGCCCCTGCGGGGCTCTATGGTCATCGTGTGCAGCAGCCCTTAGCCCGGGGCTTCTGGCTGCTGCTGCGGCAGCTGGGGATCCATGCTGCATGCACAGGGTCTGCAACCAGTTGTTGGCTCTGTGTATCTTGTGTTGTTTAGTGCAACTGTGTCTGGGAGGGGCCCTTTAAGGGAGCGGCTTGCTGTTGAGTCCGCCCTGTGACCCTGTCTGCAGCTGTGCCTGGCACCCTTATTTCGATGTGTGCTACTTTGGCGTGTAGACGTTCCCTCGCAGCACCTATTTCGATGTGGTGCTGCCCAACGTTGAAGTTGAACGTCGACTTTGCCAGCCCTGGAGGACGTGTAGACGTTATTCATCAAAATAGACTATTTCGATGTCACTACATCGAAATAAGCTATTTCGATGTAGCGTGCAGGTGTAGACGTAGCCATAGAGTCATTCTCACTTGTTCTTTGGCCCAATAAAGATTCAAGTATTTATACAGGGTGCGTCTACACTTGCATCCCTCTTTTGAAAGAGGTATGCAAATGAGGTAAACTGAAAATGTAAATTAGGTATAATTTTGCATATTTTGGTACCTCATTTTCATATTTTGATTTCGAAAGAGCTTCTTTCTAAAGAAAAAAGCTAGTGTAGAAATTGCTCTTTTGAAAGTAAACCCATCTTCGAAAGAATCCTTCTTCCCTTTATTTAATGGGAAGAAGTATTCTTTTGAAGATGGGGTTTACTTTCGAAAGAGCAACATCTACACCAGGCGTGTCCAACCTGCAGCCCATGGGCTGCATGCAGCCCTGGACAGCTAGTAATGCAGCCCCACAAGATCGTAAACTTTTAACATTATTATGTGATTTACATACATTAACTATATTATATATTTTATATGCAGCCCAAGACAATTCCTCTTCACTCAATGCGGCCCAGGCAAGCCAAAAGGTTGGACACCCATAATCTACACTGTCTTTCATCTTTGAAAAGAAGCTCTTTCGAAATTAGAATATGCAAATGTGGTGTCAAATATTCAAATTTATACCTCATTTGCATTTTTGATTTACCTCATTTGAATACCTCTTTCAAAAGAGGGGTGCAAGTATAGATGCATACATAGAGTGAAACAGCTCAAATAAAAAACTTGGAGAAAGGTCTCCCCTAGAATGATCAGGGGATAAGGATATTCTTCTGGGGTAGGAGAAACAAGTTCAGATCCTTTCCCCACATTACACAAAGGGAGAATAGAACTGGGGCCTCTCACATCCTGTGCAAGTCCTACAATTTGTGGGATAACCATTACTGAGGGGCAAGAGGATGCTCTCTCTTTCCTGGCAGTCACTCGATAATGAGTAGGACATTTTCATGTCACCCTCCATTTGTGATCCCATTGATGGCTGATCATCCTGATTTTGGAACCATGGCTCTTATCACACAAAAGGCAGATATTGGTAGCTGTTGGAGGGGGTGCAGGTCAGTTTTCATGCTCTGTTCTCCTTCACTATCTCTCCTTGTCTGCAATGTGGTGCAGCCTCTCAAATTGCGCCACCCTCTCATGGATTAGTAGTATCCATTGGGGACCGTCCTGAGCAACGTTCTCCCATGTGTTGACACGGATGCTGTACTTTTTCATTTGTGCCTTGAACATGTCCTTCTATCGCTTCCTCTGGCCACCAATGCTCCTCTGTCCTTCCTTTAACTCAGAAAACAAAATCTGTTTTGGAGGCACTGATCAGACATCTGGACGACATGACCAGTCCAACAAAGTTGTTGGTGAATGATAATGGCTTCAATGCTGGTCATGTTCAACTCTTCCAGGAAATTAGTGTTCGTGCCCCTATCCTCCCAAGAGATATTTAGGATTCTCCTGATGCAGCATTGATGATACTTCAGATGATGCTTGTATGTTGTCCAGGTTTCATATGCTTACAGTAGTGTTGGAATAACCACTGTATGGTATACAAGGAGCTTTGTGTTTGCATAGAGGTTCCAGTTCTTGAAGACCCTTTGTTCCAAGTTCATGAAAGCAGAGCTTGCACAGCTCAGACAATGCTGGGTTTGTGTGTTAATGTTGACTTTAATGGAAAGAAAACTTCCAAAGTACAGGAAATGCTCCATATTTTCCGGCCATTGTCCGTTGACTTCAGTGGAGTGTACATGAGACTGTCCTGTCGGCAAGAGTTAGTGGAGCACCTCAGTCTTTTTGATGTTCAGTGTGTGGCTGAGATTCTCATGCTCTTTGGTGAAGGTACTTAAGATGATCTGAAGGGCTATAGGAGAAAGAGCAGCAACTATGTTGTTATCCACCTACTGTCGCTCCATGATTGAGGTCCTGGGAGTCTCCTGAGATTGAAAAGCTTTCCATCCATTCTATAGACAACCTTCATTCCACCTGGAAGCTTACCATCCATGAGGTGAAGGGTCATGGCAATGAAGGTGAAGAACAGTGATAGGGCAATGACACAGCCTTGTCTGACTCCAAATTTGAATTCAAAGGGGTCACTTTGGGATCCATTGTTGCTCACAACTGTGGTAGGCCTGGTGCCATGAAGCAGCTTCAAGATGCTAATGAATTTTGGGGACAACCAGTCTTTGGGCACTACAGTTGAGTTGAATGCTTCAGTCAGGTTGATGAAATAAAGCTTGGTTTTGTCCACAACATTTTTATTGCAGTCACCAGGTGGTGAAAATCATGTCTACTGTTCCTCAGAATGGTCGGAAGCCACACTAGGATTTTGGGAAAATTTCTTTTGAGAGTGGCAGGAGTCAGTCTGCAAGGATTTGAGCTAAGATTTTCTATGCTGTTGCCAGGAGGGAGATGCCATAATGATTTCCACAGTCTGATTTTTTGCCCATTTTGAAGAGACTGATGATCAGTGTGTCTCTGAAATCTTGTGGTATCTGCTCCCTATCCCAGCTCTTGATAACCCAGAGATGAAGTTATTTGTGGAGCCCTGGCCCACCTTCTCTGAAGACATTGGCAGGGACTCCATCTAGTTCAATTGCCTTGTTGCTCTTTATCCCTTTGATGGCATCTTGAAACTCATTCAGAGTAAGAAGTGTTGCAAGATCTTCCCTAGGTGGTTGCTGAGGGATTTGATAAAGAAATTCTAGGACAACAGTGAAGGGGTGGTTCAAGAGATCATTATAGTGTTCCCTCCAGTGAGAAGCAATGGCTGTTAGTCTTTCAAGTGTTGCGTACCATTCTTTGATCTCAGCGAATTGATTCCATGGTTCCTAAATTTATAAACAGCTTTGGTGGCATTGAAGAAACCTCTTGTATCATAGATGTCATTGAGATCCTGGAGTTCTCGTGTCCTCTCAGTCCACCATTGGTTTTTCAGAGTCCTTGTTTTACATTGGATTTCTGCCTTGCATGTGCTTCTCTCTTCATTGTGCAGTTTATGTTGCTTTGATAGGCCCTATAGGCTATCCTTTTTGCTTCAATGAAGCATTCAGTTTCCACATCGTTGTCATCAAACCAGTCTTGATGTTTCCTTGATGCTTCCTGGTTGCCAATGGTTTCTCCACAAGCTCCAGTGATGGCATTTTTCAAATGACACCAGTATTCTTCCACATCTTCAGGATGTACTATTGACAATTTCCTTTGGAGCACTATCTGGAAGTCACTTTGTTTGATGGGGTCCTTCAAGCTTTATACATTGATCTTGAGTGAGATCAGTTTCCTCTGATTTCTCCTTTTGGTAACAGCATTGTTCAGCAGCTAAGCAGGGATTCTGAAGTTCCTAAAATGGTAATTAGTTACCTATATTTCTTTGTGGATCAAGCTCTTAGGCTGGGTCTACACTTGCCCCCATCTTCGAAGGGGCAGCACTTCATTATGCTAATTCTCCCCCCACGGCAACTTTGAAGTGTCATACTTTAAAGTACCACCATGCGTGTAGCCACAGTCACTTCAAAGTGCCCTCACTACTTCAAAGTGCCTTTACTCCTCAAAATACATTGAATTTGCCGTGAGGGAGAATTAGCCTAATGAAGTGCTACATACTCACCACAGCACTTCATCAGTAATCTCCCATCGCTCTAACATGCTCCCTTTGAAGTTGGGAGCAAGTGTAGACAAGCCCTTAGTGACTTACACCATGTCATACAGGAAGTCTGTGGTACAGCAGGAATGATCTGGTCTCCTACAGACAACACTAACTCTGTAACCTCTAGAAAATATTTAGGACAGCCTGCCTGACTGAGAAAGATTTGTTACAGTAATAAAAAGAGTCCCAGGGCTAACAAAAGACAAGTACTTGTGAGCAGTTATATGTGTTGTGAGATCTCTAGTCTCCTTCATTCAACACAGATTCTGTGCATAGCCGCCTCCTACTTCCAGTCCTGTTATGACATACATATGGATACAGTTCACTCATAGTTGCTTATTCTGTGGAGAAATATATGTACTAACATTGTAACATGTTATGTGGTTCTATCTGAATCTCTAATTTTAAACTACTATCCATTCAGCAGTGTCTTGCATATGATTGTTTGGGCAACCCTTTTCACTGCATAGAAATTATTTTCCAGAAAAGATCTAGGACTGTCTGTTATTTGTCTCTCAAGTACTGTATATGTAGGGATGAAGTACCAGTTAAAGATATTTTCTTTTTTACACTGCAAAGTGTTCTCCAGAGACCTTCAGTTATGGAGAATACTAGAGATTTACAGAATGTCTGTATGCCACAGGATACAGAAGGCATAATTAAAAAAAAACAGAAACAAACAAAGAAACAAGAGATGCAATATATGAAATTATTTTCAAATAAGATATAAGATGGACCAACCATTCAAATGATATAAAAAAAAACAAACATAAAAGGGGGACAGAGTCATTCAGATTCAGAATAGCCCTTGTCACACAGCCAAATAGAATTCTGAGTTCCTAAGCCTGGAAAAAGCAGACAACAGTGCTTTCTGAAAGTGTGTGATGAACTCCACATCTCAAGAGGCAGGACTGACCTGAGGCTGGCTACTATCATTTCCGCTGCTCTGGAAGAGGGAGCCTTTATTTGACCTTCATGTGATAATCCTGCCAAAAATGAGCAACAAAAATTCATAAAAGGCAACGGTTCTGCCAAAGTTATTTATGCCTGACCTAATGTGTTGGTGAAAAAATAAACCTAACAAAACGGTTGAGGGGAGAAGTCTATTTAATAAGGTTTTTCTTTATTGCAGATGGGGGAAAATGGAGGAATTGTAAATACTAACACTTCACAGAAATAAAGAATCAAATCCTATTTTGTTTGCTAAAATAAGTTCTCACTTTGATCATAAGACTCCATATAGCTGAAATGTGGTCATGTGAAAGGAAAACAGAAAATCTATATATTGCATACTTCCCACTTAAGTCTTCAAAATCTGGGACAATAGGGGTGAAATTCATCCAGGATACATCTACACTACAGAGATCTTTAGAAAGAAGCCGTTCCAGAAGATTTCCTCCAAAAAATCTTCTTTCAAAAGAGTATGTCCACACACAAAAAAGTGGATCAAAGAATGATCTGTTTCTTCGAAAGAGAGCATCCACACAGTCCCTGCTCTTTTGAAAGAACGGACCAGGGATTGAAAAATCAGGCCCCATGAGACTGCTTTTTCAAGAAAAGGGCCCATGCAGTGTCTACACATCTTCTTTCTGAATCTTTCGAAAGGGCAAGATCTTCCTTCTTATGTCTACACAACAGAGAGCTTTCAAAAGCAACCCTTCTGGAAGATTTCCTGCAAAAGAACTTCTTTCAAAAGAGGGCGTTGACACACACAAAAGTGGATCAAAAGATCAATCTGCTCTTTTGAAAGAGAGCATCCACCCAGCCACTGCTCTTTTGAAAGAACGGGCCAAGGATCAAAATTTCAGTCCCTATGACAGCGGCTTTTTCAGAAAAAAAAGGGCTTTTTGGAGCATTCACACACTTTTTCTTTTGAGAGAAGCTTTTGAAAGGGGGCGCTCTTCCTAAAATGGGAAGGAAGAGTGATTTCAAAAGGAACGATGCATTCTTTCTATTTATTTTTGAAAGAGCACTTTTAGGCCATTTCTATACAGGCTACGCCGTTTAGAAGAGCAGCCCCCGAGGGATCTTCCGGAAAGAAGTCCTTCTTCCAGAGGCCCCTTCTTCCCAAAAATTTTCGGGAAGAAGGAGCCTCTGGAAGAAGGACTTCCTTCCAGAAGCTCCCCCAGGGCCATGCTTCTACATGGTGTTTTGGAGTCTGGAAGAACGGTCTTCTGGACTCCAAATTACATGACGTTATGCTAATGAGGTGCGGGGAATTTGCATCTACGCATCATTAGCATATTTCAGGCTGCGTGTTACCATGCCATTTTCAAAGAAAGTGGCCTGTGTAGAAATGGCCTTTGTGTGTATGTGCTCCACTGAAACTTTCAACAGAGCCCCCTCCTTTCAAAAAATCTTTTGAAAGAACTTGCTAGTATAGATACAAGAAAGGAAGTGTGATTTTGAAAGGACCTTTACTTTCTTTTGATTTATTTTCAAAAAGACACTTTTTATGTTTAGACACTCCATGGGACCTTTCGAAAGAGCACCCTTCTTTCAAAAAATTTGTGGAAGAACTTGCTCATGTAGATGCAGCCCCTGTGACTAAGAGGAGTGGAATTTTAGTAAAAGGCTCTCCTCCCTGCCAAAGTCTAGCCAAGCTGTCACATATCTGTAAGTGCCTAATAAAGCCAAGTTGTTTTTATTCTGTGTTGCACCTTTGTTTTGCAATAAAAAAAGGAAAACATTTGTTTTAGTATACAGCAGCATTTTCCAAAGTGTGGTCCATGGCCCAGTACCCCTCCTTGGAAAAAAAATACCGGTCTTTAGACAATAGACAAATTGTCGCTATGTACTATTATTATTGTAGTACTACTATTGTAGTGCTCTATTTATTCAGGGCATAAGGAACAAAAAGAAACTTTGTAGGAAATACAATTAAGGGAACAGCAACAAAGTTGGGAAGGTTCTTTAAATTAGAATGTTTGTTTTCATCTGTATGGGGTAATTAAAGAGACTTGACTTGGAGAGAACATATTATTTAATTAAATTCACCTACATGAACAATTAGTTTGGGGCAGGCTGAGATGCAAATCTTCCCTGCAATTAGGCTGCAGTGGACTAACTGGCCATGTGCTCCCTAATAGACTACATTAAAGCACATTAATGAACAGTTAATGCGCATCAGCTGGGTCTATATGGAGAGTAAGTCCAGAGAAAACTAAGGCAACATAGATTCACACCTCCAGCTTGCTTCAAATTAAATGCTTGTTTAGAGAAGTCTTCAAGGTGCCAATTTAGGGAATCTGTCTGTACAGTTTAACTTTCTGTGACTATGAGTTCCCAGTACGTATCTTTACCAAGCTTCAGACTCCAGTGTGCAGTCCTATGCCTTCTTTCTTGTCTTTCTTACCTCCATGTTGACTGAAATGTCATAAAGGGCAGATGGTGGAAAATTGTTAAATGGGGAGGGACCTCTATCTACCTAAAAACATCTCAGATAAAGACTGACTCCCACCCTGGAGAACTGTTTCATAAGGAGGTTATCTAGCAACAAAAGTCACCTGACTGCTATCTGGAAGGTGATAAGAGGGCAGAATCCAACCTATTTGGAATTCATTAGCCATTTTTGATCAGTTCAAGCAGAGGAAAGCAGCAGCAGAAGCCTGATGAGGCAGGAGAAATCTTGCCTACATGAATTCAGACAGTCCCCTCCCCCCACAAGGCTTCGCAAAGGAAGGTTGAGGTAGAGATTTATTGCATTCAAGCTGTCTATATTGAATAGAGAGCAATAGGGGTTTAGAATTCTGTAGAATGCCTCTCAGTGTCTGTACAAGTGTGTTACAGCTGTTACATCCCCTGGAAGAGTTAATTTGTGGGCCCAGCACACACACATACCTCGAGTTCTGGGAGAGAACATTTTTTAGCCATGGGGCTGCGTGTGTGTGTTAGCAGGGCGGGTGTTCAGAGCTGGTTCCAGGAAACAGCAACTGAATCACAGAGGTCTCAGCTCTCAGAAGACAGAATTGGACAGAAAATATGCACTTCAGCCGTGCATCTAGAGACTCCAAATTAAGCACATTGCGTATATATTCTGCTGAGATTCCGGAGACTTAAGGTATTCCAAGGATTCAGCATTTGAATACCTTCAAATCAATCTAGTCAGTGCCTCAGAGTGGATGTTCACCTATGGCTGCCACCAATGGTATGATTTTTCCAGACAATTATTTGACACTATTTCTATAGTAAGGACATAATGGAAAGTACTGGATTTTAACATTTTAAGAAACATGTTCACCACATTCTAATGTTCTACTGCATTTTAAGAATGGCTATATCTACACTAGCCAAAAACTTCGAAATGGCCATGCAAATGGCCATTTCGAAGTTTACTAATGAAGCACTGAAATACATATTCAGCACCTCATTAGCATGCGGGCAGCCGTGGCACTTTGAAATTGATGCAGCTCGCTGCCACGCAGCTCGTCCAGACGGGGCTCCTTTTCAAAAGGACCCCACCTACTTCGAAGTTCCCTTATTCCTATGAGCGGAAGGGAATAAGAGGACTTCGAAGTAGGCGGGGTCCTTTTGAAAAGGAGCCCCGTCTGGATGAGCTGCGCAACGGCGAGCTGCATCAATTTCAAAGGGCCACGGCCGCCCGCATGCTAATGAGGTGCTGAATATGTATTTCAGAGCTTCATTATTAAACTTTGAAATGGCCATTTGCATGGCCATTTCGAAGTTTTTGGCTAGTGCAGACATGGCCAATATTTGCCCACAATTTCAAACTTGGATACCTAAAAAGAGTTACTTAAATCAACATTTATGCCCTTCAGAGGCACTGGGATCTCACTGAAGTCAGCAGTAAGTTCAAGGTTGCTCTGCCATGTATGAAAATAAGCTATTTATGAAGATGCCTAATTTTAGATATTTATAATTTTACCCATTGGCTGTGTCTATATTGAGCCCTCTAGTTCCAACAGTTTGATGCAAATAAGCAGTCTCGAAAATGCAAAATGGCAGCTTATTTGCATGTTCACATGGCTTATATGCATATTCATTAGGATAATTTGCAGATGTGGTTCTGCTGGCAAAAAAACCTCTTTGTCGGCAGCCCCTTATGCCTGGGAAAAAAATCAGGCATATGGGGCTGTCAGCAAAGGGGGTTTTTGACAGCAGAAGCATGTCTACACTACTTGATTTCTGCCACAAATATGAAAATTGATCTCATGAATATGCACATTAGCTCAATGAATATGCCAATGAGACAACGTTTTGCATTTTTGAGACAGCTTGTTTTCATCAAACTGTTGACAGTACAGCTCAGTGTAGACACAGCCATTGTGTTTTATTTCTGGAATTTCCTCTTACTTTCTTGCATTCCAAAAATACATACATTTTGTAACATATTATATTTCAACATATTCCAAGACACTTTTAAGGCCCTATCCAAAGTCCAGTAAAGTCAGTAAAAGTATTTCATTTCAGTTGAGTGAAATCTAGTAGATTCTGTCTTTGTGCATCTCTGCGTTCAAGGATAATATGCTTAATAAGAGTTTTCACCATTTTTGATAGAATTAAATAAAACTCAGACTATATAAATATACATTTTACATAAGTATAATAACACAGTTGTTGAAATCAGTTTTTGCTCATTGATATCTGCTTGAGAATACCTTGCTGAAAGGAAGTTGTAGTCTTCAGCAGCATTTAGGTATGATCAGTCATTATTCAGTCTCCCAAAGACATTTCAATACATGAATAGGTTAAGATTTTTCTCTGAGTTTGTAGCTGAGCCAATAATTCTTGATTGATTTATTGGCATTTGTCATTTTATCATTTCAATGCATATAATCGCCTCATAATGGTAACTACCAACTTCTGCCCAGAAACAGGGACTCAAAGGGCCAAGAGCAGCTATATAAGGATTAAAACCATTTCTGAAGACTGCTGTGTTCATTCTAGTCACCAGACTATCATATCAGGTCTCAAATAAAAGCTGGTGTCAGACTAGTCATCCATAGCATTGTAAGACATGTTTATATGGATGTTGTGTATGGAATTATGATTTTCAATGTATGTAAGTAAGGTCTGTGTCTAAGGACTGGTAATCAGTCAGAGTGAAAAACATTTCCAATAAAACAAGAAATGTTTATGTGATTAATTAGCCCATGAATAATAAAATGACACAGGAGGGAAGTATTTGGAGAGAGGAAGAGAGCTACCTTAGTCAAGTCAAGTCAAGTTTGCAGAAGAGAAACTTCTGCACCTTTTAGGCTCTGGTGAAAGGGTCAAAAGCATAGGTGATACTGTAAACAACATTGATGTGTGGGCCTGTAAAAGTGCTGGTGGAACATAAATAACTAGCATGGCATGGATACACAGCCAGCCAGTGGATTCAGAGCAGCTTCCATGGTGCTAGAAGGCAAGAGCAGAGCATGCTTTATTTCTGTTCTGAACTGAATATGAATGAACTGAACACAAATGGATCTTCAGAGAAAGACATTAACAGAGAACAGAAGGGATAGAGGGGAGACCCTATCTGCAGGGGCACATCAAAGGTACCGTATTTGTCCGACAACAACATCCCTCACCCATCACTGAGGAAGTAAAAGGGCAGCAACTTTGCTTTATGAAAAAAGGGTCTCATGCAGCACTGCTTGAAAAATGCTAGAAAGAATTTCAGGCGATAAAAGTCTTTAACCCAAAAGTTAAATGTAGTCTCTAGAAAGCGTGTTATAATTTGACTTTATAAACAGCCATTTATTTGGAATATTCTTACTCATGATGACTAAAATCTCTGTTCTTTGATAATAAACTCGTTCTTGTTTTCACTATAAATATATTTAAGTCCTATGGAGTTAAGCAGTATGGTGAGCCTACTTGGACAGGTGCGCACCACTGCTTTGGGAACATCATGCTGCTAACTCTGTGAATGTTGAGTGGAGAAGAGTCTGAATGCTACAGGGAATGCTCTGATGACTTGGGGATTGCTATGTGCCTATCCCTACCTGCAAAGACAGAGCAAGGCCTATGGAGGCCTGGAAGTCAGTGTATATGCAACCAGGGGCTGTTGGTTTCAGTGGGCTGATCCACAGCAGGTGGAAACAGGACTTCCTCAGGCTTTAAGATGCAGAGGACCATGTCAATTGGCCATTCAACCTCCCAAACACCAAACCGCCCCACAGTGGCAATGAAATTTGGCGAGCCCCATCCCCCGTGTTGGCAATTTCTGTGTAGTGAAGAGGAAAGACAAAGGTCCTTTTTCCTAGCCTCTTCTACCCTTTTGCTTCCAGTTTGGACTCCTTCACACACAGAAGTGTGAGTGGAGTGTGAGTTGAGAACCACAGACTGTGCTCAGAAGCTGTATAATGGACTGGGAACCCAACAACCCTTCCCTCAGCAACTCTCTTTTTTCCAAAGCTTTACTATCTACTCTTTCCTCATGCTTCTCATTGTCCCTGTATTATTTTCAGGGATCAGATGCAAGCAGGGGCAGGGGGACAGTCAGTGGAGGACCAGCTGAGAAGACACACCTGTTAATTTGTATAAAATCCTTGATAATTCAGTTACAGCTACAGTTTTAAAAAGGAATTCATTTTTGAAAGAAAGAGATTCCTGTTAATTTGGCAATCTTTGTTGATGCCCTACTTTTCGTTTCTTCCACCTAGAAAAATGAACATTTGCTTACCGTGGGTAGAGAATGAGGGTAATGCAATACGGCAAAATGATGTCAAATACCAGCAAAAATACCCAGAATGCCATGGGCATGAGGGCACAGTGGAATAGGTTCCTACAATTCACTGTTGCTCTGCAACAGTCAATATTTGTCAATTTAGTGGGGCAGCAATAAATCAACTTTGTGAAGTGCATGTGGGGAGGTGAGCGTAGTCAGATTCGAATTTATAAAATCCAGCATACAAAATCAATATTAAGAAATTTGAATGTATCCCAAAGTGCAGATGTAGCCTCAGACACTCCCTCTGTAAGATAAGCGATTTGTAGAATCGTACAATTGGAAGGGACTTTGAGAGGTAGTCTATTCCATTAGTGTGCATTCATAGCACGACTAGAACATTTCTGACAGCTGTTTGTCTCACCTTCTCTTAAAAATCTTAAAAATTCTACAATTTCCATGACAGTTAGGAAGTTTTCCTGATATTTAATCTAAACTGCCCTTGCTACAGTTAAGCCCAGTGATTCTTGTCCTGTTTTCAGAGTTTAATGAAAACAATTTTTCTCTTGCCTCCTTCTAACAACTTTTCATGTACTTGAAAATTATTGTCATGTCTGCTTTAAGTCTTCTTCAGACTGAACAAATCCAGCTTTTATAAACTTTTCTCCCCATCTTGGGGAAACCTGAAAAAGCTGGGCTGAACTACAGATACTCAGAAACTGCCTGGAAACAGTAACAGAATGAAATGAGGCCAGATCCTCCTGAGGAAAGTCAGATTTTGCTGAGGAAGGACTAAGAGTCAATGAGAAGAAAGATAGATTGCCAAAATCTATATTTTTACCGTTTCTGAGATGGTTCATACAGGAGAAGGGAGGAAGAAGTGCTGGGAGATGTGTCCCTTTCCCTGGGATGTTCTTCAAATGGTAGTTTTCATGAATCAATATTCACTCCTTGAGAGTGAAATGTTAGTATCACTAACACTGAATAGCATGCAAAGATACATCGCTTCCTACTTCTTTCATGAGAGGTAAAAAGAGCTGAATACACCTCCTTAGGGCATTATTACCCTTGGAGCTAGAGATTTAAAATGGGACTGAGGACATTTCTCAGTGGTGACAGACAGCAGAACAAGGGGTAATGGTCTGAAGTTACAGAAGGAGAGGAGTAGGTTGGATATTAGGAGAAACTACTTCACCAAGAGGGTGGTGAAGCACTAGAATGCGTTGCACAGGGAGGTGGGAGAATCTCCATCCCTGAAGGTTTTTAAGTCCTGTCTTGATATAGTCATGGCTGGGATGACTTAGTTGGGATTGATCTTGCTTGGGGTAGGGGGCTGGACTTGATAACCTCTTGAAGTCCCTTCCAGCCCTGTGATTCTATGATTCTATGAATTAGGACAATATTACTAGATTGTTTGAAGAGCTGACTAAAGCATCAATACAATTTAGAATAGGAAAATCAATAACTGCTAATGAATGCTTCCAATAGTTGATTTTTGTCAGGCACATGAAATTTAAATGACAGGACTCTAACTTTAAAAACACTTCTGCTGTGTAAACTTAATATAGAGATCAGTAGTGTACTAGAACTAGACTTTGATGAAGTGCTATCGATTATGGTTACTAGAGCAATGAATTCCACATTTTAGGTAGTTCACCAATATTTTTCTTTCAACTTTTTATAATCTTACTTTTCTGATCCACAGGTATGATATTGGACAGAACATTTTGGTGGTATATTTATAAGACATGTAAAAATATGAACATCGCTTTATTTCCTTACTGCTACCTCCTTGCTTGTTTACTATCTTTCTCTCAAATGAACAAAAATGGCTTTTGATAGTTCATTCTTCGAATTTGCTCTGTCCTGGTAGCAGAAATACTCACACACTGAAGAAATCCAGTGAATAACTTGACAGCAGATAATCATAATCATCCTCTAGTTGCCTGATCCTGACTTTTAAAGAGAATGCAACCCCCAAGTCCAAGCCTCCAAGCCTTTGCCCTGCTTGTTGTGCATCTGAGAAGAAATTATGGTAATCTTAAAATCCCATTGATGCTGAAAGGCATTTCATCAACTGCAAAAATTAAGAGATACAGAGAGAGAGAGAGATGCAGAGGTTGTTTTTCTATTTAGAAGCAACCCTGCTTATATGAATAGGCTTCATGGGGTGACTCTTTTGAAGCTGAGGACTTCAAAGCAGATCACTGACTTCCAGTGGGATAATCACTTAGTGCAAGAACGCGTAGATGGAATTATTACCATGCCGTCAAGCTCGAGTTCTCTCTCTTTTTAAGAAGATGAACAAAGCCTTTGCTTCTATATCCCCATGTTTCTACAGAGGGGGTAACATGTTGCTAATGGTACTGAGGACCCAGGTGTATGCTGACTAACTAAAAGTTAGTATCACAGAGGTAACTGTGTTAGTCTGTATCTTTGAGAACAACAAGAAGTCCTGTGGCACCTTATAGACTAACAGATACTTTGGAGCATAAGCCTTTGTGGGCAAAGACCCGCTTTGTCAGATGCATGAGTGGGGGAGGGGGATCAGAGGACTATTTAAAGAGTGGGGTCCCAGTAAAAGGGAGGGCCAGAGCTGATAAGGTCTATTCAGTCAGGGTAGAAATGGCCCATTATCAGTAGTACAGATCAAGAGAGGACTAAAAACAAGTCAGATTACCCAGGGGGGATGTGGCCCACTGTCAGATTCTAATGCAGAGGTGTGAACTTCCATCACAGAGAAACTGTTTTTTAAGGGGCTAGCCACTCCCAGTCTCTGTTTAATCCTTGGTTGATGGAATCAAATTTGCAAATGAACTGCAGCTCAGAGCTTTCTCTCTCCATTTTATTTTTGAAAATATTTTGTTGTAGGACTGCTACTTTTAAATCTGTTCCTGAGCATCCAGGGATGTTGAAATGTTCTCCTGCAGGCTTGTGTATTTTGCCATTCCTGATGTCTGATTTATGTCCATTTATTCTTTTACGTAGAGAATGTCCAGTTAATGTATTCACAGAAATTAATAATGGAGAAAATCCAGGAATTCTCACCAAATTGTTTATCATAAAGAATACTATTCACTACATAGGAAGAATTCAGTGTACCAATATATCACCCTGAATAATAAAAAAAGTTAATCAGAAAGGAGATGAACAATGATTTACATGAGCATGTGTTTCCACATACACAGGCATAAAGTGGCTGTGACAATATCTTATTAGATCAACTGCAGGAGAGTTCTGTGTAAATTTAAAAAATAATCTCTCAATAGCAGAAGTTGGCCTAGTAAAAGATATTGCCTCCCCCACCTTCTCTCTCTAATATCCTGGGACTAATATAGCAACAACACTGCTTATATCTATAACCTTAGAGCAACTAGAGGAAAATACTGGTCTTTCAAAACCCTCTGTGGCTATGTCTACACGTGAAGCCAACATCGAAATAGCTTATTTCGATGTAGCAACATCGAAATAGGCTATTTCGATGAATAACGTCTACACGTCCTCCAGGGCTGGCAACGTCGATGTTCAACTTCGACGTTGCGCGGCACCACATCGAAATAGGCGCTGCGAGGGAACGTCTACACGCCAAAGTAGCACACATCGAAATAAGGGTGCCAGGCACAGCTGCGGACAGGGTCACAGGGCAGACTCAACAGCAAGCCGCTCCCTTAAAGGGCCCCTCCCAGACACAGTTGCACTAAACAACACAAGATACACAGAGCTGACAACTGGTTGCAGACCCTGTGCCTGCAGCATGGATCCCCAGCTGCCGCAGCAGCAGCCAGAAGCCCTGGGCTAAGGGCTGCTGCCCACGGTGACCATAGAGCCCCGCAGGGGCTGGAGAGAGAGCATCTCTCAACCCCGCAGCTGATGGCCGCCATGGAGGACCTAGCAATTTCGATGTTGCGGGACGCGGATTGTCTACACGGTCCCTACTTCGACGTTGAACGTCGAAGTAGGGCGCTATTGCGATCCCCTCATGAGGTTAGCAACTTCGACGTCTCGCCGCCTAACGTCGAAGTTAACTTCGAAATAGCGCCCGACGCTTGTAGCCGCGACGGGCGCTATTTCGAAGTTAGTGCCGCTACTTCGAAGTAGCGTGCACGTGTAGACACAGCTTATATGATCATTTGCAAATGTTCTCTAGCAAGTTTTAGTTTAAAAGCATTTGGATAAAGATACTTAAAAGTTTTCAAATAGTTTCATTTACGTATGTTTTCATTTATCTCTGATTTGGATTTTGGTAACCTCTTGCAGTTCAATTCATTTGAAAAAAATCACAAGCAACTGCGGCTTCTTTGTTTTATATTAAGAATAGATGAGTTAAGTGGAAAGATTTAAGACACTTAGCTTTATATAAATGGATGAATTCACATTTGGGAGAATCAGATTGTCACAAAATCCTTGAATACACTGTATCTCCATATCTGAGGCTTTTACTGTGTTCAACTTAGGAAATAAGAATTAGATTTTCAATGCCAATAAAGTCTGTGATGTAATGATGAAATACATATAGCCTCAATCTACACTTTAAAATGGAAATTTTTTTTGGCATTTACAGAGCAGATTTTTAAAAGCAAAATTACAGCCATGTGATTTCCTATCACTGGAGACTTTTACTTATTGAAAAGCACTGGAGTTAACCATGCATCTCATGCCACATGCCTGACTGTTCAAGCCATGGTGCAAACTTGATACATCTTGACTGATATAGAGCAAGAATCCAAAAATGCTTTTCAAATAAAAATACAAGGCTTGAATTTCAAAATGTGTGTGTCAGGACAAAGTTGTCAAGTACAAATCCTCATTTTTTCAAATGGCTTTTGAAATGCCTGATAGTCCAATATTGGAATTCAACTGTGTATCAAGGGTTAGTCCATAAAATGTTTGCCTATAAATTGCATATGTATGGTGGATTGAAGAAAGCACTCAGACCAAACATTACCAAAGTCACCCCACTGAAGCATTTAAATGGACTGGTGATCACAGACAAAAAGCTGCAGATGTTCAGATGGGTGGAACACTACTCAAGTCTTTATTCCCACGAGCATACAATACAACATGAACTTGACAACCTCATCCCAACCCTTCCAGAAATGTCTGAGCTACATGCAGAGCCTATGCAGGAGGAATTTTCTCATGTTTTTGATGCTCTCTCCAATGGAAGAGCATCAGGAAATGAGAGAATCCCAGCTGAAGTCCTGAAGGCAAACAAGGCTGTGCTCTTCCCCTTCCTCTATGACTTACTCCTAAAATGTTGGAGAACAGGAGATGTCCCACATGAGATGAAGGATGCAAACATCATCACTCTCTATAAAAATAAAGGTGACCAGGGTGACTGCAACAACTACAGAGGTATCTCATTAGTGAGCATCACAAGTAAAGCATTTGCTCATGTCATTCTCAAACACCTGCAAAAATTCACAGATTGAGTCTATCCAAAAACATAATATGGTTACAGGGCTGGCATGTCAACAATGGACAAGATTTTCTCACTTCAACAACTACAGGAAAAATGCAGAGAACAAGGAAAGCTCTTATTTATTGCATCTGTGGACTTAAAAAGGTGTTTGACACAGTTAGTAGATCAGGACACAGCTCTCATGGCTCATAATGAAGACACGCTGCAGTCACTGATTCTCTGTCCAGAGCCTGCAAGTTGTTTTCCCTTGACGTAATCATGAAGAAAAGTTTGTATTCACCCAAGGTAGACCTCAGCAACCCAATGTTATTCTGGATAACAACCCATTAGATGTGGTTCAACAATTCTGTTACCTTGGATCTACTGTCACAACAAACCTATCCATAGACAAAGAACTGAACATCAGAATCGGGAAGGCAGCTACTATTTTTGGAAGACTTACTAAACATGCATGGAACAATCCTAAACTGACAGTGAAAACAAAGATACTAATCTACCAGGCATGTGTATTGAGTATCCTGCGATATGGTTCTGAGGCATGGACCACCTACTTGAACCAGGAGAAAAAACTGAACAGCTTCCATCTTCACTGCCTCCACAGAATTATGAATATCAACTGGCAAGATAAAGTTTCAAATGCAGATGTCCTGTCAAGATCTCACATACCCAGCCTCAGAGCAACCCTCAACAGCAGAAGACTACGTTGGCTTGGTCATATGAGAAGAATGGGTGATGAATGTCTTCCCAAAGAAATCGTCTTTGGTGAACTGTCATATGGGTTGAGAACAAGAGGAAAACAAAAGCTAAGATTCAAGGATACATGCAAAAATGCCATGAAAAAATTCAACATTGATCCAAAATCCTGGGACTCTACATCATCAGATCGAAATACCTGGTGATGATCGCTACAACAGGGCACATCATCCTTTGATAGTGTGTGTGCAAGGCATGCAAAAGAACTTCATCTTCGAAGGAAAAGCTCTCAGACTCAAGAATTCGGAAATAGACTTACATGAGGTTATTGCAGTAGACTGTGCAAATCCAATATTAGACGGATAAGGCATGAGAGAAACTGCAGACTCAAACACTACCCATAGATCCTCACCGCCACTGATAAACACTGTCTCTTGAGATGAAAAGGGGCCATAAAAAACATGAAAAATTGCATACTCACGCAAACTAGTGGGAAGTTTGTTCATAGGTTGAGACCAGGAACTTAAAAATCAGGACAATTTGGATTTACCTTGAAATTGCTATAAAACATTCTGACTAGCATTTTTTCCTAGTTCTCACTTGTATGACATTCTCAGGATGATAATGCTCATGCATGTAAACACTGTTAAAAGTCAGTGGAAGTTACAATATACACAGAACTTTTGAAAAACAGGCAAGTTATTTGAGTGCCTATGTACGGAATTAGGGGAGCTTATTGTAGATTTTAAAAAAATCTTGGCCTGAGAGTCAAGAAAAGAAGAACAAGTAGAAAATTCCCTTTTCAATGTCCTCCCACTGTTGATCAATCAGAAACATGCACTTTACTAGGGCTGTGTCCACACTTGCATTCCTCTTTTGAAAGATGAAAAAAAGCAGTGTAGGTGGGGTGGGTTTGAATATAAACACCATCTTAAAAAGAACCCTGAAATAAAATAGGAAGATGGGGTTTATTTTCAAAAGAACCCCACCTACACTACTTTTATTCTTTTGAAAGAATGTCTTCTGAAAAGAGATTATGCAAATGAAGTACAAGATATGTAATCGGTGCCTCATCTGCATTTTCAATTTCCCTCATTTGCATTCTTCTTTTGAAAGAGGAATGCAAGTGTATATGTAGTCTAGGTGTCGTTTAGTTCTTCCTCACACCAAAACACCGTGTAGAACCGTGGCCCCGGGGGGGAGCTTCCAGAAGGGAGTCCTCCTTCCAGAGGCCCCTTCTTCCCAAAAATTTTCGGGGCTGCACTTCTACACGGTGTTTTGGAGTCCGGAAGAACAGTCTTCCGGACTCCAAATCACATGACGTTATGCTAATGTGGTGAGGGGAATTTGCATCTGCTCCTTGTTAGCATCTTTCGCTCCCTGTATTATTAGCATGCCACTTCCGAAGGAAGTTGCCTATGTAGAAACGGCCTTCATGTGTAGCAGCGTTAATTCAAAATAGCACTTCCGGAGTACCTTATTTCAAAATAAGGCTGCTGTGTAGACATTCCCTAACACAGTTAGTCCTCTGAGTATTTGCAGTTTAACTTATGGACATAGGGATGTAGAGTCATTCATGTGGATATGTTGTAAAATATCTCTCTTCTAAGGTCTGAAATCACAAATTGTTCCATTATTGTACTTACTAAAGTTGTTGTTTTAATTTTTTTTTTACCTGGTCTGTGTTACTGCGGCTTTGTGATTTATGCAAACTGACATTGCCCCAGCTGCATGTTATATCTACATATTGTAAGGAAGTAACAGAAGGCATTTTCTCTAAAAAAATATTATGATAAAAATAGTTACACAGCAGAAAATAGTGGAGAATGAACACAGCAGTATCATTCATTGTTAACGAGTTAAAAGGATACCACAATGCCTTTATAAATCACTATACAGTGTAATGCAGTTTATTTAAATTCATTGTGCCTCATTATAACTGAGCTATGCACCTTTACTTCTGAGTTGATTAGGAATGCTATAGCTCAGAATAGCTTTTAATTCAAGGAAACATGGTCTGACCTTTACCATAATCCTGTGTGAAACACACTATGGTTTAGACATTAATAATGCTACTACCTCTTTTTCATACTGGTAAGATGCTACTTAAAAATTGTATTATTAGTTAACAGGCCCAGGCCAATTTATCATAACCAAATTATCCTTCTGTGTATTACTGCAGTACTTAATTCTGAGCTCTTCATCTCTCATAACTATTACCTACTCTTTAAAAATGCTAAAAACTAAACTGCAATAGTGTCACATCAGAGTAGTAAGTCACCTATACATGCTTACTGATTCCCCATGGACTTAGACTCTGTGCAGTTAGAGAGCTGTGCCACCTGATGTACATTTTATAAGCTAAGCCATCTCTTGTGTTTGACCTTTGTCTTCACATTTAATTATAACATTTCTTTAAACCACCTTCTGGTATCTCTGCCAACTCAACTAATGGCTCCTCGTAGCTCTCCAATTCTAAGCTGAAGGTGAAAAAATATGTGCATTTATTTTCTGTAGCATTTACAGCAGGTAGATTCATGACAATTCATTTTGGTACAAAGGGAAATGCCTGTCCATCTGGTTTCTTAGTTGTGGCCCTGATCGTGAGCTCGATGGGAGTTCTGTTTGAGTAAGGGCTGAAGGAAAGGAATAATGTAAATATTAGTAAAGAGAAGGCAGCATGAAACAGGACTTTGTGTCCCTAAATATTAAATGGTTGAAAAAAAGAAAAAGAGCTCATCTCTTCAGGCTACTGCAGTTTATGTATAACATACAGATGAAGAGGGGACCCGATGTATAACAAGAAATTGTACAGAGAAAGAATTAGTTCACGCCCGGTCACTGGAAATCTTGTAGAGTTTCCCCCAAACCCTTGGTAGAAAAAGCTTTTAATGGAGTTCACAAAAGCAGGTCATGCCCTCTCAAAGAAGTAAAGCGTTTTAGAGAGGGAATCCTTTACCCCCAAAAAGGGACATTGCCCTTTGCTTATGGTTTGCATCAGAGGTGGAAAAGGTACCCAAAAAGTAACTTGAGTAAAAGTGCAGCTGCTTTCACTTCTGGATACATAAGTATAATCTAGATGTGATGCCCTTGTGTGTGTACATGTATTTTTACTTCTTCTCAAGTAGTTTTCCAGAGGGACATTAGTAACTTGAACTTAAGTATAACCCCCACACCCGCAATCAGCTATTCCTTTACTCAAGTAATTTTTGGATACTTTTTCAACCTCTGGTTTGCAT
This sequence comes from Carettochelys insculpta, assembly GCF_033958435.1. Classification (NCBI taxonomy): domain Eukaryota; kingdom Metazoa; phylum Chordata; order Testudines; family Carettochelyidae; genus Carettochelys; species Carettochelys insculpta. The sequence goes on from NC_134141.1 coordinate 75,368,868, forward strand.
GAACAAATGGGGATTTAATAGGTTTAGTCACAGAGGCTACGTCTACACGTGCACCCAACTTCGAAATAGCTTATTTCGATGTTGCGACATCGAAATAGGCTATTTCGATGAATAACGTCTACACGTCCTCCAGGGCTGGCAACGTCGATGTTCAACTTCGACGTTGCTCAGCCCAACATCGAAATAGGCACAGCGAGGGAACGTCTACACGCCAAAGTAGCACACATCGAAATAAGGGAGCCAGGCACAGCTGCAGACAGGGTCACGGGGCGGACTCAACAGCAAGTCGCTCCCTTAAAGGGCCCCTCCCAGACACACTTTCATTAAACAGTGCAAGATACACAGAGCCAACAACTAGTTGCAGACCCTGTATATGCAGCACGGACCCCCAGCTGCAGCAGCAGCAGCCAGAAGCCCTGGGCTAAGGGCTGCTGCCCACGGTGACCACAGAGCCCCGCAAGGGCTGGAGAGAGAGTATCTCTCAACCCCCCAGCTGATGGCCGCCATGGAGGACCCCGCTATTTCGATGTTGCGGGACGCGGATCATCTACACGTCCCTACTTCGATGTTGAACGTCAAAGTAGGGCGCTATTCCCATCCCCTCATGGGGTTAGCGACTTCGACGTCTCGCCGCCTAACGTCGATTTCAACTTCGAAATAGCGCCCAACACGTGTAGACGTGACGGGCGCTATTTCGAAGTTACTGCCGCTACTTCGAAGTAGCGTGCACGTGTAGACGCAGCTAGAGATTCCCTTGAGACTGTCATCTGATAGGCCGATCCTACCACTAAGTCTACCCATCTGCCCTCTGGGGTACCCATTACCCTATCTGGCTGAGCCAGAACCTCTGGCCTCCCCCAATAAAGGCACAGAGTTGTGTCACAGCCCACAGCAGAGCAATACAGACACTGAAAGCAGTTCAGCTCTGAAGGCTCATTCACAGAGATTTGACATAGAGCCCAGGTGCACAGCCCCGATGGGACCAGAATGCCTGATAAAATTATCTTACATTGCATAAAAATATTATACTCCTGAGTTGTTTGTTCCCTTTGTCAATGAAAGAGAGATATGCACAGCTCTCCCCCTGTAATAATTATTTACTTTGGGTTAAATAATGAACCAAAGTCATTTTATTAAATTTTTAAGTAGGATTTAAATTGTTGCATGTGTTAACAGACAGACCAAACTGTGTTACTAAGCTAAATAAAATTAAATACGCTGACTAACCTTAATATTCTACGAAACTTTAAAAACTTGTTACATGCTATGTCTTACCCTAACAATAGTTCTAATTGTCTTTGATCAGAAACTAAGCATCCTCCTTGTTTGGCACCAATCCTTCCTCACGTTGGCTACGTCTACACGTGAACGCTACATCGAAATAGCTTATTTCAATGTAGTGACATCGAAATAAGCTATTTCGATGAATAACGTCTACATGTACTCCAGGGCTGGTGCCGTCGACCTTCAACATCGACGTTGGGCAGCACCACATCGAAATAGGTGCTGCGAGGGAATGTCTACCAAAGTAGCACACATCGAAATAAGGGTGCCAGGAATGGCTGCAGACAGGGTCACAGGGCAGACTAGCGCTTCCGGGGCAACAGCTAGCCACTCCCTTAAAGGGCCCGTCCCAGACACACGCAGCCTGCACAGCACGCCGTCTGCAGAGCCACAGGCACGCACACCTCGGGTGACGCAGTCATGGACCCCCAGCAGCAGCAGCAGCCAGAGGTCCACCCAGCTGCCCCTGTAGGACCAGTGCTCGCCCTGCTCCATGCCATGCAGGAGGCAGCTGAGCACCTCCTTGCCACAGAGGAGGAGCTGCCCGCAGGGGAGGAGGACGCAGCCCCCAACCCTACAGCACCCCGCCCCCCCACCTCATACGCTGCTGGCTGTGGAGCTACCCCACCAGCACCAACTGCTGGGAGTGGCTGGTGCTCGGAGAGTGGGACGACGACCGCTGGCTCCAGAACTTTCGCAAGAGCCAGCAGACATTTCTGGAGCTCTGCCAGTGGCTCACCCCCACACTGAGGCACCAGGACACCTTCATGTGGCGTGCCCTTAGTGTCAAGAAATGGGTCGGCATCGCTGTCTGGAAGCTGGCCACTCCAGACAGCTACCGATCCGTGGGGCAGCAGTTTGACGTCGGCAAGGCCACCGTCGGGGCTGTCCTCATGGAAGTAAGAGGACCCACGGGGAGATGGGGAGGCAGCCCTGGCGGGGGAGGGGAGGGGAGCCCTGGCAGCGGAGGGCCACACACACCCTGCACACCCCTCATTGGTGCTCTCCCATGTGCTTCCCCTGCAGGTCGTCCGCGCCATCAACGCCATGCTCCTCCACAGGCTCGTGAGGCTTGGGGACCCGGATGCCGCCATCGCGGGATTTGCCACCCTGGGCTTCCCCAATTGCTTCAGGGCTCTGGATGGGACCCACATCCCCATCCGCGCCCCGGAGCACAGTGGAGGATGCTACCTAAACAGGAGGGGCTACCATTCTGTGGTCCTCCAGGCCTTGGTGGACAGCTGGGGCCATTTCTTGGAGATTTATGTTGGGTGGCCTGGCAGCACCCATGACGCCCGGGTATTCCGGAACTCGGGCCTGTGCCGCCGGCTGGAGGCGGGGACCTACATCCCCCAGTGGGAGATCCCTGTGGGGGACACCACCATGCCCCTCTGCATCATCGCAGATGCGGCATACCCCCTCCGGCCCTGGCTCATGCACCCATACAAGGGTCACCTGTCAGCCAGCCAGGAGCGCTTCAACATGCGCCTGAACCACGTGCACCAGGTGGTGGAGCACACATTTGGCTGCCTCAAGGGACGCTGCAGGTGTCTCCTCACCCGCCTTGATGCAGGCCCCACCAACATCCCCCCGATTGTGGGCGCATGCAGCACCCTCCACAACCTCGTTGAGAGCAAGGGGGAGGCCTTCTTTCAGGGCTGGGCTGTGGAGGCTGGCAGGGCCGATGTGCAGCCACCCGCTGCCCCCAGTCGCCAGGTGGACCCCGAGGGGATCTGGGTCCAGGAGGCCCTGCGGGTCCAGTTCGACAAGGCCGCGGGGTGACCGATGGCAGACCTCCCACTGCACCCCCCCATCCTCCACAACACTCCCTGCCCCTATGCCCACACCACAGAGCACCCAAGAGCACCCCCCCACACTTTTCTTGTAAATAAAACAGACATTTGTTTGTCAAATCAAATATCTGTTGAACTCTTATTATTATTATCATGACTAACTATTTACAGGCAAAATCAAAATTATATGTATGTATTATAAATAAGATAAGATGAAAGGGGAAGACAAGGAAGGGGAGAACTATGTACATGGGGGGGCAGGGATCAGCATAACAACATAACAACAGGGGTCTAATAGAAACTATTTACAAAAGAAGATTAAACTCAAGGGGATATATACAAAGGGGAAGGGGGGGCCACGTCCTGCGCCCCACAACCCCTAATGTCCAGCGCTGGGGGTGGGCGGCCACGACCCACGCCTCGGCCTCAGCCCTGGCCGGGGCTGGCTGGGGGCTGGTCGGACTGGGAGATAAGGCCGGAGGGTGTCATCTGGCCCCAGGTCCCCCTCAGTGGAAGGGCCCTCGGTGGTGGGTGGCAGTGCGATGGCGGATGGCGCAGCAGGTGGAGCAGGCAGGGCGGGCAGAGCGGCAGCCGGCGTGGCATGGGGGGGCCAGGTAGTCCGCGATACGGTCGAATGTCCGCATAAAGGACCCCCATGCCTCCTGGCGCCAGGCCAGCGCCCGCTCCTGGAGTTGCAGGCGCCACTCCTCCACCCGCAGGCACTGCTCAGCGACCTCCAGCTGCTGACGGTGGATCTCCAGCAGCTGGGGGTCCGTCGCCGTCCAGGAGTGGGGCTGGCTCCGCTGTCGTCCCCGCCGTCGTCCCCGCTGTGGGGCCGGTCGGTGCTCCGCCGAGGGGCTGGCCTGGAGTGATGGCCTCGGTGGGCTCTCCAGGACCACTGACACCTCGCCAATGCTCTCCGGTCCTTCCGATGGTGCAGCTGCGGAACACGGGGGGATGAAGAGTGGAGACAGCCGTTAGTGTGGGCCCCGAGCCGTGGCCCTTGTCCCCCCACCTCTCTGCTGCAGGTTGCCCATCCCCGTTCCCAGGAGATGCTGCTGCTGATGATGATGGGTGTCCCACCCCCTCCCCCCGGGGGACCCTAGGTTCCGCTCCTCCCACCCCCAGGGATGGGGCATGGCACTGTCCTGCTGGGGGGGCAGGGGCTGATGCACTCCTGTGAGGGATATGCCACTGCTGTCCTTGGGGCCATGGTCATCTGGGCATGTGGAGGGCCCTGGTCATATCTATTACCCCTGCCCCTCATCCCCAGGGGTGTGCACCGGGGGGGTACACACCTGATGGTCCACTCCCACGGTCAGGGGACACCCGGTGGGCGGACGCCCTGCTGGACCTCCAGGATGGGATGTGGATCCAGAGCCCTGCGTCACTGGAGGAGGACTCCCCCTCCTCCTCCTCCTCCTCCGGTGCCCCAGGGCTGGGCTCCTGGGGGGGCCCCCGGGGTGCGGGGCTTGCCTCCGGGGTGGACTCCACCTCCGGGGCCTGCTGGGGCTTGTCGGCCAAGGTATCAAAAGTGGCCGTAGGGGAGGAGGTGTGCCGGGGGCCCAGGATGTCCCTGAGCTCCCTGTAAAAGGGGCAAGTGACGGGGGTGGCCCCAGATCGGCCGGCCACATCCCGGGCCCAGGCGTAACCCTGCCGCAGCTCCTTCACTTTACTGCGGACATGATCCAGAGTGCGGGCAGGGCGACCCCGGGCGGCCAGGCCCTCGGCCAGCCGAGCGAACGCATCCGCGTTCCGCCTCTTGCTCCCCAATACCTGGAGCACCTCCTCCTCACTCCAGAGCCCCACAGGTCCTGAAGCTCGGCCTCCGTCCAGGACGGGCCCCGTTGCTGCTTCCCAGCCTGGCTACAGGTCTGGGAGCCCTGGCTCCCCTTGGGGGGGGGTGCCCTGGGGGTACTTAGGGGGCTGGGGGGTGGCCATCGCAGCAGTGGGAGGTTGTTGTGGCTGCAGAGGAGCGTGCAGGCTGTCCACGTGGCTGGGCTGCCGCCTGCACACACTCTCAGCTTCCTGCACAGGAAGGCAGGGGGCGGGGAGCTTTAAGGGGAGACACTACTTCGAAGTAGCCGGCATGTGTAGATGCGGCCGTTCAGCCTTAAATGTTTCCAGCATTCAACAGGGTGGTAAACCGTGGGAGTATTGGTGCCTGGCAATTGCCAACCCTCTTTTGTTTAGTTTCCTGCCTATTGTTAGGCAGAGAAATTTGATAAGGCTGAAGACAGGTCCCCTAACAAACCAAACTCTCTGTTTGAGTCCTGTGACAGCCAGTGTCTGTCAACTGGTATCTGAGCTGCAATAAATCAAAGGACCAATTTTATGTGAACCAAACATATGACAAGTTTGTTATGAGTAAATTTACAATAAGGAATTCAGGGATATTGAAACATAGTTAACAATAAACAATAAACAGTAACCTGTACAATAATCAACTCCCAAAACCCACAAGGAAAAATATAATTTTGGCTGCATCCAGTTGGTAAGGTAAGTATAATAATAAAAGTTTATTGAAACCTTATTGATAGTTCCCATACAGGTGCCCTCAGGACCCCAATATTCTTAGGCTTATGTGGCACCTCAGGAGAGGAACTCTGAGTGATCCCATGTACAGGGGTTCCTCATTATAAGTCACCTTGCTATAAGTTGTTTCACATATATGTTGTTAATTAATTCAGGAAAGTAAATTCATTATAAGTGATACTGATCTGCACTTACGTAGTTTTGGGGCCCAGGGACCAAAAGCCAAGAATGTAGCTGAGTTTTGTGGTGGCCAGGCAGCAGGCACTGTAGTGAAGGGGCCCTGGAAGCAAGCCCTGAAGTCATGTAGGACCAACAGGGGACTGGTGCAGAGCCTCAGGAAGCCAGTGGGGGACCAGCAGGGATCTGTGAGAAGCTGAGGGAGCTGGCAGAGAGCTGTGGGAAGGTGGCAGGAGTCAGGAGGAGGCTGTGGATAGACGGAGGGGTCGAGGGACAGCTGTGGAAAGCTGGGTGGACTGCTGGGGGGAAGCTTCAGGGAGCCACAGGGAGCTAAGGTGGTGGGGAGCTGGGTCAGAAGTTGTGCTGCCGGCTGCCTGGATCTGTGGGCAGTGGGGAGTCACGGTGGCCAGTGGCTGCCAGGACCCAGGAGCAGCGAAAAGCTGGGACCCATTTGCCAGGCCCTGCAATCAGCCAGGAGCCAGCTGGGGGGTGCTGATGGAAGATGACTTTCCCTCATTCAGAAAATTCTTTTTTCTGGCTTGTGTCAAGTCCTGAGTGTGCTGGATAAGAGAGGCTCAACCTGTATAGATACTGTAGTGTAATGGAGTGCGGCCAGGCAGTGGAGTAGGAGGCAGAGGAGACAGCCACACTGCCTAACAAAGGCAGCTGGAGGCAAGAGCAGGCTGCGGGCTGGGTTGAAGAGAGGCAGCAGTGCAAACATGCCCTCCGGGTGCACAGGGTGAGTGTCCCATTGCATGCAAGGAGGACCAGGGCACATGTCTTGCCTGCACTCCCTTCTGCACAGCCAGCTTTTTCCCCCATTAGTGACATTGAAGCTGCAGGTAGAGGGGCTTTGCTGTGCCCCCAGAAAAAACTTCATGTCCCCCTAAGGGACCATGCACATCACTTTACACATCCCTGCTGTAGAGTGCCATGACATCACACCACAATCCTTTGTGTCATCCTCACTGTCTGTAAATTTTTAAGTGAATGCATTGAGAGTGCACATCATCATCATCAACAACCATGGGCTCAGTGCCTGTTACTGTCTGATGCCTCTCTCACTATTGCCTTCCATTAGTGCACGTATTTTGTCATAATATACTGTATAGTACAGTATTTGTGTAATCCATTTCTATTTATTGTTTTTGTGGGTTATAGGTACATTGTATGCACCACACATGTGTGCACTGTATGTGTTAGGAACGTATCTCAAGATAATTTCATTATTCCTTATGGATACTAATTCTCCTTTATAAGTTGTTTTGCTAAAAGTTGCATTATTTAGGAACAAAACATGGACTTATTACAAAGACCTTCTGTAGTTGTCTTTGGAACCGATGGTAAGTAGTAGTCAGGGTGGCTGATGATGATCTGAGTGGAGTCTTCCACATGGCCGTAGATGTTCTGAGTCTGGATTCCAATAACTTGCAAAGGAAAAACACTTGCACCCTGCCTCTAGGATGGGCAGCCCTGAGCTGTTCAGCTGTCAGCCTTTTATGTTTTCTCAGGCAGGAAATCCCTGTGAGGGAAACCCCATAGCCTCTGCCTCTGCTGGGGAATCCACCCCTGCTGGAAGATCCTGGAAGATGCTTTTCTGAAATAAATCAGATTCTCTGAGGTAAATCCACTTGAAACTGGAACTTGTTTACCACTTTTCTGCCACTATAAATAGATTTTGCTCAAAGAAGAATCCTTTGTGTTCAGTTTCAATGTTTTCACCCCAAAAAGTACCACATCCATACCCAAAATGTGGGTGTATTGGGTGAGTTGGCCACATGTCTTGTCAGGACCAACCATAGCCCAGGCTTGCAATAAAAACAAAATTATTAAGAGATCATTGTCACGAGTATCAGGCTATTAAGTTTTTGATTATTACTGATGGCTTTAATTAGCACATGTAGGCTGTGTCTACACTAGCTCCAAACTTCAAAATGGCCGTGCAAATCTGCTCATGGGAATAAGGGGACTTCAAAGTAGGAAGGGTCCTTTCGAAAAGGAGCCACATCGGGACAAGCCACGCGGCGGCGAGCCACGTCAATTTCGAAGTGCTGCGGCCACCCACATGCTAATGAGGTGCTGAATATGTATTTCAGCACTTCATTAGTAAACTTCGAAATAGCCATTTACATGGCCATTTCGAAGTTTGGGGATAGTGTAGACGTAGCCCTAGATATATAAACAGGTTTATTCTTTATATTTCTAACTTCAAAAACGAGAATGATACATTCATACAAATAGAATATTCACATTCAGCAGATTACAAGCTTTCTGAACATGGTTACATGCCAAAATTCGCATAAAGCCTATTCGAATTAGTCATACTGAGATTCAAAATCATATTTCCATAAAGAGTATATAGGTGCAATATCATAGGAATATGTGATACTTTAAATCCTTTTAGTCCCCTGAGGCCATGGCTACGCTAACCCGGGGCATGTAAATTATGGCCATTCAAAATGCAAACAAGGCACTGATATGACTATTCAGTGCCTCATTTGCATAATGGCAGCCACACAACCTGTCAAAAGTGCTGATTTTGAACTAAAAATAGCCCCGTAGCCACAGTTCCTTCAAAAGAGTGCCCTGGCTTCAAAAGCACCCTTCTTCCCCAAAAAATTGGGATAAAGGGTGCTTTCGAAATCAGAGCACCCTTTCGAAGGAAACCCAGCTACACAGCTATTTTTAGTTTGAAATCAGCACTCTTGATGGGTCGCGTGGCTGCCACCATGCAAATGAGGTGCTGAATATTCATATCAGCACCTCATTTGCATTTCTGAACATCCGTAATTTATATGCCCCTTCCAAAAAGGAGAGGAAGTTTAGCCATGGCCTGAGAGTTTGTCTAAAGTAGGAAATGAGGTCAAGGTTGAGCTAGTGTTAATTAATACCGTAGGTAGTTCAGACCTTTCCCTTAATTTTAGACTTTAAACACCTTTTCCATCTGTTTAGCTGGTTAAGATCAACACAAGGCTCCTGCTCAACATTAACCAGCTAATTCAAGGCAACAGATATTGACTTAGGTCTAAAACTAGAAAAGAGGTCTGAGGTGGCTAACGTGATAGCGAACTCTGATGTTAAACTCCACTCTTAATCTCGACATAGCCCTATGGAGCTGGTGGAACAGAAGTCTCCTTATGTAGATCAGTGTTTCTCAACAATTTTTAGAAAGTACCCCTTTTGAAAAAAAATAAGTACCCCCAGACTTCTCTTGCGTATCTCTAAGGGTACACATACCACCATTTGAGACACATAGGCCTAAGGTAATCTGAGATCTTGAAACAAGCGCCATTCAGCCTTTCCAGATTGCTGTACCCTTTTCAGGAGTCAGATTTGTTCTGCAGGCCACCAAGTTACATTTCACTTAAAAACCACTTACAAAAACATGCAAAAATATCACAGAAGATTAGTACTGAACACATGCTGACTTTCTATCATCTTATTATTAATTAAATGAATTGGAATAAATATAATGTACTTACATTTCAGTTTAAGGCACATGAAGCAGTATAAACAAGTCATTGTCTGAATGAACTTTTAGACTCTACTGACTTTACTAGTGTTTTTATGTAGCCTGTTGTAAAAATAGGCAAATATCTAGGTGAGTTGATGTACCACCTGGAAGATCTCAGTGTACCTCCGAGGATATATGTAGCCCTGGTTGAGAAACACTGATCTAGATAATTATATGGCCTTCATCATCATGACACACCTCTCAAATGTTTAAAATGTAGAAAAATGCAATCACACATGTATTCTTTCTTTTCTCCCAGCACAGAAGAGAAAGAGATTGATTCATGTATAGGGGATTTGCTAGTTCACAATGGATGATAGAGTAGGTATGTTGTATGTGTGCATCTCTAAAGAAACTCCTGGGAATAGTAAGTCAAATAAAGTAGTTTTGAATTTAGTTCTGTAAGTCCTACCTAGTAACTAGCTCCTTTTCTGACAGGAGTTATGGTCTGCATCTATACTGTCTGGCATTGTCTGCCTCATCACCCAAAATTCTCAGAGAAAACAGCACTCAGCCAGATCTGTACGTGAGGGATGGAGAGAAGAAAATTACCCATTGTTTTGGCATGCAGTTTGACCTGCCAGTTACCCACAAAGACTTATGAAATAAACACTAATCATACATTTTCTCAAGTCTTCTGGCTTTTAAAAGAAAATAAAAGGCATTTTCCCCTGAAAAAGACTGTTCTTCATCTTTACTTTCTTTAGAAAACAGGCCTTTTCAAGTTTTCTGTTTACATATCATATGTTATATCTAAGTGCATCTGTCAGAAGACTTTGAGTTGACGTATGCTTATATTTATACCTGCTCATTCAAATAATATTTACTGCTAGACAAATTGGTGAACACAATGTCAGTTTCACCTATCAATATTCTAATTCTAAATTTGTCATATTAGTTATACTTCTAGGGGAAAGCCATACAGATGAGCATATGTTAAAATTGGATTAACACTGGTGAAAGCATGCATTACAAAGAACTTGTACAACTAATGTTAGCATTCTGCAAATATGAATTATTTCTAGATATTTGGTTTTAGTTGTCCAGGCAACTTTGAATGTGGATGAAATAAAAATTAATTAAATAACATACCCAATTTTTTGCTATCAATCTTTGCCTTAGGCTTGATCTACACTGGCAGTTTTTGTCAAGGAAAAGTGCCTTTTGGTAACAAAACTGCATGAGTGTTCACACTGGAACACAACTTTTGTCAGGAAAAACAGCCATTTTCATTAACAGAAAACTCCCAGCTCTACAGGAGATTTTTTTTCTTCTCTCTTTATTGTCACAAACAGACACTGTAGACACCTTGACTCCTTCTGTTGCTGATTCCTGCTTCCAGGAAGTGGCCCACAATTCCCAGTCAGCCATTCTGGTCAGCAATTTGAACTCCACTACCTTGAAACCAGGAGATCAGCTACTTAACCCTCCCCCTTGCAAGACCCACAAAATTTAAATCTCGTTCTTGATAGTTGCCTTTTCTGTATGAGTCCATTGGAGAAGATTGTGGCTAGCTTCATTTACATGGTTGTTGAGGCATTTGGTTCAACGAATAAGTTACACCACACAGGACCAATCTTACAAATCATGGTGCTACACACCCTAAGCATCTGGACCTCTCCCATGGGCTGGCTCAGTGTATAGTGGTTCCATGGCATCTTCCCGGGTATTCATGCCTGGCCATCACACCAAATGCTACTTTGCTCGGACAACTGTGGAGCTGCTGGATCTGATCAGTATATGGGGAGAGGAGTCTGTTCCATCCCACATTACATGTATGGGCACATTTATTGATCATTGTGTGAAAGGAGGTATGATCTTCAGTTCAGCGTGAAAATCAAAAAAAACTCAGACGGACATATCATAAGGCCTGTGAAGCTCTTTGGATCTTCACCAAAGCCCTGGTATTTCTATGAGGAGTAGGGTGTTATCCTCGGTAATGACTGCACCTCCACCACCCAAACCCTTGTGGATACTTCAGAGGGCATGGAGGAAGCACACAGGACCTAACCCAGAGGTTGAAATAATAGATGAAGAGGTTGAAGTAGATGCAGAGCAGGGGCTTCCTCTGGGGTTGCCAAGAGTTTCTGCAGCCACGACCTATGCTCCACTGCTGACAGGTGCAGCCAGTCTGAACAACTGGTTTCCAGGGTCTAGGAAGCAAGGGATAAGATATAGGGTATGTGGCTGTGGCTTGTTCAATGTAGGGTGAAGGGCACAAAACACACATGATCAGGGTGACAGAGGAACAAGTGGAGCTCCTCAAGCATATAGTGAAGCAGCAGAGTGAGCTAACATGGGTTCGACCCCACCCCAAGCAGATTCAAACTTTTGCGTCCAGCAACACCCCCCTTTATGCCCTCATATTTCTCTTCACTCTCTGAGATTCCTCATTTGCCCATACACTTCCATCCCCTCTCACAACTTTGGATATGATACCTGGACCTACACATATTTGTGAGGTGCAATCCTTTGCCAGAACCTCCCTTATCAGCTGTCGGGGTGCTTTTTTGTGCCTCATTTCACTGGTTTCAGATGAATAAAAGCACATTTTTATAATGGCACAATGCTTTTCTTTACTCTTCAGCATCTTACACACCAACCTGTCACCCCAGGTGCAGGCTTTAGAAGCTTGTTCCTGGCTATGTGTTGCATTGGGTGTGAAGGCAAGGGATGCAATTGTAACAGAGGTTTGTTTCAACAGCCCTCATTTTCAAAATTCACCCTCAGCCTCCATGATGTTAACAGCAGCCCTTTGAATCTTGCTGCTCAAAATCTGCAGCCAAGTGCTGTGCCTCAGTGCTACATCCTTGAGGAAACAATTCTCCCTTAGATCCATACAAATTATGCAAAGTGCAACATGATGCAATAACCATTAGAACATTGTCCTCAGTGAGGGTTAGCCTGCTAGAGAGACACCTTTGTTTTGCCTTCAGTCTTCCAAAGAAGCATTTGACCACCACACAGCACCTCCTCAGCCTGTTGTTAAAATGCTCCTCACTGTTTCCAGGTGCCCCATGCATGGTTTCACAAGCCTGGGCTGGAAAAGGTAAGGCATGTCTACCAGGATCCCAATGAGCATTTTGACTGTTTTCACTGTGATCTTGTGGTCTGTAAAGAAAGTCCCTGCCTGTAGTTTTCTGCACAGGACAATGTTCTTGAAGATATGTGTGCCTTGCACCTTTCCAGACCACCCCATTTTGATGTCTATGAAATGTCCATGGTGATGCACAGGCACTTGCAGAACCTTCCTGTTGAGGTACTTGGTGATAAGATGGGCTAGCACCAAAATCAGAATATGGGTTCCGTCTGTTTCCCCTCCACACACAAAGATAGAGTTGGGAAATCCCACATCTGCAAAGCCAGACACTATGTTATACACTTTTTCCAGAGTCATGGTCCTTCACCACAGAATGTGATTTATTACCCTGAACACTTGCAGAAGTACAATTCCAATGGTAGACTTTCCCATTCCAAACTGATTTGCAGCTGACTGGTAATTAAGCCACCAGTTTCCACACAGTGGTTGCACATACTTCCCAACCAAGAGGGCAGCTGTCACTCCAGTGTCCTTGAGCCAGGGGCCAGCTCAAAACACAGCATCCCAAAGTTTTCCACTGCCATGCCTGAGATTCTCATGACAGTTAACAGGAAATTTGAAAGAAGCACAAAATTCATTCTTTTTTGTTGCAGGTGCTGGAGTGCACAGCAAAGAACAGCAGTTGGAAAAGAGACGTGAAAAGACACTGCAACCCCCCCCGAACAAAGCAGGATGTTTTGTGCAGTCTTATGATGCCCCACACTCTGTTCTGTGGTGCTACAACACCTAGCAGCAGATGGTGTCACCAGGCACCATGGGATACATACCTATAGCACAATTCTCCTACTGTCAACAGGGAAGCTCTCAATGTGAACACCACATATCAACACAGGGGACAAGTGTGAATGCACATTGACGACTTTGCCATTGTCAATTTCACCCTGTCAATGTTAGTTTCCTTGACAAAACTAGTCAAAGTTGGTTTTCTTGTACAAATGGAACAAGTGGCAGAGAAGATAAGGGGACATAAGAAAAACTTTTGCTTTACACACATCATCTTGATGTTAAAGGCTTGAAGATGCATCTGTGTTAATGAATGTATTTTACATAAATAAAACAAAAGAAATGCAGCAATACACTGTAAAAGAATATCTGGCAAGGGCAAAAATTATTCAAAGTGTAAACTTCACTACAACAGACTCTTAAATGCAACAGAAATTTAACATGAAAAAGAACAAATCTGATAAAGGAATTGTATTAAGTATGAAACCAAATATAGTTCACAAAGTATCAATAAATTCTTATTAAAAGAATATATTTAAAAGAGCAGAGATCAATCATGGTACATCATCATTGGCTTTTAAACAGATTTCTATTGTACTTACCACACCAAGAGAGAAAATTTAGGATGGTATTGACAGAACAAAGAAAATTTATGCATGAATATAGAATTCATTCTTTTACTAATTTCCAAGGAAATGTGCAAAGTTAAATCCTTTATCCACATCCAAAAACCATGATTTTTAAAAAGTGTATTTCATACTCTAGAAAGGTGCTGGATTGACAGTGTTGGAGGTCATGTCAATTTCATGTTTATTGAAAGAACAGTTGGAATAAAGTCAATAAAATTCCTTGACCCTGATCCTGAGGGATAAGGTCCCCCATTCAAAATTATTTTAGTGGTCTGCTAAAAAATATTGAAAGCCGCTTATCTGGAGGATGAAGAAACTATCTCCATGAGCATTCAGTCATTCAGGGTGACAGTCAGTGCCAAATGTGATTATTGATTTTATGCTAAGAACCACTTTTCATTCACCCCAAACTTTGCAGAATTTTCGGGAAGACTGTGCCTCTTGAGTACATACAACTACAGTAATATGTAGAACACAATGCTAAGCATCGGTAGACTTTGGTCAAACCCCAGAATGCAAGATAGTAAACTCTTTCAGGAAAAGTATCATTTTTTGTTACATGGGTGTAAAATGCTTAGCAAACTAGAGATTCAGTCCCTGACTTTTGGCACCCTGTAATACAAGTAATAATTTTACACAAGAGAGAACTCTACAGATAGGTATGTACCACCAGAACAATTGATGGTAGACTAGCTTCACTGATTAACAAAGAACTTAAAATACAAATGAAAAAGCAACTGTGAAGCCTTTCCATTCCTAAACCAATGGCCACGTCTACACTACAGTGATCCTTCGAAAGGAGTTCTTCTGGAAGAGATCTTCCTAAAAAACTTCTTTCAAAAGATTCCCTCCACGCACAAGAAAGTGGATTGAAAGATTGAACCACTCTTTAGCTGGAGAGCATCCACATAGCCTTTGCTCTTTCAAAAGAATGGGTCAGAGATGGAAAAATCTAGTACTATGAGGACTCCTCTTTTGAAAGAAGGGTCCATGGAGCATTTACACATGACTTTTTTTTTTTCAAAAGAATCTTTCAGAAAAAGATGCATTTCCCTCAGATGGAAGAGAAAGATGGCTGCTGGAAAAAAGGTAGCATTATTTTGAAAGAGTGCATTTTGTGTAGACGCTGTACAGGTTTTTTTTCAGAAAAAGGCACAGCTTTTCCAAAAAAACTTGCTAGTGTAGACACAGCCAGTGTGACTCATCACAAGTGCAAGGGTTAGACTGAACCCAGGAGGAGGAGAGGCTGAAATTTAGCTGATAAAACATAAACCTTAATTCTTTTCCTCTAGGATTTAAATATTGAAGATGCCAGCTTCTACCCCAAATCTATGTTCCTAAAGCAGTAGCTATCAATCAGTTGCATCAAAATAATGGAAAAATATATATGTAAACAGGGCAACTGAATTCAGAATGTTGTGCATTTTTAAAGAGCTTATATTCCTGTACCTTTAGCTCAGCATCAATCAAGCATGTTTTTAGCACATTCAGATTGGTTTGGTCACAACTTAATAACAGGTGTGAATAAAAACAAATAAATTGGTAAAAATCCACTGATATTAAAAGGCAGATACAAAAAAGGGGTAGCCATAATTAGTCGAATACATTAGGGATTGAATTACTACATTCTTGTGCTTTACCTGCAGAATTGCAAGATTTCCATATTGGACAATATATGTGCCCTTTTATGTTTAGGAAAATAAATATTTTACCAAATGAATTTCCAGCTATGTGAAACCTTGGATTTGCATGTGCTATTGTAAGGCTACTTATCACTTTAGAAAAATATCTGGAATGTGGCTGTCTAATATTTTGTCTCACACATCCGTCCTTCAAGTTTTAGTAATTCTTAAATTGTGCTAGCATTGTAGGACATTCTACAATCAAAATATAGGCCAATCCTGTATCAGTTAGGGTTTTATGCAGTATTTAATCCTAAGGCATTATTTTAAAAGACTGTGAGCCATAGATGTTACTAACAAGGCCAGAGTAAGAAATATAGGAATTAAATCTGTACCAGTTCAATCGGGCACAAGACTAATACATTACACAAAACCCTAAAGTTTCATTTTAGTCTTTTCCTGAAATGCTAACCTTAATATATTCTACTTTTAAAAACATTAAAATTTGAAGGACGATGCTGTAGAACAAATAGTTGTCAATCAGACCTCATATTTTCTCTAAAGTGAGAAATCACTAGGCCACAATATACTACAACCTTGCAAAAAGTGAAAGCTGCTTAATATTCTAGCATTAAATTCTCAGGGAAGATCCTTCCAGCTTCTCTTTTACATACAATCAATGGATTACTTAATACAAAAGGTCAGTCACCAATTTTTTCACTCCGTCTCGAGCTCTTTAAACAAGTTAAGGGACTTAACGCAAAAAAACTAGCCAGAGATTCCTCGAGTTTTGATGTTGTAAATGTACTAGAATTTAGCTGTCACATTTAGCCCAGATCACTCTGCCTTCACCTTGAGCAGATCGGGCTAAATGCTGAATAAACAAGTTTTTGAATATAACATGAATAAACTGGCGGACTTCACTGCACTATTATTTGTGAGCACACATCATCTGTGAGTCATCAGACAAACTCAGCATTCTTGGAAATGTTTAATAAATCCCAAAAGTGTCTTTAATTTTATCACAAATAATCAGTCATCTGAAAATTCATGCTGTACTTGCAGTCAGTTATCATCTATTCATCATTCGTTATTCTTCTGTTTTACAAGGTTCTAACCGGGAAGCAAAAATTCTATCATATGGTCACCAATCATGGCACAGGAGTTATGAATAGTGATTACTCAAAGTGAATAGCTTGCACACAATCCCCAGGTGTAAAAATGCACATCCTCCTATTTGATAAATGCTTGCAGGTAAACAATATGTTTGAAATTGTGTTGGGCTTGGTTTGCAGACATTTCACAACTGATACTTTTCATAATGAATGCCACTTTTGAAATATAAAAATGGAATAGTGGAATCACAGTTGCTGAAGACTGAAAACAACTTAGGCCAAATTCATACTTCCATACAAACCTGATGTGCCTAATCCTGAATAGGGTTCTGCTGGGATAGAGGTAACTTTATGTTCATCTGAGGGCTGCTCACAAGTTACTGAATTGGTGCACCATTGGCAGTCTCAATCAGCTCTGTCCACTTTTTCAGCTGTGCTAGCCACCTTTAGGCCTCCAGATGAAAGAAAGATTGCCATTAAAACTTCAGTCTCCACCTTGTTGCGCTTTCTGTAGCTTGTATTCTAGATTCAGTCAAATGGAGACTATTGAGAGAATCTGGCCTCTCTTGTGTTAGACCAATCTCTTCTAAAGGCTTGTAAAGGCAGAATATGATCCTCCATTGGGACTCATAAGCTATAAATAACAATACATTTGATTGTTGCTTGTTACTTTCTAAGTCACGTTTCTGTTTTGTAAAAATATTTTGCCGATACATATTTTATATTCTTTTACTCCATAAAACTCATAATAGAGGCTGAACCTCTCTAGTACAGCATCCTTGGGACCTGACCAGTACTGAACAAGAGAATTTGCGGGATTATGGGACGTCAGTGTTGGCCGGCAGCATTACCAACATTTCCACTGCTTACTGGGCTCTTCGAAGACATTTATGGGTAAATTACAGCTAAATAACAGCACAGAATACTGACAGCTGTAAAGAAACTTTATTGGACCATGGGAAATTCACTCGCATAAGTGGTCATCCAGCTAACTAAAATCACACCAGATTAGGTATATTGCCAGATGAGTGTGCTGGATTACAGAGGTTCAACCTGTACTGATATTTAAGAGTTTGAAAGTTTCATCATAATGTAGATGGCAAAACATATCCAAACATTTGATTTGACTAAAAGTTGATCATTTTACTTATCAAGATAGTCCCCCAGAAAATGTAAAAATACACCATGCACTGCAGTTCCAGAACAGAACTAAAAGTGTATTTTTTTCCTCAAACTTGCAAGATTACGCTATGTGAGCATGTGCTAAATATATACAATCCTCTCTCTGCTGAATTTCATGTTCAAAACAAAGAATAAAGAAAATTGTTGGGTGCAGGGGAAATAGCAAATTGGAAATAGAACCACAAGCACGGTTTCTGAGGAGGCTGCTGACCACTTTTCTGGTTTATGTGGCAGGTTTAAATTTCCCTGAGGCAGCAATTTAAACCTTTTTTCTTTCCTGAGGCTGCTTAAAATTTTAATTTAGCTGAGGCAATGTGCCTATGCTTTATAATAAGAATATAGAAAACTCTAATTTGGAGGCTGACCCTGTTAACAGATTAGAGAAATTTAAATATAATTAATCAGTTTTATTCATAGAGTTACATGAGCTTTCCATAATTTACTCTTTGCCTGAGTTAAAGTAGACTACATGAAGCACAGATGATTCAAAAGCAGATAGTCACATTGGTATGGTGAGTGTTGAGTGGAACAGGTGTGTAAATGAATATATACATACATAAACATGGTGGATAGATATTTAAATAGATAGATAGATTAAATATCTAATAAGACTACATATCTCCTGAAGACCCATCAATCCACCTTACCTCACTTTGACCCCAGTACATTCAAGTTTTCCAGATTCTGGCACTATTCTTATACCTGAGGTCCACAAGCAGACTCATTTAGAGATTACTCAATAACTAGTGAGAAGAGTTATCTATGAGCAATGCAACTCTTTGCTCTTCCTTACCCCTGTGAGCCAAGAAAATGAGGGGTTTTTGCAGGAACTCACTCTGAGACATGTATTTCAGAGGTATGTTACCTCACTGCATGAAGCAACAGAACATTCTCTGGACAAGTATACTATTGTTGTACAGGTTGAACTTCTCTAGTGCAGCATACTTGGGACCTAATCCATCCTGAACCAGAGAATTTCCCATGTCAGGGAAGGTCAATTCAGAGTGCCAGTATATTTCTTTAGGTGAGGTCCTGGGGTCCCACTGCACTCACTTAGTGTCCCTGCTGCCAGCCCCCCGCCCCAGTGTCCCAGCCACTAGCCCCAGGTCTCAGCCACTCTGCAGCTCACTGCTGCCACCTGGGGTCCCAGCTGCTGGCCCCAAGTGCCAGATGCCCGCCCCTCTCCCAGACACTCAGCTTCTGGCTGCATGGCTCTGCTCCTGGCCCCAGCTAGGGCTCTGCAGACTCCACCCTGTGGTCCCACCATGGGGCAGCAAGGGGTGCAGATCAGGGTAAGTGTTGGGATCTTGAGCAGCAGCACAGGCACCTGCAACTGGGACTTGCATCCTTTAGCTGGGACTCCAGCTGCAGAAGAGGTGGAGACATCCTAATCCATACTCTGTGACCTTTCAGAGTGTAAAGCCTGCAAATAGTCGAGAGCTGTGCTGTTTACCCTTGCTAAGGAGAGAAAGAGAAAATCTTATGTTTAAAAGCTAAGAGGTCTAAAAGAATCACAGGAGATGGTAGAAGGAATATCTCATGACATTTTCCACAAACATTCTCTCCAATAAAAATCTTATATTTTTCATCTATTTTTGTACCTGTCTAGTGCTTACTTTCTATGCTGATAACGGCTTATGCATTTCCTAGCTAGAATGTTCCAGAAACATGGGAAGCGGAAAGAATTGAAGGACTGGGTATGAGGAGAAGATAGATATTCATGTGAAACTCCTGATTCTAATAAAAATTACACTCAACCATTAGGGTTACCATATCTGAACCTTCAAAAAAGACAGCACCTGGAGAAGAAGTGTATCTGTATCTGTATCTGTATCTGTATCTACCAGTTCATGCTGTATTAACGTGTTATATGTAGTATATTAATACAGCATGAGTTGGAGTAGAGCAGATCAGACTCAGCAGAAGCAGGGATTTTTAAAAGCACAACAGATTTATAGAGTGAACCTAATATTCTTTGAATCATAGTTGAGTGTAAGTCCATTTTAAGATAGTACATAGGACTAGAACATGGCTGTGTGTGTTGATTAGAAGGTATAAAATTCTGTTATTTGTTACAAAATATCTAGGTACATTTTAAAGCAATTTGAGATTGACTGTTAGCAATTTGCAATGTGGCCAAATGCAAAAAACTACTTTGCTTGGAATCGTTTTAACCAGGGTTTCTTAAACTGTGTTCCCCAGAACACTGGTCTTCCATGAACAACTCTCTGGTGTGTCATTAGCATTTAGAAAAATATACTGATAGCATATATTTTGTGTTGTTAAAACCAGATACAATTGTACTTCTTCATTTTTAGGATACCTGATTAATTTACTTAATTTTGTTTTTGCTCTGTATGTTACTGTTTGGCTGTTTTGGTTGAGGGAGTTGTTTGTTTGTTTATTTTTCTTTGTTTTTGTTTTTTTATCTGACAATTGTTTAATAAAGTTTTCATGGGTGTTCTGCATAAAACAATTGTTTATTGTTTGGTGTTCAGTGGTCTCAAAAAATTAAGAAACACTGGTTTGAACTACATACTGTTATAACTTAAGTGCTCTTTCAGTTGCAACAAGGGATTTGTGGCTCAGGAATTTGGATCTATTTTTGGATTTTTAGGTACAACTAATTTAAGGTTTATAAATTATATAATTAAAAAGATACTTTATTTTGGAAAGGATACTGCCTGTGTAAATTACTTTTTCAGAAAATTATATCTCTGTCATTTAGACCTAACAACCCTGGGAATTTTTACCTCAGAAAGAACAGCCTAAGGGGATAATGGGCAGCTTATCATAGCAGTGCTCTAAAACTCATTTTTGGGGTAACAGTATGTCAAATCAACACAGATCAAATTTATCATCTTTTATTTCAAGCACTCACTGTGAACATTATCAATAAGACTGGAGCTGCTTGCAATAAATATTAAGCAAATGAATTCAAATAAATACATTTGAGATAATCATACCATCATACCAATAGTACCATAGCACCATAAACAAGACTAAACTTTCTGAACACATTACATTATGAACTAATTCCTTGAATCAAAGAATGACCATGGGCTTCTAACTGTTGTCTATTACTAAGAGAAGATCAAGGTTAGTTAGCTCAGTCTTCATGCCACACTCGGGTCATTAGTCAAATTGCATGGGATCAAGGAAACCTATGGACTTGATGATGCCAAGGTTGCTTCACCAGTCTCCAGAAGGCAAG
The DNA here is from genome assembly GCF_033958435.1 of Carettochelys insculpta. Taxonomy (NCBI): domain Eukaryota; kingdom Metazoa; phylum Chordata; order Testudines; family Carettochelyidae; genus Carettochelys; species Carettochelys insculpta. The sequence goes on from NC_134141.1 coordinate 75,389,756, forward strand.
ATTAGAAAGACTAGCATTTGACTTCACACTCAGATTTCTGAGACTGCAAGATTCCATTGCTGTCCTGCGGTGAGTGCAGTTCAGTGAGGGTCAGGACTTCCACATTCTATTCTTGATTCTAGACCTCTGTCCTCTGAAAGCAAATGAAAAGCAGTCCTATAACACCTTAAAGACCAACAGATTTATTAGGTCTTTTGTGGGTAAGACCCTCTTCAGCTTTTGTGGGTAAGACCCTCTTCAGCCATGAAACCTCATGACCTAATACATTTGCTAGTCTTTAAGGTGCTACAGGACCGCTTGTTATTTTTGGAGCTCCAGACCAATGTGATTACCCCTCTGAGACTTGTTCAGCAAGTTACTTGCAATCTCAATATTCCTCAGCCTATCCAACTGTTAAAAGTATAGAATGCATCTCTACCTCACAGGGATTTTCTGAGGCTTAAGTAATTAATGTTTGCAAAGGCCTTTGAGATGCTATCAGGGAAAAAAGGGCTATAGAAGAGAAAAGCAATATTATTTCCAATTTATGCCAGCCTTGTCAGGCTGTATCCAATTGTGTTTTGTGAGGTCACTGCAGAGGAATCAGCTGAAATTAAGAAGAGCAAATATCCAAGAAATACCATTTCCAGGCTATGGGTGAATGAAAGATCACAGTAAAATTAGAAATTACTGTGGAAAGAAGTCAAGGGTATAATTAACAAGAAACAATTTCAGAGGAAAAGGACGCAGCTCAATTAGTTAAATCAAGCTGCTATCATTCATGAAAGAGTGTGGCTGGGTCTGTGCAACAGTATTTGCTTGTCTTCTTAAAAAGTTAATGGAGACTTTCTTGATGACAAATAGTAGAAAACCTGTCTTATACAGAAAAAAACAACAACAAAGAAAGTGCTTTTGTGCACCTTTATATAGATCTCCTAATAGCACAAAGGGGAACAATTTCAAAATCACTGAATATGTAAGTATGGGACAGCTGTGCCTCTGTATTATGCTCTCTAAAGACCCAGAGCCCACAATGCTTCTCTGTGCATGAAAAATTTTTGTACTCAGTTTGGTGAAGAGGAGAGAAGATAAGGCAGTGAAGACGGTTATTATCTGCAGCATCATCCCTTTTCATCCATGAAATCCACGGAGAATATCATAATGAATTCTAGTCCAATCCACATTAACTCGCATAGGTTATACACTTTTGCTATATTGCGGCTATCTAGGGGCACAGCAACCGAATGAGACAGTCTACAGAGACAGCCAGGGACCAGGTTCATATGGACAGAGCCTGTCTCTGTTGGATATCCTGAGTCTCGGTGAATGCATGGATACCCATAGGCTTAATAGCCAGAACAAACCCAGATTTCAGCAGAACACCTGGGGGTGATCTGAAAGACACTCCATAAATGACAGTCCTCTGTCCTTTAAGTGGCTTTTTTTTGGGAGGCGATCTTTTGGCCTTACTTTCTTAATGAGAAATCTTTATGCAAAATATACTGTAAGGCTCAGAAATGCACAATCTAGACATTTATTAATTTGATGGACTATAGGAGCCCAAAATAGTAACATAACCCAGTCAACATTAAGAAATGTTAAACAAGATCCATGGTACTGTATAAGGAGATGTGTCATTAAACTTTATTTACTCTTTATTCTAAATAAAGAAGAAAAAAGTTTAAATATCTGAAATGTAAAGTATTGTGGGTTTCATTTTAACACCCTCCTTTGTTCTCTTTTCCTTTAGCAGGACACAGTTTTGTCTTATTTGACAGCCTTTTAGATGGTACTAAACATGGTAACAACTGTTGTTTTGGGAGAAAGAAAAGAAAATGAAAGAGAGGGGCTGGAACTGTTGTTAAAGTCTGATCTCATTTCATCCTACATGATAGTTGGTTTCAGCTAGAGCCAGTAGAGACGGTAGTGCTATCCGGATCCCTCTCTTTGGTCCAGTGAGAACATATCTCAGGATTAAAAGGACAAAATCCAGGGTCCCAGGCAATGATGGCAAAGATTTCTCCGGTAACCTCCATCTCATATCATTTTCCTCCCCAGAAAAGTACCTTTCTTTAAGGACGCAAGCAGGAAGTGATACACAGAATAGCTTGTCTCATTATTTTGTTCACTAGTTAGGTATAATATTGAAGACACAAATTTTGATTAATTAATTTCTAGTGTCATATCTTCTGTTTTTAAAGAGCACGATTTCAGCATAGTCATTGAATCATATCAATATGGCCTATTTTTGGTTTGGCGTAATTTAGTTTCTGTCTGGTTTGGCTGCACTTGTTTACCACATTTATTATTGAAAGAACTTGACCTACTTTGTTTCGTAGGTTATTGTAACATCTTATGAACTTTCATATACTTTTTGCAATTGAGTTTACTATTAGGATACGTTATCGCAACACACATCATAATCTCTCTGGAGTGGGGATTGTCTCTTACTCTGTGTTTGTACAGTTCTTAGCACACTCAGTCTCAGTTGGCTATGCACTAATACAAAACAAACAAATAATTAATTACAATAAATTTGCTTTTATATTTCAACTGGCTTCACTAAGAATACTTTCATCATCAAAGTTGGGGAACATTATTAGTGATTAGTGTAACATTAACCTATTTTGCTTCCTGTACTTCTAGGCTTTTTAGGAAGATAAAATCAATTTTGGTCCTTTAAAAATAACTGAGAAAGAAATGTGATAGAAAACACCATTAAATGCATTTCCCAATGTATTAAGAATGACAATGGGACAGCTAAGAAGAATGAGACGAGATGCAATTGCCTTAATGTTCAAAACACGAAAGGCATTGACGTTTAGTTAGTTAATTATTTAACATGTACAATAAAGTGTCATGTTGCTGTTCTTTAGTGCTGTTGAAAGGCGGTCCCTACAACCTGAAACCAACACAAGGAAAATATACGTTTTGAAGGACATGTATTTGATCAAGCCTGAAGTCACACCAAACATGTGATTTAGGTTGTCAGTTACAGAGCCTGGCTCTTTTGTGGATGCTATTTCACTCTGAATATGATTATGTACAGCATATCATATATGTTTTTATCCTTAGAGACTTAGAATTTTACACTGGTTGGGAACTCTGTCAGTTGACACGCACCAAGTGATTTATGAGCTTTGTAAAAGTTGCAGTTCAAGTACGCTGTGCACAGTATATACTGCAATATGTGCATTTTTGCTACAGTGACTTAGAAGTGATTTGCTGTAAGCAGAACCCACCAAATTTTATGTAAACTTCAGAGTGTCATTAAAACCTTCATGTTTATCACCTACTGTATTTGAATTTGCCAGATTGTGTTTTCTTAATATCAAGACTACTATAGAAATACAGTGATGTTGTAAATGCTCATTCTTAGTCATGTCCACTGTATCCAAGTTAATAACAAAAGCTGTGACACATTTGTTGTTGCCCAGGCAAAACACTGGAATAGTATTTATATTGTTTAATATTATTCAACAGCAACTTAACAGGTTGTAATACAAACCCAGAGAGTCCATAAAATGTTGCTGTTTTTTCTGTTCTCTAATCTACAATATTAAGCCAATATGTTAAGGAAGTACACTGTCTGTAAACTGACCTTTGTTATAATTATTTATTGCATCAAGTAACAACAGATGTCTGATGATCTACTTCTCATTTTAATTATAGGCTTGTGGCCAATCCACTTTTGGAATGACTGGATACTAAATAATTAAATGAAAAAATATTTGGATTCTAAGTAGAATTTCAGTTTTGAAGGAATGTTGCACAATTTTTATGCAAAATTTATTTACTTTAGAAAGCAATGTTACCTGTTACATCCTTGATCTATCTAGTTTTTTATATGGTCCCCAATATAGCAGTATATGAGCATCCACAACATAGCTATGTTATTTAGAATTCAGATAACCGGAATGTTCAATTAACAGGCTTCTGCTCTGCCAGCAACTGCCTGGCTAGGGCTGGGGGCTCAGGGCTCATGGTCTTGGGGATAGCTGCCTGGCCAGCAACAAGGCTGGGGGCCAACTACGCAGACAGCCCAGGGACCAGCTGCCTGACCAACGGTAGTGGCAGTGTGCCATTGGCCCCGCTCCAATATCCAACACCTCCTGTTTTCTAAGTGCTCCAGATAATAATGTTTATACTGTATTAATATCTCATATATATTAATTAATTTATTCTTAGCAACCATCAGACAATAGACGATAGATAGCATTGCACATATGTGTAAACAACATATCTCAACACTCCAGGAATTTTCTTTACAGTGGCAGAGTTGGGCCAAGATTTTCAGAATTGTGTCCTTGCAGTTAGTCTCCAAAAACCTTATCTAGGAGTTTGAAAGAGTGGCCTAATTTTCAAATGGAGCTTCTGCATGCTCTGCACTTTTGAAATTGGGTCCCATATTCAGGAGCCTAAGTCTGTGATCCTGCAAAGACTCACGAATCTGCTTTAACTTTATGTATTGCCACATTACATAAAATTCAGGGCATGTGTACATCTTTGTAGGATAAAGTCCAAAAATAAGGATGTAAGAACCCAGCTTTAGTCACCCAGCTTTGTATATTTAGGCCATGAATAAAGTCCATAAAGTAGAGATTGGGGCCTGATTATCATTTATACCAAGGCCAATTATGTAGCTCCGGCAGTGTGAGGTGGCCTTAGCACTGGATGTAAATCATACTTAGGTACCTAAGATGGCCTGAGTATTAGTGGACTGTCATCTTTAAACAGCCAGAGCAATGCAGACTGGCCTTGGTGTATGTGAGAGTCAAGTTATGCTCTCAAAATTGTTTTTTGCTCTGAGTCTGACCCAACAGCTACTGAGGTGAAAAGATATCATTGATTTCCCCTATGTCATTTACATTGCATTTCTTTCAGCATGGACAAGCAAAATAAAGCTTTGTTTATGTTGCATTTAATTTTCAGTGCCTCAAGTCTTAGGAAAATAATGAAATTATTATCAATAATTATTTTATAACTTTATTTGTGATAGTTCTCAAAGACCCCAATGAGGATTTCATCAACTGTTTAAGTGCTGTACTAATACATGTATTGCTCTAGAGAGGAACCATATAATTGTCTAATTTAACACAAGACACAAGGAGCAACTTTAACTGCAAGATGGAAGTGAGGCAAGAGGATGAAAGTAACAGTAATAAGATCATATACCTAATTCTATATCAAACACTGTGCAGGTGAATATTGTGCCCAGATGGTTACAGCTGTTCTGACATACTTTTTACAAACATCATTTCTGTTCAGGAAGCAAGAGCAGTTCCCATAGCACCTATTATATTCAGACAGCACAGAGGAATATCTGATTTAAAAAAAAAGTCTCTTTCCTCACCTCTCTTCCTTCCTCTGGCCACTCTGACATTTTGCTACACACAGATTTGGGGGCAAAGCTGACCCAGAAAAGTCTATGTATACATAAATGTTTTGTAGTGAATACTTCCTATTGTAACACCCTGCAGTAGCTGCAGCTAACCAATTCTTTTGTCTAAATTACAGGGAGTTGTTGACAAAATCCATGGAGCATCCAGATTGCAAAGCACGTTCTGTCGACTTACTGTTGACAGAATACAGCATTTTGTTGACAGCTGTAACCTGCTCGCCATGAGGAAAAATGCCACTGTCTAGACAGATCTGTCAACAAAATGCCAGTCAAGACATTCCAGGGGGCCTTGTGTCAACACAAAGGGCCTTCAGGATGCCTGGCAGACACTCTGTCCACAGCAAGCAGTGCTCTATGGTTCTTGCCTCTGGCCCCTTCTAAAGCTGCAGGGAGCCTGGATAACCCCATGTCAGGAAGATGAGAGTGTGCAAACAGCAGGGCTACCATCTGCTCCCACAGCCACACCCTGGTGAGAGTATTGCTAGATGGCAGAACTCGAGGCACCCCAAGACCTCCCTGGGCCCTCGAGGGAGCAGAATGAGGGGTCCCAGGATCCACCCCCAGTCTCTGAGAAGTAGGCCTGCTCCTGAAGCAGGGGTGAGGTCCAGACCTTTTTGGGCCTGTGATGGGAGAAAGAAACCCTCCAGCATGACTGCGTACTATTAATAACTACTCTCTAAGAATGGTTATCCAGCCAGTTATGCACCCACCTCATAGTAGGCCCATCTAAGTTGTATTTGCCTAGCTTATTGACAAGGAGATAATGTGAGACTGTATCAAATGCGTATTAAACCTCTTTTTCATGTGTGTCCTCAGCCACGCAGTTAGGAACCTGGACTGTGGAGTCTAGGTAAAATACAGACTTGATGGGTCACTTTTTGACCTTCATCGTTTGAATGCTAAAACCAAGAAGCTTGAAAGGCTCATCCTTGAAGCCCCTTTTGCTGACAACTGTACACTTATGGAACACAAGGAATCTGATTGCCAGCTCATCATCAACAAGTTTGCTGATGCCACTCACCTCTTTGGTTTGACCATCAGCCTAGGAAAGACCGAGGTACTGTTTCAACCTGCTCCAGGATCTGCTGTTCTCCCCACTTCAATCTTTATTGAAGGAACAGAGTTAAAAACAGTGGAGGAGTTCAAGTACCTTCTCAATGTGATAGCCAATGATGGCTCCCTTGACAAAGAAATCAATGTCAGAATCTGCCATGCCAGCCGGGCACTAGGACGTCTGAGAGCAAGAGTGTTGAATCAGCACAAAATCTGACAGTCCACTAAACTGAAAGTGTACAAGGCTGGAGTCCTGACCAGTCTCCTGTATGTCTGTGAAGCCTGGACCTTGTACAGAAAACATGTAAAACTGCTGGAGCGCTTCCACACTCGCAGCCTGAGGTCAATACTGCACATTCGATGGCAGGACAGAGTTACAAATCTGGAAGTCCTGGACAGAGCAGGAACCACGAGCATCGAAGCCATGATTCTGAAAGCCCAGCTTCTCTGGACAGGGCACGTCATATGAATGGAGGACTCAAGACTCCCTGAGCAACTCCTCTACAGTGAACTCTCCCAGGACAAAAAGAATCAAGGTATATCACAAGAGATATAAAGACTGCGTGAAGGCCAACATTGCTCATGCTGGTTTAAAACCAGATCAGCTCGAGCAGCATGCAAAAGACCGAACAGGCTGGTGTGCTGTCGTACGACACGTGTGTGACAACTTTGAAGAGCAGTGACACATATGCTCATTCATGCTCATGAGAGGAAGAAAGCAACAGCAGCAGCCATACCAACAGAGCCAGGACAATTCCCTTGCCCCCTCTGTGAATGTCTATGCCATTCAAAGCTTGGACGACTCAGCCACATGCAAGTCCACAACCGATGAGCCTGTGCAAGCTCAAGATGTCATTGTCAGACATGATGGACTACCTACAACTATCAAATGCCTTACTAAAATCTAGGTATACCACATCCACTACTTCTCCGTTATCCACAAGACTTGTTACCCTGCCAAAGAAAGCTATCAGATTGGTCTGGCATGATTTGTTCTTCACAAATTCATGCTGGCTGTTACCTATCATCTCACTTTCTTGCAGATGTTTGCAGATGAATTCGTCAATCACTTGCTCCATTATCTTTCCTGGCACAGAAGTTAAACTGACTGGTTTGTAGTTTTGTGTGTTATTCTTTTTTTCTTTTTTTTATAAATGGGAACTATATTTGCCCTTTTTCAGTCTTCTGGAGTCTTTCCTGATTTCCAGGACATTTTTTTAGTTTTTTCAGTTTTGAGTAAAACCCACTTATTTGTTTACCACACCTGCGTCCATGAGTCAGGGGTGTCCTGCCAAACAGTCATGGGGAGGGGTGAAGAGATGAAGAGAGTGGTCATAATGGGGACAAGGCAGGGCTGTGGGCCTGAGGCCCTTGCTGGGGTGCCCTAGGGACAGTCACTGGGGCCATGGGAAAAAAGCTTTCCCTCAGGGACTCATGGATCTGCAGCCCTCACAACTGGCATCTGCCCCCCACCCCAGAAGGAAGGCCAATGTTGTGCAGGGTACAACATGCAGCCACAACTTGGCGGGTGAGCTTTCCTTGCCAATTTCCAAGCAGGTCAGCAGGCACCTGAAGCATGATGCAGAGTGGTATCTGAACGGGATGAATGTGCCCACCCCCTCTCTCCAGCATAGGCCAGAGTTGCAGAACACACGGGCATCATGTGACCAGCCTGCCCACCCAAAATAAATGACTGTGAACTGTTCCTGGTGGTCAACCACAGCCCATAACACCATGAAGAAATAGCCTTGAAGTTTATGAAATAAGAAATAGCCTTGGCTGCACTATGCTCTGGGGCACAAATCAGGATGTGCATCCCATCAATGGCCCTGATGCAGTTCAGGAACCCCAAGATGGCAAATCCAACCACAACTTAGTTGAGGTCTCCCATATGGATGACCCTCCACAGCAGGATCGTGTTGATGTCTGTAACAACCTGGAGAGGGAGGTAACTGACCCTACACATCCAGTCCCCAGCCCTACCCCAAGCTGTCTGTGAGGCCCTCCCCCACAAGGCCATCCCCCCAGCAGCAAGACTTTGCAAAGGTGGGATTGCACAGTCCCCAGGGATGTGGCTACCCCCCCAACCCCATCCCTTGAGCCCTTGACCCCATTTTCCGAGGGTCACTCTTTGGCAGGACACCCCCAACTCATGCAGGGACTGCAGCCTAAGAGTGTGTTACCTTCATGAGGCGGACTCCAACAGGGGACCGCCCCACACTGAACTGATTGCCCACTGAGTGGTGGCTGTTGGGGACGACAAGCTTCCAGAGGGCAATTGTGACCCGCTTCTCCATGGAGATGGAGGGCCACAGCTGGGTGTCCTGTCTCCAGAGGGTGGGGGCAAGCCAGGCACAGAGCTCCAGGAAGGAGCCACTGCTGGTCACTGAAGTTCTAGAGCCAATGCTGATTGTCCCACTGCCCCATGACCAGTCAGTCCCACCAGTCAGAACTGGTGCAGTGCCTCTAGAGCTGCCTATGCACTGGCAGGAGTGTGAGAGTGGGCAGATGCAGGTGTGAACATCCTGTAGACAAGCTGATGTCCTCACAGGTGGTTTTGGGCTTGCCTGCTGTAAGAAAGAAGAGGATGGCAGTCAGGAAGTTCCAGCTGCTGCAACATCTCAGTGTGGGGCCACCACAAGCCTAGGGGCAGCTCTGACAGCATGGCTCCCAGGGACCGGCTGTGTCACCCACAAAACTGAGAAGCCCTGTGCCAGCTGTGCTATCCCTTAAGGAAGTAGGCATGCTCACAGCAGAGGCAGGGAACTGGTGTGTCGGGGGGGAGTCCCTTTACGGACACATCTCAATGGGGCTCCTGGAGGGAACTGGTGACCTTCCACCCTGTCTGATGGTGTTACAGGTGGCTGTTTTGCAGATAGGTTGGCCAAGCAGCCTGGCTGCTATCTTTTGATGGAGTAGATTACTCTTCCTATCCACCTTGCAGTATGGACACAATCTGTCAACATAAGTTCTGTCACAAGGTATCTTCCAGCACAAACTTCTGACAACAAATCACTGCAATCTAGACATAGACTTAGTTTCTACTGGTTCTGAGGTATGAGTCTTTGATTTTTGCTTTCCATGAGCACTTTGAGAGCATAAATGTGCCCAAAAAGTAGAAATATTCATAAAAGGATGATGTGAGATGGTGGAAGCAAACTGTTTTAAAATTTTAAACCAATATTAATGGAATTCTCCCTCTTGCACCCAATATTTTCTCAGCTTATATACCACTCTGCTGAGCTTGGTTAGTTGGCAACAAAATAGCAAAAAGTGAAAAAATAAAAAGGATACACAATTGAGCCAAAGATAATGCAAGTATAAAATAACCTCAATTCATTGCACTCTCCATGGACATAAAAAGCCGACTAACACTGATACTGATACTGATACTGATACTGAGCTACCGGAGAATATTTTAGGACTTGCTTGCTCTTCTCGTGCCATGGAAATCAAACTTCAAACTCTGAATGCTATACAAGAAAAAGAAAGGAGTTAGGAAAGCATGGCACAGTGAGAATGAATTAGAGAATAGAAGATTTTGGAGATGGGACAGTTCTATTGAATTATCCTCTGAATCCTACTGCCAATAATTAAACCACTGGTGATTTCTCCAGTCCAGTTTAAAAGACTCAGGTAATAGTGCTTCTACTACATCACTGGCAAAATTATTCTACCATATCCGTTAGGTACTAAGACTAAATTTTCCTTTGGATAAATTTTATCCTTCCAAATGCATCCCTTGGTTGCAGGATGCAATATATACTGGTTCTAAGTTAAACATATATTTATTTCCTATGTTGTAGCAGACATTGCTCTACTCTAATTTTGTTCCCAGCATTTATAAGGATTTTCTGTGATCTCATATACATAAAGCTATTTTTACCTTCTTATTCTGCATAAATGACATCCTTTTCCCCCCTCAGTTCCATTATTTCCAAACAAACAAGCACACCACTACCACCACATGCATGATGTATTTTACCATATATTTTGTGTTATACAGTAGATTTACGTGTAGCATACTCCTGCCTGAATTTCAAAGGCAACTGGTAATTCACAGTACAGGTTAGCAAACTTCCATATAAGTGAATAGTTTAATTTCTTTAAATACATAATTTCTTGCCCTGAATCTGACAAGTGGACTCATATACACTTGTACCTTTTTAATCCAGCAACCTAGGGAAATAGGCTATGAGCACTTATGGAATTTTCCAGATCCTGGGTGTTCCTGTATACTTTTTGTTTTCAAGGTGAGAATAAACCATTTTGCAATGTACTAAAGTTTTATTTCACTTGTAACATAGACAGCAATACATTTGGGGTCTGGGATACAAGAGCATGCTGGGTGGTGGTGGTGCAGGGTCTGGGTGTGAGGGTGATAAGGGTTGGGCTGCTTACCTAGTGTCCTGCTCCCAGGATCATACGTGGTTCCTCACTGCCCCCGCCCCTCCCCCCACTCTCTGGCCTGCACCCCACTACCACGTGAGTAGTAGGAGAAAAGCCTCAATACAACCACTTTGCTATGCTGCCATTCCCTCAACTGATAGCAAGTGGGAGCGGCAACATGCAGAGTCGCTTCTTCCTTCCTTTGCTAAGGTCTGAATCACAGGTGTTCTCAAGTCAGGGCAACCCAGATTAGGGAGATTTAAGTGTATATCTGGCGCATTCAGGAGAATTTTCTTTATTGAAATGTTTAAATGCCATTTGTCCTTTGTAAACTCTTCAGCTTCAATAACAAATGCACTACCCAAGAATGGGAAAATGTCAATCTAAACAGTTATATTCCATTTAATAACACACAATACGTATTAAATAAAAGTCAATTTGTTTGAAAAGCTCCTATTTTCCTGTGGCTTTTTATTACAATTTACAGACATGCTATGGAAGTGATGCTACTGGAACACTATTGTCTATCGGTAAGGTACCAAGCTTGCAATCAGGAGACCTGGGTCTCTTCTTGGTTCTGCCTCTGACCTACTTTGTGACACTGTAAAATGGGAATAATGATATTTAGCATATTTTAATATATTTAGTGTAACATTGAGTTTTATTGATTTAAACATTGTTGAAGAGCTAGAAAGTGGGGGTGGATTCCACAGTAAATCTCAGATGTTGGGAGCAAAACTTAAAACTTAAAACTGTTTTCCCAGCACAGCCTCATGTGGGAAATGAAGTTTGGGTGTCTGGTCACCTATAGGCTGTGCTCTCTGTTTGGACTACATCTCCCATGATCCACCTTGTTTCCATTCTTGGTTGAATTCATCCATAGAGGAGAAAGGTAGCCAGAGGCAGCTGAATTATTCATCGTGAATTACCAATGTGACACATTTCAGCTTGGGGGAATTTAATTTTTTAATGCAAAAGGCAACATTTTATGTCAAAAATTTCTATTAAAAATTTCCTTTGGCCAAAAACCCAATCTTCTGTCAAATAATATTTAGCAAAAATTTCCAGCCATTGCTAGCAGCCTTACAGCCCATGAAACTCTTACATGTCTCTCCAAACACTGAGGTAAATGCTTCTCTGCTTGCCTAATGCTTTCAACTGACATTATACAAATTGTTGGCAGTGTTTCAGTCATGTTGGTCATAAGATAGGAACAACATGATAGGGGAGGTAATATCTTTTTCACTGAACCCAACTTTATTTGGTATATGGGACAAGCATTCAAACACTACAAAGTTCTTCTTCAGATCCAGGAAAAGTAACCAAAGTGTCTGAGCTGAACACAAGTCAGGACAGATTGTTAAGCATAAGAGAGTCACACATACTGTGGAAGATCACGTGAAGTGTGGAATTAAAGGGTTAGCAGACCCCAGAGTGTTACAAATTGTCATAATGAGCCATAAAACCAATGTCCTTATGAAATACATTTTTTAACATATAGCAGAGTTATGAATTTCAGTTCCCTGTTTCATCTCTTCAAGCTGTGCAGGTTTTCTTTAAGGACAAGGACTAACAGGTCAGATATAGAATGACCACTTTTTAAAAAGTGACACATTTTTGTCTTTTACTATTTGAGAGAATAGTGATTTTCTGCTTTCACCAGCACAGCTCTTGTTTGGAGCATTACATAAGTTTTAAGTTAAGGACCAAGTAAATAAGTTCTCAATTAAAATAATCAATGCACCATTCAGGAGGGAGCTCTCGGGGGACACTAAAAACCTTAAGCTAATTGGAGGCTTGTACAGTAAGAACAGCCGGATGCTGACTCTGCCAATTATAAAATCCAACTGGCTCTTTCTAGAGAGGCAGCCTAGTTCAGTGGAGTATGTCAGTGACTGCTGTTTGGATTTATGAGACCCAGGATGAAAGGAGAATAAACACATCAGTGGGGAGGGCAAAGTATATCTAGGGAAACATGTCCCATTAGAATGGCATTTTAGTTATCCAGAGTTTGGTTCAACAAACCTCTATTTTTGTATTTAGCACTGTGAATAAAAAACTATGATTACTAGTCTCTAATAAATTCACTTTAGAACCAGAAATGAATGATCTCATCTGGACAATGCACGTATTGATCTGAACCTGTAATGAAGATGAACTAGTTAGTTAGTTAATATTTGAGAACAGTGGCTATAGCTGCACTTAGGAAAAACTTTGAAATGGCCATGCTAATGTCCAAATCAAAGAATACTAATGAGGGGCTAATAGGAATAAGGGGATTTCAATGTTCACAGCGTCCTTTTGAAAAGGACCCCCATGTAGACGAGCCACATGCGCGAACAAAATGCGCCACTTTCAAAGTGCCACAGCCAGCAGCATGCTAATGAGGGGCTGAATATTCATTCCAGCGCCTCACTAGTACTGTTCAATTTGGCCACTCATGTGGCCATTTTGAAGTTTTTCCTAAGTGCAGACATGGCCAGTTTGAAAAATATAAAGCAAATGGTGAAATATTAAAGGTTTAATTCTAGTACCTTTATTCACATTGGCTACATCTACACTAGCATTCCTCTTTTGAAACAGGCAAGCAAATGAGGGAAATCAAAAATGCAAATGAGGTGCAGATTTATATATCTGACACTTCATTTGCATACTCTCCTTTCAAAAGAAGAAAAGCAGTGTAGATGAGGCTCTTTCAGAAAGAAACCCCATTTTCGAAGGAACCCTTATTCCTAATTTTTTTTAGGAACAAGGGTTCTTTTGAAAATGGGGTTTATTTTTGAAGGAGACGCATCTACACTGCTTTTCTTCTTTCAAAAGGAGAATATGCAAATAAGGTGCCAGATATGTAAATCTGCACCTCATTTGCATTTTTGATTTCCTTCATTTGCATGCCTCTTTCGAAAGGGGAATGCTAGTGTAGATGTAGCTACTGAGTAGTATCTTACTTTGAATAGACCAATTCAAATATGCAACTATGTGAGGGATAAGAGACCTTCATCATGTAAAGGAGACAGAATCAGGCTCTGTATATGCCTTCCAATGGCAGTAGTTTGCAGCAAAATACTTACAGCCCCTGTACCTACAACTTTTGTGGTCATAGTATTCATACATTTTGAGGCAAGTTTGACCCTTCTCTAATTTCAACAGCAAGAACACTACCTGGTAACAATCTGAATAACCTTTTTTTTTTTTCCCTGAAATCTTACTCTGATACAGCATATGTCAAGCAGCCAACATATTTGACCCAGACGTACTGAGTAAACCCCACAGATTATTTGTCAAGCAAATTTTGGAGACCAATATTTGTTTTTTTATTTAATTGGTATGCAAATAAGGAAACAAGATAACATTTGTGCTCGATACAGTTGTCACTTCAAATTCTAGTAACATTCATTATCATGCTTACAGATGTTTTTTTCACACCTAACATCTGCCAGTACTACCTAAATCCCAGGAAGTCTACAAACCTGTGCAAACTTCCCCTTCGTCTCTCTCACTTTCTGTTATCTGTTCCATGCACACTAATTTTGTGCATCTGAGGCCTCTGCTCGCCAGAATTATGCCTGCTTCCTAACACCTCTGCCTCCAGAGCTTTAGATTTGAAATTGAACAGACACAGAGCCAATTTATCATAGGATGACATGTGTCATGTTCATGGTATAACCAGAGGGACCTATTGTATGCATTGTATTTATCCTTTTGTTGTCAACATGGACAAAGACTATACAGGCAATAAGCAGCTAGTAAACTTATAAACATGATACATATACTTAGCTGAGGTAATGATAATAATTTATTTCAAAATGTACTACTAAATAATTTTCCTTAACACCAGATTTCCTTTGTTAAATAATCATCTGTCATTCAGGCATGCGGCATATTAAAATATGTGATACCAATGCATTAGCTAGTAATTCTTCAAAGAAAAAAAACACAGTTCACACATATTGCTTTTGCAAATAAAAATCATAATCACATTTAATGACACACACAAATACATAAACTAAGCACATCATATCTAGATATAAATGCAAACACAAGTATCATTAATACAGGATGGTATACCACCAGAGGTAATCAAGTGTGCCACAGACACTCTCCTGGAACCCCTACATGAGCTACTGTGCCTGTGCTGGAGGGAGGGAGAGGTTCCACAGGACATGCGCAACACTAACATCATAACCTTGTATAAGAACAAAGGAGCTGGAAGTGACTGCAACAATTACCGTGGAATCTCCCTCCTAAGCATCACTGGTAAACTGTTTGCTCACGTCATCCTCAGCAGACTCCAGAAGATTGCTGAGAGGGTATATCCTGAATCACAGTGCGGATTCTGCGCAGAGAGATCCACTGTCGACATGGTCTTCTCTCTGAGGCAGCTGCAGGAGAAATGCAGGGAGCAGAGGAAGCCACTCTATGTTGCCTTCATCGACCTAACCAAGACCTTTGACTTGGTCAGCAGGGGTGGACTGTTCACACTGCTCCACAAGATAGGTTGTCCGCCACGGTTACTCAAGGTGATCCAGTCTTTCCACAAAGACATGAGAGGAACCATCCAGTACGATGGCATGTTATCGGGTGCTTTCAGCATCAGGAGAGGCGTCAAACAAGGATGCGTCCTTGCTCCGACCTTGTTCAGGATCTTCTTCGCACTCCTCCTTAAACACGCCTTTGGATCTTCAACAGAGGGCACCTTTTTGCACACAAGATCTGACGGGAAACTGTTTAATCGTGCAAGGCTGAAAGCTAAATGTAAGGTGCAGGAAGTCCTCATCTGTTTGCAGATGACGCTGCTGTTGTGTCACACATAGAAGACCAGCTTCAGAAGCTGCTGGATCGGTTCTCCAAAGCATGCAAGGACTTTGGGCTCTCCATCAGCCTAAAGAAGACAAATGTACTTGCTCAGAACGTTGCTGATTCTCCATCAATCAGCATTGACAACTATATGTTAGAGGTTGTCCACGAGTTCGTTTACCTCGGGTGCACCATCACTGACACCCTGTCCTTGGAGACTGAGCTAAATAGGAGGATCGGTAAAGCAGCCACAACTCTGTCCAGACTCAGCGAGAGAGTGTGGAATAACAACAAGCTTTAAACTCACACCAAAATGCAAGTCTGCAGAGCCTGCATCCTCAGCACCCTCCTTTACGGCAGCGAGACTTGGACCCTGTACGCCCGCCAGGAAAAGAGGCTGAACATCTTCCACTTGCGCTGCCTCAGGCACATCCTTGGAATATAGTGGAAGGACAGAGTGTCCAACACTACCGTCCTTGAGCAAGCTGGAATCCCAACTATGCACACCTTCCTCAGGCAGCGGCGGCTCCGCTGGCCTGGCCACGTCCACAGGATGAATGATGGAAGGATCCCAAAAGACATCCTGTATGGCGAGCTAGCCTCTGGCAAAAGACCTCCCGGATGCCCCCAGCTGCGCTACAAAGATGTTTGCAAGACGGACCTCAGGGAAGTAGACATCAAGCCAGACAGCTGGGAGGAGCTGGCAGACAATTGCAGCAGATGGAGGCAGGAACTATACAAGGGCCTTCAGAAGGGTGAGTTGAGGATCAGACAGCTAGCAAAGGAGAGGCGAGCCCACAGAAAGCACAGCAAGGACCTGCCAGACACCCGTTACATATGCAACAGATGCAGCAAGGACTGTCACTCTCGTGTGGGTCTTCACAGTCACAGCCAACGCTGCAAATGAGGATGCCAAACAGAACTACGAAGGGCGCATTCCACAGTCTATGTAGACTGAAGGGTGCTACTACTACTAGTACCCCATGCTGTGGTCCAGGGCCCATCCAGCGCACCAGCGCAGTTGGGGAAGCCCAGAGCTGTGAATCCTGGGAGGGTGGCATCAAAGTCCCCAACACAGATGACCCTCCACAGGACAACAGCATTGACTGCTCTGACAACCTGCATGGGATGGAAGGTGTAAGCACCTGTGAGTGCATGGCAAGGTACCCTGGACCCCCCCATCTCTCGTCCCCACCCCCCAAAGCCCCAGCCCTCTCTCCTGACCCCTCTCCCCTGTACCCTCCAGGACCCCCGCCCTTGGTCCCTGAAGATCCACCTTGCCAGGAAGCCCCCACTCCCTTTCCCGTGTCAGCTGTCTGACTTGTGCATACCTTACCCCCATGAGGATGGCCCTAACAGTTGCTTTGCCCACCCCAAACTGATGCCCTGCTGACCGGTGGCTGCCTGGGATGGCCAGCTTCCATACTGTGATAACGACCCTCTTCTCCATGGGAAGTGTGAGCCTCATACAGGTGTCCTGGTGCTGGAGGGCATGGGTGAGCCAGTGACATAGTTCCAGAAACATCCGCTTGGTCACACGGAAATTCTGGAGGTAGTGGTCATTGTCCCACTCACCCATCATGAGCCAGTCCCACCACTTGGAGCCTGTGGCATAGCGCCACAGGTGCTGAATTGTCCGTGGGACAGAGCACAGACAGTGCCCTTTGGAGGGGGTCAGCATGACCTCAGTGAGAGGGGTCAGCCATCGGAGGAGGTAGAGGGCTGCAATGACCACTGTGAGCAGCAGGTGGACCACGGTTTCAGGGATTTCCCCATCAGGGAGCTACTGGGGATCCATAAGGGTATCTGCAATGGCTCCACTCTGTGCATGGAGTCTGCTGTGCTACGGACAGCCTGGCTGTCCCCAGCATTTGCACAGCGAGAGTGCTGGGGAGTCTTTAAGGAAGCAGCTGGCTGCAGCCCCCAGAAGGGCTTGTCAGCCATGCGACCCCCATCTGCGGCCATTTTCTGCTCCGTTCTTCCAAAAGAGTAGATGGGACTGTGTGGATTCTCTTGTTCAAAAGATCAGGCAGGTCTTTCGAGAGTGTGGATTGAAGGCTCGAGCCACATTTTGTGTGTAGACATGCTCTTTCAAAAGGTAATCTTCCAAAAGATACCCTTCAGAAGATCGCCTTTCAAAAGAGAGCTGTAGTGTAGATGTAGCCATTACGAATAGAATTATTTTAACAGAATAACCATTTATGATGGAATTTGTGGGGAACTGAACATTTTCATAACTAAATACCATATATTTACAAACAACATGTAGCATGATACAAGAGTCTTACACGACTGCTGATGTGTTTTGTTAGAATACAGACTAACACGGCTACCTCTCTATTACTAGAATCTAGCAGGGTTAGACAGGACTGCAAAGGTCATCTCACCTCACTTCGTTCAAGATTCAGTACCTGTTGTGTCTAAAAATACAAGACAGATGATCATCCTGCCTCCTTTTGAAAATCTCCAGTAAAGAAGCTTCCACAACCTCCTGACATTATCTGTTCCCTCGTCCTACTGTTCTTACAATTGAGAAGTTTTTTCCTGAGATTTAACCTAAATCTGCTGCGGTGCCGTACCCATCACCTCTTGCCTTGCAAAAGAATAACTTTTCTCTAGATTTTTTTGGATCAGCCTTCCAAATATCTGAAGATGGCTATCAGGTCCTCCCTTCATCTCCTCTTGTCCAAAGTAAACATATCCAGCTCCTTCAGCCTTTCTTTTTACAGCTTGCATTCCACATTTTTTTTTTTGTTTTGGCTCTTGCCTCTGAATCCTTTGCAGTGTCTCTACAGTCTTACTATACCTTTGTGACCAGAACTGGATATAGTACTCCATCTGAGGCCTAACCAGCCCTGAGGAGAGTGGAACTATTAATCCTACTATGCCTTTGTCACTGCAACCTAAATTTTTTGCCACAACATCACATTGCTGACTCTTGCTGAGACTTCGATCCACCACAATCCCCAAATCCTTCTCCATTTGTGCATTTGGTCTTTTTTTTACTTTTTTTTAAATTTCATTTTGTTGTTTAGAGCCAAGTTCTCCAGTTTATCAAGATCCACCTGAATTTTAGCTAGATTTTCCAAAGACCTTCCAGTTCCCCACCACAGCTTTGTGAAATATGCAAACTTGATTGGTATGTTCTCTGTACCTACTTCCAAGTCAGTACTAAAGATATTAAATAACATTGGACCCAGAACAGATCCTGGTGCAACCCCTCTTAAGACCTCCTTCTAATCTGACATCATGCCATTAATAATTACTCTGTGGCTGTGTCTACGCTAGCCCCAAACTTCGAAATGGCTACGCAAATGGCCATTTCGAAGTTTACTAATGAAGTGCTCAAATGCATATTCAGTGCTTCATTAGCATGCGGGCGGCCATGGCACTTCGAAATTGATGCGCCTCGCTGCCGCGCGGCTCGTCCCAACAGGGCTCCTTTTTGAAAGGACCCCACCTACTTCAAAGTCCCCTTATTCCCATCAGCTCATGGAAATAAGGGGACTTTGAAGTAGGTGGGGTCCTTTCAAAAAGGAGCCCCGTTGGGACGAGCTGTGCAGCGGCAAGGCACATCGATTTCGAAGTGCCGCGGCTGCCCGCATGCTAATGAAGCGCTGAATATCATAGAATCTTAGAAGAGTAGGACTGGAAGGGACCTCGAGAGGCCATCGAGTCCAGCCCCCTGCCCTCATGGCAGGACCAAGCACTTTCTAGACCATCCCTGAAAGCCATCTATCTAACCTCTTCTTAAATATCTCCAGTGATGGAGATTTTACCACCTCCCTTGGCAATTCATTCCACTGTTTGATCACCCTGACAGTTAGGAACTTTTTCCTAATGTCCATCCTGAACCTCCCCTGCTGCAATTTAAGTCCACTGCCTCTTGTTCTATCCTCGGAGGCAAGGAAGAACAAGTTCCCTCTCTCTGCCTTATGACACCCTTTCAGATACCTGAAAACTGTTATCATGTCCCCCCTCAATCTTCTCTTTTCCAAACTAAACAAGCCCAATTCTTTCAGCCTTTCTTCATAGGTCATGTTCTCTAGACCTTTGATCATTCTCGTTGCTCTCCTCTGGATGCTCTCCAATTTCTCCACATCCTTCCTGAACTGCGGTGCCCAGAACTGGACACAATACTCCAGCTGAGGCCTAACCAGCGCAGAGTAGAGCGGGAGAATGACTTCTCGTGTCTTGTTCATGTTCATATGTATTTCAGCGCTTCATTAGTAAATTTCAAAATGGCAATTTGCATGGCAATTTTGAAGTTTGGGGCTAGTGTAGACATAGCCTGTGTGTGAGGTTATTTACCCAATTATGCATCCACTTAATTATAGTTCTGTTGAGCCCATATTTCTCCAGCTTGCTTACCAAAATATCAGTGTATGACTGTGCTCCTTCTATCCACAACATCAGTTACCATGTCAAAGAAGGAAGTTAATCTTATTTGGCATGTTCTACTTCTTCTTGAACTGAGCCATCATCAATCGATGGATCTCATCTTCTATGAGCCCATTAAAATCAAGAGGTAAATCTTTAGCATCTAGAGAGATACCTACACATATGAATGTATTTAAGTGAGGCTGGCTTGTGAGTTCCAACCCCGCTCTATCTTCTCACGAGGACAATCATGCATGGGCACAAGAACTGTGACATGTACACTGGAGGGAGAGAGCGCAGGTTTGAAATCAGGGTTTCCTTCTTCTAGTCTGATGCACCTAAAAAGGCGTAGTGAGCTCAGTCTGTCCTGATCTGGAATCAGAGTTTCCCTTCTCCTAGGTACTGTTGATCCCTGGTGCCTTATTCCATATTATCTGGCACAACCACTTGAGCTCACTCCATGGAGGGCTTCCTCAATCTGCCACCCTGAGGATGTGCCTCAGTGCTGTAACAATGACTTGTTCACTGCCAGTCAGTGTGGTTTTATCAGGATTTCTTCTTTCATTCTCTTGGTATACACAAATTGAATATTTTATACATTGCTCTACCACTTTCACATGTATCAAAGACAGTCTACAGTTTCCAGTGTCTGCCTTTTTCCCCTTTTAAAGATGGACACAATTTAGGCCCTTCTCCAGTCTTCTGGGACTAATCCTGTCATCCATGGTTTGTAAATATTATTGTCAATGGCTTTGAGATTTCTTCAGCTAATCCCTTCAGTACCATAGTGTCAAACCCATTCAGCCCCTCTGATGTTAATTCATTCAAATTGATCAGATCTGAGTATTCTTCCCTTTATTGTCTGTCATAACTTCACTTGTTATCCAGTCACATGTTATTTTTGTGAAAAGAATGAAGCAAAAGTAGGCACTGAGCAGCTCTGCTTTTGTATTGTCTTCCATTACCAGCTCATTGTCTCCACTGAGCAACAGACCCATACTATCCTTGTCTGATGCATCTGGAGAGCCTCTTCATGTTTGTAACTCATTCTTTGCCTTGGTTTTCTTGATTTTCTTCCAACATGCTTGGTCTACTCCCATGTCTGCTTCCTTTGTGACATTTGCCTTCTTCCATTTCTTGCGTGTATCCCTTTTGGAGTTTAGGCAGCTAAAAAGCTCCTTGTGCAGCCACATTGGGCTCTTATGGCCCTTCTTATTTTTATCTCTTCTTATCTTTTTCAACAATAATAGTGGAACAAACAACATTTTTATATCCTGCTACTTGCTGTTATAATACAGAGATGTAAAAGGAGAAGGAAAATTTAAGGTCAAGGCTCCTACAGCTGCCCTTCTCATATGTCACAGGCTGGGCCATTCCAGTTTTTGAGTCCCCAAAATGCACAGCAGCAGATTCCACTGCCGAAAAATTGAACAAGCAAAAAAAAAAAAACTTTCCTCAAACTCAGGATATGTTCATCATTTAATTCAAATGAAGGCTGAAGTCTCTGGTCTTATTTATGCCTCTTCACACATTCATTTTAGAAACACTCCCAGAAAAACAATTATAGTCTCAGAGAAACTCATGATCAGATACTAGAATATGTTATGACATGAGATCTTCAGGTAATTAACTATACTTTAAAATGGATTGGACTGAGTAAAATTCAAAAGAAACAGAAATGGAACAGTAATACTATATGCTGGAATAAAAGGTAACAGGAACTAGATGCATACTGGGTGGGTTTTTAAAACTCACCGACAGAGAAAAGGAAAGAATTTAGTAGCGTATTTGCAATTGAAAAGTTTCTGACAACACTGCCTATGACTATCTGTGCAAACATTTTCAGTAATGTGAACATAGCAGTGACAGAGAAAAAAATATGATAGACCATGAATGTGACTTATTGAAAGCCACCAGCAAAATGTGAACTCTAGATCATACAAGGACTGTGCAAATTTTTCATCAGAAAATTTCAATTAAAGAAGGTTCATCTTTACAAGAGCCACAGACAGCTCAATCCTACAGACCTTATTCATAGTCTGGCAGTTTCAAAGGTAGTTTTACCTGAGAAGTAGAGGACCAAGATATACTATGCAGTTTTTTCTATTATTATGTTTAATCTGTTGTTCAAACATTTCCCCACCTTCACTGATACTCTTCTTTCTATCTCAGGAATGACTGAGCAGAGGTTGATGTTTGTATTTTATGCACATGAAACTATTGATTTCTATGAGATTAACTGCTGGATCAATGGGGATAAGATAGAAAGGTGATAAGATAGAAAGGCAAACATCATCAGGCAGAACAAGGCCAAAATGTCTAAGGCAAAGTAAGATATCTTTGTCTGACTTGAAAGTGGTTTAATTTGTTTCAGGGCACTACAAAAACAAACCATAAAGATAAGGTATGATTGTATATTGGTATGTTTTCAAAATAAACAGTTTCATAAATTTCAATGCCTTAAAACACTACCTGACTATTATGTTAGCCTCTTATGAGGTATGTAACAGTCTTTATCTAGTTCCTGACCAATGACATCAAAATTACTACAATGTACAAGTTTTAGTTAGATCACTTCCTAGTGTTCTGAACCACAAGGTCTAAAGTACTTTAACTCAAGAACTGCTGCTGGACCTTGGGAGCATTCCAGAAACAATCATCAATAGTTGCCTCCATGAGAAATGCTTTGTTCAGCCTTGTGTGCCACTTGGGGTCCAGGGAAATTCATAACTGAAAAAATGTGAGATCCAAAATATAATGAAGTGCTGAGTATGTACTCCAAGGCTGTGGCCACACTAAACAAGATGGGAAGATAGGGCTTTCAAAATCCAGGAGCCATTTCGAAAGGCCCCCGGCTACGCAGTTGGCATGCATTTCAAAACTGGCAGGGTCGAAGCACTTGTGGCTACCATTATGCTAATGAGGTTCTGTATATTCATGGTAGCGCCTCATTAGCATATTCCAAAGTGCCACATTACCATAGCCCTTCCAAAAGGCGAGTCTAGCGTGGCCACAGCCCAAGAGTTTTCAAAGTGGAGTTCAGTGGACATTGCATGTCTTCACACAAATGTGAACAGTGTGCAGAAGCTCATACACTCAGGTGCTAACTTCGAATAACAAAAATGAAAGCTAAGTATGGGAGGAAGAGAGGAAACAAAGAGGAGAAAGGCAAGTAAGAAAATCTGATTCTAACATAACTATTCAGTTTCTAGCTACTGCGACTAGGGGATGTGTCACTCCACAGTGGCTGATACGAGTGCTTTGAGGTGAGCTGTAATTCCATATCATGAAGGATTTTAATATTCTGAAATTTGGTTTCACTTCAGTTTGGAACAAACCCCCAGAATTTTAAAATTCTCTGTCTATGGTTATACTTCAGCAACCTGTCAACAGAAGTCCCCATCGGAAGAGATTTCCTGACACAATTTTGTGTGCACCTGCACGCAAAAGCCAATTGGAAGAGCATTCCGCTCTGACAACAGAGCCTCTGCACTGCCCAGCCACTCTTTTGACAAAACAGGCACCTGGAAGCCAGCAGACAGGGCTGCCCATTGTTCTGGATGCCCTGTCCAGAGAAGGCCCCCAGAGCATCCACAAGTTTTTTGTCAACAGAACCTGTTGACAAAAGACACTTTTCCTCATCTGAGAGAGGCAAAAGGTTGTTGGCAGAAGTGCTGACTTTTGTCAACATACAGTCAACAAAATGCATTTTGTGTGTGGACATTCCACCAGTTTTGTTGACAAACCTGGGGGGTTGCCAGCAAAACTCATGAGTGTAGTTGTAGCCTCTATGAAAGGAAAAGTCATAAGAACCCTGACTCTCAGATAGGCCACATCATGGGCTACCTACTCAGGAGAAAAACGGGAAGCCTGCCTTATTTCTGGAGGAACTTCACTGAAGAGAGAGAGAGAGAAAGAAACAAGAGAAAGGGAGAGAGAGAGAGAGAGAAAGAGAATAGTGGAAAATAAACATGAGGTACAGGTAAATTCTTAATAACCTACATCATGTACACAGACACACATACTCCTAAATTATGTCAAATTTGTCCCTGGGGTTACTATAGGATGCACATATTGCAAGATTTCCTGGTAATATGTTACCAACATTTTAATGACGGGGGAAGTCACTAGAACAGTGATGTTCCATAGGTACAGTTACAGCACTCCACCAAATAAAATTGAGCAATTCCTCCCCCAACATACCATGTTGCTCCATTGCCAGTCCTATTGACAACTCCCTTACCTGACAGGTGTTCCTGACATTGATGGTGGCAGCTGGGTTGTTCTTTGTCCTTTGGTCATGAAGCAATTTGTCAGGTGGAGAATGGATCTTCTCTGGGTCTTTCTTGGGGAATGAGTCTTCACCTGACTGATGGACTTCATTCCTACCTCCTATGAGAAACAGTATTTCCTCTTTAACGTTGGAGGATGTACCAAGGCTTCTCCCTTGTACTTGTTCTTCAAACTCCAGTCTGGAGCTATTCTGGCAGAAAAGACAGACAAGCTGCAGCAATTGCATTACACCCCCCGGCAGCACAAAACAGTTTTGTCTCACCCGCTCTTTTCAGTGCCTTTATTAACTGCTGGAGCAGTCAGTGAGGGGAAGTTGTAGGAGAGTGTAGGGATTATGGGATGTACCTACAACATTTGCCTAACAGCACTAGTGGGGAAGGAAAGGAGCTCCCCCTTGCAGCCGCATGCTGTAGTTGTGGCATGCATCCCAAGATAGTCAGCTGCTGTGATCATCTTACTCTTCATATGCTTCATAGGACAAAAAGCAGTGGGCTTAAACTGCAACAAGGGAGGTTTAAATTGGGCATTAGGAAAAACTTCCTAACTGTCAGGGTGGGTAAACACTGGAATAAATTGCCTATGGAGGTTGAGGAGTCTCCATCACCTCCATCACTGGGAATATTTAATCAAAACAAAAAAGCAGTCCTGTAGCACTTTAAAGCCTAACAGAATAATTTATTAGGTGATGAGCTTTTGTGGGGCAGACCCACTTCTTCAGATCTACAGCCCTACCAGAACAGACTCTATATATAAAGCACAGGGGTCCAAAAATTATCATCAAGGTTGACAAATAAGAAAAATTGTTATCATTGTTGGCAAATCAGATAGAAGAGTGGAGAGGTAGGTGAGGGGCAGTTAGGTAAGTGTTAGATCAAATATCAAAGTATGTGGAAGAGTCCTTATAATGGGTCAGGTAATTGCTGTCCCTGTTCAAACCAAATGTTAATGTGTCGAATTTGAATATGAATGCTAGTTCCCAACATTTTCTCTGTAGACGGTTGTTAAAGTCTCTTTTCTGCAGAACACAAACTCTCAGGTCTTTAACAGAATGGCCCATTCCATTAAAGTGGAAACATTTAACAGCAGATTAGATAGACATCTATCAGGGAAAGTCTAGATCATGGTTTCCCAAACTGATGGATGTGCCCCTGTGTGTGTGGGAGGGAATTCCGGGGGGGGGGTGAGGCAACCCCGTCCCCACCCCATCGTACCTCCCACCACAAGAAAGAGCTGACCTTTGGTTACAGCTCTCAGCCCCTGCCATTTTACATGGGTGACCTGGTGCAGGCACTATAAAAGGCAGACAGCTGACAAAGTTCCACAAGAAGCTAGCTGCTTCCTGCAAAGGTCAGTGAGTGTGATTTGGCAGGGAGAGAGGATGGGGTTCTATGGGGGCTGGGGGCACCTGGCTTTTGGGGAAAGGAAGAGGAGAGGCTCAGGCCAGGGACTCTTGGGGCTCTGGCTGCTGGCCCCAGCAGTGCGGGCCTCAGGCAACTCAGGCTGGCAGGAGGGTGGCTGCCCCTGGCAGCACGGAGCTTGGGTGGGCATCTGCGGCTGGTGGCCCCAGCAGTGCGGAGCCCAGACAGGTGGCCCCAGCAGCACGGGGCTCGGGTGGGCAGTGGGTGCAGCCTGCTCTGGTGTCTGGCATGAGGCTCAGGCAGCTGGCCAGCTGGGGCTCAGCCAGGCTCCTTCAGGCAGCCAAGAAAAACTATTTGTGCTTAATTTTAATTTTAAATAACAATTTTATATCAAGTTTTGGTGTTTATTTTAAATTACTTATTCAATTTTTTATTAAAGGGGAGGTTTGGATGATGGTAAAGAAGACGTGGCAGGGCATGAGGGTTTCGCAAAAATCAAAAATGGGATGTGATGCTGAAAAGTCTGGGAATCACTGGTCTAGATGGTGCTTAGTCCTGTGTGAGGGCAGGGCCTGGACTCTATGACCTCTTGAGGTCCCTTCCATTTCTAGTGTCCTATGATTCTGTGATTCTGTGCCCAATCTTTTCTGTACTGCTGATTCTTGGTTTGGCTGGTTGGCATGGTTTGGTTTTTTCTTTGTTTGTTACCTTAGCGCCTAGCTGCACTACTCTTGGACCAGAACCCAACCCTGAAAGATGGTTTCTTCCCCAAAGGGATTACAAGCTAAATACAAAGGAAGAAAAGGAAGAGAAGCCAAATATGTGGAAGCAGATGAATGGGAGAAGTACAAGGAAATAGATATTGGTCAGCATAATAGGCAGTTTGGATACACCAGCAAAGCACTATGGAATTTTTACATCCATTTGTGTGCCTTATGACTGCTTCTAGGATTCCTCACAGTTCCCTGATAATCAAATCCATGCCAAATTTGAAGTGTTAACAGTAATTTGCATTTCAGTTCTCCAGTCACAAAAAAGGGCCTGACACTGGTAAAACTTACACAATTAAAAAATGGGCCAGCAGATTTTCCTTGAAACGTTTCAAAACAAAAGTCACCTGTGACTGGAAATAAAGCAAAGAAGAGCATAAAAGACAGAGGTTGATAATGTTCATTCTTTTTTCCTCACTTGGAGCATCACTACATTAAGAATAGAAAATATCTTTCATTTCCAGGACATAGACTAGTTTGGTGCTTTGGATTAGATGTAGTGTTTTGAAGGTGACTCTTTATTCTATTCAGCTGCTGAACATGGCTTCTTTTCTTTAGATATAAAACAGCGAAAAAAACTGAAGTGTTGACCAGCTCTCTTGCTTTAAGCAGGTTTGTCTGTGCTCACTAGGATGCCAAGCAACTGTCTACAAAACTATACGGTGACGAAAGCTAACAAAGAAGCATACACACTTCCCACAAGCTACTGAGCAAAGCACTACATTTTTTATTTTGGTGTTTGCTTTTGTCACTTGACACTGTTTGTCAGTGGGCAGAGAAATAAGTCACTGAACTTTCCTTTATAGTGACAGTCTCAAATCAATTCTCTTTTCTAATCCCATATAGAAAAGGAGAAAGTGGTATTTGCTTTTCTTTTGGGGAATATAATATATTAATCTTCAAGGGATTATGGTGAAGGATGTATAGACTGGATGCATGCTGGGTTACAGACATCTTAGACAGTGTAACGATGGCCAAAAGATCAAACAGTCAAATACTGGCTTTATTCAGTAAACCAGTTTCAACTACTACCTTTCATCTGACAGTCTGGTGGCCAAATATCTGGTGGCTTTCCTGGCTGCCATAGACAGAAGCAGTCTCAGACTGCATGTTAACATTCTTCTAGCTATGCCTTGTCTTAAACAAGGCAGGACCTGAGAACTTCTGAGACATTTCATCTTGGCTCATGAGCCAGCTCTTGTTTCCTCCAGACAAGATACATGGCAGTTGGGTAGGCAATGGAAATTCTGTTCCACCCAGCAGCCCCCTTTGCTCCAGACGAAATAAGGCATGCAGAGTCATGTTTTCATACCTTCTATGTATTATATCTGCCATAGGAGATTGTGGGTGAAATATACATGTTATATTTATACCTGGTCATTCCCTCTTTTTTCCATCGTCTATTCTGTTTTAGCCAGCTAGCTTTCAAATCAAAGGAAGTCCAAAGTGGTCTTTCTCAGCTCCTGAAGTGTGGTCATCTGCCTCCTTTTCCCTTCAGATAATGACTTGGTTTATTTCAAAGATAACTATGCAGTTGGATCCCACAGTAGCCAGAAGTCTCAACAGATTTGACATAGTTTACTGTTTGCAGCTCCTGTGAGTTTTCATTCTGCTCTTTGACCATCCTCCAGACACCTAAACTTTGATGATATATAAGCATCTTCAGGTGAAAGTGCATAGTGACAATTTCAACACTGTCTTTTTTTCTATGCTGTACTGGACATTACCAGGTAGGCAGATGGAAAGGGCTTGGTAGGTCTCAGGCCTTTCTTCCATTCAGTAGTATGTACAAGTTAAAGGTTAATTTAATCATTTTACACCTTAGAAGACCAATTTATAATCCTAGCTGCAAAAAATTTAGACTACTATCAGGTGTGAAATTTTATTAAGTGTTAAAAAAATACCTATTTGGTTTGATTTAAATAGTACAGTTGTTTCTCTCCAAGGATAATCTTCTTAGATGCACTCAATTTTTTGGAATACAAGGCTTTGTTTATATTCAGAAAAGAAATCAAACTATGCATTTTTAGATGTGGTTTATTTCATGTAAGTCATGTGCAGGAAAATTCCAGACACATAGTTCCTTACATGAAGGTAATTTGTCACACATATATAATGGCTTTTTTTAAAAAAGGAAATGACACTGATAGCACACCTATTAGTGGGGTAGTAGTACTAATGGCCCAATCAGACAATGGCCAGGTCACAAGTTCCCACAAACCGGAGATAATTTTTATGAATAAATTGTCCATGGTGAATTATTGGCAATGCTCCATTTGGGACCAGATGTGTCCTACCATAGTTTTTGTGGTTGGGGGGAAGTGTTCTCCCTAAGCTGAGTGCTTGGATGACAGCCCAGAAGAGACTCAGGTGCCACCTATCAGGTTAGCTTTGCATCCACAGCCACCCACAGCTAGCAGCATGTGTTTTTATTGATGGTGCACATCTACACATGCCTTGTTGCACATAATAAAATGTATTCCACCCATAGAAAGAAAAAGTAAGAGGGAACACTGAATGGGGGGAGCCTTTATATAAATTATATTTCTGGCAGGACATCCTTGGTTAAGTTACTTTCAGAGAGCGTTCAGCCTTCCATAACATAGGCTACGTCTACACTAGCCCAAACTTCGAAATGGCCACGCAACTGGCCATTTTGAAGTTTACTAATGAAGCACTGAAATGCATATTCAGCACTTCATTAGCATGCGGGCGGCCGGGGCACTTCGAAATTGACGCGCCTCGCCGCCACGCGGCTCGTCCCGACGGGGCTCCTTTTCGAAAGGACCTGCCTACTTCGAAGTCCCCTTATTCCCATGGGAATTTTACACCTTAGTGTATTCCCATGGGAATAAGGGGACTTCGAAGTAGGCAGGTCTTTTCGAAAAGGAGCCCCATCGGGACGAGCCGCGCGGCGGCGAGGCGCGTCAATTTCGAAGTGCCCCGGCCGCCCGCATGCTAATGAAGCGCTGAATATGCATTTCAGTGCGTCATTAGTAAACTTCGAAATGGCCAATCGCGTGGCCATTTCGAAGTTTGGGGCTAGTGTAGATATAGCCATAAGCTACTCTTTAAAAGTGTACACCATGAAAAGCCAATAGTTCTAATCACACTTTCTTGAAGCAAAAATCATCATACAAATCTTTGAAATCTTATTCCTATTCTCTGTTGAAGATATATATCTGGGAACCACATATTAAACCAGTAGCAAATTTCTCTTCCAGTGCCCCTTAAACTTGAAGCCCCTTCCTGACTATTCTGCTGTCCCTCCTCAAACCAAATGCTTGTCTTCCTATCCTTCCACTTACATACTCACAAGCCCCAAGTACCAATTTGCCTGTTACCTTCTTTTTGTTTCTACGTACATTTTGTAAATAAAGAAATAGAAAGCAAAGGAAACCATTTTTTTGTGTTTGTTTGTTAGAAACATCATTCCAACAAACATTCTTAACCACCTTTACAACTTGATTTTCAGAACCTAGGATGACTTTGCAGGACTGACAGTTAGACAAATCCTCTTTTTACTTCTCAAGTGATCACACTGCATGTGGAAATCATTGAGGCTGCAAAGTAACTGCATTTTTAAAGTCACTTTTCAGATCAAAGTCACAGTTTAAAGAATTGAGACTCTAACTATTACAGACTAATGAAACACAAAAGGGGAGAAACAAAGACAAAGGAAAATCCCATAACATAATAGTAAAGTTTTACTTTTGTCTCCTTTCTTCTGCAGGATTTCCTATTCAAAATTACACAGCAAATTCAAAATGTCTAGTCCAGGCTGCACATTCTGGTTGTTCTCCAGTTGCTATCCAGCCACTAGCCTTAGGAAAAAAAAATCTATTAGCCTACCAGGAACCATGTAAATGGAGTTGCTAGCACAATCAGCTGGCTCCCAGCCATGTTCCATGTCAGCAGTCAGACGAACAACTCTCTGTTGCATAGTGAACTCTTTCCTGGTTTGTCACCACTGACATCACCTTCTTCAGAAACAGTTAAAGAACTATAGGAACTAATTCATAGTTGGCCCTAAATACGTATCAGCTGATTGAAAAAACTGTATGTAAATCCTAGCCTAAGAGGGTTTCCTTGGGACACTTTTCTGTAACAAATCACCACTAGAGCCTTCTTGCCACCTTTCCCTTCTACTTCTACCTAATTTCCAGAAGTCCCCTTATTTTTTGTATAACCATGTAATGATCCCTTGGACCATTGGATTTTTGGAAAGAGGGAAATGACTACAATTCAGACACCAGGAAATAACATAAGGATTCAGGCAATATAGTTTAGAGGTATATGACATGTTGCAGACATTATGGGGTGGTCTTCTGTGGATGGACAAGGTAATCAAATGCTTAGCGTAAGGGGTTGGGAGACACAGAAGACCCATAATCTGTTTCTGACTAACACTAATTCACTTTGTGTTTTTAAAAAAAAAAAGTCTGTCTCTGTGCTTCTGTTTTCCAGTCCATAAAAGAGGGCTAATGCTCACCTGTATTTGGGAGGTACTTTCAGGTCCTTGAATGAAAGGAATTATAGAAAATTAGGGGTAGTATTTTCAAATGCAGGCCTGCAAGGCTGAAAAGTCCTGTTACATCAGTGCCTTATGTAAGTTTAACATGAGGATTCAATGTTGATTTCGAGAAATAAAATTTACCTCTTTTTCTTTTGGGAAGGAGAAGTTAATATTTGAATTTCTCACAGAAACTTCTACTATGTATTATATGTTGTACTACTATATTAGCTTTTATACAGATCTTTAAAATGCAGCTCAACACTGTTGAAACATTAGGGCTATGTCTACACTAGAACACTACGTCAAAGTAGCCTGTTTCAATGTAAGAACATCGAAATTGGCTACTTCGACGCGTATCGTCTACATGTCCTCCAGGGCTGGTGCCATCGATGTTCAATGCCCTGGAAGGAAATGTGGAGCATCCACACACACAAGCGCTCCCTGTT
This sequence comes from Carettochelys insculpta, assembly GCF_033958435.1. Classification (NCBI taxonomy): domain Eukaryota; kingdom Metazoa; phylum Chordata; order Testudines; family Carettochelyidae; genus Carettochelys; species Carettochelys insculpta. The sequence continues at coordinate 75,421,138 of NC_134141.1, forward strand.
GAAATAAGGGGACAGCAAAGCCCCAAGCCACTTCCTTAAAGGGCCCCTCCCAGACACATTCATCCTGCACAGCACGAGATCCACAGAGCCAACAACTGGTTGCAGACCCTGTGCATGCAGTATGGACCCCCCAGATGCACCAGCAGCAGCAGCAGCAACCAGAAGCAGGGGCTGGACAAAGCGTCTCTCAACCCCTCAGCTGATGGCGTAGCAGGACGCGGATTGTCTACACGTGCCCTACTTCAATGTTGAACATCAAAGTAGGGCGCTATTCCCATCTTCGGATAGGAATAGCGATTTCAACATCTCACCACCTAATGTTGATTTCAACATGGAAATAGCACATGGTGTGTGTCGACACGACACGTACTATTTCGACATTGTGCCAGCTACTTCGAAGTAGCCGGCTAGTGTAGACACATCCGAGTTGATCAGTTGCTCTCAGACAATTCAGATGCTATTTTTATATATTAATATATTTTATTTGGTTGCTTGCTAAAATTATGTTAAAATTAATTATGTCAAAAATTAGGCTGTGCATAAAGTGAATTGATTCTTGAGCAAGGTTAGCAGAAATAGAGCAGGTATGTTGCATGTGAAGTAAATAGTGTGAAAAAAAAACTTACTTTTCCACTTAATCCTGAAATCTTCCTCTGAATCATAATTGCTTTACATCACATTGCAGCTCTTCCCCCTCATATAAGCCATAAGCTATAATTGCAGCTATGAAATAATTATTTAACAAGTAAAAATCTTTTGTATCCATTTGTTCAAAAGAATATGCATAGTTTTTATTTGCTTTTTGGAATTTGGAAGTTAACATAACTAGAACTCTCTAGGTTTACATCTACATTACAGAGATTTTTTGAAAGTTCTTCTGGAAGATCTCCCCAAAGAACTTCTTTCAAAAGAGCATGTCCACATGTAAAAAACAGCTCAAAAGATGGATCCGGTCTTCTGATAGAGAGCATCCACACAGCACTTTTGAAAGAATGAGCCAGGGATTTTTTTACAATGGTTCACATCTGGAAGATTTCCTTTCTGATCAAATGAATAGTTCTATTTTTTTAAAAATTAAAAAAATAGATTCAGCCACAGAACTCTGGAGTAGCTAGTGAATGCTAAGGCAAATTCTGTGGGTAGAAAACACATTACCCTGACAGAAACCTTCAAAAATGATTTTCTGAAGACCACTGGTGGTTTCATCCAAAAGATAAATTGACTGAGATTGACTATCTTTTAAAAATCAGGTGCATGTCTAGAAAACCAGTCATAATTTGCACACTGGAAATGAATATTTCAGAGAGAATATAGCTTTTATATGCACAAGTATCTGGTTTTGTGCAAAATGTACTATATGAATATAAAATTTCAGTACTTGCTTATATCCATGCATTTCTATCTTTAAGATATGACTCAGACACTTTTTAAATTTACAGCTTAATTTTACTTCCAGTTACACTGATGTAAATCCACAATTGCCCTGCTGCTTTCATAAGACTGGTGCTAGATTTATTTCTAACTAACAGAGTAGAAACTGGCCACAAGCTTAGAAATAATGTATCATGAAAGCTATGTTAGCAACTCAGACTCCAACGGAGTTCTTTGATTTTGAAGAATTTGCATGTGCACCTTTTCAGTTAAACAAGATACTTATCAATGTGACAAATTCGTCCTGTCAAACTTCACCCAAAAGTCAATAGTTAAATATTATGGTCAGAGAAGCCATTGTACCTCATTTTATATATGAAGAAATAGGCAAATATATATATATATATGTATATATATATATTGTGGCTAGGTCACTATTTCACAAACTCTGCCACCACCCATCTCAAAGAGTAATAATTAGGGTACTCATAGTAACATAGATTCAAAGTTTTACCTGGTGTTTCTGCTGTTACCAAGATTGTTTTAAGTCTTCCTCTGTTCTGTGCACTCAGCCAGATTTGATCCTTAGCACAAAGAGTATGATGGCAAAGGAGACAAGCCATACAGCTCTTCATTCTCCTTTTCCTGCTCACATGGCTTAGCCAAAGTTGCTTATTTGAAATGACCCAGCCACCTCAGCTTAACCTCAGTTTAGAGGCCAAAGAAACACTAACACCCTGCTAAAATACACAGGACCAAGTAACTCTGACCTCAGTACGGAAAAGGTAAGATTGTAAATTGCACACTTCCACTCAGCCATTTAGCCTAACAAGAATTAGTGTAATAACTTTTACGGTGATTTGAAGTAAATTTTGTTTAATACAAGTATAAAAAAAGAGTTATAGCATATGCAAATGGTAGGTTTTTCAAAAATAATGGACCTAGATTTCTCCTACAGTTATACACTATAATCCTCTTAAATTAGAAATATGCCGTACATATGAAATTAAACTATTTTATATCAGGGTCACCAGATGAGGAATGCAACAATAAGCATTATATCACAGTTATGGCCAGTAAGTGAACTGTAATTTTAGTATAATAATAATAATAATAATAATAATATAAAAAGACAATGAGAGACAAGAGATTATATTTACAAATCAACTATTAAATATTTAACTTTTTACATCAGCATTAGATATTTATAATCTTCATATGCTTACAAAATGTCCTTAATATTAAATTGGAAAATTATATGATTATTAAATATGGTATAACAGAAGCAGTGTTTCACTGGCTGTTTACAGTGGATCACTAGTGCCCCCTTCTGATATGAAGTGTGAAGAAATATTATCACAGAGTTTTATATAGCTTACTTTACAGTAAGTCCTTAAGCACAGCTATTTCTGGGCATATTTGTGTTACTTTCCTGTTACATTTAATATAAAAAATCCTTCTTTTTTGAAGGACAGATAAAATTACCAAATCCTACATTATTCCAACACTCCAAAACTCCCATTTAGTAAAAAGGAAAGGATCCAGCCCATATTGTATAATATAACCTAAATATCCAATTTAAATTATTTTTAGTCTATCATGAAGTCTAAATTTGGGAAACAATTTATTTTCTATCCAGCTTTTATTAATTATTTTTAATAACACATACCTGGCTATGGGAGAAAATAAACCACAGCTTCAACCCAGCATTAATCACTTTAAATGTCCTATTGCTAGGCTTCTTACACAACTAATGCGGACACAAACAGACACATTCATTCATTATGGTTACTTCCTTGTGACATAATATGAAGGGCAAAAAGTAGCCTGATAGATTTAAAAAATACCATCTACAATGTTGATTACAGTGTCTTCAGAATTGTTTATATTCATATTCATATTGTACAATCATACCCCATATTAATAGTTATATTTTAATTTTCCCATTTGGATTCTAATTATGTTCTACTGATCAAACCCAGGATCTAGTCACTGAGCTGCACTGTGAAGGGAATTGTAAATCCTGAACAAGTGAACAAAAAATTCTTCCTTTTTGGAGCGCTACTTCAAGTGAACTTTTTTCCCTATCTGGAATTTGTGGGAGAAAAAGTCAGCATGTAGAAATCAAATCAGGGATGTTAAATATTAATTTAAAAAAAAAGCATCATCCTATTTATTTTGCATATGCTCTTGTTAAATTCTACAAATGGATTGCATTGAACTTCTGAAACCTTCTGTAGATACTACTACTAAAAATATCAACAGCAGGCTTCTGTGCTACTAAAATGAGCTGAGCGCTCATCTAGAGGCTGCTTCTGCAAAGCTAGCCTATAGTACCTGAGATTGACACCTCGAAAAAATTACTGTGATCAGAAACGCCAACTTCAACAGAATCACCAAATGAACCTTCATAAGTTTGAGAGACTGTATAGTCAAGCCCTAGCTCCCAAATATTTTTATATGTTTAAGTCAGAGAAATGATGCAAAGTTAATCTGATAGTTCCACTGCCTACACATGGATAGCCTGAATGTTTGCAGGAATAGCCATTTCACACATGAAAACAACTGGTTCCAGTTTTGTGATACAAGAGAATCAAACACAGCAGGTTATGCTAACTTAATGTATGCTAAAATGTTGGGAGTTGTGATGCTGAGTGTCACAAATATAAGGGAGCTGATTTCATGACCTGTAGACAGAATCAGAAGTAATGACACTGTGGCAATAATAGCAGATAACAGGTATTCTCTACAGAAGTGTCCTGTATATTTGGCAGACCATTGCCTTCTCCCTCCTTTTTAAACAGAAAGCCCAGACTCCTTGATTTGTAAACTTCACTATTTACTACCACCTAATTTTAGCTACTTTATAGGTGAAAAAAAAATTTTTCAGACTGGCTGACATATAGCAATGATCAGGGTGCTTTTATGTACACTTCTGAAAAGTATGCTGCTTTTTCAATCTCAGAAAGTAAGAAAGAAAAAGAATGAAAAAAGAATAAGCCCCAAAACATAGACAATGTCATGCTATTCAGCAACAGTTGTCCTCCTGTCTATGTCTTCGTCACCTGAGTCTGACCTCTGAATGGCCATGAATTATAAACACCAATTTGAATAATTTTTTCAGTCAAAAAAGCAGGCAGCAACAAAAAAATGGGATAGAACTAATAGACTATGTCTACACGAGAGGGTTTTGTCAACAAAACTGGCATTTTTGTCAATAAAACCCAGGAATTGTCCAGATTCCCCAGGCATTCTTTCGACAGTAAATCAACAGAATGTAGCACTATTGTCAACAGTCTTATCCTGCTCCCCATGAGGCATAATGCCTCTGTCAACAGAAAGATGGTCTGGACGTTGGGGGCGGGGGGGAGCCCTCTGTCAACAGACAGGGCTTCTGGGACACCAGGCAGCGCTGTCTACTGTGCTTCCGGGTGGCCGTTTTCTTGAGAGAGCAACCAGGCAGTCTGGCTGCTCTCTGTCGACATAGCGGATCGCTCTTGCGATCCCCTTGGCAGTTTGGCTGTGATTTGTTGACAGAAGTTTTGTCAGAAGATATCTTCTGACAAAATCTTCTGTCACAAATTGCTGTAATCTACACATCACCTGATTTCCCTGTCTGAATAATGTTTTCTACTCTTAACCTTGTGCAGTGTTTAAAAGCATGACATATAAGTTAGTTATATTTCCTCATGTTTAATTTCAAAGACATGGTGAAATCACCTTAAAGCAAAAATGATTTTTAAAAGGAAATCAATTATTTAAAAATATTTAGGAAGTCTTATTTTGACCAAACCTGGCTGAAAAGGTTTGTTGGAGGATAATATTTTTCTGTGTATTATTTGAGGAAAGGTTGATACTAAAAGTTGTGGTCAGATTCTTTAATTTTTTAAACAGAAGCAATCACAGTATATTTAATTGACATAAAGGTTTTCTCATTATTTAAAGTAAATCAGGAATCTACTAAATATATTGAACATGAGCACCTGAACTTTTAATCCACCTAGTTCTTTACATCCTGATTAATTCCAGATTATCACTGTGTCTGGAGAATTTTTTGTTTCTGACTGACTGGTTCTCAGTAAGAATGAATTTTAAGAATGAACATCTACCAATCTATTTGGAAATTATTGTTCTCTACAGCATAATTGTTTTGCAATAAGAATCACCATTTCAATGACATTTTCAAATACCCATCACACATTCATGCAAACATGTTCATGTGATCAAACTCAATGCACAACCCACCCAAACTCAAAGATGTTCCAAGATTCAGGACAGCAAATAACTGACCGCTGAGGAATCACATTGCATCCAAATGGGACAATGTGATGGAGCAGGGGGAGAAATGGCTGGTAGTGAGATGCCTCCATGAACTTCTAAAACTACAGATGTGCTATAGGGTGGTGTGAGGACAAGGCTGTGTGTATACTTGCAACGCAAAACATAATTTTGCCTTTAGCAATTTAGTTTCATAATTTGGAAGTACTCTACTGGCCAACATACAAAAAAGCAGATTCTGAGAAGAGTACCAGATAGAAGACTCGTGTTTCAGTATGTATTGGGCCTGCTTCTTATGATTACAAATATGTAACTTGCCAGTCTAACTCCACTGATATCAGAGATATTCCTGATTTAGATAAGTGACTATGACAAATGTAGGCTCCTACCTTGCTTACAGTTTGACTGTCAGCTTTCTTAGTCTTAATAAAAACATAGTCAGCCTTCTAATATATTTAATTGTCATCTTTTGCTTGACCCATTTTCTGTCAAATCGTTGTGGTTGTAAAAAGTAATAGAAATGTACCTGTCAGAGGAAGAAAGAGAGATATCTGATTTTTTAATGTTGAATTTTATACAACAGTAAGGGTGGGAGCTTTCTAGTTCCACCTTATCCTGCTTCAGGCACACAAATCCTTCCTCATTATCTGCACAGCTTCAGTATTTAGCCACACTGTACCTGAGGCAGCATCTTTTACTTGCCACTCTTCAGCCAAACATTCAAGAGAAAGCTGGGCCTTCTGTGAAAAGCCAACTCCACATCCACAAATCTCCCCTGAATCTGCATGACTGGGGAGCTCATGCAAATGAGCACTACACTATTTTTATTCTTTTATTCCCTGAATTTGGCTACACTTCTCAATCCCTAACAAGCCTCAGCCCACAGCTATTACCACAGTCCTAGAGCAAGTCCTTGTGCAGATTCTCCCAATGGTCAGCCTGATATATGAATAGGAAAATTTGCCAAAGGCAATGCCAAAGCTCAACAACTTTGCTCCAGCCTCAAACCAATGTCCAGCAGTGCTGCTGTGTGTCTCTTTCCCCTTCTCCACCACCTTCTCCAACTTTGCTCAGCTTAAAGGTCCCTTTTCTTGCCACAAACTCAAAGGTTCCACAGCTTTGCATGGGAAGAGTGGGGTGCTTTCCTAAGTCCTATTACAGGACAGGAAGAATGTAGCAGCAGCCAGGTAAGGAAAAGTATTTGTGAGACAGAATTTTCACTTAAAGAACAGTTGACTTGGAACAAGGAAAGGGGACAGAATTGAGGGGGGAAATAAATTTTCTGTACAGTTTGGGAACCTAAGGTTTTTATTAGAAAAACTGCCACAGCAAAATTCAAACTCACATTCACTTAACCTATGTCTGCATTAAAGAGTCTACAAAACCCCAGTTTCGTGTACCAAGCTCGCAGTATCCACACTAAAAATGAGTTCTGTTGACAGAACTCGGCACTTTAGTCGACAGCCTTCTGCTTCTCCTCCATGAGGCAGACCGCCTTTCTCGACAGAATCTGTTAACAAAAAATTGCGTGAATGTTCTGGTGGGGGGGCCTCTGTCAGGAAACAGGACTTCCAGGTCACTGGGCAGCCCTGTCTGCTGTGCCTCTGGGTAGCCATTCTGTAGAGAGAACCGATTAAGCAGTCCGGTTGCTCTCTGTTGACAAAGCAGTATTTTTTCATGTGTGGCCACAATCTGTTGACAGGAGTTTTGTTGGAATATATCTTCCGACAGTAACGTCTATAGACAGATCACTGTAGTGTAGATGTAGCTATTGTAATCCTAGCAACCTGCTCTTTTCATTACTGAGTGAATGTTGGCTGTGAACACTGGCCCACTAGAGGAGCTTAAAAGCATGTTCTGGGAATGCTGAAAGCACCTGATCTTTCATCAGTGCATCAATTATAATGCTAATATTTCAAGCTCAGATGCCACTCAATGGCCTCTTCTGGTGACTGGCATTATAATTCCAGAAGTTGGAGGTTATGAACAGAAAGGCAGCCCGGCTGTCAGTTGCCACCAATTAATTTTCATGCAGTGTTTTATTGGTGTCCAAATCCCCTTGGAAGCTTTGAAAAATCTCAGCATCGGTTCCTGCAGTCTGTTTCTAGTGTCCTCTTCCAACTCTATCTCCTTTATCGCTAACCTCCAATGTTACAGTTCTTTTTCTTTTGTATCACTGGGGTAGAGCAGAAGCTGCCATTTCACCCAAAGTTGATAGAGCCAAATGGCAACTTCAGAAATAGCAGAATTTATTTCAGGGAGGCCTCCTTCATATCTGTAAATTAAATCAGAGAAGCAACTCCACAGTGTTACAGTAGAAAAGCACGGATAGTCTAAGCAGTTCAATGCACATACCTGCAGTGCTGTGGTATTCACCAGCTGACAAACTACTATGGTACCACGGCAAAGATAATCACTGTTACTGTTTTGAATGTAGAGTGCACTGGAACATGATGTTTTAAAAAAGCAGTATACTACATAGAATAGCTATATGGTACATAAAGCAGTCTTTTGCTTGAAGAGTTTTTAAAGACGATACATTATTTTGCCGCTCTCTGTTGCTGTCATATGTACGAATGTGTGCGTATGCTTATGTATGTCTGCTATGTGTGAAGTCTAGAGGGATTGTTTCATGTTAATGAAAGCCAAGGCATTGCTTTAGCAGCACTGTGCATAGGTGATAATCACATAATTTAGAGCTGGCCAGGGGCAGTTTAACTTGCATGCCATTCTCAAAATTGCATGGTTTTTTCTTTTCTTTTAGAGAGAAGAACAGCTATAATTGCGCTCATTTTTGCAGGTACCTTTCCATTTTCTATGTCCACCACCCTTTCTGAAAAATGGATTTGCACCCTTCTGAAAAACTAAGTGGAATGCATGTTATTTCCCTAATGGAAGAATACTGATTGTGCAGAGCTAAAATGATAATGCTTCTGAATGTCTCCCTCAAATGTATTACATGAAATTCCAGGATAGGTAGCCTGAAAATTATAGCAGATCATGACACAAAAGTCCATATATTTCACTCAAGTAAACCTACAGAGAATGTAAAAATATTAAGAACAGCTGCTTCCAGGCTGCTTTTATAATTATTTGTTGTGCATAATATAGTGCAAGACAATACTCACCCCTAAACGTTGCTAATAAGAGGATGTTACAAAATAGCTGCCTCACCTTTTTCTTCTAACCAAGGTTTCAGGGGTTTCCTATGATTTATTTCCCTTCCATACAAGTAGTAAATGGATAAACAACTTTATATCAACAATCTACTTAAAAAATCTCATCCATTTAATATGGTAAGTAATTTAACATAGAAGCAATTAATGTTTTCTCTAAACCTAACTTACTACTGTGCAATGTTCAGTTTGATTTCAGTTCTGGATGAAATTCTCATTTCACATTAATACATTCCCATCAAACTGTACAGGGACTGCTTAAGTAAAAATTACCCTTTGGGGTCTAAGGCTAGGTGTATTGATTGGGTGTGAAGTTCTGAAGTCAAATATGTAACTATAAATACCTGGATAAAATGCCATGATCTAAGAACCTATTATTTATACACAAATTTAAAATTCAAAGTAAATAAGTATATTAATACAACCTAATGAACTAATGTTCTGACTTTGCTCCCAAGAGAGGACCAATATTCTAGTATCCTAAAAACCGGATGATGCTTTTCTGTTCTTGCCATTCTAATCAAAAGCATCCAGTATAAATTCACTAAACAAAGAAAAGGTGGGAAAGTGATTTGGTGTGTAATATGTATAGGGTTGGCACGTAATTAACTGAAGGTTGAATCCTTTGTGTGTCTCCAGAGCAGCAACAGTATTGTAAAAAATAATCAAATCCCCCTACATATGGCTTCTTCTTCCCTGTATTCTATCTCCAGCCATTAACATATTACCTGAAGCAGAAAAGAAGCCCTCTGCAAGGAGTGTAAACGTAAGAATCATTTTAAAATAATATGATTATATCTCAATTTTAGTTAAAACTGCTCAAGACACAAAAACTTCCCCAGTAACATTATATTTGAAATTCTAAATCACTTTTCAGAAAAGATGTTTCTCTAACTCAAACAGCAACTACATCTTTAAATGTGTACACTCTATTAGTTACTCCTGTTATTTCTTTTATTACTAAATCTATCTTGGGTGATGCCCTTTAAGCATTTCTATCCTGATGTGGGGTGGAAAAAAAATTTTGCATGCTCTGATAGTGACTGCTCCCTGAAAACAATAATTAGCTGGTGAAAAGCACAGCAAACTGTGTCAAAAGCCACAAAATCCCAGTCTCCAGTTTGATCAGCTCGCTGATAGGATATGCAAATACCTGTTCAGAAACACAGAAACAGCAGTGATATGGATCTGAATGTTTGTACTGTGTCAGTTTAAATGCAAGAAAAATAAGATGATCGTCAAATTAAAAGTGGCTCCATGCTTCACAAATCTACTAGTCATTAGAACTTTGGGGAAGTGAGCCATTGTTCTAAACAAAGCCTTAACTAGGCTGTATCATGTGGTTCTGAATAGAAAAAATAAACAGACTAAAACTAAAACACTAATCTTAAAACAAATCTTTTGTAATATTTCTTGACCTTGTGATGTCTAAAAATCGGGGTTAGGAACTATACCTTAATATTTTTTTATTAATTCCTTCTGCCTGACGTGGCTTCTAAGAAAATCCAAATGCCACAATAATTATTAGTCCTTATTAGATACAGGCAGAATATTCTGTACTTACAGTGAAACATACAATCCCTGCTTCTATGACCTTATAATCTAAATTAGAAATAGCCCATGCAGATCAGACATAGGAAAAACAGATTGAAAGTCAAACTTCATACATTGTTTGACTTTAAAAAAATAAGTCAATTTTCTGTACTTAGCAAGTTATCACTGAAAGATTCCTTGGAAGGTGTGTATTTCATGCACAGTCCTAATCGAGACTGCACGGTCCTTGTGACAGAGACCATATTTTTGTTTTGTGTTTGTACAGCACCAGTACAACAAGGGTTTTGTTCATGTTACAGCTATTAGGTAGTACCACATTACAGATAATAACCAAATGAGAGGGTTATTTGTTGAATAAGGTGGGAGCTGCTCATTGTGGAAGAATCATAGAAAGCAGTTCTCCAGTAATTTAGTAATGTCTCTACAAACACAGAAGCATAAAGAGGCTCATGAGTACGTTGGGTTTTTTGACTACTCAGTTGCCATCAACTTCATGGAAGACACCATCCTGAATACTGTACTCCATGGCATCAAACAACACCACCAACAAATTATACTCATCCAATGTTGCTTCCTTTCAGAAAAAAAAGCAGCAACTACTCTCAATTTTTTATACAAGTCACACTGAAATTTCTTCATGGTCATGAATGTACATATGAAAATGGAAAAACTACCCCACATATGCGCCCAAATCTCGAAACACGTTTGGTTTAGGGATTAGTTTTGTTTAGTTTTTGCTGTTGACACAAAACACAATACCCAGGAACCACACAGATTATGTGGAGGCCACATAACAGTACTTACTGAACACACATAACAAGCAAGGACTAGCTATGTACACAGATTGCTGCTTGCATTCTGGAAGTTTCTAAAACACAGAACACTGTAAGCAACAATAAAAGACACTCAAAAATTTAAAGGTGTACTACCCTATTTCTATGCTGCTCAATATATTTCAAACAATGAGGGTCAAAAGCCTCTGTGCTTCCTGATTCTCATTAGAAAAACGTTGAAGTATAACAAACAAAGTTGTTCTTATGCTGTTTCTGGACCAACTGAAAGCAGAAACTCATACAGAAAAGCATGAGATTCTGTTGACTGCAGAAATTTGGAGAAAGTTTGATTAATCAGTATAATCGTCTTTAAAATGTTTCAAGCATCACCTATCATCATCACTTTTTACCATGACTGTGAATTTCAAAAACTCTTTAATCTTCATAACTATTCCTATGAATCATCTACATATTTTGCCATGTTATGCCTTCCAACTCCAGAATATTAAGTGAAGCAGAAAGGTTACCTGGTTAAATTTCAGAAACTCTGGGAATGCATCCAATCTTTCCAATTGGATTCTTAATTATTAAGCAACTTCAGATTGTAATTACTTTTAGCTAATTGGAGAAGAAAATATTTTAAGCTTACATTAAGAAACCTACAGTTATAATATTCCAATAATGCCTCTTGCTTTTTAAATGTGGCCTATTATTCAGCTTGTGTCCTTTGATGTGTGTTTTTCCCTCAGTCCATGCTCTAACAATTCTGTCATACAGAGAACTGAAAATTAAGTTATTCTCACCATCAATACTCCCCCACAAAGAATGTATCAACCCATAGATATAAACCTCAGAACAATTCCTACCAGGTTTCTCATGCAAATACTGCAGAAAAACTTACAAGAGCACTTTAAGATATTGAGAACCCTTCAATACAACCCAGTATAATAACTTTTACTTGCTAATTTCTATGGGTCAGTTGCAAAGGAATAGACCTGTCAATCTTTTTTCAGATGTAGCAGAATTTGTCTGTCTACAAACAGGGATACTTTGTTGTTGCCATAGAGACTAATCCTCCACTTTCCTTCTGTTGACACAGCTAGTCACAGTCTAAACTACCTGATCACACTTTTAATAGGCAGCTAACCGAAGCACCATAAAATGCTCAAATCAAGTTTGCAACATTTGACGCACCTACTGTTGCTTAAAAAATAGACTTGCAAAGATTTGTACTGTACTTGTTCTCTTATAAAACTAGAATGTATAGAAATACCAACTATTTAATAGTTAGTTTGCTCAAGTTCTAAGGTATTTTTTATTATACAAACTGAATGACTGTAACAAAAGACAATGTAATTTTAAACTTTTTTGTACTATGGTTATGAATTTCTCCTAAGCGCTAATGGATTAAACATACAAAATATTACCACAATTACCTAGAAAATTTTCTCTGCTTCTTTTCACAGAATACAATCATGTAAATTATGTCATTTTCTAATTTTCTACTTTTAAAGCCTAGCAACAAGCTGAATCTGGAGGCAAATCATCCTCTGTAATGTACTGATGTTCTAAGCAATGTAATTATTGATTGGGTGACTCAAAACTTTCTGATGTTTGTTTTGAATAAACATCCTAAAGCTCCAAGCTTATCCAAAGCCTATTCAAACTCCTTTGATTTAGAAATCATGTTGGAATACCCCACAGCAGCCTTTTAAGAAAAGAAAGATTTCAAATACTTTGTTGATTTGGTCGGGTTACATACATCCTGAGAACAGCTCTACTAGCAGTTCTACTTTTACTTGCAATTCTATTCCTTTGATAAAAAAGATAAAGGGAAAAATATGGAAGAATATCTTCACCAAAGTTGAACAAACCTTTTGTTTTTCAGACCTCAGAAGAGTCTGACTAGAGAGTTTTGATGATCAATCCAGTTTCTTATTTGATCCAAATTCATCTTCAAATCACTGGCAGTAATTCCGCTTTTGCCCTTCTTACATCCCATCTCTAACTTTTGCTTTAGTATAGAGCACCTAATTCTCTTTCCATTTCTGCTACACACAATGAGAACTACTGGCAATTTCTACTGGCTATTGTGCTTTCCTTTTACATTTAATACAAAAAGTTTGTTGTGACTCCTTCAATTAAGAACAAAATTTGATGCGTATCATTAATTACGTCAGTGGAAATCATAAATCATCACTGAGCGCTGCAATTAATTATGTTTAAGTCATGTGAAGAAAAGTGACAGGCACAAGATAAATCTGCAGACCTTTCAGATCACAGTGAAATGAGAGAGAGAAAAATGGAGAAAAAGAAAAGATGCAACAAAATCAGAAGCTATTTTATGAATAGAACTCCTTTTCTTCTGGTTTAGCAGTGTTAATAAGGGCACAGTAACTGCACAGTATATATTAAAGATCTATGGTTATTCCATTATAAAGCCCAGTTTTGAGGGTTTCGCAACTCTGGCATTTTTATTTGCAACATGCTAAAGCTAATTGGAACATAGCTCCTCAGACTACATGATTTTTTTTCTAGACCTGCCCCTAAACCATATTAACTATCTGTTTAGTTCAAAGAGACAAACGTCACTTTTTAGATGTTTTTTAGTTGTTGTTGCAACTGTCGTAGCACCTAACAAAACAGCAGTTTAAACAATAATAGAATTATTTCACATGGAAAGGTGGATACTGTGAAAGCCTGATAACAACTTAGGAGAATTATTTTTACTGCCTATCATATGTACATGTAAATGTAAACATAACTTTGTACAGTAATACAGGAAAACTAGGAAATCCACATTAAAATAACAGTTTTATACAAATTCATGAAAGGAACTACCTTGAGAGCAAAGAATTTTTTTTTCCTGATGCTTACCACTTTATCATCTGTAACTAGGACATCCAATCATAAATTCTGCTTAGGACCAGAAAAAATAATGGTTTCCTGCCCATGCAAGAATTGTGCCTCCATCCTTACGCAACCCTAAATTTAATGCCCTCTTGATGAGACCACAGTCTCCTGAATGAAAGAGTTGATATTGTAATGAAAGCACTATTGTGAATGTTCACCAAAGCCATCCACTGGATAAAATCAGAAATGATCATCTGTGTGACGGACTCTATATTGCTTACAGGCACAAAGCTTTAGTTCAAGTAGGAAAAGCCAGTCCTTGCTGACCAAAGTTCTATCTCTTAGGTCATCCTGACATTTCAAACAACTGAAGTTTACACTGCACAACAGTGATGATTATGATCTCAGCCATAGGTTTGTAATATATTTATGACAGAGAGACAGATATACAAACGGTCCAAAACAGTGGATTTAGAAGTTTAATTAAGCAGTATGAAAGAAGTTGGCTGGTTCATGTTCTCTCATTGTGACTTTATGCCAAATATAATGTGGACTCTTTATGTATCTCCAGAGAAAAAAGAAAATATGATAATCATTGATGCAGCTTGAAAAGGAAAATTCAGCCTGGAAAAAACAGAAATTAATAATGGTCATCCTTACATATAAGCTCTGAGAAAACATTCTCAAAATCCAGATTTCCACCACTCCACTTTTTTAAAAAATATTATTGTTATTTCATGTTGTGTCACCATATTATGAATAATTTCATAACACAATCTGTCACATTGTTTATGGTGTAACCAAATTAAGAGCACTAGCTTCTCAGCTAAAATCAACATCAATGGGAGAGGTGTTCAGCAGGATTCAGATTCAGAAGATATGACAGAAGCCAAGATATGAACACTTCTCCTATGACCAATACTCTTCATTTACAAGAATGATTAACCAACCCATCTCTTCTTAAGGGTTTTTAACTATGCCAACAGAGTATGTGTCACTGCCTAAGTCAAGGATTTCACTCACATTAAACTATGCTAACATTGGTGCTGTCTAGGCTCTTAGTTTATTACATCAATATCCAGCTGTGCATTTTATCCAGCGAAAACACAAGCAAACAGAAGTGAATCTCTTCCATCTTTAGAATAAATAACTCTACATAATATAGAATGATGTAGCGCATGCCCAGTGCTGAATGCTGGTTTACCTTGGAGGGAAGCTAGATCCCTCTAACTCTTCAAAACACACATGTAGAATACTAGAAGCAAAGTTAGTGCCCAGAACAGCACTTTTACTTTGCTATTCAAACTGAAATACACATTTTGGTATGGGAATAATTGGCTCAGGCAAAGTAAGTGGAATCTATGCAAATGTCAGCTGCCACTACATCACAAGATCTCTTAAGAATTAAAACATGAACAGCCTTCTGGAATTGCTCCCCTAGATAACAGAGAGTGGTCACAAACAATGGAAACTATAATGTATTATTATCTTCAAAGATAGCAGACCTCCACTACATGGCCTCAATGCCGAAGTTAGGCCCCTGAAATAGTGGACAAAATCCCTAGTTTCAGTGGAACCTCTTCATAAATATCACTGACCACTACATTACTAGAAATGGGACATACACAGCTTAAAATACGCAATGAGGGCAACAAAAATGCACATTGATATTTCTGAACTCCTTCCAGCATGCATGGAAGACTGAAACATCTCCAGATCAGCCAATCACCTCTGAACAAGATTTGGCAGAATAAAATCATTATGTGGAATAGCCGCACTTCCAACAACCCAGAAACAAGAATTTAGTGAAACACAAGCCAATGAAAACTAGTTGCTCTGATGAATCCCACTGAAAGAACTGAGCTCTCAAAGGTGAAATTGATAAAGTACCTTTGAAATGCCACTTTAATATTTGCCCAACACATAGCTGAAAAGATCATTACTGATCAGTAAAAGTTTGTAAGAGATGCAAAGGAATTACAAGGCTTCCAGTGACGTTTTCATGAACCTTGCATCCATGCACTTCTTTGATTAAAGAAAACTGCATTTGTCACAGTACCAACTGATGCAGACTTTTTTATGTGACAATTGCCCAAAATCATAACGTATATACTCTATTTGCTCACCAGTTCCGAAGGGATGACCAAGTGCATATTTGACACTCAACTCTTCTCCACACCTTGAATACTGTCAGGGAAATCAATGGGATTTCTGAATGAAAATCCTAAAACTAAGTGTTAGAATCTAAGCTATAATAAGATACTACTCAATTTAGAAATGGTGGTAAAGTTGTCCTATTCTCTTATATAGGCACTGCAGTAAGAGTACACCAGTACCAAACAATGCAGGGATACCTAGATGGACAATTCTCATTAAAGTCACAGGGAGTCTTGTTACTGAGAGTTCCTTACAAGTCTTTAAACAAACAAACAAACAAACAAAAGGTATTGTCCTTCAGAAGCCAATTTTTCAAATCTTTTTCAAATTATAAAAGATAGTACAAGTAACATTTCATATACGCCTTGCTAATCTCTCCATTTCTCAATCCTTTCTTTTTTGTTGTTTGCAGTGTAAGACAGGAATGTCCACTCATGTTCTAAGAGATTTAAAAGTAAATCTAAATGTAAACAATAGGGTGATTCTATTTTTGCAAGGCAAAACCCTGGGGATAATTTATTATAATCCATTTCAGTCATGTAAGACACTCCAGTCATGAAAGATCAAAATACATTAAATGATAGGGATCTATCTACTTTACATTCTAAAAAGATAACCTTCTTATAGTTAACAGTGTAATTGGAACATCTCTGATTTTCTGTCTCAAATTTGTATCCGTACTGGCAAAAATCACTTCTTAGAGATCAGTGTTTCACTGTTTCCAATCCTTTGGCTTCCATTTTGCAAATAGAATACTTTCTTAAACTTTTCTCTTGCAACGAGACAAAAGAACAGTGATCAAACAACATTAATTTTCATTCCAAAGTCAGTGCTGCATCCTTTAATGTAGGCACTAAGGAAGTCTGGTTTATTTGCAATCCCATATAAGAGACTGTGTAGGACAAACCTAAGATCTCTGTCAGGATTGTTATTCACAAATAAAAAATCTCTAATAGAACTATACTAGATTAATAAACCTCCTGGATGAACACTGATGAACAGCTGTTCACTGTATATATTTATTTGTCTCTAGCAAGTACTATTTTTCCTTCCAGACACTGCAGCATCACATGTTGACCTCTTTCTAACAATTCAACGTACTTTATGTAACACTGTCTCACAGACTGCAATTGTTCCTGAGGCTCTAAAATCTTTATTAATTATACCTAATGCTAAAAGGGACAGTGAAGGGAATGATCTGTTAAGACTAGATAATTTCACATATATAATTTACATCATCAACTACATTTTGGGCAACACAGTGATTCCATCATGTTATAGATTCTGATCTAGATTTTGTATTTATTATTACTGTGTTGTGTGGAATTATCACGAGAAAGCTGCAACAATTAAAATGTGTTAATTCTACAACAATATAGCAGTGTGCAGCACATTTTTTAAAAAGTTGAGCAAAACCTTTCCCCCAAATGAAGAACAGTATCAAGGAGATATGAAGGAACTCTGAACAGCATTGTTTATTGGTGTTTGGTATTTAAAACTGAAACATGGTATACCCTGCCTCCTTAAGAGCCAAATTTTGCCATCCAAACTCCTTTTGAGTAGTACTTTACTGCAATACTAGACAAGTACTTTTATGAACATTAATTAACAGCAGAGATAGGAACAGAATTTAGCCCTTCTTGGTAAGCCGCTTTTGCAAATTCTGACACAGCATCCCAAGGGTCAGAAGAGTGGAGGTGAAAAAAGATTGCTTTTATGCATATAAACAGAAATGGCAGCCACAGAACATCTGTAAAAATGTAATGGTAGAAAAGTGTTTCACAAGCCACTTCACGAAAAATAGTGAGCCCTCAAAGTGTTCTTGAGTGAAACATCACATTGTGCTAATTATCACTTAGAGAAAACTGTGGCACACAAGCCCTGGCATTATCTGTAATCTTGAATTTAACTTAATGTGTTCCAGAATGATTTGGGCCTTGAGCATGATACTGAAATTGGTTTCTTGTTGGACAAAGAAATTCCCTGTGACTAAAGACTAAAGTCTCCATTGAATCAATGGGGAAACTCCCATTGACTACAGTGGATCCAAAATGTTAACCTGGGTGTCCATGGTGACTCCTCTTTACTTAATCTGTTGAGTTTGATTTCATTAACCATGAGGTTGTTTAGACACCTGTTATCATTGGCCGCCATATATGAAATTGTGCTTAAGTTTATCTTCTCTTTCCTCCTGGAAAGGACCCCAAGCATCGTACTATGGAACTGCTCATCTAGCCTGAAGACATAGCATGTAGGAAACAAGAGTATTTCTAACCATAACACGTCCTTTTTAATATACATCTGAGACTACTAAGAGAGCTAGTGAGACAATTAGGCTGCAGTGTTATCAAATGCATAGCCACTTCACTAATCTTAAGTAACTTGATTTTTCCACTGACCAATATTAAGGCTCAAGTGTAAACTAGTTAGCTAGTTGAAGCTCATATTAGATTAAATGTAGAAAATTTTGGTGAGCGCAAAGAATCAAAACAATATAGTGAAGAGGTTTTCTTTACACTCTGGAAACATATTACACACTTCTACAGGTACAGATAACTTACAGGTTTCTATTAGGGCCCCAATGAACTCTACACACCCACAAAGCAGCAGAAACATTTTTCCATTTTCTCTGGAGTCACAGGTTTTGCCTTAGCGATTGTAACTTCACCATAATTATTGATGCCTTTATCACCTACAGGCCAATTACTGCAATGTGCCTTACATGAGACCGCTAAATGTCATTTGGAAACCAGCTAGTCCAGAACACAACTGCTTCTCAAGTATATTTAATGTAGCTCCTCTGTGCTTCAATGATTACACTAGTTTATAATGCTGCTAAAAGCGTTCATTTTGATCTTTGTCTTGGACTGTGATTTCCTCTGTTTTTTATCCCAGACAACTGAGATCATCTGATATGATCAAGGTGATAGCCTCTACCTTTGTAGGGACAGAGAACAGTCTTGGTTAAGGGTCTAGTCTAGAATCAGTCCACATATTCTATAGTGAACAAAAATAATGCTCGAGAAGGTTAATAGGACTATGCTTTTAAAGAGAGCTTTTCCAAGTAAAAGGGTTGAGCCAAACACCTCAGAATTTATTTTTTTCTTTAGTAGATTTAGGTTTTTTTTTTCTGGAAATTGTATTGGCATTTATAATTACTTTACTTTTTTAATTTTATATTTTTCTTCATGAAGCTAGTCAGAACAGGCAAACCATATACAGTAACTCACTAAAACCATTAGCATTGAAGGCCATGGTGAAACTATGAACATTGTCTGATATAAAGAATAGAGAGGTCAGCATTTCTGACTAATACAAGCACAACTTTTAAGCCAACTTAATTCCTGAATACAGTTAAATCCAAGAGGATTTGACCCACTGCATTTTTTTAAGTTGTGCTTTTTTAAAAAAAATTAGCTTACTAATTTTCCATGAATTATTTATAAATATATACACACATAATTAATATCGTAATTGAAGGAAAGATAGCTTGGTTATTATAACCAGAAGACATTAGGACATTTGTGTGATTATGTGCAAGATAAATGGTGCCTAGCCCAGCAGAAATTTACAGAAGGAACAGTCTTCAGATACCATCCCAAGAAATTGCTAGGTCAAGAAAGTTATGAAAGCAGTGGCCAAGTATGAAAACTTCCCCCCGGAGGCTTGTCCCCTTTAACAGGGCTGCTGGCAAGCAATGTATGCCCTCAGGACCTAGCTCAGGGTGGGGCAGCAAACAAGCAGGCAGTGAGTCCAGCCCTGATTCAGGGCAGGGCAGCAAACGAACAGTCAGTGTAGGTTGGGAGAGGTGAGGGAAACTGCCTCTCCATGGGTGGGATAGAGGGATGCAGGCCCTCCCACTCCACTGCGTCCTGGTCTGGAGCCCGTGGAACAGCTCTCACCATGAGCTGAGTAGTGGGGTTCCAGGCCACAACACACTACCATAGGCTCAGGTGTAGCATTCTCCGGACCACCTCCTACCTCCACCTCCATCGACGTCTGGTCCCACTCAGAGTACTCAGTGAGCTCAGGAAGGTGGGTCTCCTCTGGGTAAGTGGTGGATGGCGGGTCTCGCCAGTCAGTCATCTCCATGTTATTTGGGTAGTGGACAGGGAGCAGGATCATTGACTCTAGCAGGTCAGAGACCTCGGCATGGCGAGTGGCAGGCAGGACTCCAGGCTCATGCCCATCTAGGTCCCCGGGGTAGGTCACAGGTAGGTTCCCAAGCTCTGGTGGGTCCTTAGGGTGTGGGGCTCACTGCAGGCCTGAGGGTCCCGGTATGTCAGGAAAGTCCAGGTACCTGGCTAACCGCAGGCTGGGCTGTGGTCCTTGGCATTCATCAGAGTGGTTAGCCAGTGGCTATTGCCGGCCTGGCGGTCTGGTCTGGGGCCTCTGTCTCTGGGTCACAGGAGCCAGATCAGAAGCCTCTGCTCTGCTCAGACACCAGCATTTTAATAAGCCTCAGGCCCTGCCCCTTGTACTTCTGGCCCCAGGTGCTGCTTTCTGGGGGCAGGGCGAAGCACAGGTATGCTGGCTCCACCCACCAAGGTCTCTGAGAGGCTTCCATGGCCTCTGAATCAGTGGGAGTCCATTGCAACTCACTTCAGGCTGACACAAAAACAGCATAAAATATGAGTTAAGCATTTTATCAATGTTCATTGGTTTAAATTTTCACATATGCAAGAAATTATGGTATCAGATAATTATTTAATGACAATCGATTACAAGATCCAAAAAGTTAAAACAAAAATTGTCAAAATTACATGACAGAACATGAGAAGTATACATCCTTGAATCAAACCCTCATAAGTTCTCAAACAGTATTTTTCTTGCTTTGCCTGTCTATAAATTTAGATTATTATAGATGGAAATATGATGCCATCAGTTTGTGTGCGTATAGGGAAATCAAAGCCTACCAATAAAAATTTAATCCTTACAACCCTATCCATATAGCAGCAGCTTGCAAGGAAGGTCTCAGAGGAAGGTGTCACTTTCAATAGTAAAAGCATCATATATTACATAATATTTTTGATCCGTTTTCTGCAGCTTTCTAATATTCTTTATCAATTGTATAAACTATCAAAGACCATGCATAGATTAAAGTACACACTACTTTCTGAGATGATTTCTGCTAATCTGAGAATAAAATATATAGTCAGTGTACACACACACACACACACACACACACACACACACACCAACACAACAAAGTCAACAACTAGTGTGGTAAACCCAGTGGCAGACCCTTACCTGGAAGCTTCCAGAGCCTTCTAGAAAGACAGTATACTGGGTCCTACTGGAGGTCCATGGAGTGGGCGGGCACAGCCCACCCATGACTAAAAGGCCCCTCTTAAAGGGAGAGGGAGCCCATTAAAAGACATGGCCCCAACAAAGTGCGGGGGACAACTAAGGAGAAAACAGGGATGGGAGTGGAGGTCAAAGGTTTAAAACTAGGGAACCAGAAGGGAACACCGAGCAGAGAACCCCAGACAGTGCCCATTGCCCCTCAAAGGTGTCGAGAGAGCCAGTGGATGCCGCCCAAAGGAACTCTGCCCGGATTTGTGAGTGGAGAGCGGAGCGGAAATAGGCCCCACAGTCGCAGGCCTCCCCGCCGGCCAGCCTCCTCTCCCATGTGTTGTAAATGGCCACCTTGGCCGTGGCCAGGAGGAGGCTGACGAGGAGGTCCCGCAACTTAGTGGGGCCACGGATGGGGTGTCAGGATAAGAAGGTGCAGGGAAAAGTGCTCCACACCAGACTATCTGCACTATTGCTGTTGAGGAGTCCCTGCAGGGCCTGGAGGCGGAAGACATGGACCTGAGTGTGCAGGCAGGTCAGGCGCTGTCCTCCCTCCTCTGAGGGGGAGGTGGAGAACCCCTGCAGGGATCCAGTGCAGTCCTGGCCAGAATAACTCCAGAATTACCTTCTGGAGGGCGGCCAGGAAACCCGGGGGTGGGACAAGGGTGCTGAGTTGGTGCCAGAACATGGACAGGACTAATTGATTAAGCACCCATGCCCTCCCCCGTAGGGAGAGGCACTGGAGCAGCCCTGCCCACCTCCACAACCACTCAGCCACCCTGCCCTCTAAACCCTGCCAGTTTTCTGGCAGAGAGGGATGCGTGGCAGATGGGAAGATGTCCAGATAGGACAGCGGACCTGAGCTCCACCAAATGGCCTGAAGCACGGGCGGGAGGCAGCCCGCCTGCCATCCAGCCCCAACCACCAGGCCAGAGCTCTTGACCCAGTTGACCCAGGCAGAGGAGGCCGCCGAGTAGATGGCTTGGCAGGCCTCCAACCGCACCAGATCTCCCAGGTCCTGGACCATGAGGAGTACATCATCACGGTACGCCGACAGGACCAGCTGCAGCTCTGGCTCACAGAGCACCAACCCCGTCAACCTTCGCCGAAGGAGACAGAGGAAGGGCTAGATGGCCAGAGCGTAGAGCTGGCCTGACAGCGGGCAGCCCTGATGCACCCCTCGCCCAAAGCTGACCAGAGAGGTCAGGGTCCAGTTGAGCTTGACCAGACACTCTGAGGCCGCATACTGCACCTGGAGAAACCCGATGAAATGGGGTCCAAAGCTGAAGGCCCGCAGAGTGCCCAGGAGATACCTGTGGTCCACCCTGTCGAACGCCTTCTCCTGGTCCAAGGACAGGAGGGCGAATGACAGACCATCCCTACACCCGAGCTCTAAGACATCCGGGACCAGATAGAGGTTGTCAAAGATGGTGCGGCCCAGGACGGTGTAGGTCTGGTCGGGGTGGACCATGTCCTGCAGCACGGACCCCAAGCAACAGGAAATGGCTTTGGCGATTATCTTGTAGTCCGTGCCGAGGAGCGAGATGGGACGCCAGTTCCGAAGGTCACAGGGGTCCCCCTTTTGGGCAGCAGGGTGAGGACGGCCCGCCTTCACGACAGGGGGAGAACCCCGCTCTGCAAGGACTCGGCCCAGACACTGAGCAGGTCTGGGCCGAGGACATCCCAAAACTCGCGGTAGAACTCCACGGTCAGCCCATCCATGCCCGGGGATTTGTTGGTGGACATGAGATGGAGGGCTTCCAAGAGCTCGGCCAGAGTGAGAGGAAGCTCCAGCCGGTCCCAGTTGCCCATGCTTACCAAAGGGAATTGGTCCCAAAGCACTCTGCAGGCATCGGTGTCAGTCGGATCCAGGGAGAAAAGGGTGGCATAGAAGGTGCGAGCCCTCTTGTGCATCTCCGCCAGATCCGTAAGAGGGGTACCATCCGCCGCAAGGAGGCAGAGGATATATTTCTTGGCACCCCTCTTTTTCTCCAGGATGTAGAAGAAGCGGGAGCCGTGGTCCATCTCCCGAAGGAGCTGGATCCATGACCTCACAAAGGCCCCCTGTGCCCGAAGGGCTGGTGGCCAGGTGCCTCTCCAGCTCAAGAACCTCCCGCTCCAGCAGTCCTATCAACGCATCCTGCCGCCAGCTGGCCCCCCGGGTATAGTCACAGCAGAAGAGTCGCGTGCGCACCTTTCCCAGATCCCACCACTGCCGCGCTGAGGGAAAGGTGCACTGTTGCCCACGCCAGGCCATCCAGAACTCCCAGAAGGATGCCACAAAGCCCACCCCCTCCCCCCGCAGGCTATTATTAAAATGCCAGTAGGCCAACCCCTGCTTCCCCAGTGAAAGGGAAGCTTTCACAGCCACCAGGTGGTGGTCTGAGAAGGGGGGTGGCTGCATGCTGGAGGAGGGGCCCGGGAAAGGTGTTGCTGAGTGATATAGATGCGGTCCAACTGGAAGTGTACAGATTTATGGCCCACCACTCGGACGTAGGTAAAGACGGTATCCTCGTCCGGGTGGTGGCTGCACCAGACGTCCACCAGGGAGCGATGGTTGATGAGCTCCCTGAAGACGTCCGCAGCAGCCTGGCACTGCTCAGTCCCCATACGGTCCCGTTTCTCGAGGGTGCAATTGAAATCCCCACCGAGGACCAGGCACTCGCGAGGATCGATGGAGTTGAGGAAGGCCGCCACCTGCCGGAAGAAGGATGTTCTGTCTGGGCCAGATGTCGGGGCATAGACATTGAGGAGGTGGAGGGGCAGCCCCTGTATCCATACCCGGAGATATAGCAGGAGGCCTGGCACGACCTCGATGCTCCCCAGCACCTCGGGCTGCAGGTCTGGGGAGAACAGGGTCACTACCCCGGCCTGATGGGCCGAGAGGTGACTAAGATGGACCCCGTCTCCCCAGTCCAGCCACCAACTGGCTTCAGCGGCCGGAGTAGTGTGGGTCTCCTGCAAGAAGGTGACCGAGTACCCCCCCTCCCAGAGGAAGGAGAGCACTCGGCACCTGCGGAGACCTGACCCGCAGCCCCTGGCATTTAATGAGGCAAAGATGATCGGCACCATTTGGAGGGATGGGGAGGATGCTCGCCAGAGGGAGCACTGAGAGCCCCCATGGGGCCACACAGCAAGCTGTGACCGATGTCAAAGGTAAATAAGGCGTCACAGAAGCCACGGGCCCATTGGTAGGCCGTGACGTCCCTCCTCCTGGTCCCCTTGCCCTCTTTTAAAAGGGCCCTCACGGACTCTAGGATGGCGTGGAAGTCACCCCAGCGCTGGAGGAGAGAGGGAGGAAAGGGAGGTGCAAAAAGGCCACAACTCCCAGCACAAGATGGTATATGGCTCCTGCTACTGCACTGGGATGTGTGTGTGGGGGGTACAATATATGTAAGTGTTGGGAGGTGAGTGAGTGGAAGAGCAGGGGCTCAGGCACCTAACAGAAAAAAGGGGGGGCCATGGGCACAAAAAGGGGGGACGAAAAGGAAGGGAGCAAGAACCAGCCAAAGGGGGGGATTGGAGGGAAGAGTGTGCCCACGGGTGCCTGAGGGTGGCCCCACAACAGCAGCTGCTGCTGTAAAACCCCACAAGAGCAGGGGGGAGGAGGAAAGGGCAGATGGTTTGGGTGGGGCCCAGATGGGGAGGGCCCTGGTGGCAGCTGGGTGTGTGGGTGGGGGAAGTGGGGAAGGAGGCAGTGGCTGCAGGGGTGGGGCAGGGACCACACCCTTACACCCCACCCCCAACTATGCAGCCACCCCTGTGGGGCCCCACCCAAACTCACCCCTCCCCCAAGCCACACCACAGCAAGCTGTGGAGGGGAATTCTAGCCACCGCCCAAGAAAGCCCCTTACCTCCTCTGAAGCAGTGGGGATGCAGCAGCCAGCAGATGGTAAGGTGGGCCCAAAGTGGGGGCCAGCAGATTCCCCCCCAGAAGATGGAAAGGGGGGGGTACCTCCTCCCTGCCAAAAGGCAGGGCAGCAAGAGTCCCCCACACACCACCCACCCAGCAGTTCTAGGAAAAACTAGCTGGGATGGTTGGAGTGCTGGGGAGAAGGAAGCAGCCTGCCTAGGGCAGGGAAGAAGCTGGCCGAAGAGAAGGGGTCAAAAGCGGCCCCAAGGGGGGCCAAAGCCAGCAGCCAAGGCTGCCCACCTCCCAGCCGCAGGGGCCGTAAGTTGGCTCTGTGTGGCAGCTCCCCAGCCCATGCAGACAGGCTGCAGGAGCCCCCCAGAAACAGGAGACGCTGGGTGGTGGGCCAATGCATCTCTGCTCCCTGTCTAGGCCCAGACCTTCATTGGTCAGATAGGCCCTGTGCTCCCTATAAAAGGCTCCCCATCTGGTAGCAGGGGGGAAGATTTTGGGAGGTGCACCAGAGGAGCAGGAGCAGGAGCAGGAGCAGGAGCAGGAGCAGGAGCAGGAGCAGGAGCATAGCATAGCATAGCATAGCAAAAAGGTACCACGGGGAAGTGGTGGGCGAAGTGGCCCAGGGTGAGGCTACTACTTTGGGGCAGGGGTAAAGGTCCTGCCAGTTGCCTCTTGTTCTCATAGGGACCCTGGGCCGGAGTCCAGGGTAGAGGGTGGGTCTGGACTCCCGCCACCCTTCCCCTGAGGGATCACTTTACTGGAGCAGGTGCGGGCCTGCAAAGGGACTGGTATTATTCTCCCTGTACTAGTCCTGCCCATGATGAGGATGGCTCGCTAAGCGGAGACCCCTGCCTTTGGAAGGGCCTGGGCAAAAGGGGGGCCTCCGTGAGTCTCTGAGGCAGCACAGATCCGCCAGGAAGTGCAGGGACCCACAGAGGCTGACAAGGGACTTTGTCACACTAGCTAATATAGAAATCTAGGCATTGAGCACTAACCAGTCAAAAGCATGGAGATCAACACAACTTTGGAGAATAACATAATGTCACTGGCCTACAATATTTCCAATATTTCAATCTCCAAATGTGATCGTTTCACACACCTTCAGAGCCAGGCGCAAACAGCACTTTGCAAAATGCAGGATGAGTGGTGGGAGAGTAAAGCTGATGAAGTCCAATACTACGCTGACTCCAAGAACTCCAAGATGTTCTCCACTGCTATCAAAGCTATATATGGACCTTCAAAGCCAAGTACTACACCTCTCCTGTCTGCAGATGGCATGACCCTTCTGAGGGAGAAGAACAACATCAACAATAGGTGGAGAGAGCACTTCAGCATCCTTCTCAACAGACCCTCCATTGTCGACCCTGTGGCCCTAGACCAGATCCCTCAGAAACCCACAATAGACAGTCTTGACCTGCCCCCTACAATGGATGAGGTCAAAAAGGCAATCAGCCAGACCAGCTCTGCCAAAGCCCCTGGGATGGATGGTATCCCTGCTGAAATTTTCAGATCGGCAGGACCAGTGTCACTTGAAGCCTTTCACAACAGCTTGATCAGCATCTGGGAAGAAGAAGACATGGCCAAAGACTTTAAGGATGCCACAATCATCTCGCTCTTCAAGAACAAGGGCAACAAAGCTGACTGTGGAAATTACCGGGGCATCTCCCTTCTCTGTACTGCTGGGAAGATCTTGGCTTGAGTCATCCTCAACCATCTGATCACCAGCAGCTCAGAGGAGAACCTAGCAGAGGCACAGTGTTGTTTTCGCCCAGGCCACAGCACCATTGACATGATGTCTGCTGTTTGTCAGGTCCAGGAAAAGTGCATAGAGCAGAACTTGGATCTGTATGCTGTCTTTATAGACCTGACCAAGGCATTTGACACCATCAAAAGAGAAGCCCTGTGGATTACCCTGTCAAAACTTGGCTTCCCAAGAAGATTCACTAACCTCATACACCTGTTCCATGATGACATGACTGGCTTTGTTCTTTCAAATGGCGAGTCCTCAGATCCATTTGTTATATCCAATTGTGTGAAGCAAGGGTGCATGCTGGCGCCAGCATTATTCAACCTCTTTTTCACGTGCGTCCTCAGACACGCAGTTAGGGACCTGGACCATGGAGTCTACATAAAATACAGACTTGATGGGTCACTTTTAGACCTTCGTCATCTGAATGCTAAAACCAAGATGCATGAGAGGCTCTTCCTTGAAGCCCTTTTTGCTGACAACTGTCCACTTATGGCACACAAGGAATCTGATCTCCAGCTCATTGTCAACAAGTTTGCTGATGCCACTCGCCTCTTTGGTTTGACCATCAGCGTAGAAAAGACCGAGGTACTCTTTCAACCTGCTCCAGGATCTGCTGTTCTCCCTGCTTCAATCTTTATTGAAGGAACAGAGTTAAAAACAGTAGAGGAGTGCAAGTACCTAGCCAATGATGGCTCCCTTGATAAAGAAATCAATGCCAGAATGTGCCAGGCCAGCCGGGCACTAGGATGTCTGAGAGCGTAGGTGTTGAATCAGCACAATATCTGACAGTCCACTAAACTGAAGGTGTACAAGGCTGGAGTCCTGACCAGTCTCCTATATGGCTGTGAAACCTGGACCTTGTACAGAAAACATGTAAAACTGCTGGAGCGCTTCCACACACGCAGCCTGAGGTCAATACTGAACATTCGATGGCAGGACAGAGTTATAAACCTGGAAGTCCTGGACAGAGCAGGAACCACAAGAATCGAAGCCATGATTCTGAAAGCCCAGCTTCTCTGGACAGGGCACGTCACGTGAATGGAGGACTCAAGAATCCCTGAGCAACTCCTCTACAGTGAACTCTCCCCAGGCAAAAAGAATCAAGGTAGGCCTTGCTAGAGGTATAAAGACTGAGTGAAGACCAACGTTGTTCATGCTGGTTTAGAACCAGATCAGCTAGAGCAACATGCAAAACACCGAACAGGATGGCGTGATCTCGTACGGCACGCGTATGACAACTCTGAAAAGCAGTGACATGTACGCCTCACTGATGCTAATGAGAGGAAGAAAGCAACAGCAGCAGCCGCACCAACAGAGCAAGGACAATTCCCTTGCCCCCAACGTGAATGCCGATGCCGTTCAAAGCTTGGACTCCTCAGCCACATGCGAGTCCACAACTGATGAGCCTGTGCAAGCTCAAGACGTCATCGTCGTACTCGACGAACTACATATATATATATATATATGATATTTCCAAATCTGGAGGGGAGAGGAGACAGACTTTGTAGTTGTTTAAGTAGCTCACTACCTGCTATGAGAAGTGGTACACATTATGAGACCACATTGTAAACACACATATACACAGATGAAATCTTTGTTTTTAAAGCATAATCTTCACACTGAGTTGAACTTAGTAAGCCTTTAGTATGTAATTTCAGTCATTGGCCATTTTCTGTTTGCAGACAGTGATGCTGCTATTGTAGCCTACATTAAACATTTTTGTCCCTGTCAATTCCTTATGTACTGGGTCATTAGGGCTGGGTCTGAGAAGGTGAAACTGAGGTATATAGGAGCAATCTTGAGTTTCCCAGGGCTTACATGTGTGTATCTGAGAGCTGAACCTGTCCTAATAGTGCTTAGGAAAGTTTAATGGTGGATACTGTCTAACTTCTTCTCTTGATAGTATTTTTTCTATTTCCTCCATCCATCTTTTCAATCAAACATTTTATTCCAAAAAAAAAAATGCAAGATTTCTCACTTAATACTTCCAAGTTCCAGGCAACCTGCATTCCTGCCAATAGAAAAAACACTGAGTAAGTCTCTGAGCCATAGTAAATATGATGCCATGAAGTAGCTTAATCAGAGGTTCAAAACAAGCAGTTAAGAGGTTTGGTAAACGAGCCATATAATAAAACCAAATATTAAAATAAAATAAAATTTTAAAAATGTGCATGAAGGGCAGGAAACAATTCTTGCCTAGTACTCCTGCATTATTAGTCACAGAACTGTGACCTCTCCCTTCGAGTGATAAAGTACACAGGTCAGAACTGACAATACATACTCATGGCTGATCATAGCTGCCAGTTATTGATCTGAGGCAGAGGAGGAGGAGAAAAAAAGAAAGGGAAAAAAAAACTTTGCAGGAAAAACATTGCTTTGAATTACAAGCATACATTCTCCTGAGACTCAGCAACTCTCTGGGTTTCTCCCACTGGAACTGGATAGCAAGAAGTGAGTTCAGCAAGTATTTAATATCAAGTGAATGTGGTGTTTAATCAATACTATTCTGCTTTTGTTCCACGATGTGGAAAGCAGTGTCTATTCATTCAGCAAAGGTTAATGCCAAGGGTCAAGTGATTTCACACTCTCTGTAGGATCCACAACATTTCAGTAGTTCAGATGCCTTGGACAATGATGACTCAGTTGGACTGATTTATTGCCACTCTAAGGCCCTGCTTAATACTAAAGTGCTATCTTATGATAATACCTCAGAAAATAGCACTGATAAAAGAGGAGGCAATAATTACCTACATTTTGAAGTAATGTCTTCATTTCTAACACCCTATAAAGATGTAGGGTCCATTTAAAATGATCTGCTTCTTGTATTAGCAAGTCAGTTAAATCACATGTTATCAGTATTCTCTGCTTTATGAAATGCTATGCAAAAGAATCCGGTGGCTATATTAAGAAAAAGAAAAATTGCAAGCAAACATAATACAGCACTTGATTTAACATATTTTTAAAGAATAATGCATTTGGTGTCTACTCATCCAAATGCAGAGATACTATTATATGAAGAAAAAAGGAAAATGCTGTCGTGATATATAGAATAAAAAATACCTCATGTAGTAAGAAACCTGTAATAGAAGAGAGCATAGATAAACATGTTTATAATTTGCTACTGATTTTTTTCTGCTTTATACATTTCTAACTGAAGGGGAGATATGTAGGAGGGAGAAAGTTATATTCTTCAGTATGATGCACTGAAAATGACATTAGGTGAGGTCATAGTCTAAATTAGAATGTATTTGACTTTGTCAGGGGTCTAATTTTTAACATGTTAGCATCCCTGATTATTATTCAGCAATGTCTTATTCAAGATGTGTTTTATATAATGAAAGAAGTTCAGATGTCATCAGGAAAACAGTGTGAGAAGAATTAATTGGAAGGCTTATCAGAGGAAAGTCATTTAGAATCCAGCTCCCCCTAATATATCATTGAATGATTAATATACCAATCAATTAGTGAAATAAAATAAATTCTGAAAATTTGACTGAAGACATCCTATTATTACAAGTGGGAAGATATTTGGAACAGTTAATTACTCCTTATTTTAGGCTATAACTATGCAAAAATCCTTTATGAGAATTTTCAGTGTCCCTCTCTCTCCCAATTAGGAATATTGAGAAATTGCTTCTGAACTGTTTTAAATTAATATAAATTACATTTATATAGCATCACAGCGGAGAACACAATTCAGCTATTTTAATGTATGCAAAATAGAAACTTTTATCTTCCATAAGTTATTGTCTTTCCTCTAAAAAATAGCAAGCCAGCCAAAATTGTGGTGGTCAGTTTTTTTAAGAGTAGGTGTAACAGTTAATATAAAGTCTACAAACTGTTTTGGACTCAGTCATTTTTTCAGTTCTCAAATATCTGGATGACAGGTATTTTCTCACTTCTGCTCTCCAGCTGCCATTGGAACTGGGGTGTCAAAATATCATGAGAATAGTGGCTTTAGTAATAGTATTCTTCTGGTGAAAATGTAAATGCCACAAGCCTTACGATGAGGAACACTGAGATTTTCAACTTAATTTTACAGATTCACCCAGATTCCAAGAATTCAGACTTCAGGATGATTATCTAAAAGTGAACTCAAATGCCAAACCACTTGAAATTGTCTCATTACTTGACTTCCACATCAAGTTTTTCAAGTTCCATTCCAAAATTTAAAACTCTGACCTTACTTTTCCACATAATATCCCAGCATCTCATCCTTGCCTAAGAGGCCTGAAAAAGAAAATTTAAAAAGGGGATCGCTGAAATTTATAAACTTCTAAAAGTAAAACCTTTGACAAAAAGACAGGAAACAATAGTTATTACAATCAAATAAGTTAAAAAATTCCAATCAAAACCCACCAGAGGTTCATTTTAGGTGTTGTGATTTCATATTAACATAGGATCTTGCAACTCAGAGCAGTATCTTTCCTTCCACAGTGGCCAGTACTCAATGCCTTAGGGAATGTGAGAAATTCACTTTCTGACCTTGTTAGTAGCCAATATACATCTTAAAGAATGACCTTAATCAGTCCTATCTTATTTTGCATGACTTTAATAGATAGAAGAGGTATCTGAGCCTTTAGCAATCATTTCTGGAAAATCATGGGAGATGGGAGAGATTCCAGAAGACTGGAAAAGGGCAAATATAGTGGCCATTTATAAAAAGGGGAACAAGAATAACCCAGGAAACTACAGGCCAGTCAGCTCAACTTCTGTGCCAGGAAAGATAATGGAGCAGGTAATTATAGAAATCATCTGCAAGCATTTGGAAGGTGGTAAGGTGATAGGGAACAGCCAGCATGGTTTTGTTAAAAACAGATCATGTCAAACCAATCTAATAGCTTTCTTTGATAGAATAACGAGCCTTGTGGATAAGGGAGAAGCGGTGGATGTGGTATACCTAGACTTCAGTAAAGCATTTGACACGGTCTCACATAATATACTTATCAATAACCTACACAAATACAACTTAGATGGGGCTACTATAAGGCAGGTGAACAACTCGCTGGATAACCATACCCAGAGAGTAGTTATTAATGGTTTTCAATCCTGCTGGAAAAAGTATAACTAGTGGGGTTCTGCAGGGGTCTGTTTCAGGACCGGTTCTGTTCAATATCTTCTTTAACGATTTATATATTGACATAGAAAGTACACTTATTAAGTTTGCAGATGATACCAAGCTGGGAGGGGTTGCAACTGCTTTGGAGGATAGGGTCATAATTCAAAAGGATCTGGATAAACTGGAGAAATGGGCTGAGATAAACAGGATGAAATTTAATAAGGACAAATGCAAAGTGCTCCACTTAGGAAGGAACAATCAGTGTCACACGTACAGAATGGGAAAGGACTGCCTAGGAATGAGTACAGCAGAAAGGGATCTAGGGGTTATAGTGGACCACAAGCTAAATATGAGTCAACAGTGTGATGCTGTTGCAAAAAAAGCAAACATGATTCTAGGATGCATTAACAGGTGTGTTGTGAACAAGACATGAGAAGTCATTCTCCCGCTCTACTCTGCGCTTGTTAGGCCTCAGCTGGAGTATTGTGTCCAGTTCTGGGCACCGCAGTTCAGGAAGGATGTGGAGAAATTGGAGAGCGTCAAGAGGAGAGCAACGAGAATGATCAAAGGTCTAGAGAACATGACCTATGAAGAAAGGCTGAAAGAATTGGGCTTGTTTAGTTTGGAAAAGAGAAGATTGAGGGGGGACATGATAGCAGTTTTCAGGTATCTAAAAGGGTGTCATAAGGCAGAGGGAGGGAACTTGTTCTTCCTTGCCTCTGAGGATAGAACAAGAGGCAGTGGACTTAAATTGCAGCAGGGGAGGTTCAGGATGGACATTAGGAAAAAGTTCCTAACTGTCAGGAAGATCAAACATTGGAACAAATTGCCAAAGGAGGTGGTAAAATCTCCATCACTGGAGATATTTAAGAAGAGGTTAGATAGATGGCTTTCAGGGATGGTCTAGAAAGTGCTTGGTCCTGCCATGAGGGCAGGAGACTGGACTTGATGGCCTCTCGAGATCCCTTCTAGTCCTACACTTCTATGATTCTATGAATATTCATGTTCATTACATTATTTGGCCTCATAAATATAAAATTCAACAACAGTGATGTAGAAGATTGTATAAAACAGAATCTAGTGTACTTCCAGCTGATTTCATCATGAATAGGTACAGGCACAAAGTATGTATCAAAGCATAGTTTTATTGCAGACTCACATGTCTTACTTACTTTGTATGTCAGCATTTTATCCAAGATGACTTAAGGGATAAAATATATATGACATACTCGATGAGACAGGTAATTCAGAAAATTAGGGTTGCAAGATAAGACCTCAAAAAGCAGATCTTTTGCAAATGTGACTAAAATTAGGTTTCCAAATCCATATTTAGGCACCTAAGTACAATACCTGATATTCAAAAGTGCTGAGGACTTGAGTACTCCCTTTAGCTCCAGTGGCAGCAACAACCTGACTGGGTCCTAAAAATTGTGGCTTGGTACCCAAGTAAATATGTCAAATACGTGCCATGGAACAGAGGGTGAGATTAGTGAAATTTAGATAGGCAGACTTAGTGGGGTATTCTTGCTGAGAGATATACATTGAATTTGGGTCCCTCTTTTCCCCATATGGACGTTATTCACTATCTGAGCATTGGCTCAGCTATGAATATAGTGTTTATTACAACTCTGTTATTTATTTCTGATTTATACAGCTCTCTATTGTTTTGTTTTTATTATGTTTTTCTTTATTTCCAGATACCTGGGTTGGAGGAGCTTATAGCTGAGTTTAACTTGCAAATGGGGTACAAATAAAATGCAAATAGGGTATAAATAAAATCTACAAATATAATATAAAATCATTTGTTGAATCTTAGAGCTTGATGCCAAAAAACTCATTGAATATTACTTGACTGTTTATAGAGCTGGTCAAAAGAAAAAAAGTTGTTGATTAGTCATATGAAAACGACTAACATTTATCAGTTAAGTTATTCACAATCAATAATTCATAAAGCTCTACTAAATATGTTCAAAATCAACAGCTTCTCTAGCGAGTTGGGTCCTGACATACTAATGTGGATTTCTGTAGATCTCCATCAAGGGATATTATGTAAGAGTACTTGATGCTGAATACTTGTAGAAAATAGAAATAAAAATGACAGCATTTCACATATTTCACTGAACAGGCATGTCTATTTTCAGATGTAGTATGTTGCTTCAAACTAGGTTGAAATATACACATAAAAAGATCCTCACAGATTTATTTTGTTTGCTTTTATAGAGGTGTGCAATAGATTTCGTGCACTCTGATGTTACCTGTTGAGAGTGTTCATGTGTGAGCATGTGCATCTCAAATCTTTTTAAAATTCAATCTGAAGTGGCTCTCCAGCTGCTAAAGGTTGACTACCACTGACCTAGAAGACAATAAAATTGATGCTAGAGTGCTAAACAAGGCAGGCATTCTAACTGAACCCACAGAGAGACTCAGAAAAACCAACAAGACACTTCCTTTATGCACCCAACTGCACAAGTGTAGATTAAGTATGGCTTTTTGGAGTCACTAGAGCGAGCTGTGAACAATGTAGTACTGAAATAAAAAATAAATGAAACCATCCACAGAGAATGCAAGGAAGGCTTGGTACCACCTTTTATACATTCAGACTTTATTCAGTTCAAGTCAGAGGAGTAACCAGAATAGCTCACCAAATCCAAAAGTCTGCTGATAAAAATCAAATATATAAAGTTTGCCTTTCTAATTTTTCCTCTTCCAAGTGCACCTTGGCATAGACAGATAAAGTTTATACAGGAAGGACAGAGAAGGGGGTGGGGGGGGAAAGAGGAGGTATTGCATTATGCCTCAAGAATTCTCGCCATGTCATTCTCATTCTCGCCATGTCTGCACTAGCCCAAAACTTCGAAATGGCCATGTAAATGGCCATTTCGAAGATTACTAATGAAGCACTGAAATACATATTCAGCACCTCATTAGCATGCTGATTTCTGCTGATAGGAGTAAAGGGATTTCAAAGTTTCCAGGGTCCTTTTGAAAAGGATCCCTGTCTGGATGAGCCACGCGGCAGTGAGCCGCGGCAATTTCTAAGTGCCACAGCCACCTGCATGCTAATGAGGCACTGAATATGTATTTCAGCACTTCATTAGTAATCTTCGAAATGGCCAAGTTTTGGCCTAGTGTAGATGTAACCTCTGAGATCCAGAAGATGAGAAGCAGACTACTTGAAAGTATTTGGGTGAAGGGTAGGGGGAAGGAAATAAGGATGCTGTCAGGGTAGGGGCCTACTATAAACCATCAACTCAAAAAAGGAAGTCAACATGGCATTTCTAGAGCAGAAATATTCAAACACACGACCTGGTAGTAATAGGAAAATACACTACCCAGACATTTGCAGGAAAAAATCATAAGGAATTTACAAAAGTCCAGTGAGTTCTTGGACTGTACTGGACATAATTTTTTGTTTCAGAAAGTGGAAGAAGTAGCTAGGGGGACAGCCATTTGAGACTAGATTCTGCCCAGCAGAGAAGAATTGGCTGAAAATCTGAAGATAGCATGGAGATTGGGTGAAAGTGATCATGGCATGATAGATCTCACCATTCTGAGGAAAGGAAGGTGATAGAGTAGCAGAATAAGGATAATGAGCTTATAAAAAGCAGACTGTAATAAATTCAAAGCACTGTTATGGAAGTCCCCACAGGGAAAAAACCCGAAGGGAGAAAATAATTCTGGAGAGCTGGCAGTTTCTCCAAGACACAAGGTTATAGGCATAATTGTCAAATAGCCTAATGCAAAGAAAAGATAGGAAGAATAGTAAGAGACCAATACGACTCCATCAGGAACCCTTTAATTACTTAATCCTACAAAAAATGGAAATATGGACAAATTCCTAATGAGTACAGCTGATAGCAAAAGCATGTAGGGTCAAAATTAATGGATGGGGCTGAAGTACAAAATGAGTTTCACCTAGCAAGGGAAATAAAAGCAATAAGAAGAGGCTCTATAAATACATTAGAAACAAGAAAAAGTGTGACGGTGTGTACCAATCCTGCACCGGCCAGGAGGGAGGGGGGCCAGGCTTGCTGAGTGGAAAAGGCCCCTCCCCCACAGCCCTGCTGGGCATGCTCCAACTGTAGCCTCAGTATAAAGGCCGGGGAGGCCAGTCAGTTGGGGCTGGCCACCCGGGGAGCGGAAGCTGCTGCTAGAGCTTGGGAGCACCAGCTGCCTGAAGCGGAGCAGCTGCTGCCACTGCCACTGCCACCGCCACCACCGCCACTGTCACCACGACCACCGCCACAGCAGCAACCACAGTTGCCACCACCACAGATGGAGGGGAAGCAGCAGCAATCACAGCAGCCAGAGACTGAACGGAGCACCATGGATAGAAGAGGAAGGAAGTAGCCTAGGGCAAGGACCCAGGGGGCTACCTGGAAGCTTGCCTTGTTGCACATGGATACCCTGCTAAGCTAGTGGTGAGGGTACATCCACCACCAACAGGGTGCTGGTCTGGGGCCTGGTGAAGAGGGCAGACCCAGGCTCCCCTAGCCTGCCCCTATGACACCAAGGAAGGAGTAGCGCTGACCTGCAAGGTCAATGAGGCCACTGAGGCCTGTTTAGGCTGAAAGGCCTGATTGCAACCAGAGACTAGGTCATGGGGGCCTGACTGGGATATAGAGACTAAGCTTGCCGAGGTCTGACTGTTGCTATTGACTGGGCTGCTGAGGCCTGGCAGGGATGTTGACGAAGCTGCTGCAGCCTGGCAACTGCATGTAAATCCTCAGAAGAGGTGTGGGGCTGGTTTTCTTGCCACTGAATATAAAGGAAAGTGTAGATCTTCTGCTTCACAGGGAAGGAGAACTAATAACTCATGAAGATGGTTATGGTGTTTAATTTCTATTTTGGTCCAGTCTTTATAAAACATTAATAGTGTCCAAAGAGATACTCAACGCAATTAATATTGACATCTAGTGGGAGGGGACACAAGCCAAAAGGGGAAAAGAATGGATGAAACAATATTTAGATACAGGGAAGCCAACAGCCACACTGGGCCCCTGACCAACATGGGGGAGGCCCAGCTCCACATTCACAGAAGGGTGGTGGGGCACTGCTGGAGTGAATGAAGTCGGTCCTCTGTGCTGTCTTGATGGCAGAACTCCCCAGCCTGCCTAGAGTATGCTGCACAGCACCTCCCTGGGCAATCATAAGAGCTGCATGAGGTGCTGCAGTGGCACCTCAGGAATGGTTTATAGGGCTTGGGCTTCTCAAGGTCCCTTCCAGCCTTATTTTCTATTACTTTTATTGTCGATTCAAAGAGTCAAGTGCCTTTCAATTGAAGTAGAGAGAAAGGCAGGCTCGGAGGGAAGCTTTCCCCTTTACCAGTCTCAGTTTACTTGAAAATTTTGATCTCTGAAAAAAAAATTCAAACTATACTTGAAAAATCTTATTATTTTGATTAGTGATTTGTTATCCAGTGATATTGTGGGTACCCCATAATCAGAAAGTAAGTGAAATCATGGTTATGTATTTGGGGCCAATTCTAGGACCCTGCGCACAGGTCCCACAGAGCACTTCTACTGGAGTCATGAAGTTGATGATATCCTACCCACCCGCCATGATGTGCAGCTGCTTATTGACTTCTCTAGACCTACCGTGTTGTTGTTCTTCCTTTCCCATATTATTTTTGCCCAGTGAATTACTCAGATCCCTCAGGCACACCTGCTCTTTTGCTTGCTGTGATAAAGGAAGCCCATTTCTGAGCACTGAATTTCATTCTCTGACTCCTCACCCCAGATTGGTTCCACAGCACTAACAACCTTCCCTGCCTATAAGGTTGGGCGGAGGATGAAAGCAGGGTTTGCCAAATTTAAATGTAGTTATGTTACTGTAGAGGATTATAGATTACTCTGCTTTTAATACCCTGGCATCTGTTGCTGTGCTGAAATGTTATATAAATGTGTCATCCTTTGTGGCAAAAGCCAAATAAATGTTAATACTGTCATTATGAAATAACTTGTAGCAACAGAGATCAAGAGTCACAGGAAGCCGCTTTTGCTCAAAAACAAGAACTAAAGATATTATTGTTCTTATTTAATAGTTATCTAACAGTGGCATCCAGAGGCAGTACAAACCCGTACAAAGAAATAGGGTTATGTGATTGAGGAACACGGCTACTGTACCTCCTACCTTGCCAAGAACACAGACCACGCTGCAAGTCTCAAAGTCTCCATCAAAGCATCCATTTGTAGTGTTTTCATGCTTCCTGGCCCCTTGCCCTGCAGCACGGGGGAGAGGCTGAGAGAACTCCTCTTGTCAGGGTCTCCTAGCTTTCTGTCTCCCACTTCTTCCTTAAGCATTTCTTTCCTGTGCTCTTTTTAAATCATTCATCTGTTAATGGGCTAATTAGCTCATTAATTCCTAACCCCAATCTGGCCTAGTAACCAAGAATATCCCAGACCTATTCAGCCTTCTCCTGAGGCACCTAACTGGTGCCAATAATAACCAAAGTGTTGGCTCAAGCATTCAGTCACAGGCTAGCTTTTCCACTGTTGTCTCTTCTCCAGTACAATTCCAATGCTTTTTTGTGAACAATCCTGTATCGCTATTTTGAATGCTGATTTATTTCATCCAGCAATTTTTAAGGCCTGGTCCACAGTTTTGACAAGGGTACACATGCAGAGCATCGGCATACTCAGTCCACCAGCAAGCCTCTATTCACTGACACTGTGTAGTGCCAAAGGCATAGTGTTCTAAGTGAGACCATTAGAAATTGGGTCTCAATATGTCAGATACCGGCTATGTCTACACTAGCCCCAAACTTCAAAATGGCCATGTAAATGGCCATTTCGAAGTTTACTAATGAAATGCTGAAATACAGATTCAGCACCTCATCAGCATGCGGGAGGCCGCAGCACTTCAAAATTGATGCGGCTCACCACCGCGCGGCTCGTCCCGATGGGGCTCCTTTCTGAAAGGACCCCACCTACTTCGAAGTCCCCTTATTCCCATCTGCTCACAGGAATAAGGGGACTTTGAAGTAGGTGGGGTCCTTTCAAAAAGGAGCCCCGTCGGGATGAGCCATGTGGTGGCGAGCCGCGTCAATTTCGAAGTGCCGCGGCTGCCCGCATGCTAATGAGGCACTGAATATGTATTTCAACGCTTCATTAGTAAACTTCGAAATGGCCATTTGCATAGCCATTTCGAAGTTTTGGGCTAGTGTAGACACAACCAAAGAGAAACAAGAGCTGGGGGACAGCGGTAACCAAGCCAAAGAAAGATGGGCAGCTCCTCTCTGCCTCCAGCAGAACTGGGTGTGGGCTAAGTTTCAGCTCCCTTCTCCCCCTCACTGCTCCTTATGTGAATCCTGATGCTTTTTGTACTGGGTATGTACAGTTCTTATCACAATGGGATCCTGATCCGTAACTGGTTTATTAGCCACTGTTGCAGTAAAAAAGCCTTGCAGATCACTTCAGAGATCGTTACTTCCCTTTATTAGAACTTAAGAATTCTCCTCTTTCCAAACTACAGGTTGAACCTCTCTCATCTGGCACCTTCAGGATCTGACCAGTGCCAAACAAGAGAATTTGCCAGGCCATGGGAGATCAATATTCTCTAGCATGTTACCAACACTTCCACTGCTTACCAGGCTCTTAGAAGACACTTAGAAGTTAATTACAGCTAAATAACACCACAGAACACTGGCAGCCAGGACAGGTGGCTTTAAACAGACTTTATGGGACCACAGGAAACTCAGGCTCACCCATAATGTGTTAATCTGCCAACTAAAATCATGCTGGATTATGGATGTTGCTGGACAAAAATTCCAGATTAGAGAGGTTCAATTTGTATCTGTAAGTTTGGTGCCCATAAAAAACAGTGGTGACCAAAAGGAGTTTATAAACAGTATGGACATCATCCTTTCTAGCCCTTTCCCAAAAAAGCATTCCCATCATCTTTCAGGTCAATTTGTCAAGGTTTCCACAGTATCATTAAGCCTCCTGACAAAACTGTGACTCCAATGCTAACAAGCTGCAGATTAGATACGATTGTAAATTTCAGTCATCTTGGCCTTGTTTGTTTGCCTTAGCTAAAATGAGGAGCTGTCAGGCTACAAAATTTCCATAGCTGTCAAGGATGTTTTTGAACATGCAAATCTGCAGTAGATCTTATCACAAACATTGCAAAAAGCTTTAAAACTGGGACATAAGAAATCTGTATACTTTCTTTTTGTTAAAAAATGAAGTCTCTAGTTTTGAATATAGCCTTCACCCTATATATCAGTGCACTGCTGTCTTGTTTGTTTTGTAGCCAAACAGACAAACAATGCAGCACCAACCAAGCTGTCAGGTTCTTCCATTCATCTGCTTTGAATCATTTACAATAGATAAGCATAAAGTTTGTATGCTCCTTGAAGTGGTATTCAGTTTGGAGGCTTTGATTTTCATACTACTCTATCCCACATCCCAACCTTCACTTGCCCCTCCCCCTGCCCCCCAGATATTGTTAACATCAACACTTGGAGCCATCACTTGAGGGGCAGGGTCAAGCAAATGGCCCTCCAGGGTTTTTTTTTTTTCCTGCAATGCATTTCTCAATTACGCTGTGAGCAACAAAGTCCACATCAAGTGGCTTGCTCCCTTGCCATTCTATGTTCGGAAAAATGCTTTACTGCTGCTTCCTAACCATTACTGCTGTGGGGCAGGAAATGCTTCTCCTGTCATCACTCAATAGCAGCTGGGTCTGGAGAAGTCCAAGACAGCACTGCAGGATAATTAAGGAAATCACTGACAACTCCATAATTTCACGCATCCATCTTACAACGTACCGCATGCTAATTTGTCCAGTGCACTAGTACCCAGTTCCAGTCACTCAGTCTTGATCAAACATAAGTTTAAATTTTTCCTAGCCTAATGTACAATGGAGAATTTTAAAACACCCTAAATATATTAACACAATAAAATTCCTCTGCCACTGAAATACCTTTTATTTTGATAAAATAGGCCAGAATTAGTGATGTGTTAACTTAAAATAAGCTTTTGTATGTTCAAATAAATATCATTTTTTCCCTGTCTCTCACTCTGGCCCTCTTTGCCAACACATATATGACCTGTATTTTCCAAAATAATTAGAGTTGGACACAACGGTCACACTTCAGCCCAGGTGCCTACTACTGACCAGTCTTCTTCCACTGACTTCCTCACCCAAAAATTCACACATCACTTTCACTGAGCATATGGCAGGTCCATTGGAACTCAAGTCCCTCTCCCTGGGGGAAGGGAGCAGGACTAGCTCCTTAGATCAGGCATTACTGACTCTGCTGTTCTCATATTATTTGCTTGGATTTCATGCAAAATGAGCTGCAACTGATGGAAAAGTCCAATATGATGTGAAATTTAAATGGAAAAAAAAACAGACAAAATGAAGATTAGATAGTCTGTTGGATCTGTTGTGGAATCAACAAAGGTGGGCAGGAGGGGGCATACAAAGAAGGCAGGGCATAGTCACAGATGAGTGATGTACAAGTGTCCCTGACCGAAACTGTAGAAGACAGGATACATACCAGCTGGATGACTGGAGTTAGGAGACTACAGGTATAAACTGTTCCTTGCCCTTAGCCTTTGAATCATATTAAGATCAACATACTTATTTTGCATGAGCCAGTCTATCTATATACAGATACGTCATACTCCAAGACATCATGTATCCTTATTTGCTTTTCTAGCAAAGATGCTTAAAGAACAGTCAAGTGGTTGTTAATATTCTGCAGACTTCTCAGTGTTGGTAAGAAACAACATGTAAAGTATTGCTTTAGAGTTTTCAGCAGATTTCCTATGCTGCTTCTTTGAATTGAGATGCTGTATGTGAACATGGCACTTCATAAAAATATCCAAGAGGAAAGGTTAATATTTACAATAAATTTGGTAATTATTCTAAGGAGTCATCTTGCTAATGCAAAATTTCCTCTAGAAATACTTTACAACACATGGACTGCTAATATGTCTCTTTTGGAATACT
Organism: Carettochelys insculpta; assembly: GCF_033958435.1. Taxonomy (NCBI): domain Eukaryota; kingdom Metazoa; phylum Chordata; order Testudines; family Carettochelyidae; genus Carettochelys; species Carettochelys insculpta. Next base: position 75,463,229 of record NC_134141.1, read on the forward strand.
GGAAGACTTATCTAATATTAAGTGCTTCACTCAATGATTTCTAGTTTAGAAATATAGTTGTTAAATAAGTAGGGGGAGGAAGAAAGGTATTAATCTATCATTTTTTCTCACTGAATGGTGGTTAGCACAAAATGACCACTTAATCACTGAGCCTATTGTAAACATAATACTAATAAGTCTAATTTAAGGGATCATAATGATAGATAATAATTTGCAAGAATTTTAAAGATGCATACACCATTTCTAATGCATTCATCTGTTTCAAATAATACTCTATTTTCTTGAGAGCACCAGAAGTAATCCTCTGTGCTCTTGCAGACGTCTTGAAGTGGGTTGCTGAAATGTATTGTTCGACATATTTAATGCCATGTAGTACACTGAAGAGATAAAATTTTACAGTGCCTTAGGCAATTATGAACAAGGATTATATGAAAAAAGAAAGCTGTAGTGTAAGTACAAGTGACACAATATAAACACAATATTTAATATTTAGGACAAAATAAAGACCGCTCTACTTAGACTATTGCAACATACAAAAATACAGATATCATTTTTTTAGCTATGATAAATCTAGCAGCTTAGATCCATTTATCCTGTTCCAGCAATGTTCAGATTCATTAATGAAGCCATTATTGATTTGTGGAACATGACTTAAAATCTCAGCAAACACTGAACAATCTATGAGGAGCTCTTAAATACTGAATGTATGTAACTAGACATCTCAATTTAACAACCAGACATACATTAAACAGCATTAATAGCTAGGCACTTAATGGATCAATTCCCACTGTTTGTGTAATGTGGAAATAAAAAAGGCTTATTAAATGACAAGCTTTCCTTGGTTTGTGCTAATTAATTATACACTGCATCTGACTGCTAATTTAGTGGGAAAATGCAGCCCAAAACCATGGTTTCTGCTTGAACTTTGCCTCAGCACCACCTAATTCAGCACAGATTTGCAGCTGTGACCTGCCTCTGAACGACGACAGTATTAAATTAGAGCACCAGGCCATCAATTTAATAAGTACTGTAGCAGGTAATTTGAATAAGGACAGTATTAGTATTCTACCAGTGCACAACTAAAAGCAGCTGACCTTTCAGACCAGAGAAGATCCTTGAACACATCTAGCTGAATTGGAGAACACAATAATAGTCTGACCATGTTAAGAGTACCAAGAGAGACTTTTACAGCTCTACACCCATTACTATACATCAGCTTCTCTACAGTATATAAGAACACTTAATGTACAAAAAAAAGCAAGGTTATAAATAGAACAAAGGCAATATGAAAGATATATTTGCAGTGGCACATTTGGAAATTCTCCTTATTACCTTGATTTACGATATAAAGAATGTAAAATTAATCAATGCACATAAAAATGTACTATGAACACTCACATAACAATGCAGTAGCTTTTCACCACAAATTTCATATCAGGAAGAACTTAGGTATGTGTCTTGTAATAAAAGTACAATGTATAAAAAAATCTTACTATCATATCTGTGCAAAATGCAGCAATATAAGATGCACATCACATTCAAACAAGAGAAAGACGCTTTTCTGCTAATTGACAAGTTTTTTCAGGGGGTTATAGCTAAAGTAAAATTTTCTGTCAACAGACTCTTGCTGCACAGACTCAGACATAGCACTGTATGAAATCCCCCTAAAATCTGTCATACTGTTTTGAAATAAAGATGATTTTTTCAAGATGTATATTTATATACAATTACACTCTCAAACACATAAAAAGATCCCACAGCAGCAGCTCAATTTGTCCTTATGTGAATATGCCCTCCCACCCTCTTTTTTTTCAGGAGGCCTTTAAGCCAAATCATAATGGGGCAGATCCTTCACAGGTATAAACCCTTACAGCTCCATTAAATAAATGGAGCTGTGACAATTAGCTGAAGACCTGGCATGCTGTAATGTTTTAGAAATATACACATATGTAGAGAAATACACGTACACAGAAAATACTGTTCAGGCTAGTGTTCAAGATGTGATGAAAGTGGTAACAGAATATAACAAACTGATTAAAGATAATTCTGCTGTATATGAATTAATTCATTATTATTTTAAAAAGTACGAGATGGGCTTAAACAGCCATGCCTCGTTTGCCTTTTCCCCGAGATCATGGGCTGCTTACCAAGTGATGTCTTGTATGCCAAGTTGTTTTTAAGATCTAGTTAAAGAAAGGTGATTACCCCATTCAAATTGCTTTGATAATCCATTCCCAGTATGCACAATATTTTAGGTGTCATGTCCCCAATTTCTTTCTTAAACTCAGGTCTCCAGAACATTCAATACTCAGTTCAGTAGGGTCTGGCCCACATACTGTATTGTAATATGGAAAACTGTTTGTGACTGTACAGCTACATTTTTAAGTGAGATTTTGATGTCCACTCTCTCAACTTTGCTAAAACCAAAGTGATTGCACATGAAAAGTCACATGTGAGATCTTAGAATTTTTCAAAACAATGTGATGCTACTCATACAAGATATTAAGAGATTACCAGTAAGAACAATTCTTATCTCACGTGCAACAAAGTGTGCACGTTAGGTTAGCATCCGCAACTTCTCCCCCACCCTCACTCTCCCACCTCCCATTCTTCGAGTGTCTTTTATTCTTAACAAATATAAATCATAGTCTAAGCTTTATGCTGAGAGGCTACTTCTAGGGTTTTTCCTTTCAACATCCTAGGCCCTCCCATGCCTACCATTTATCCTCTTAAGTTAGATAGTCCATCAAGTTTATTCAGGGTTTTACAAATTGACGTGGCTCATTATAGTTCTAAAAAAAAGGGTAGAAACTATTAACTGGTTTTATTCCAGCATGGATACTGGTATTTTGATTCTACATGTGTCTTCCAGGACCATAAACACCATCACATATACTCTCAGACCCTGGCCCAACCTCAAAGGGAAAATGCCAAGCACTTAGTTTTATCCTCTACATCTTGCTCAATCATACATCTATAGCACTCAGGCTAATAACAGGTATGTCACAGATTAATTTATTAGTAAGAACATATCAAATGCTAAAATTAGTTTAATAATGAAGCACATGTTTTGGCTCAACTGTCTTCAGTGATTCTAAGCTCTTCATCACCTCCAGTCTTCCTTCAAGTGATGCAGTAACAATGTCCATCCACCCTGGTCTTAAAACATGTCTTATATCCTTCCTGGGTTCCTTCTCAACATGCATGTGGTACAATGCAAAGGCCACAGGCTTCCTTCCTTGGTTCATTTCCCTGCTCCAGGGACTATCCCTTCCTCTAACTTCTCACTACAGACACCCAGCCCAACATCCTGAAGCTTTTTATAAGAAACACCTGCCCCCTTCTCAGCTGGTTCTCATTAGTAAATAGGATTGGGTGGCCTGAAGTTCTTCAAGGGGCATGGTTCCCTACTACAGATTCAACATCAGGCCTGCTGTCAGGTAGGATAAGGGGGGCAACTGCCCCAAGAACCACAGATTCAAAAGGTCCTGGAGCTCCAGCTGCCACCACTGCTACTGGGCCCTTTAAATCACCGCAAGAGCCCAGGCACCATGCTCCCGGTGGTGGGATGAAGAGGTGGGGAGGCAAGCTTCCACCCAAAGCCATGCCTCTTCCTGGAATGCTGAGTCTCCCCCATCCACCTCGTCTAGGGGACAAACAATTTTGTTGCCCTCTCCCCCTATACAATGCTCTGAGGCATTTTACAAGTGGGTGTTTCACAATTAAAATACATATGAAACAAAATGAGCTCTATAAAATATTCACAGGCCAGATGAGAGTATAAAGCAGAGAACCACATTGGGACAGATGAAGCCAATCTGGAAGAAGCAGGAGAAAAAAGGAACATGGAGGATAAATAGCCCAATCTGGAAAGGGGTAGAAAAGAAGCCACATGTGGAGGTAAGAAGCTACCTCAGAAGAAAGGATAAACATCTGTTTCAAGCTTTCAAGCTCTGTTAGGGATCCTGCCATATACCAATTATTATATATTTTTAAAAAATCTACAGAAATTCCCAGGTAAAAGTAACATATTCACCTCTTTGGGGAAGAGCATTAAAGGACAGTTAAGAGTAGGCAGTTGGGGAGATTAAATTTTGGAATACTGGGAAATCTGAAGTCACAACTGGATTTGGCAGTTAATGGTACCCATGGAATCTTACCTCTAGTCAGTTATCTGCTCAACTTAAAATCCAGACTAAGATATACTTTGACTGGGTAGTGAATAACAATATATATTGCATGTAATATGGTCTATGTATGAATATATTTCACATACCATCTATGGGAAAAGAAGCGAGTAGGGAATGCAAAAATGCAAAAGAAAAAGGATTAAGGGATTGAAAGAGAAAAGGGGCCCTCAGCTGGAGACACTAGGGGTTCCCTTTCCTCTACATGTTGTCCAGTCCCTGTAGAGGTGTTGCTCTCTTGACTGTAGGTTTCTTTCTGAGATACAAGGATAAATTGACACTAGAAATTGAACACCTTAGTAACTTCATGCATATTCCAAACCAGATTTGCATATCATTTCTAGTTTCTATTTTGTTTATTTATGTACTACCCCACCTTCAGTCTCTCATGCATAAAAACAAAAGATATTGTCATATATTTAAGCTGCGGAGGATAGAGCTATGTCCTCACATCTTACATAGAAAAGACACATATAAAAGAGAGACACTACTTGATATTTCCATTAAACTTACACTACATAAAAAGGGAGGATAAACGGGACATGACTCATTCATGAATAGAGCCCTTAGTCTGATTTGTGGCAGCAAGCGTGCTGTCATAGGCATACTTATTGCTAAGAATGTATCAAATTACTTTTCCTGCAATTATTAAAATTCCTTCTCCGCCTTCCAAGTGAACTTGATTTCAAGTGCCAAGAATCTCCCCAGTGAGTTTTTCCATCAAATATTTCATAACTAAAACATTAAATACATCTGCTAAAGAAGGACAAGTAATAGTGTAATCCATTTTATTTTAAAAAGGCATCCAATTTCGGAAAGTACTAATACTAATACTATAACTGCCTACTTTAAATGTGGCGCTATATAATACCACACTTGCAGATCTGCTTATCTATCTAGTAGCCACAGTATCGATGCATAGATAAAGCACTGTATATGGGTATTTTTTAGGAATACAATTAAACATTAAAGAAATGTATTTAATGTCTGTTTTAAACAGCCTACTATAAGATGTTTACTGCAATAATTACCCAAATTTCTATGTCTTGTTTATCTTATATTAGAAACAAATCAGCATCCTCTCTCCAACCAATAACGCATTTGGCCTCCTATTTTCCTATTGAGGAAGGGTAAATGGGTAGGCATCAATAAAGATCAAGTGTGCACATTCATATATCCCTGACAATAAAATGTTTTTCAATGTACATAACTCATTTTCATGCCCTTCCCAGGCCCTAAATATACAGGATGGCTTCTCACTCATACCCCAACAAACATCTCACTCATACCCCATGGAATATGTTCATCAAACCTTTCTCCCTTTGAGAAATAACAGAAATGGTACTGTCAGGGATTTTATCCCTTGGGCATTATTGTCCCCGTGGGCCAGGGGAAACAAGCCTTTGGCCATTAAACATCAATACAGGTACAGGAAAAATCTAAAGTTACATAGGCTGCCATTTAGCAGCCCCTGCAACGGTCACTCTGAGTCAGTTGGTATCCCCAGTAACCTGAACTCATGAATTATTCATAACAGCAGGTTCAAAATGGAGCCCTCTGATTGGCCCCAGGTGAAAACTTTCAGCACCGTCGGCCGAGAAGAGGACCTGTTTGAAGGCACCTGCATAGAACCCTGAGTATGCTAATAATGTGATAAATATTCATGAGATTCCTCTATAAATCCAGGAGCCACAGCCCATTCAGCGGCCCTGAGGGACTCAGGCTGAGCTCCTGTTACCTCATATGGAGAAGCGTGGCCACGTAGTGGCGTCCGCTGAGCTCCAAGGCCAGGCTTACCTAGCAGAAGAGAGCTGACATCACTGTGGCATCTGCCCCTCAGGTGGCACCAGAGCTGAAAAATCACTGCGGTGCTTGCCCATCAGGCGGCGCCAGCCGGGAGCTGAGGGACACCACAGCCTCAGCCCACCTCAGGTGCCCACAGGCAAAGAAGCGGTGCCAGCGCCCCAGCATGCCTCAACACCCACAAGCAGCGCATTGTGTTGGAGAGCAGCAAGCGGGCCTTTTGGCCAAGTCACTGGGTGGCAAACTGGCCCCACACTCTGGTGGGGGTACTGTGTACCCGGTGATGTAACCAGGGACCTGCCATCAATACCACCACCGCTCCCCAGCATCTGCGCCTGCTGTGCCTTCAAGGACCACTTACCGGACAGGACGCACTTACCCGGACAGGACCTCTATCACTGGACGTGACATGTAAACTATCTACTGCCCTATGGCATAGCCTAGGACCTTTTCCCAAACCAGACACTTAATCCATTACAGCACTTTTGGGTACTGGGTTCCCTGACAAGGGGGTTGGGTTCGCACCTCAGCTGCGCCCTTTCCAGGGCCAGGGAAGGGCTGCACCCAGGGCTCGACCCTAGGGCCGGGCTTGATCACCCAACTTTAAACAATACCCAAGCTGTACACTTGAATTAATAGTTTATGATTATAGTATAGATACTTAGTTATAGAACTAGTTAGTTAGTTATACTTACCATCAAGCAGGAAGGTCACTATGGTGAAGGCATAGCCTCCCGGTTTCCCTGTGAATCCTGCACCTTTACCTTCCCACAATCTCCAAGCGCTAGCTGGGTGGGGCCGTGGCAAACACCCAGTTGGTAGGGGGGCCTCAGAGGCAGAGCCTTAAGGTCCCCAATAGGCCAGAGTAGCGACACGGCCTGAGCACAAAGGGGAAGGAGTAGCGCCCTTCCCCCGCTCGGAGCTAAACAATTAAGACTTCCCTTACCTCTTACCTTAAAAGTCCATCTTTAACCTTTTTAACTTTGCCCTCTGGTCAAATAAAGAAAACTACACAGGTTGCCTTTATGGATTTATTATTGATAACAGTAAGTGTTTAAGGTATTTATAGGACACTAATAATATGAACTGTTTTATGTGTTTATTTTATACATTTTGTTGTTTGTTTGCCTGTTGCTGGTTTTGTTAATAAACAGCATAATAGTTTCACCCTTAAGCCTCCTCCTTGTTCCACCTTCGTCCCCGGAGCTTAGCCAATGCCTGTCAGGGGGGTTACAACTGACAGAGGGAAGGTACGTGCACAACCCCTGGTCCTCTTGCCGGCAGGGGGTGGGGCGGTCTGCAGAGGGGTGGGGTGGCCTAACGTCGCCGGGCCTCCGCCGTCTCTCCGATAAACCTTAGGTCCTCGAGGAGCTGAACAACTAGGGCGGGGAGCCTCGCAATCCGGTCGCACTAACCGGGCATCTCAGAGCAGGCCGTAAGAGGTTAACAATTCCCCCTGACAGGTACTACGAACAAGAAGCTCTCCCAGCTTCTTCCTGGTATCTCTTTTTACACCTACCAAATCTTTTACCTCTCTGTGGCTCTGAACTTAGGGCTTCTCTGCACTTCAGCAAAGATCGACCCAATCAGGGCCGATCTTCTGGAGTTCAGTTTTGCGCATCTGGTAAAGGTACATGAAATCAATCTCTCTGGAGTCAGCCTTCAACCTCTGTACTCCTTGCTATGGTGAGGAGTAAGGAAGATTGATGGGAGAAACACGCCTATCAACCTTCCTTAGTGAAGACAGTCACATAAGTCAATTTCCGATATGTTGTTGATTCTAGCTATGAAATTCCCATAGCTAGAATTGCATATCTGAAACTGACTTTCAGGTCTGGTGTAGACCTGCCCATACTTTTGTTCCAGTAAGCAGTAAATACTTATAACAAGGAAAGTCCAGGCAATATCCATCCATCTCTTTGTTGTTATAGTGTTGCACATCACAAATAACAAGTACAACTATTGCTTCCTTCCTTGTTGGAAAGATGTGGGATAGACTTATATTTTTAAATTATTTTTGAATAGGAAAAGTATGAGAATTTTGAAGCAAGCAAAGTATGTTGTTTAGGAATGTTTCAGCAAAAATGGCCATTTTACATTTGGCACTAAATGTGGCAAAATTAATAGACTCTTACTTCATCTGGAAGTGAGTTCTATAGTGTCGGCTAGGTTTATTTGAAGGTTATCAATGCTGTGACATCATGAACGTCTCTCTATTGTTCAGCAGTTTCATTGTTCCAGTAAAACACAAGGATGAGAAGCTGTCATTGCAAAGAGACACAGACTATACAGCAGGCATTCTCAATCCACAGACCATGGGCCAAACTAGCACGCAGCTCTTAGCAAGGCCTCTAATGACCTCCTCCTGTCCAAAGCTCCAAACCAGTACCCAATCATCCTCCTTGACCTGTCAGATCCTTCTGACAATAAACTACATTATTCTTGATTTTCTGTCCTATCTTGGATTCCACATGTCAGTCATCTCCTCCTCACTCTCTCTTCACTCCTTTACCATGTCACTCAGGGATTCTACTCACCTCTCTCTCTTCTAACCCTCTATGGGAGTAACTTAGGGCTACGTCCTTGGTCCCCTCACCCTCTATACCTTGTCTCTGAGTAATCACATCTGCAAAAACATTCTACAATCTTCTCTTTCCCTACAGTTCACATGACTATCTCTCTGTTCTGGACCTATCAACTTTTATCCAAGTTAAAAATCTCAAACTGTCTCTACCATCTCCTCATGGATATCTAGCTATCAGCTCACAATCAACATGGCTAAACAAACAGCATTTCCTCCTTTCCCCCGCCCCTGCCACCTCACTCTGACATCAGAAGCTCAGAAGCCTTCTTCACTCACTTCGTTCTCAACTTCTCTGTGACTAAGGCTCATAACTTGGTCTTCATCTTCCACTCAATTCTCTCTACAGAGCCTTGATCCCAAGTCCTGTGTAAGTCTTACAAATTATTTCTGTGAAACATCTACAAAATATAGCCTTTCCTATCCATCTACACAGCTAAAACTCTCATTCCAATCCTTGCTATCTCATGTCTTGTTTACTGCAATATTCTCTTCTCCTGTTTTCACAAATACAGTTTTGATATGCAAATATCCTGTCAGAATACTGCAAAGATCTCTTACCTAAATTTTCACTTTAACCATGTCACCAGTCTCCTTCCATCCTTCATTTGTTTCCCTTTCTCTCACACATTAAACAGAAGCATCTCTTTCAAGGCCCATCCTGTTTTATCCCCATGATACTCATCATCTTTGTGTTATCTAGCTGTTGACTCACACTTCTGGTCAGCTGATGATGCCTGAGTCCATTGCGCACTTGATAAACTTTCAAACAGGCAACTTTGGGTTCTTTCATGCTTGAGGAGAACTCCCTTAAACATCTGCAAAGCTCCTCCTTGACCTCCTTCAAGTCCTGGAAACCCCTTTGCTATGATGCCTACAAAAACTTGACAATATATATATTGGAGAGCTATGAGAGGCTTGAAATTGCTTATCATACCAACCGATATTGTATCTTTATGCTCCCGCATCTGTCTGTATCCACCTGTTGTCTTATACTTAGATTGTAAAGCCTGTGGAGCAGGGGCTGTTTTGTTTGTGTTTGCACAGTATCTAGTGTAATGGGATTCTGGTCTGTGAATGAGGCTCCTAGATGCTATCCCAACACAAATAATAATAATTATTTATTATTGTCCTTAATTATTATTATTTATTGCTTATTTACAAAGACAAATGCTAGTGTTTTAGCTAACCAAACACAGCCCAGCCAATGGAAGCTGCTAGAGGTGTGTGTTGGGGGAAGGTGCCTGTGGACAGTCAACATTAAAAAAATTGTCCATGACCTACTATCAGATTACCCTGATGGGCCACATGCCGCCCACAGGTTCCCCACCACTCTTCTACAACCATATACATCTGAGCTTGAGAAGAGAATGAAGGCAAGATGTGTGTGTTTCAATCCTTCTGGATTCTGATTTATTTGAGATGAAACTGGTCTGCCTGTTTCTACTGAGGCCATTTTTTTCTTTGCGGTCCGTGGTGAGAAAAAATGGAGAGGATGCCCACTTGGTAAGTCACTTGAGTAGCTAAGATCTGCTGTGGTGTGCCAGAGGAAGGAAATACATGAATTTATAGTGGCTATTAATTACAGAATTGTAACTAGTAAACCAACTGTCTTCTTTCCAGAGAAAATTGGCTCATAGATTCATATAGCCATAAACTATGCTTATAATCAAATGAGTAAAGCTAAGTGTGATGAATTGATAACTCTATACACTGTAGGTCACTCAGAATGAGCCTTTTAATATATACCTGGTTGAACAATTCTAAGATTATATGGTTTTACTTTGCATCATTTCAGTAAATGACATAATGAAGTATTTATTTTAAACAAACCAGCACTGATGTACTTGAGCAAGCTGAACACAGTGGCATGATTCTGCAATTATTACAGAACCAGCTAAAATTGGTGAAGGTAAATTTTCTAAAGAGAGAAGCTAACTGCCTCATATCAAGCATATACTCAATAGGACTCTGATTTTATTATTATTTTGCAATCCTTCAACATAACATGGAGGGAGTATAGCTAGATAAGAAAGTAAAGCAGGGAGACACAAGACCAAGCTAACTAGTCCTAAGTGTGCTAAGACATTGCCATATGGCATAAGACATTTAGTCCATATCTCAAGCAAATCATTACATAAACATAAAACAAGAAAAAAGTCTTAAATTCCTTTGTGAGGTTAAAAATGGTTTTATTATTGCTGGGTTTGTTCTTATTACAGCCATAAATTATTAACATCTGTGAATGCGCTGTGTCTGCCCAAACCTATTCTTTATACAGAACTCATTTTCCCAGGGCACTGTTGCAAGCTACCCTTCTATACACCTGCTCACAACTACTATGATTAAAAGAATAAATCTCAAGAGGCAATGTTCTTAGTACTTACTTAGTACTCCCAACTCCTACATGTTCTTTCCCCTAATGCTAAAAATTGCAACCAGTGAGTTACAGGGCACATAACGAGTTTGAGGGCATTGTACATCTTTTATGCAACTGCACTGTGCTTCATCACATTGTTTCAAAACTCACTCTCATTCAGAGTGGTGTGAAGGAACCCAGCTACTGAATCAATCCCTGGGTGATTGAAGCCTGTAGAACCTGAACAGAGCAAAGGCACCAGCCTTGTCTTAGGCCTTTTGGGCACTCTTGGGGTGCAAATCCTGAGTAATAGTCCCTTCTCAGAGATGGGTCATCATTTCTGATACCACTAACCCCTCAAACAGAACTATAGCCATATAGGCGTTCTGATATACTGGTTAACACTTCAAGGGCATGTGATCAGGTGTTACACCTAACACACACACACACATATTGCACAGGAGTCCAAATCACTACAGCTGTTTACTTAATCACACAGGAAATACACAGCTCTAATCAACAATGAAAAACCTTACATGTATTTCCCTCCAGAAGGTGGAGCCATAGTCCCTAGGGGCATGTAGGGTCCTTCTGCTGCAGCACATGGCTTAGCCTGTCAGTCATGGAGCCTTTCTGACACACATGCAGTGAGCTTGCTTTGAGCTTGGGTTAGTTGGAAGTTAATCACATTATCCTGCTGCATCTCTCTAAACTGCACAGCTTCCTAATAGGCATCATTCAGAGTTGCAGGGCTGCTGCACGTGGTGCTGCAATGACTGGAGAAATTAACCTCTCTTATGGCCATGGCAGCTCCTTGATGGGGCCAGAGGAGACGCATGCTTCTCCAGCCAGGAAAGAGGCACCTTCTCAATGTTCTCCCTCTGCTGTCTGCAGCACCGTGGATCTACCATGGCCAGGAGAAAGATGCCCCTCCACAGCCCAGCTCAGCCTCACTGGACTGCCACAGCCAGCAGACAAGTACCTCTCACCTGGCCCAGAGCCTTGGGGCAGCACACCTATGACAGGTCAGAGAACAGTAATTAAAGTTTACTTTTCCCCATTGTACCTGGTCTGGGAGAGATATGTGATCATGTCACCAATGGTGGATATCCACAGCCACAGCTGCACAGAAATCATTGTATCATGGAACATAAGAACTGCAATCCTAGGTCAGAGCAATGGTCCATCTAGCCCAGTATCCTGCCTTCTGACAATGGCTGGCACCAGCTGCTTCAGGGAGAATGAAGGGGACATTTTATTAAGTGATCCATCCTGTGGCATCTAGTCCCTGTTTCTAACAGTCAGATATTTAGCAACACCACAAGTTGGAGTTGCATCCATGCCCAGGTTAGCTAATAGCTTTTGAAGGATCATGAATGCTTCTGAATTTGTTTTAACTCAGTTATGCTTCTGGTCTTCACAAAATCCCCTGGCAATGGGTTCCGCAGGTTGAATGTGCCTAAAGCTGACTGCAGATTAAGAACAACTCCAGAGCAGGCAAAATTCATACTTTGGGCAGACTAAGTCCTTAAATCACCACATAAGTATTCTGGTGTTTGTCAGAACCTGTGCTTTCATTTGTGCCAGTAATTGCCGGTACTGAGTACCTGCACCTTGGCAGCCCCAGCTATAGGATTGTCTGAGAGGCAGGTGTGGGGAGCTGAGTGAGTACCGGCGCCCAAAACCAAATAGGAAGAAGGGGCTTTCGAAATCCAGGGGTCCTTTCAAAAGGCCCCTGTCTACACCGGCAGCGTGCATTTCGAAAGTGGCACTTTCAAAACTTGCACAGCCACCTTATATTAATGAGGCACTGCATATGCATGGCAGTGCCTCATTAGCATCTGTTGAAGTTGCTCATTAGCATCCCTCTTTTGAAAGGGGGGTGCTAGTGTAGCCACAGCCTTACAGTGAAAGCTCTGCTAGTATACTTCATACCTGACCTGCAACAACACCTGCATGCCACTACTGAGTAGAGACTGACAACTGTGTCAGACTCTGCAGTGGTTTTCATGTTGTACAGAAATGAGTAATGGGCTGAGAGCAAAATTATTTTTCCTTGTAGCCTGTATTTCACATCTGTGTTGTGAAAGGTGAGTGCAATAATATTGTGGTGTGCAACCTGGCTAGCTGCCTATTGCCTGTAGAATTCATATCTAACCCAAGACAAATAATGACAATACTAGGGGAAGTAAGTAGGAGTGAGGGCTTTAACTTTACTGTAGGCATCAGAAATAATCGTCTTGCAGACTAATGGGGTAGTGCAAGTGGAAGAATGGGAGAAAAGGATTATACCTAGTACTTACACAAGCACAAGCACTACTCAGATGTAAACTACATCATCCAAATACAATTATGTATCGTAAAGAAGACTTTCAAGAACAGAAGGAATAAAGTTAAAAAATTGTGCAGCACTGAGGGGCAACTGAATCTACCCAAAAAGAATTTGGGCATACAACTAAGGTCCCACATTATTTGAAATCTAACTTTTTGTAGGTAAGCAACCTACTGACCTGTCATATTCTGCAACAGTTACTAAACATCTATTAAAACATATCATTTATTAACTGTTAATATAAAAGGGTGACTACATTCATATGGGTACTGTAACAGAGTGGATGGGTTGTTCTGTTGACCTACGTCGTTGGCAGATGCCAGAATACAGCAAAGACGGGTCAGTTCCTGCTGACTCACTGGCTCCTTAACTTCATTCTTTCTACAAAGAGAATGGGAGTGGGATCTAATGTTAGGGTTGAAACATTTTAATGGGAGGAACTCAAGGAATAGTCAAACTTAAGGGCTGGGTCTACACTTGCCCACAATGTCGAAGGGGGCATGGTAATCAGTGCAACGGGAGATTACTGATGAAGTGCTGTGGTGAACATGCAGCATTTCATTCGGCTAATTTTCCCCCATGGCAACTTCCAAGCATCAAACTTCAAAGTGCCGGCATGCTTGTAGCCATGGGCACTTCGAAGTGCCTGCGCTACTTCAAAGTCCCTTTACTCCCACACGTATGCCGACACTTCAAAGTTTGACGCTTGGAAGTTGCCGCAGGGGAGCATTAGCCTAATGAAGTGCTGCATATTTACCGCAGCACTTCATTAGTAATCTCCTGTTGCCCTGATTACTATGCCCCCTTCAAAGATGGGGGCAAGTGTAGACAAGCCCAAGGAGAAGAGGGATTTATGTTTTACTTCCAGTAATTGTGTTAAGAAACTCAAGTAAATGAGTAGGATTTTGAACATGTACAATATGTAACTCCAGCTCTAGCTAGCTTCCTCCAAAAGAGATCCTGGGAATTTTATTTTAAAACCAAAATTTTAAATTTGACATTGTAAGATTTTAACATTAAAATTTAAATTTGACATTTTAAAATCTTAAAATTGCCTGTGAAACACAGCCCATATAGCTATGAGAGCTTCATTTCACACACAGTCACTGATGCACTTGGTTTCTGTTATAAAAAAAGCCATGTGTGTGTTCAAGTCACATTTATACATACATATGCTAAGTCAAATGCTTACCTGGTCCAGTGTACATTTAATTATCAGTATTACATACACATTCATAATAAATTAAGTGCACACAAGCATACATGCCCAATTGCATATACCTTGTTTTGAAAGGCTGTGCCTCTGTCTCAGTACAGATAACATCAAAGACAAAGTGTCACCCACTTGCTGAATCTTTTGACAGATGTTTCATATAATCCATCTCTCCCTCCTACACTAGTCACTTTGCATAGAGTATGTCTGCAAACAACAATAACTCCCTGAATTACTAGAGGGAATATTATACATTCTTGTTTTCAAGGATTGGAGCTACACAGATAAGAATTTCAGTTCATTAACACTCACTGGCCTGTTGCTGGAAGTAGACACTTTGTGCCAAGGCATATGAAGGTGAGAACTAGCAGGTTAACACAACACCTGACCAAAGCTGGGCAAGGCACAAACCTGGAGCTGAGTTAAATTCGTGCATTTAAATTTCTTCATTTAGTGAAAAGAAGTGTTACTGAAAAGCTTCTCAAAAGAAAGACATTATGCAACAAACCAACCACGTGAAGAGATGCACAGTTATCTCACCTGAACAAGATTATATTCTCCACCATTTTAAAAAGAAAGAGTATAGGCCCAATGACAGCAATTCTGGGTCCCAGGGCAGAACAGTCAATGGACCCCCGTGCACATGAAAGCCACAGCTGTGCAGACATGGTCCAGCTGATATTTGAGTGGTGTAGGTTCTGGGAGGGCATTTGGGTATGAGAAGGGGTGTGGGTTTGAGACTGGGATGGGGGTTGGTTTTCAGGAGGAGGTGAGAGTCTTAGCATTTACCTCAAGTGGCTTCCAAAACAGACCAGAATAATCTCTGGCAGCAGCTTTCAGGTGGAAGGGCCAGGGGATCTCTACGATCCATCACCTGCAAGCACTGTCCCCACAGCAATCATCGGCCACATTTTCTGACCAATGGGAGCTGTGGTATTGGCACTCAGTTCAGAAGCAGTACACAGAAACATTCTCACAGGGGGTGCTTCTGGAAGTGGTGGAAGGAGGGCTCCTGGGCCTTTGTAAATCTTCCAGGCCCTTTAGCAATTGCCTCCTTTGCATCATCATCACCCCTGTCAGCAGTCTTGAAAGAGTGTCAACAGCAGTACCAATTCAAACATCGCTATGGTACCTTTGGTGATTAAAATGATTAATAAAGAAGCAGGAACTTTCTCTGACAAGCTCTGGTTGCTAACCAACATTCATGGTATAAAGTCATAAGTAGATTTAACACATGTAGTCAAGTTTCAAATGTCTCCAGTAGCCTTCAGTAAAGACATTTCCTCTAAGAAGTTCCTGAAGATATCTCAGATGAAATCTTAGTGCTGTACAAAACTCAGATGCTCATTTCACAGACTTCTAAAGGAAAAAAAATGTTTATTGCTTCATTCCACATTATGTGGCACCAGGAACTCACCACCTACTCCCATTTCTCTACCTGCAAAATTTCTCTGAAATTTTCATTTTTACAATGAAAAATGAAAAACATCAGAAAAGCCCATCTTTCAATATAAAGCAATCATCAGACAAAAATGGGCCCATTTCCTCTTGTTCACAGACCATGATTCATTTAAAAAGTGCACATAGATTTAGGAAATCTCTATGACACATTGCGAGCGCCCTCCATTTGAAAATAGTCCGTTTTCTTGACTCCTCACAGAGAAACTCTACAGCACCTGAAAAATGACTGGGCAGATTCAAGTCAATAATAATATTCAGAAGGTTAAAAAAAAACCAGTTTTTCATTTTATATGAATCTTCAGGCCTTATGTATTAAAACAGTCAGTGATATCTTTAGAAAAATCCCTGCCTTTTACTTGGTTTCATTCAGGCAACTTCTTTTTAGTGGAATACTAGAACAGGGTGCTTTACCAGTAGTACCATAGTTCTAGCCAGAGTTGCCAAAATTCAAATAGTCCAAACATGGACTAATATTACAATAAATTTGAGGCATTTAGTTATTTTAGATTCCAAAACCAATAAATAACACAGCTCAATGTGGAAAAATGTATAACAATAAACCTACAAACAATTAACTATATTTGCATAGACAATACCAAAGAGATAAGATTACTGACCAGGAAAATATTTTTTTAAACAGACCTGTAGTCAGCAAGCCACTGGGGAAAAAAAACAGAAAACTTTATCTTTGCATATTATATTAAAAATATAAAATACTAATCAAATGGTAATCTAATTTGGCATACAGTAAATACACATTGTCCAGAACACTATGATCATATTTGCATATCTTATCATGGGAAAGTTAATATTTCTCCAGAGAAAGGGAGTTTTAGGCAATTAGAGCCATTCAAAGTTCAATTAATATTTGTTATGATGAATGGCTAACAAGTTTGTATTTAAAATATTTGAACTGCAATAATTGTTGCAGCTGACAGTGACGGAAACTCCTATGAGAGCCCCACGTGAGACATATGGAACCTTTCAAAGTACGCACAGACTCCAGAATCTGTTTGACAGGGACAAATATGTTTACAACACTGACTGATCTGTATTTCCAGGGATGAAGTAAGCACATACAATACCTCAAGAGGTAACAGAGGTGGAGATACAGGTCGTTGTTTTTGTGAACAATCTGTTGCAGGCTATTTCACCCGCCATTTTCCCATCCACCAGTTTGCTTGTATCTCTGACTCAAAGTGTATGCATTCCTTAGGTATGTACCCTGGGGTCCAAAACAGGGCTAAGGGAACAGTGAATCTCAGTAAAAACTGCAGCAACAAGTATGTGTTAGTTTGACATTAATGGGCATTGTATGGATTTTTTGTCATCTGCCCAGAATGGAGCAGGAGTGTCAAGGCAAAGTCAATTTGCCACTATATCCTTTCAAGAATTATCTGCATAAAGAAAAGGTCAAACCCTCTGAAAGAACATTCTATAATGTATTCAGATCTGAGTAGTTGTGTGTGGCCAAACTAGCAAAACTTGCAATGTTTTATCCACTTTGCCCACCTTCTGAATTCAATAAGATATATTTTACTCAGATGCTTTGTTGTTTTATGTGATTCTCCTCTTTGGTAGACATTTAGAAGTGAAAATGAGTCCAAAAGAGGTGGCCTGTGAAAGCAAAGACAGGAGGCATATATGACGGATAAAAAGCCCTCTAAAAATATAGGATGAAATTCTCAGAAGTTCCTAAATGAAAGTCAGTGGGACTTTAGACTCCAATTACTTAGGTGCTTTAACACATAGAACAAAGTGTGTCCATAGGGCAAGATGTACAGGGAGATCAAAAACTAGATTCTTCTATATTGGTGGCAAAGAAAGGAGGAACGGGTTGTAAAAGCTAGGGTGTGGCATTCTATTCCATTGCATTCCATTCCATTCAGAAAGAATAATCAGACATTACACTCCACATTTTCAAAGCACTATACAGAATAGGTGCTCGA
Source organism: Carettochelys insculpta (assembly GCF_033958435.1). Lineage (NCBI taxonomy): Eukaryota > Metazoa > Chordata > Testudines > Carettochelyidae > Carettochelys > Carettochelys insculpta. The sequence continues at coordinate 75,481,114 of NC_134141.1, forward strand.
ACTAGAGGTGCAGCAGTATGCCCCCACTCGGCTTGAAATGGTTTCCATTACATACAAGGTTTACAGGTTGTTTCAATGGCTCTCAGCACCCCCACTATTAAAACTGTTCCAGCACACCTGCTATGCAAACCGCTAAATCTACAATTACGCTACAGTGCAAATTCATACGTGCCCCCCCGGGGTGAGGTGCTCCCAGGTGCCCTGCCCCACTGTAAATAGTTCACCCCTCTTCCCCACTGTATATAGTTCTCGTCCCAGTTGTTTGTATTTACATGTTGTTTAACATAAAATAGTTTATTTTGTCTAAATAACCCAGCTGGCTGGCTCCATGGAGGACTTGCTCTTTCGAAAGAGTGCGTTGTAAAGTGTCTACCTGTTTGCTTTTGAAAGGCCCTTTCGAAAGGGGGAGCTCTTCCTACTAAGAGTTAGGAAGACCAAATTCAAAAGCTGTGGTGCATTCCTTTGATTTCCTTTCAAAAGGGTGCACTTTGCGTGCAGAAGCTCCACACTGTCTTATGAAAGAGGGCCAGAAATTTCAAATGTACCGGCTAGTATAGACATGGCTTAAGTGATCATCAGAACACTTCTCTGATGTAATCACTCTCCCTCATAGAATTTTTCAGATGAGTGACGTGATCAGGGCAAAGCAACATAAGTCACTAGCACAGCCAATTTTAGCTAGTTGCTACCTGTTCTAGCAAGCAGCTACATTTTTGAAACAGAGCATTACCTGTATTGTGCTTCTGCTCCCCGGGATTACTGGTCCTTCAGCAGAAACCGAGAAAGATCAGAGAGCAACTGATGCGACTCAGTGGAGCTTACTAGAATTCCTGCTGGGGCAATTCATATAGCAGCATATCCTCCTGACATAGCACTTTCTATCGGTAGATCTCAAAACCACTTATAAACGAAGTGGGCATGATTATTTCTGTTTTAAAGATAGGGAAATTAAGGCACCAGGAGATGAATTGACTCACCCAGGGTTGGTCAATCAGCAACCAAACAGCTGAGCCAGCAACAGAACCTAAGTTTTCTGAGACCCAGTTCTGTGCTTTCGTCATTAGATCCCAGTTCATGAAATGAAAACCAAGACGCTATCTTTTGATCTTTGCTTCCTTCCACTGTCCCCTTCATCCAATCCTGGCACCACAGATACAGCAGAGAATGTGAGGTCCAGCATACACACCCGCAATGTTTATTTCCTGCAAATTATCTCCTGAGAGTACAAAGAGGTAAAGCAAAACAAAGGGTACCAGCCACAAGTAACTACTCTTTCAGTTAGCAGAGTAACCAGCCTAGATACATAGCCATCTATTAGAATACATCTACACAGAAGAAAATGAGCTCAGAGTCAGCTGACTCAGGGTTTTCCTGGAAGACTAAAAATAGCAGTATAGTTGCTCAGGCTTGGGTCAGAGCCCAGGCTTTGAAATCCAGTGTAGGGAAGGTTGCAGGGCTTGAGCCGCAGGGCAAAAGCCTCCTCTCTCATCAGGAGTTCTGGTCTGAAAGTCCACACTTTGTTTTAGCCCCTTGGTTGACCTAAGCTCTGAAATTAACTCCCTTAGATTTGGGGGCAAGGAGCTGCTGCCCATTCACCTGAGTCTGATTGTCTGTTGCTCTGCAACTTGTGCTGTTGCTTACAGTAGTGCAAAGGGGGTCTAAAACGCTACCACTCTGAGGTAGTCATATTTTTTACACACACTTTGGACACACACATACTCCCATAATCCTAAAAGCTGTAATAGCTATAGCTGGGTTAGGCATCTGAAGACCTGGATCCTCCATCGTGCCCAGAGGTTTCCCTACCCAGCACCAGTACAGCTGTAATGATTTTACTCCCCTCCCACCCAATACTTACTGAATCTTAACCAAACCAACCAAGACCCTTCACATTGGCCGTGGCAACACTAGCACTGCATATGCATGGCAGCGCCTCATTAGCATCTGCCGAAGTGGCTCATTAGCATCCCCCTTTCGAAAGAATGAACAATGAAAATTAACCCTGGCTCATTCTGTCACATCCTCTGGCTCACCACTAGATAGCAAAAGAGAGCTCTCTCCCCTGATATTTTCAGGGCACAGGTTAACAGTGCATAGAATGAGACCTTATATTCCCTGTCTGATCTTTTGAACAATTCCCATCCTTAATGGATTCTAACAAAGAATAATATTTTCTACAGAAGCCAAAAACACTTAAGAACTAACAGTCCTACTTACCACCGCTTCATTCATAAATAAATTAAGATGCAGAGCATTACCATTTAGGTGGTGGTTGGTAGCATTAGCTGGTCTTTTGTTAATCCACAGGCAGCATGGCTTTGAGCAAGATGCCTGCTGCATTGGGAAGGAGGGGAGAGGCTGAGCTCCCACCTTGTGTGCCAATGCAAATTGGCTCGAGTGCCACCCTTGGCACCCATACTGGGGGTTGCTGACTCCTGTATTGGAAGAAAGGGAGGGGAAGACATGAAGGCACAAGATTCATAACAAAACCCCCTTTTTTAAAATGCATAGATAAATCTGTTTTTATTTAGCAGTGTTTCAGAGACTACCTGGCACCTTTTGAAAGTGGAGAATGTGTTAAATATGCAGCCTTCCAAAACTGCCATTAAAGAATAAAAATATTTTAGTTACATTCAAATGAAAACTCTTCTAGTGCACACAGCTTTGCAGATGGCTTTAAAGGTAAGAAAATCAGTTTTTAGCAGATGAGGTTTTACAGCGACACCAAGATCAGGAGAGTGAAATGCTTTACATTATTCATAATCCCTGTGGAAAAATTTAAAAAAGATGAATATGTTTTTACATTAAGATGATTATTTACACAATGTGCTAGGTTCTTTGCAAAACAAATAAAAGAGGCAGTCCCTGCCCCAGGAGTTTATGAGCTAATTTTAGGCGATGCAAAAGTGAGAACCACAGGACAATTTAGGGACAGGGAGACCAAATTAAGGGTTTTTCTTCACTGGAGGCAATACAGATGTGGTGTCATAACTACACTGCTGTAGGCAGATCCTTCCCACAGCAACGAGGCAGGAAGAAGGATGGTTACCCAATGCTGAAGGTAATCCACCACCCCAAGAAGCGGGAGACAGATCTACAGAGGCATTCTTCTGTCTGGCTAGCCACACCTATATTGTGGAGTACAGGTTGAACCTCTCCAGTCCAGCACTCTCTGCTTCAGCGACATCCATGGTCTGGCATGATTTTAGTTAGACAGATGTTCACTTATCATGGGTGTGGCATGAGGGCCCATGAAGTTTGTTCACAGCTACCAGTCCTGGTTCCCAGTGTTATGTGCTGTTATTTAGCTGTAACTTACCCCTGAATGTCTTCTAAGAACCCAATAAGCAGTGGAAGCATTGGTAATGCTGCTAGAAAATATTGACCTCCTGGGGTTCAGCAAATTCTCTGGTTCAGCACCAGTTAGGTCCTGATGCTGCTGGACTAGAGAGGTTCAGCCTGTAGGTCAGCATAGCAACAGCATTTGGGGTGTTTTTCACACCCCTGAGAAATGTAGACATATTACTCTAAATTTTTATTGTAGACCAGGCTCCTCACAGTTAGGCAGTGTAATGCTCAGTGCTGGAACACTGAAGTCCCATTGTGCTAAGGTGATTGAATACCTTTTGAGGCTCTGGGCCTTGATAAGCAAGAGCATTGTTCCAGTCCCGGAAGGAGATTTGGGCTGGTAGCCCATATGGAACCATATTGCCTTCAAAGATGACGAAAGGGACCACCTGCATGGATCTATTTTTAGGATTAGGACCTAAACTATTAGCTGAACTTCATTCTGCTGATTTAATCATGTTAATTTTTTAAACAAAAATTCAACATTTAAAATATCTGGGAAGGCCTCCAACCTTCCTCTTTACACTGAAACAAGGTGAGTCCACACAACCAAGAGAACCACATTTCAGCCATGTCTCATAGGGTGAAATTAAACATGTGCATGTTTATGAAACAAAAAGTGCCACTTTCCTTCCCCCATATATACAAATCTTTTTTAATTTTCATACTTATGTAATTTGACCCTTTATCAAACCTCAGCTAATTTTTATACTGCCCAGAGCAATTTAGGATTGCTTAATCATCATTTATTTGTTCTGCTTTAGCACTCACGGGTTAATGTAACTGAGACAAGGACACAGATTGCAATTGGTATTGGGGCACCATAGCATTAGGCACAGTAAAAATACTTACTGAGAGATCTCCTGCTTCAGAGAGGTTACAGTTACAGGAAACAAGTGAATTACCTAAAAGCACAACCTTATTTAGAGTGCTAGCTAGGACTGGAGCCCAGTTTTCCTGCCTTTCAGTCCAGCATTCTACACACAAGGGCAATGCCGTTGCTCAGGCAGTAAACATTTCTTTCCCCATGAACTTTTACATATAACTATCACCAGTTCATTTTGTTTCATTTTCTTTTAACATCTCAAACTATAACTTGACATATTTTTGAGGGCTCAAACTTTTCCCACAGATATTTTTGTTAAATTAACTTCTAATTCAAAATGTCATGCTTTTGCACTTCGTGCATTCAAAATGTCATACACAAGTACCATGGCAGCAGACTATGGAAATCTTGGCGTGTGGAGAGAAGACAGGAAGGAATACAGTAACAGATGCTCACACATATTTAAAGTCTATTGTATATACAGAAAGACATGCAGCAGGCCAGGCTGGGACAGATATGGCCAAGGTTCTTTAATAGAACCACACAAGGCCAATTTTTAAAGTCATCTTTTGGAGAGGGGTTAGAATTTTACCGTAAATTGAATTATCAGATTCACTGGGGTGTCCTGTGGGAGACCAGACTAGTATTTTCATAACAGCCTGTCTAGCTTATCTTCATGGTAAAAAATTCTCATCTCCAAATGGTGACTGGTTTTCATCAGAAGTGAAGGATTAGTGTTGAGTCACACTGCCAAATCAGCTGATATTGCATCTATTTGCTATGGAGACTTAGAACTTGATCTTTTCATCGTCATCAATAACCATGGGCTCAGTGCCCGTTGGTGTCTGATGCCACTCTCACTATTTCCTTCCATAACTTGATATTACGGCCACTAAAATCAATAGAATTTTTTCCACTCACTTACACTAAGTCCAAGGCCATATCCTGAACCTCATTCCAGCTGCATTCCATAGGTATCCTCACACTGCAGAGCAGTATCACCTCAGTCTCCACCTTTCCTGTCTAACCTGGAAGCTCTTTCAACTCTTATACTAGCCCCTTATAAAATGTTGTACCCAAAGCTGAGCTTTGTTATGCCAAGCACTGGCCCAGTGCTAAAGTGGCCTAGGAAATCAAGGAATGTGTCAGTGGTTTAAATTTACTTTTGAAATTCCTTCCCCTGAACATTGTTGAGTTTATGACGTACTGATAGCTCCTCCTCCTTCTTTCCAGCACCTAAACAACAATAAAAAGGAGAGCAACAGGATAAATTCTGTCCTAAAATTTCTTTTTCTTTTACACAACTACTCAGTTGTCACAGGGATGATATGAGAGGAGTTGATGCAGGGAGACAATCTGCCTAATATGAAGTGGTCTACACTATTAATAAGCCTGAAAACCCCTTATTTAAATGGTGTAATAACCCAAGTAACATTTATTTTTAATATATTTTATGTATATATTTAACCAAACTGAGCACCTTTAAGCATTAACATTTTCCAGTGAATATTTTGTACCAGGAATGACTCACACAAGCATCCAAAATGTAAGCCTGGTTCAGTACTGCCTAGAGTGATTGTAAGACTTAGTACTTATGTATTTAAATGCAACCTCGTGGTATCCGAGAACAATAATGCATACAGACACCAAGTGATGACATTCCTCTCCTTGGGGCACTGCACTCAACCCCACGCTTGAAACAATATTTCACATAATGTAGAAGAAATCAAAAGAGAAAGGAAAAGGGACAGCAGCAACTGACCTATATAAAAGTTGGCCCAGAAAGTTGTCCAGAAAATGGAGAAAGCTCACAAAGGAAAAAAGGCCATACAGAAAAGAAAAGAGGCGGAAAGCACCCTGTTCTAGTGACCATATTTGTTCTTGACATCAAAATTTAGTATTTAATCAAACCACTAATCTACATGTTACAAGCCCAAAGCTGCAAGAGTTGCTATCAAGAGAAGGGCTTATTACCATGAGTGTAACACTAGGGTTTGTGCCATTTGGGCTGAGTTTACCAGACCATCTGGATAAGACTTTTTTGGCATACACAGCTAGTTAGAGCAAGGCAAAGAACAACGTGAACTCTGGCAAGCCCCTTCAGCACTGGGTAATCACTGACCACAATGAGTAGGTCAGTTGGCTTCTTCTATTTGTGCCTTGAGTGTGACTGTTCCTGGCAGTAAGCAATGATTGAAAATAAGAGTTTGAAGCAGGAGGCTCTAAAACTAAGAGTAGAGGAAGATTCAAATCACCAAATTTGAAACTCTCAATACTTAAGGATATTCTAGGATGCACCTTGTTAGATTCCAAAAATGATGACAAGATTACAAAATTTTGATGACATAAACAAAAATGGGAATTATGACAGGCAGGCAAAGAAATAGCCATAACCTCTCAGGACACCCTGAACTAGATTCAGACAAGCCCTCTTAAATGGCTGTTACATATCAAAGATTCTTGGTCAAGCATAATTCACACAATTAAAAAACATAAAATAAAACACAGTCAAGCGATCATCTGAAATAAAAACACTTTCAAGGTCTATATGGCCAGTTATGTCCATCTTGTACCAGCTTACATTAATTAAACAGACATTAATGTACATTGGCATTTAATTGAAAAATCTAGCATATTGCACAAAAATTAGAGACAAAATTCAGCTGAAAATCTAGAGAAAGATGTCAAACACTTCGGGGTCTGGGATTTTTGGATCCAAGGTTATAGTTTGATCCATGACAGAGCTAGGGAAGAGACAGGGTTCAGTTATAATGAATAACGAGTGGATTTTCTAGCAAAGCCACTGGGCAGAGTCAAATGCTGTAGATCTCAGGCAGAGAAACACAGCCTACTGTCCTGTGTCACCACACACAGTCACCTCTATTCTGTCCTGGAAAACAGAATTGTGGAAGGGACTTCTGACTACTTCATGGAGACTAACAACAACATTTGGATTTAGATTCAGGTGTAGATTCTCAATCACCGTATCTGCCACTAAAGCTGAGCAGCGGCTTACATGTGGAGTTTGAGCCTAGCCACCATCACCACAACAAATGTTTCATGAGGCACAGTCTGTTTTTTTTGCCCAAATGTGTTCAATTTTTTAAAAAACTATTTCTAGGGCATTTTTTTATTACTTGAACTTGTACCCAATTTTTAAAAAATATGGGAAGGCAATAGAGTACTGAGAGATGATCTCCTGCAATTCCGTACGAAACATGGCAGGACCAAGAACAGCAGAATACATAATTAGACGAGGGAGAGGGATAAAAGAAAACATAATATACCTTTGATTATATGTTTCTGAAGTTTATGGCAAAATCTGCTCCTTGAGGTTTATTAGACTCTAATCATTTTTCTTGAAAGATTAGTAGCAATTATCATTATGGTTCAAGCATTTAACTGTGACTGCTGCAATAAATCTTATTAAAATAACTGAAACATACTTTTTTTGCATGTGGCAACCTGTCTCTGAATCACAACCATCTGCACATAGTTACTGCCTGGTGCACACAGATGGCAGTAAAACAACTATAAAGCTATACTATTCTTTAATCATAAGTTCTGACGGTACTAAACAAAGTGAAATTTGAGTCAGACCATTAGTATCTGAAAGACTATATGATCACCGTAATTAACAATTACGCCTTCGTATCCTGTTATAAAATGTTTTATTGGTTTCTGATTGAAAAAAATAACAGTATTTGCACTGGGCAACCCCCTGTTTTGATCTTTGACAGCTCAATTTTTTTATAAATTCATAACAACAATGAAATGGCAGCCTTCAAGTTTTTATGCTGCACAATTCCTTTACAGATTTAAAATGACAGCGGAAGGTAGCAGAATAATTTATTCCTTCTTGCTCAAGGCATAGAATCATGAATGCTCCAGGTCAGTTACTGCAGGGCTACACTAAACCCCTGTCACTCCAAATCAGTTACAAAGTGAGCATCTGTACTCTGCTTAGCCTTCAAGGAAAAAAAAGTCCACATTACTTACAAATGCAGGGCCTCTTAATGTGGGGGGTTCTAAATGAAGCCCACATGCAGGTTGCTTAACGTCTTTCTTCTAGGTGATACTAGATACTGAGCTAGTAGATCCACTGCAGTATTTTATTGTATTTTGAGGTTGGAATAAAAACAAGAGTTTATGCCTATTACTGGCAAATTATTCAGCTTCTAAATTTCCTATTCAGTTAATAAAGGTTTTGAGAACTCTAAATAAATCACAGCCACCCATGTCTATCACAGATAGAGGAGATGGAATTCATCCAAAGAATAAATGCTACAGTTAATACAGTACTAATATTTTTATACCAAATTAGTCAGGACTTTTTTTTTTCTTATGGTGCATTTAAGAGCAGCTGTAAGGCACAGTCCTGTGAAGTGCTGGGCACCCTCAGCTGCGACTCATTCTAATGGGAATTGAGGGCACGCAGCTTCTCATGCTCAAAACCTTATTTTTTTTCCTGAACAAACACTGGAGCTTAAAGTAGTTCAGTGGTCCATGTTCATTTCCATTTTAACTATTCCAAACGCTTATATCCTGAATGTCCAATTAGTTTAGGCCTAATCCAGTCAGGCCAAATCCCACTGATGCCAGTGAGGACTGTGGGTGCTCTGCACCTCCCAGGACCAAGCCCATTTGCCATATGCCAGGTGACCATCATGGCAGCATATGAATAAAAAACAAATATGAGTTTAAAGTAAAATAATAAGCTGCTTGACATTCAAACTGATAATTTTACCTTTTGTATCTAAATAATCCCAAAATGTATCATTTAGCTGTCACAAGCAACTTGCTCAAAAAGCTGCATCCCTTCCTTAGTTCTGAATACCAACAATATGAGACAGATGTTGTTAATGTAATGTATCTTCCAGAACATAACAGTGCTTCTTTGATGGGCTTAGGGTAAGCAGTTGCCCTCCCTGGGGCACATTTGAACTCTTTGAGATTTTTCACTGCCAACTACACAGCTTGCTACCTGTCAGGAACTGGAATTGGCAGAGAACAGCTGGTAGAAGTCAATGGATGTGCCAGTTCTGGTTCATCCAGCAGAGGTACTTTGGAACAGTGGAACAACACAGTTAAGAGTGAGGCAACAGAGATACACACTATATTGGCACGTAAGGAAATTGACTTCTAAGTTAGCGAATTTTAATGGTCCAAATTAGAACAAGTGATTACAACAATTTATGTATGTAATGTACATGAAACCTTCCATAAATGTGAAATGAAATGGTTTAACTCTTGATTTCCACAATACTGCTGAGTGACTGAAGACAGGGCATGATTAGTATTGGTTATAGGAATTGCAGAAACAAAGACAAAATGCTTTACTTGCTACATCACCAAACATAAATTACATCATGGTCAAGCTGATGCAGTTCTACTGTCTTTCACATATCCTTTCACCTTCACTACTTCAAGACCAAACTAAAATATTCCTGCAACACCTACCCATAGAGTTTTTCAGAGGAAGTACTAGATATATTGTGGTAAAGTCCCCACTTCTCTATTGCTTTTCCTCCACATTGCCTGAGCGAGAGTATATCAGTTCTGAAAAGGGGAGGGCTGGGTAACTGGAAATCACCTTTACAAATCTCCAGTTATAAATAATTCTTTTGCCTCTAAAAAATGTAAATATCCTGCATAATTCGCACAGGTGTGGACTGAAGAGCTAAGAAAATGTCACTTTTGCACAAGATACAACATGATACAGAGCATCTGCCTATGAAGGGAAAACGTCTTTAAAACAAAAAAGAGAATGGTGGACCAAAAGCGTTTTTTAGAGAAAAAAGAACCATGAAAATCGTTTGAAAACTAAAAGTTCTATTACAGAAGTTGTAAGTATATACAAAGCCAGCCCCCCAGACACTGACAAACCAAAAAGCTCTTCCAAGATGGTCAAGTTGAGTTTGCAATCTCAACACTAGATCTTGTTAATGTTTATGAGCATGCAAAGAAATCTAAGTGCCTGTCTTTCAAAACAGAAGAAAGGGAGCTCACCTGATACCAGCTACACCATATCTACCACAGCTTTAGTTGAATAAGTGTTAATTCAAGACCTCTAGAGCTAATCTCACCAAGGAACACCAATATGAAAAATGCAGGGGATAACTACTTCACCGAGTTTTCATGGATACAAAGATCTAAGACTACTCAAAACCAAAAGAGAAATCCTTCCAAATAAAGAGCTGTGTATGCATTATAGAACCGTTGTAAATCAGTAAGAAAACATTCCATCCATTAGTTATAATGGAAGAAAAAAGTAGCAGCAATGTACATTGATCTATTGCTTTTGTGGGATCCCAAGAACTGAAAACTTGATCTGCTACAGCAGGAGCAAAAGAACTGAGGCTCTACAGCTGGGGTGGTACCTGGATTCGTTTGGGGTGAAAGCGTGTATACTAGTCATACTCTGGACCTGAGGATATCAATCTATTACAGCTGCAGCTATACAGCTTGAAGTATTTTGTATAAAAGTCCTATACCAAAACCCGCACTGGCTTAGGAACTGAGCAGAAGTGCTCAAACTACAGATCCCACCAGTTAAAGAGGAGCTGCTGTGAAGTTATGAATCTTTGTAGTTCGCTTTCTCCTTACCTGAAGTAGAAATACTGCAGCCTGAATTTGTTGACTCTGAAGGCATACTATAAATGTTATCTTTCTGCTAAAGCATGTGGGATGTGGGAAGAATTCTGAGAATTGAAGTCCAGCAGGTGGAACGTTTATAAAATATTTGGCTAACAATTTTTTAAACTGTTGACCACTATTTTTTTTCTTTGTTACAGGTGTTCTTTCCACAGATTCCAAAGCTAGAAATTTCTGGACCATTGGGTCCTATAACAGGAGAGAGCAAACTTTTTAGGTCGCACCCCACTTTTCAGCCCTGCAATTAGCCAAGGCCCCCCCAACCTGTGGGAGAACCACAGGAAGGGATGTGGGGGGTGCTCCCAAAGGGGTGAGACACTCAGGAAAGGGGTGCTGGGAGGCTCCAGGGTGTGCTGCAAGGGGGGAAGAGTTTTCAGGGGGAGGACCCCAGGAGGGATCCCAAGAGGGCACCTCATCAATCCGGGAAGTTGCTGGCTGCCCCTGCCACTTGTCTCAGGGCATCTGTGCCCCCCTCCCTCCTCCCACTTGCCTGTTCTTTATAGATGAGTCATATACAAAGCCTTAGTCCTTTTGTGGATCTTCTCACTACCTCTTTAACGGCAAGGCACCCCATTACACTGCACTCTATACTCCGTGGGCCACTGACATATAGTCAGCATTGGAGATGGACCAATCATGTATGTAACAATGTAAGAAAGGCCTTGAAATGAAAACAAACACCATATTCAGCTGAAATGACAAGGGAAATTAACTAGGCAGAATGTAATTACCCAGCTCCCAGTTAGGCCACAAAACCAGGCATAACACTTTCATGAAACAAATCAGAGGCTTAGAAAATCTGATCTATGATGGAAGATTGAAAAAAGGGCATGTTAGTCTTGAGAAAGAAGGTTGAAGGGTGGGGGACCTGATAAAAGTTATAAAAAAGGATGGGTAGCCATGATACTTGTCCGATACTTGACACCAAAAAAGGATGGTGCTCATTTGTTCTCCAAGCCCACTGAAGATAGGACAAGTAATCAACTCAGTCTGCAGCAAGAGGGAGGTTAAATAGTTGGGGAAAATATTCTAACTATACAGATTGTTACACCGTGGAACAGGCTTCCAAAGAGGCGGTGTTATGGAGTTCTCATCGTTGCAAGTTTTTGAGAACAGGTTGGACAAATACCCCCCAGATTTACCTTATCTGGTAAGTGGGGTCTGGGGGTGGTACACCTTAATTCTGTTGCCTGATTTTCAGAAATTTGAACAAGGCTAGGCAAGACCTTCTGAAAAGACCCATTGTTGTGTGTACATGACCTGCCCTCTAGACAGGGCGATTCAGTATCCAGTCATGCAGATATGGAAGGGTATGGATTCTCTTCTTTTTGAGGTATCCCATCATCGTACACCTGGTAAAAATTGGGGGTGGGAGTGGGGGTGGGGGTGGGGGTGAGGGTGGGGACAGAAGAGATGCCAAAAGAAAGCACTGTGTATTGAAAAAGGTGTTCTGCCACCATAAACGAGGAATTTTCTATGGTTTGACAAAATCACCTTGTGGAAACCGGTGTCCTGAAGGTCCAGGGCAACAAACCTAGTTATTCTGAATCAACTCTGGGAGGGTAGCTGCATCGGTGGGAGGAGGGAGAGGGGTCACTGATACCCTGAGACAAGTGGCAAGGGCAGCCAGCATTGGTTTGTAGGGGGAACTCAGGGCACTAAAAGATCCTCTTTGGTTTGTAAATGGTTCTTGCCCCTTGTGTGAAACTTCCTGAAGCCAGAAAGGGATAAAGGTCAAGCTGTGAATTCTTCTGTGGTGGATTTGCTACCAGGGTTGGGAGAGAAAACACTGGCATGGGTTATTTCACAAAGTTTTCAAAAATTGATTCCTTCTAGGTTGGAAGGAATGGACTCGCATTTCCTTTCTTCACTACATGCACATTGCCCCACCTCCAACCCCTGCCAGCCTTTCCAGGTCTAACCCCCCTTCTCATTCCTGCATCTGCAGCTTACTCTTAGCAACATAGGTGCCTCAGAGAAGTGTGATGTGGCTTACTCATCCCAGTGTGCTTGAGGTTACACCATGGTGATGCATACATACTGAAACAATAGTTCAGAGAGAGAGAAATGGCTCCATTTCTTTCTGTGGTGTTCTCATTGCCTCTCCCTTCAATTTCAGTAGGCTGGAGCCATGCACTGAATTCATCTCCTCACCCCAATCTCAGACCTTTTTGCTCCATGCTCTCCTGGTTTCAGCGTCCAGCTATGTTCTTAGTGCTGTGTATTGTGCCATACACCCAACGCACCCATCCCCAGCTCCCACCCTCTAAGCATTGTATGCCCGTGCCACACAGGCAACATGGCATTCCCAGCTGCCTGTCCTGGTATCAGCATTATGGGGCATGTTTGGAAAGGGAGACATAAATGGAGGCATATGGATTTGCCAAGGCAGAGTTGAAGCCCCTCTAAATCCCTCACTGCACAGCTCTGACACCCTCCTTTACTCCTCATGCTCTCTTGTGCCATTCTTTGTTCATTTTCTCTGAGAGGCAGCAGCCCGGGGGAAGGGTGAGCCTGGGTCTCGATCTTTGCACTGAAGGCAGCAGTTGCCTCCCTTGACCAGGGAGCAGCAGAGAAAAGGGGAGACTTGAAGCCACCTCCATTGGTTGGATGGATCAGCCACAGGGAGGAACTGTGGGGCTGAGTGTACTCATAAGAGAAGAAGGCATGGCTGTGGCCACTTCCTTTCCCGAAGACCTGTGACATGGCTTCTCCCCTGACTTTAAGTACATGCTGCCATGCCCAGTCTCCTTTAAGCAGCTTTACACTGCAAACAAAAACAAAAACTCAGCTCATCCTTTGCCCCAGGGTTTTGCAGCCCCCCCTCCCAGGGATCTCTGGTGATCTGCCTTCTTGCAACTTTCCAGTCTGAGCCAGCACCCCTCTCAGCCAGTTAGTACTCAGAAAACTCTGCTATTCTACAATCACAGTTCTCAGGAAATCTTCCAGGATACCCGACCCCACGATCCATAAATTTACTGCACTACTCCTCCGCGGTTCCTCTCCCAGGCAGAGCATATCCAAATAATGCCCCCTCTTCTTGTCTCCTTTCAGAACCCAGCTTAGCCTTTCCCTCCTATAGGTGACTCAGCTGGGCCCACCTGTTCTGACAAAAGGCACTTGGCTCAGTTTATTCACAGGAACAAGGTACTCTGTGACAATCAAGTCCCTAAACAGTTGTTACAAGGGGAAGAGAGAAAAATTGTCCCCCCTTAACCTCTGATGACAGTGGAAGAAGAAATGGGCTTAAATTGCAGCAAAGGAGGTTTAGATTGGACAGCAAGAAAAACTTCCTAACTGTCAGGGTGGTTAAGCAACAGAATAAATTGCCTCAGGAAGCTGTGGAATCTCCACCGCTGGAGATTTTTAAGAGCAGGTTAGACAAACATCGATCAGGGATCATCTAGATAATACTCAGTCCTGCCATGAAAGCAGAGGACTGGAGTAGGTGGCCTCCTGAGATCCCATCCAGTTCTATGATTCTAATCCCACACTTTCCTCCCTTAGGATTTTCTTCTGTCAGAACTTCTACATATCGAGAGAGCAGAAGTCCCTTTGAAAGTGATCCCTTATTTGTGTATGGATCATAGAAAAACTACTTCTTTGGAAACTGTTATCCTTCAGCACTCTAGTCATCACATTAGATTTTCAAAAATATGTATGATGCTTTACGTTAATTGGGGTCTAAGTGTGCTGATCCTTCAGGAGCTGTTTGAGAGAACAGACCCTAGTGACTTTTGTCAATGTATGGAGATGAAGAGTTCCCTCTTAAAATGTTTCTTCACCTACTTTTTCAGTTGAGGTGATGGGAAAACTCAACTCCCTAAACCACAAAATCTGAGACCCACTACTGTAAATTCAGTTCCCTAATTGCCAATGGGAAGACAAAGTGCACATTTCTTCATTGATCAGAGAACACAGGGTAGCCCCAAGCAAATGTTTCTCTGCCAAGAGCTTTATTTCCTTAGCAAAGGACTCACAGACCTTGATGGGTGCTTCCTAGTCAAAGATCCTCATCCCAATTACATGGAGATGGTGCTAGGAAAAACATTTAGTTGTTGAATACAAGACTCCCTCATGCCCTCAAATTATCTTTTATCTCCTTCCTCAGAAACATCCACTTCAGAAAGGGCTATGAAGTCACATGCACCACACTGTTTTCCTTGTTTCCATAGTTTACAATTCTTGTTCTCCATTGAAAAGCAAGTGTTGAAAAGGTATCTCACTATCTCTTTCATTAGCTCTCTTGTCATGACAGCTGGAGTTGGGGCTAAATCATATGAAAAGGACGCAACAGTTCATGGGCTGAGAAACTCTACGGTTTTGTCCCCAGAATTAGGATGACTCCCACCCATGTGCCCCACCAACTCTGAGCCACCCCAGTAACTCTGATTGGTGGGAGTGGCTGCTGACGGGGGAGTGGGATGATGCCAAGTGGCTCCAGAATTTCAGGATGAGAAGACAGACCTTCCTGGAGCTCTGCCAATGGCTCACCCCTGCCTTGAGACAGCAGGACACATGGATGTGACCCATTCTCACCATTAAAAAGAGGGTCCCCATAGCCATGAGGAAGCTGGTCACCTCAGATAGCTACTGCTCCATTGGCCATCAGTTTGGGGTGGGCACAGCCACCGTTGGGGCTGTTGTCATGGAGCTAAGACAAGCTTGGGCCACACACACACACCAGGGGGAGGGGGCTCTCAGGAAAGGAGGACCATCAGGGACCAGTGGCCAGGAGAAAGGGCTATGAAGTCACATGCACCACACTGTTTTCCTTGTTTTCACAGCTTACAATTTTTGTTCTCTTGAAAAGCAGGTGCTGAAAAGGGTTCTCGCTAGCTCTTCATTAGCTCTCTTGTGATGACAGCTGGAGTTGGGGCTAAATCATATGAAAAGGATGTGACAGTTCATGGGCTGAGAAACTCTATGGTTTTGTCCCCAGAATTAGGATGACCTTCTGCTGTTCTTCCCTTCTGATTGCCTTGCTGAGACATATGCAAATGTAGCGTCCATTGTTTCGATTCCATGATGCTTAATTCATACTGGAGGCCGGTATATAGCTGCCTCTTCTCCTTTGTGGAGAAATACTGTTCCCTTCACCCCACCCCCCAAATTTGGTCACAGACTTTAAAACACTTAAGCAGTGAGTATCCATAGTTGTCCACACAGCATTACTGCAAACATTTCACACTGATATGATTCACCAGTGAGTCACTGGCTTTCATGAAAGACCTACTTTATTTTACTTTCAGTTGATTTAATTGCTTATTCTTTGGGGCTCAGGCCCCATGTTCTCCACCTGGGGGTACCTGGACCCTGACTGTCACAAACCTATCTACCTAAGTCCAGCTCTAGATTTAGCCCAGTTTCTAGGTCTAGCCCTCACTAGCTCTGACTGAGTTAGCATGCTAACTATAGACCATAACTCCAGTTACTACAGCAGGAGGAGGTACTAACCATGCCAAGAATACAGCTATGATCTTGGAAGGGAACATACGCATAGTGGCTAGCTCCTCCTACTAACCCAGCCACACACTATTTTAGCGTACTAGTTGAATCAGAGATAGCACGGGAATATTCCCTTGACACGGAAATATTCACCATCTGGCTTCAGCGCAGACAGAGCCAAAGACTGGGTATTCCTTTTGCTTTACTGTTAAGTTCCCTCAAGCAACTCATTCTACCATTATTTGGCAGGACCTTGAGGTAGGGAGGGGAAAGCTGTTAATTTTTCATTCTAAAGAAATGACCATTTTTTGTTTTAGTTTATACAAATGACTCTACTCCATCACAAGATCCCATTCTCTCCCAGATGGCAGTGCTAGTTCAGATTGTGCAGTTTCAAGAAAGCAGATGGAAAGAGAAGCTCTGAAACCCTTGGAATCAGTCCCAAATATGCTGTCTGCCACAACTGGCAAAATAAGAAAAAGGATAATGCAACATCCAAATAATTAGGACCCTGGAGAGGTGACTCCAGCTAGTTCACACTAGAGACTTTTAAAGTTACAAAGAAATTTAAAATATATCTTGTACTTTTCTAGTCATCATAAAATAATTTAGCTGCAAAGTTTAACTCGCTCAAATAATGAGAAGAGTAATAGGAATCCTTTCCCTTTGTAAACCACTTTTCATTCTAGGCTGTCACAGCCCTTTACAAAGTTTAGCATGAGAACTGGTCAGAGATTTTCCTACAGAATAATCTTCCACTGGAAAATGCTGATCTGTTGACTCCATCTCCATCCTCTGTTGCTCCAGAAACTTCTCAGGACTCTTTAGGACAAGGAGTATTCATTTATTTATATTCACCTTTACCAATACAGCATCATGCCGCAAACTATTTCCACTGTTGTCCTTTCCCACAGGTCTGAAACAGTGATATCCTTCCTTGATATCTCAGCACACACTGAACTCAGCTAGCCCTCTTCCTTCCCCTGACATTTTCTTCCTAGCTTGTCTTCTACAGCCCACAGTCAGTGGGGCTGACAGTCACTGCAGGCCCCAGGGCAACAGGGAGGGAGCCTGGCTCTGTATCCCTGGAAGAGATGGGGCCAAGGGCAGAAGGGACAGAGCCTAGGGCAGTCAGCCCTTAGTGCCACTCACACCACAGCATTTGGCCCCCTTGCCCACCCTTCCAGCCTGCTAAAGGCTGCAGCTATGGGCCCCTTTGAAACATCAGGACCCAGGGCACAGTTTTTCACAGTGGTCTCAAAACTCCTATTTACATCCGTTGGTATCAACTGTTCAAAATTTAGAGAAAACTAAGCTCAATTGTCAATAACTGTGACATCACAACTCGAGCTACCTCTCAAAAAAGAACAGCCTCATCTGCATTTACAGCAGCACACAGTGTCAGAGCCCAGCTTAACTGTACATTCACTAGTGAGGCATATGTGTATGCCTGCCCCTTGCTCATATTTCTCTTCCTTCCCTGTGCAAGCAATGCAACCAGCAACACAAAGTCTGGCAGGCTTTCTCTCTTTGTTCACCCATTCTTGCCACAATTTTAGCTTTTTTAAAGAAAAACTTTAATATATGGGAATTTGTATAGGTTTGAAACATGAGTAATGAATATTTTTCTTCTTGATCTCCTCTAAGATTCAAGTGACTTGACTTATTCTGGCATATGCCCTTTCAGATAACCAGAAGCTCAATGCCTTCTGATTAATACTAACATGGATGATATTCATGTTGCTCAGCATTTTATTTGTCCATTCCTAGATGCAGTGTATGTTTTGATTCCATGGCACTATGCCTAAGTCTACTAGTATTCAGAAGAATCTACCATGTTTGTTTTTCAGTCATGACTGGGTCTGATAAGGTCAAAGCCATAGAATTACTCTCTTGACTTAGTCCAGGTCTATACTCAGCCTCAAAGTCAATTGTAGAGACACAATTCCAGCTACAGCAGTTGTGTAGCTGGAAACGACTAATCCACAAGCAACTTACCTGGCTATCCTCACAGAGGGAGGTCGACTGGAGGGTTTCTCCCATCGATATCCCTTACTCCTCATCAGATTGAGGAGTACAGGGGTTGAAGACCCCAGGCAGTTTGATTTTGCATTTCCTCACTAGGTACATGAAATCAAACCCCAGAAGATCAACCTGTTTGGGTCAATCTTCCAGGTAGTGAACACATACAGTTAATTACCTTACTTTTCCTGGCATGTGAACTACAGTCTGATTACTAAAGCAGAGAGTTCCTAATCTTCCCACTGTGGGCAATGTCGTCTGTTTTTTGCCTCATACCTAAGAGTCATGAGTTGACTTGGACTCAGTGAATTATTAAAGTAAGTTCAATGCATAAACTATGCACTTAAAGAAAAGGAAAGGGAAACGTGAACCTGTACAACATACATTTATCTAGGTTATATTCCTGACTCTGCCTCAGCGATTGGTCCAGTTAGTTAACCTCGTGATCTTCCATTTCCTTATTTGTAAAACAGAGAAAATATCCACCACTGGGAGATTTAATTCTATTCATGTTTCCAACCTGCTTAGACAGCTTTGGGTGGAAGCTGATAAAGAAATGCAAACCGTTAACATTGACTCTAATGTTTATTTTAAAGATTAAATGAGAAAAAGCAGATGATGGACACTAAAAAATTCAAGCAAGTCTTTAAAAAGCAATTATAAAATAATATAAAAAATACCTAAAGCATCTCCAGTCTACCATTTGCAAAAAAATGTTCTTATATTGAAATCCTAATTCACAATATATGTTTTAGTTATTAGTTCCAAGATTTTAACTCTGTTTTGAATAATAGCTTTATTCTCACCTTTTAGGATACACAGGCATATATTGTACATGACATAAATGCTGCAGCTGACTATTATTATATTAATTTCTCATTAACAATTTATTAGTCTCAATATTTGTCTTATATTATGTACTATAAAAGGAACAGACCTTTAAAATGAAATGTAGCAGTGGCCAGTGAGTTAAAACAGGTATTACAGGAACAAACATTCCTGGCCTATGATTAACAGAACCAAGTGAGTACAAAAATTGCTGTTCAACCTGCATGTTGAAATTAACCAGAGAAAGAATGAAGGGAAAATACTGTGTTTCTGGTCACCTATTTGAGCTTTTTTTAAAGCTTTGTGTTGGACACAGCAGACATGCAAACTGGATTGTATTTGTATTATGCTCCTAAAATATGTTTTTACATTTCACAATTAGGAATCAAAATAATGTATGGGGTTTTTTTTGAATTAACATCTATTAGGAAATTTAAAATATTACCTTTAACATTAAAAGGAGATCTTAATTTTCCTTTTTTAAGATCTGATCTTTGGCTTTTCACAAATGTCATCTACAGTATTTTAGAAACCTGGCAAATCCAATTGCCAATCAGGTAATACTGCAAGCATTATTAACATTTTACATTTTTAAACTTACACTTTTATTTTTACTTTTTTTTGCGCTTTATAAACTGGAGAATGATTTTTGCTACCTGTCAAAAACATACAGAGAACAACATTCAACAGCCTTTCAACACCTGCAGCTCTACCAAACTGAATTTTGAAATATCAAGTAATGCCAGTGATGTCTAGTCCATTAACACAAATGCTTCTTAAAGCTCCCCTAATTACTTCTGACCAGAAACATATTATTTTGTATTGCTTTTACTGCCAGTAGCTCTGCATTATGGGAGGGAGGGTGCCGGGAGCAGTATGGCTCCCTGCAGTGTGAAAGGGTGGAAGTTCTACCTGTCCCCGGCTTTACCCTGCACATCAAGGTTCACAGTAAAACAGTCCTGACATTGACCTCGCAAAGACCCAGCAGCTGAAACAGTCTTAACAAGGTATTAACACAGCAACATGCTCCATAAACTATTACCAGCTGCAGGGGGAAAAAAGAGAGTGAGAGGGAAGCAAAGAAAAAGGCTGTTTCACAGCTAGAGGATACACAGAAGTCACTCATCAATTAGAAATACAGCAGTTCCACTGCATGTTCTTTTAACTAGTTTTCAGCTTTCAGTTGTGACTTACACTGAAAGAACATTCTAATGTGCTATGAATACAAGTGTTACATCAAGGGTAAACAGCTGAATTGCCAGATGTCATCTTTCTCTTACTGATCTGATTGAATCATACTGTATTATTTCTGCAATAACAAAAATGCTTAAACAATGCAGGTGAAGTGCATTTTCCCCTTAATCATTGGCAACTAGCTGACTGCAGAGCAAAAGAGAGAAAGCAGTGACTGAGAAACGTTTACTCTCCCACTAGTGTTTTCTTACACACACATGCCTGCACGCACGTGTGCGTGCACACACACACACACACACACCCATCCTGGCATATGGAAAGCCATGATTTTATTCTACTGCAAATGTATGATAGGTATATTGGTAATAATTTGATGATGATGCTTTTCAATTCAGCAGCAGTTCTGCCTATGCAGGCCTTGACCTACATCATTTAATTAATCAGAAAACATGTAAACACTCAGGCTATGTCTCCTTGTTGACAAAACTCAGGTGTATCTACACACAAAATGCATTTTGTCGACAGAAACTGTCAACAAAAAAGCCGTGTAGATGCTCTGGGCACCCTTTTTTGCACAGAGTAGATCAAAAGATCCATCTGCTTTTCTGTGCACATACAATCTGTCGACAGAAGTTTTGTCGGAACTTCTCTTCTGACAGTAACTTCTGTAGAGAGATGTTTCTAGTGTAGATGTAGCCTTAGGACATGTCTGTACTTACCAGGAGACCGACCCAGTCAGGGTCAATCTTCCAGGGTTTGGTTTCACATGCCTACTGGGGATACATGAAGTCGAACTATCAGGGCTCAATAGTTGACCCTGGTATCATGAGGAGTAGAGAGGTCAATGGGAGAGTGTCTCCCACCAACTTCTCTTTGTGAGGACGGCCAGATAAGTCGATCCTAGATATACTGATTTCAGCTATGCAATTGTCATAGCTGGATTTTCTATCTAGGATCATCTTTCAGATCTAGTGTAGACCTGACCTTAGTTTAATTTCATTGTCCCTTCAATTGAGTAACACAATGAAAGGTGTTCCAGAAGGGCCAGTTACTATAGTGGTCCAGAATGCAGCTCATTCCATCAACGCAAAATATAAACATTGGCGTTGTTGCTGGATATTCATAAACAGATGCCTGAGGTACTTCCTTCACATCCAATGGCAAGGCGTGGTCACAGATAAGGAGATTTGGAGCAGAGCAGGATAAGAACCACTTGACATTCAAATGAAGAGAAGAAAGTGGAGATGGCTAGGGCACACTCTCAGAAAATCATGATCCAGCATAGTCCATCACGCTCTCAAATGGAACCCACAAAGAAAATGCAAAAGAGAAAGACCTCAGATGCTGTGGAGAAGATCTATTGAACAACTACTGTGGTAATCTTAGAGTCAGCTAGAAATTTTGTCCCAAGTCAGGGTGAAATGGAGAAAACTAGTAGATGGCCTATGCTCCACCCAGAGTACAAGGGTTTAAGTTGAGTAAGTCAAGTTGTTGCTGGACTTGAGAGACAGTAAGCCTTGTAACTAGAACTGGTTCAACAATAGAGGCCCAGTGCTTACTCAATTAGAAAAGGGGGACAATTACATATCTCTATGGCATCAAAGAGTTACAGAAGTAAACATTTTTAAAAGAGTTCTAGAAAGGCTTTAAACCCTCAAATTTCAAGCCATAATCCAGCTACTAACTTTTGGAGGTTATGAGCAGGATGACAAGAAGCCCCACTATGATAGGGACGGTCCCGATAATCTGGGATTGCCTTATATAGGTGCCTATTACCTCCCATCTCCTTTTTCCAGTTTCTCACACTTGTGGTCCAACCAGCCTAGTTATGAATTTCTAGGTGGGTAGGCTATACTCTTCATATTTCAGGTTTCTTCCTCAAGAGGCTCTTCATACTAGTCACTTTCACAGACAGGGTACTAGACTAGACTAAATAAGATGCTAGCATGATTCAGTATGGCAATTCCTGTTTTCTGGTAAAAACACTTCCCCTGATTTGCAAAAATTGACATGAGAGTGAGACAGAGGAAAGGGAGTGATGGCTATAGGGAGGAGGCAGAAAGACTATGGTGGAAGTGGGTTAACCATTCAGAAAGACATCTTCAGACTCCACGCCTATCACAAAAGGAGGAAGAGGAACCTGAGAGAAAAACAGTGAAAGAAAAATAGACAAGTTACAAAGAAAAATAGTGATGAAGATGGCAATCGGATGAAAGCACTACAATAAGCATTAAAAAAGAAAGCCAGAACTTTAAAAATATAGAAGAACAATTAGAGAAAAATAAGCTTTAAACTATGAGTAAGAAAGAGGCACTAAAGACACAGGAAGTGAAAAGTAAAGAATGAAAAGTGGCAAAGAAAAAATAAAGATGACATATGAAATAGAATCAAACTGAACTCGAACAAAGGTTGTGGCCAGAGAGATTTGATCACTTTTAACGATAAATATGATTGGAGATACACTTCTCCTAGAACTGGAAAGGACCTTGAGAAGTCATCTAGTCCAGTCCCCTGCCCTCTTGGCAGGACCAAGCACCATCCCCGACATTGGTTTGCCCCAATCCCTAAATGACCTCCTCAAGGATTGAATTTACAACCCTGAGTTTAGCAGGCCAATGCTCAAACCGCTGAGTAAACTCCTCAAATCTTGTGTTAATAGTTCAGCATAAATTTACATAAACGGAATGTTATGTTTTAGCTGTACAAATCCTGTGAAACACAGCAGCAGTTAAAAGGGGATCCATTATGTTCCGAAACACAATATCCTACATTTTAGAACACTAGACACAGACGCAAACCTCAGATCCAGTTACCGGTGTTTTGGGATATGCTGCCCTACATAAATATTGCCCTAGAGTTGCCAGCACACCTTGTAAGTACCAAGTCCATGCTGGGCTCCTTTTGGCTATGAAGCAGATGCTAACAGGCCAGAAGAGAAAGATGGAATCATGTTTCACCTGCTTAATTAAGCTTTCACCCAGTCCTACAGTGACATCTAGTGTTAAGAAAAGCATGCATCTAAAGCTAGAAAAAATACCTTTTAGTATTCTACATTTCAATTATGCTACAACGTAGTTAGTTATTAACAGCTTTCTTCTACTTCCAGTAGCATGTGGGAGGGAAAGGTCTCAGGTTCAGGCTTTACATGATGAAAAAAAAATCAGAATCATAAATCAGTATGAATGAAGCAGATTTTGGACCAAAAGTCACCTGTACAATAACAACGAAACACCGGCGAATGAAACTTGTTGTTTTAATTTAAAATGAGAACTAGAATTTAATCAGACTGTAAACTTACAACCTAAGGCCTGATCCTCCCATAGGAGATTTAGCATTCACTCAGGTGGGGTTAGGATTGGGCCAAAAGGGCCAGCCGTAACCAGATCGTGTAAACAAAGTATATGGCTTTTAGTGTGATTCTGATCATGTTAAGAGAGGAGTGATAAAGATTTAGGAGCAACTCTTTTATATAGAAGGAATCAATGCAGCCATAGTTTTGCAAGCTCACTACAGTGGTTCTGATATTAATTTCATTGTGAGCTGCTAAAGTGGCCAGGACTGTGGGATGCACAGTATACAGTAAACTCTTCTCCATCCTGTAGCTGATCAACCAGAACTCTCAGACAACCAGCATAACACCAGCAAACCCTGAGCCAAGACTGGCTTCCTGTTTTGTTTTGTTTTTCCAGACAGTCCCAGGCTGCTGCACGAGCCATCCCAGGGTGAGCGTGTCTATTGGTAGCTCTCTGCTTAGAACTGCCAGATGAATCATGCTGCACCATGGCTGCTCCTTCTAGCACCAGCCGGGGTGCTCACTGGTTCCTGGTGTCCAGGCAGGGGGTTGACTGCAGGGTGGCAGTCAGGGGCTGCCCTGCACCACATAGCCAGGCATGAATCCTGCCAGCAGCTCCCACTGTCCCCACCAAAAGGTATATTGGCCAGTGGTTGGGGGGGAACCAGCACTGGGAGGGGCGGGAGGAGCTGAACTTTCTTTTGGCAGGGGCACTGACCCCTACCTGTACCTCTCCCCAGATACTCTTGATTAACCAGAATATTTGCATATCCGCAACCTCCCAGTTCCAGGGTTGCTGAATACAAAAAAGTTTACTCTGCTTAGATTTCAGAACCTTAAACTGCTCTCTAGACAAAGTCAGGGCTGGCAGTTAACCCTCCCAAGACAATGAGCCATTTAAAGTGATAGTATCTGGATAAGACAGAACAGGAAAATTCTAGAACAAGGATCACCAACTACAATAGCAAGAAGAGCTATTTTTTTTTCAATTAGGTAAAAAAACTCAATGATTCAAGAGCCTCTATGCATGTGAATATGAGACAGAACTGTATTTTTAACCCTTATTTAAGAACAGTGCACACGAGTGTCTATACTTGCATTCCTCTTTCGAAAGAGGTATGCAAATGAGGGGAATAAAAATGCAAATGAGGTGCAGGTTTGCACCCTCATTTGCATGTTCTTATTTCAAAATAGCTTCTTCCAAAAGAAGAAAACCAGTGTAGACACTGTTGTTTCGAAAGTAAACCCCATCTTCAAAAGAACTTTCTTCCCATAAAAAAAGGGAAGAAGGATTTTTTTCAAAGATGGGATTTACCTTTGAAAGAGCAGTGTCTACACTGGTTTTCTTCTTTTGAAAGAAGCTATTTTGAAATAAGAATATGCAAATGAGGTTCCAGATATTCAAATCTGCCCCTCATTTGCATTTTCAATTTCCCTCATTTGCATACCTCTTTCAAAAGAGGACTGCAAGTGTAGACACAGCCATAATGATTTGTCATGTGATACATGTTTAGTGCAGGGTGTTCGCAATTTTTTTACATATTCTATTTCCTCACACTTTAGATATGTGTGTTTGTACCACTGTCTTCCTGACTTTCACTCCAGAACCTTCACTCTCTCTGGACAATGCTAGGGGGAGTTATCCAATGTTTCAGGATCACATATCATTTGATATTTAGATATGAGTTGTTCATTTTGGGGCTTTTAGTCATTTACTGTTTATCAAAAATAATCAGGAGGGTTCGGGTTTATTTGATTTTTTTTTTAACTTTGCAATTATATCATCGGGAGCTGCAAAGAAGTCCTTAATGAGCCGCATGCGGCTCTGGAGCCATAGGATGCACACCCTTGTTCTAGGACACGTGTTCAACCCTTACTTCTCCTACCTCTTCCCCTTTCTGCTTCTCTCCCCTCATCCCAAGTAACAGATCATTAAAGCTCACACTAAAATAAAGGTAATGTTAAAGTTATATGGGCATTCACTTTAAAATTGCGGTGAACTTAGTTTTTGTCACTCACAGGGGGAACTATAGCACTATCCATCACATCTTTCTGTCATCATGTGCATTATAAGATCCTATACCTCTCCAAGACACTGGCAGAGTGACAGTTTTAATCATGAACATCCTTAGTTTTACCAGTTTGAATGGAGACTGCATTTGTTTGTTTCCACTTAGATATTTAAGAAGCAAAAAACCTGTAATACAAAATACAGAGTTCCTAATGCAATTTCAAAAGACTTATTTTAGTTCTTACACTGAGACTGCTGAGATATTTCAAGAGTGCTTTAATAATCTGTCCCAGTTTTGCAAGCCCTCCTATTTTAAGATGACTGCTCCCCAGCTTTTCTGTCGTTCACAGCCATGGTTTGAAAAGGCTCTGCTCATTCAGAACAGCTTGAACCTTTCATGTCACAGAAGCTACAGAGGAGCTAAGAGCAAGCTGCAGAGGGTCACAGAACTCAGCTCTGCACCCAGCCTTATCTATTCATCAGAAATTCAACCAGGCCATGGCAACTTTTTTGTTTTGAATGCATGGGTCTCAGAGAGGCAAATGGCATGGGAAATTTAATGTACATTAGTCTCACATTCTCTGACTGTGACTGTCAGTCTGAATCGTGAATGGAAAAAAAATCCTTGGGGGCTATTTTAATAGTTTTTATGCTTTTTTATAGTCATTCAGCATAAAGCTATCAGTCTGTGTTTGTACCCCAGGCTGAAACAGTACAGAAAACTCAAAGGAAAAAGGCCAAAGGACCAAATTCTGCTGTCAATTATACCAGTGTAAATCCCATGTAACACTACTGAACTAGTGGAATTATTCCAGATACTGCAATGATAGAAACTTATACAAGATCTTAATCAAATAGGTACAAAGATAAATCTTAAAAGACCAAAGAAAAGCTCTGTAGCACTTGAAAACTTGTCTATTTCATCAAAAGAAGCTGGTCCAATAAAAATACGACCTCCCCCACCTCGTGTCGTTCTAAAACTCGACAGGTACACTGGCATTAAAACCTATCTAACTTGCTCCTTTGAATTTTTTTATATCCAAGGCCAACATGTGCAGCCACCAATTTATTTCTGCTACTCCTACTCTGTGGCATGCAATTCTGTTAAAGAAGTAGCTTGCTTGAGAGGTGGCTCACTTAGCCCTCATCTACTGCAATGTCATTAAAAGACTGAAGTAGCTCATGAAGTGAAATCCACCTGCTAGTGTCACTTTAAAAAAAATCAGCTCCCTCTTTTGTACCACTAGAACAAACTCCTTGTTCCAGCCTACCTGTCTGTCCTATTATGAAGTCCACAAGAAGGCTGTCAACAATGCCAGCTTTGATTGTCTGCCTGTCTCTCTCACAAGAATCTTTGTGCTTTGTGCTCTCTCACAAGCTGACCCTTTAGCAAAACTCTCCTCTAAAAACCTATAAACCTCCACCAATTCTCCTTCAAGTCTCTCCTTAAACTTATACCTAATAACAGCTATCTCTTGGCTAAGAAGGATGCACATGTATTATCCCTTTCATTGTACCAGCCTTCCTCCCTCCCTCCCAACCACCCATGTATCTCACCCACCTCTTATGTTTTGTCTTTTAGACAGTAAGCTATTTGGGGAAATGCATCTACTGTGTGTTTGTACAGGGCCTAGTACAATGTAATCTCCTGGCTATGGCCTCTAGGTACTGCCAAAATCTAAATGTTCAGCACGTCCATAGAAAACATTCTGGCTGTTTCCACATAGGCCACTTCCTTCGGAAGCGGTGTGCTAATACACAGAGCGGAAGATGCTAATGAGGCATGGATGCAAATTCCCTGTGCCTCATTAGCATAACATCACATGATTTGGAGTCCAGAAGAAGAGGCCTCTGGAAGAAGGACTACCTTCCAGAAGCCCCACTTCTACGCAGCGTTTTGGAGTCTGGAAGAATGGTCTTCCAGACTCCAAATCACATGACATTATGCTAATGAGGTGTGGGGAATTTGCATCCGTGCTTCATTAGCATCTTTCGCTCCATGTATTAGCATGCCACTTCCAAACAGCCTCTATGTATACAAGAGATCAAATAGTAAGACATGAAGAACAATTAAGGTGTACTAATGTTTAAGCACCATGAGTCAGAACTATGGTAAGAGGAAACTGTATATCAAATTTGGTGGTCCTAGCTCTTATTGTTTAGGAGTTCTTGATCAAACAAAACAAACAGATAAACTTTCTAAAACATATAGCAGATAATGTGTACTACCAAAATCCTGTATTTTTGCCTTTGCTCAATTTAAAAACAGCAGAGGGTTAGTAAGTATTATTATTATTATGAAAATAGGAAACCTAGCTTCTGATGAAAAATTTAAGCATAAAAAACACCACCAAAGATCAAAAACATTTATGAGAAGGGTTCATTTTTCTGATAAATATTTAAGTGTGCAAGGCAGAACCATTGAGAACAGTAAATACTTTATAGCTGGCACTTTGTCAAAACTCTAAGTGGCTCTGCCTTGGAATTTTACATCATCACTGAATTTACAGTCATTTGATAAGTGGCACAAGACAAGAATTACTTCTTTCTAAATCTAAACCAAGTAATAAATCTAACATCAGGATTCCTCTTATTGTCCGTTATCATCTGATGACAATGCCTTTTACCTTCATTGTCTTGACAGAAATATGATATGTAAAATTGTAATGTCACATCACTCACTGTGATTTAACACTATCCAGCCCACACCGTTTTAATCAATCACAATTGTCGCTTTTTAGTGTAATGATTTTGTGGTGGATTCCCAGTGTTTAATATGATATATATGTCTTATCAGCAGTTGATTTACTATTTCATTCCAAAGTCTAACAGCTCAGAAGACCATTCCTGCCTCCTTTGGACATCTTTGGAATTAGCAAACAAGGACTATTTGAGGTACTAATTATTGTACCACGCAACTGAAATATTACAAAGACACTCTTACTGCTAATAAGGTGAATTTGGCAGAGGCAGGGAAGGAGGGATAATATACAGTAAATTAAAGAAACAAGAGGATAATGACTCAAAAATATATTCCACTAAAACCTGCAGCATTTTTGTTGCTGTTTTACATCCAGTATTTACAGATGGCTATGGCCACCACGAAGCCCATTATAAGAGTGCCTTGATCTATGATTTGTTTTCTAAAACAACTGAACAAGATGCCATGACAAAACACTAGAAGATTTCATATTTTAACCACTTTAACTGAAACATTTTTTTGCAAATTCTCTTGCCGAATTCTAGAATGGGTACATACCCAAGGTGGCAATATATACATGCTAACACAGGCAAATAATGGGAAAAAAAGAAATTTCAATGGCAAAAATTTCTCTACATTTCATCAGTCAGTGAAGGTTGCTGTTATAAAACACTGCATTATCAAATAACCTAGTACCCTTCAAAGGACAAGATAAATGAAATAATGTACATTTGTTATAAGTCAAATAGGAGGACAGAAATAATAAAATCCTGCCTTGACTGTTCCCAGCCCAGTACTTCAACCTTCTTCACATTAAGTAGTCCTAGCATGAATCGTTATACTGAATGATTGATTCTACCAGCATGAACAAATGCCACTGAATCGATTGCATTATAACTGGCGCTGGCATGCTTGCCAACTAGGCCTGACTGCCAGGGACAAGGGCCAAATGTGCCAGGGAGGAGGTGCAGCAGGAGAAAGACAGACCTCTCATACATGTAATTTGGAATCAGGAGAACACGGTGGTCCTTTATTGAGTGCAACAGAGATAAGGAGGAGACACATGGGCTCATCACGTGTCTTCCTCTACATATACAAGTAGGGGGAAGCACCAGTTCTTTATATGCTGTAGGAAGGTCACATTTTTTGCCTGTAGGTTGCCAGCCCTTGGAAAGCCCACACAGGGTTACTTTATATCTTCCCATTGCATAGCAAAAAAACTACAGAAGGTGTCTTTGTCAGAATCTGGGAGGAAGAGAGTGGTCACAAAATGGTTGCAGTAGAGAAACAGCCAATGGGTTTGTTAACAAGACAAATACTGTGGGTCAGTGAAATGACACATGAATGTGAGCTTGGCCACAGCTGTTCCACTGTTCTGGAGAAACAGCCATAGTCCAACTACTGAGGGTGAAATTCATTATTCTCTGAACAACACCAAGCTTCTTGAAGGGGTGTAAAAGCAGTTGGATGAGGAAAGAGTTTCTCTCTCCCAACCCAAAGGCCAATGGACCTCTTTTGCCTACCAGGTTCTGCCACAGTTTATGTCTGTCAAGCAGAATTACTTGCTGCTGCCCCACTGTAAGTGTCTGTGAGTGGTTTGGGGGCTAGTGCTTTATCTAATAATGGCTCTCATGACTTAGCCCCATTTGTCAATAATCTCTCTCTTGTCTACTATTTAAGACCAGAGCACATTTTTTCTGCAGCCTTTAGGGGGCTTGAGAGGTCACCAACATGCCTTCCCACGAAGACCATGCATAATCAATCAGAGATGAACAATCTTCACCCTTTAAAAATTATTGGCTAGTTCTCATAAGGAGATAAAGGATGGACAGGAGATACTGTCTGGTATTAAATTCATATAGGAATGAGACAAGACAAATTTTAGTTGCATCACCTACTGCCAAAGCAGGCTTAAGGTCAAAATGGAGAGTCTTCAACTATGTCATGAACAGACACAATTTCATGTGGTTACAAAGGAGCAGAATTACTCAAGCACCATACCTCCGTGGAAGTAATAAGATATTATTATTAGGGATTTCCCATAGAGCTCAGTTTTCACAGTAGAAAAACAAGGAAAATATTTTCCCCATGATAAAGCCCTTTCATTGTTTCATTAACTCCACTTTCTTCCAAATATATTATTTAAGTTTTGCCAAACAAAAGGAAAGTTCCAGATGTTCTTATTTATAAGACACAAATTCAATTTATTTTGCCAGTGGAGACCACAGGAGCTTTTCATAGTTCTCTCTTTATTTATCCCCTTACGGAACCCTTGACAGATGCTCTGTGGTGAGCCAGATCCTCTGTGGTGAGCCAGATCCTTTGCACCACACTGACAGTGAAAGGGGGCCATTAATCTGTCTATAAATTCCGAGGAAGGTTCTCCTAGACTCAGGGAACTCTGCTGGTGATAACTGTGCCAGATTTGGAACACAGCCTTTGTTGAGTGAGAGAGGGGTGTCTCAGAGATGGAAAAGAACAGTGAGAATCAGTGTGTTCTGCCAAGCCTCCACCGTGATAAGGGATCTTACTTCACTGGTATAATTTAGAGCTGTTTGGCTGCAGATCTCACTTGACTCAGGATTGGAAATGATCCTCCAAATCAAGGAACTGTAGTTGGATACCTGACCACAGGTATCTACCTGTCCTGGTGCAAGAGAAAGCCTGGCCCCCATTTTACAACGGCCTTTCCCTTACAGAGGAAATGGATGGGCTCAGTTCCAACATGTTAATTAAATTAAATTAAATTAAACAGCCTGTAACTAACAGGTAGAACTCAGTGAGTCCAAGAGTTTAGCAAGGTGCAAAAAAAGATTGCCATTTCTATGGCTATAAGAGCATCCACATTTACAAAAGAGCAGTGGCTCTCAACCAGGGGTACACAGAGGCCTTCCACAGGGTACATGAACTCATCTAGATATTTCACTGGTATTACACTAGGCTATATAAAAGCATTAATGATGTCAGGACAAAGTAAAATTTCATACAATGTCTTGTTTATACTGCACTATATACACAAATATAATATTTATGCTCCAATGGATTTATTTTATAATTAAAGGGTAAAATGAAAAAGAGCAATTTTAATATTAGTGTTCTGTGACTGTTGTATTTTTATGTTTGATTTCATAAGCAAGTAGTGTTTCAGTGAGGTGAAACTTGGGGTACACAAGACAAAGCAGATTCCTGAAGGGGTACAGATGTCTGGAAAGGTTGAGAAGCCCTGTGTTAGAGTGACACAACGTAAAGGCACAATCTGCTTTGAGTTACATGCTCAGCTCCTCTTCAGAAAGCAACAGGAAGTGTCATCTGACCTGTGGGTGCAAGGTTACTGCTAGGAGGGGAGGTAAGAGAGGAAGAATGCCAGGAGCCATACTCCAACCTCCAAAAATAAATCAGCATCAGCACTAGGTGGGATGGGCTGTGTGGAATGAGGCCATGTTTAGTTCTGCAAAGCTTAAGTAATGGTTTCTAGAGCAACAGGAGATGGAAGGAGTCAGTAAGTGGATGACTAAAACAAACAAGGTGCATGCTGGCCTAATATCACCTCAAATGATTTTCTTGTATATAGTCTCCCCTTCTGGAATCCTTGGTTTCTCTTGTCTATTTAGCATGTGAGCTTTCAAGCCAGGAACTTCCTCTGTACTGTTTGTATGCATGAGAGCTAATATCTTTTTGGACACTCAATGAATAGTAAAAATAGTGACAACTGCCTGAATTAGGAAGGGCCTTCTATTATGGGAAGGTATTTCTGTACTTGCCCATTATACACCCTACAGGCAGACCAGATGGCAAGATCAGAAGACACATCTTCCAAGAGCAAGGTTATGAGAACATGAAGCTGAAGAGGATCCTGACAGAAGTGTGTGTGGGGAAATCCACTGACTGCACCACATGTCAGGATAAACAACAGTGCTAGATTCCCGCTGGAATGGATCAAGGATTATTATGCTCAGCTGAGTAAGATGTGTAAAACAAGTGGAAACTCCCACTGATTTTCACAAGAATACTTCTAGTCACTAGAGAAGGTGGGGAAGGTGTGACACGATAATGAAGGAGGACTGCAACAAGGAGAAAGATTTTGGGATGATCAACAATTGGGAGGCATTCACAGAAAGAATATTCTTCTTACTTGATGGACTCCAGCTGAAAAATTGCAGGAAAAGGCTTTAGACCCAGCCAGATGAATAATCACTTCAAGGTTAACAAGAACAAACAGAAAAACTAGAGGAAATGGAAAAAAAGAGATTAGTCCATAAAGAAAGCCACATTGTGGAGGTTGGAAAATTAAGAAATAAAATGAGAATTTTAGAATGACCTCGCTGAAGGTCAAGCTGAATTAGCTCCTGCCAAGGTCATGAAAAATTAACAAGAAGTGTTTTAGTAGTAAAAATAAAAAGAACATAAAGAAGGGAAAGATTGGGCTGCAGTGCAACATCGATGGGAAGAAGCTTACAGACAATTTATTATGTCCCCCCAAACTAAACTGAGTACCTTGGCTCAGTTTTCAGTAAGAAATACAAATTGGAACATATTCATGAAGGCAGTAGGGCTGATGTAAATGGGTGTCTAGAAATGTAAATTACTTTCATATGGAAGGAAAAACTTAAAGCGCTTAATGCACTCAAATTGAAGAGACTGGAAAATTTCCATCCCAGAACACTGAAAGAAGAGGAACATGAAATTGCTAGCCTTGTAGCAAGATTTTTTTAATACAGCCATCTATTCAAGGTAGTACCACATGACTACAGAATATCTGACATTGTACCTATATTTTAAAAAGTGGGGGAAGAAACTCAGGCAATTACTGATCTGTTCATCTGACTTTAGTAGTAATGCAAGGCTT
The DNA here is from genome assembly GCF_033958435.1 of Carettochelys insculpta. Taxonomy (NCBI): domain Eukaryota; kingdom Metazoa; phylum Chordata; order Testudines; family Carettochelyidae; genus Carettochelys; species Carettochelys insculpta. The sequence goes on from NC_134141.1 coordinate 75,514,284, forward strand.
CAGAACCAACTGTAGAGGCAAGAATAATTAAATTCAAGGAGATAAAACGGTGAAAGTGTAATGCAGCATGAGTTTACTGAAGGTAGTTCATACCATGCTAACCTGATTTCCTTCTTGCTGAAAATATCTTTTAAAAAATTGGTTACAAAAATGTAGTAGATTTAATATACTTGGATTTCAGTAAGGCATTTGACATACTACCACATGGGAAATTATAAGTTAAATTAGGGAAGTGGGGATCAGTACAAGAATTTTAGGTGAATAACAAAATGGCTAAAGGGAAAAGGAAATAGGTTGTGCAGACAGGTGAATTGTCAGACTGAAGGGAAAGTATTAGTGGAGCTTCCTTCAGGATTAGTCTTGGGACCAATCCTCTTCAATATTTTTACTAAAAACCTTGGCACAAAATGTAAGCTGGCAAATGAAATTTTATGATGATGCCAAGTCAGAGTCATCATTAATACAGAAGATCAGAAAATTATCCAGGAAGATCCAGATGACCTTGAAAGAAGGGGTACCAGAAATGGTATTCAATAGTACAGAATGCAAGGCCACACGCTCAGGGTGCAAAAAGAATTTCTGCTACAAGACAGAGGCTCATCATTTGGAAGAAATGGAGGTGTAGAGCCACAATGATGTGTGGATAAATCACAGAATGACTACAAGCAGCTGATGTGATGTGAACCAACAAGGTGAAAAAAAGATAAATATATCCTAGGACTGTATGTATTAATGCCATTCCACAAAGCTGTGGTAAGCCCTAATTTGGAACACTGTGCATAATGCCAGTCACCCATATTCAAGAAAGATGAAATAAAACTGCAATGGATACAGTTAATTCTTCCTCCATATTCCAAAAGGCAAATATGGTGTTCACATCACTTAGCTTTTCTTTTTAAAGGGACCTACTGCAACTTCTAAAACATTAAACAATGCTCTGGTTATGGTAACTCATTTACAATACAGCTAAATAGATTTTATGTAGCCTCCATCATATGGGACATATTGTATACTGCAATCTTCAAAACACCTTCTATTATATAAAAGACAGAAAGATATTATGTTGCATGGAAATGTATGTTAATTGCATTTAAGGCCTGGTATGAAGTTTGAAATATGCTATGGTAACCTAACATTTCCCTTTCATTTTTTGTTCTCATTATTACACGGGGTAGGGATCTCTTTTTAATTTTTATTATGCTTTGTTTTTAAAAGAATAGTTGCTTTGGACAATGAAGTGGGTATCATTTTCAGCCACCTGGCTGATGCTTTTTCAATCATAACTCCAAGAAACAAAAGACGTGCATTGGGGAAGGGTATAAAGCAGATGTTTTCATCAGTAAGTTTTATTTTATTAGAAAAATAGAATGATTATTTAAATTCCATTTTCAATAAAACTCTGGCTATTTGCCTTTACAGAGAGCTCAAATAAATTTAATGTCATTCCTTTGTTACTGAAATAAGCTTTGAGGTGCAAATTTTCTTCAAATTTAGTCCATAATAAAATATTTTTAAAAATTAGTAAAACAATTAGTTTTATTAGTAAAACAGTAGGTATTTTCTGTGCCAACTCCAGATGGCACAAATTCTTGTGTGGGGATTCCCAGGCTCATTTGAATTAAATGTTAGAAATAGCAGCAGCAACTAAACCAAAAGTTTGGAGGCTATGACACAAGGGCCAGTGAGGTGCTTTCCCACATGAAGCTACTTACCTGTGATTAGGGAGAAGATAAGTCCTGGGTTATTGCCCTCCTCTTGGAACAAAGAAGATGGGGGACATGGAACAGCCTGATATCTTGGAAGAGAATGGGATGGCAAATGGACATGTGGAAAAGTGACAAGCTGGTCTCTCTGAGAAGTTTATGGGAGTGGGAGAAGGCCAGTCAGTTGCAGAGTTGTACGGAGGATGATATGGTAGTGATTAGTTGCTACTGTAACAAAATTTGTGTATGTGCAGGCTCTTTTGTCAACATAACACTGGGAGCATATACACACTTAAAGCATTCTGTCAACAAACTCTCGACAGAACTCTGCACTTTCCTCGACAGTATTATCCCCCAAAAATTTAGACATAACAATCTCTGGACAGAGTATTGTCGCCAACAGTGCAGAGTAGACACTTCTGTCGATAAAGAGGGCTTCCATTTGCTGGGCAGCCCTCTTTACAGAGCTGCCATTCCGCTTTCTGGCACCAGAGGGCAGTGCAGGCTGGCAGTTCTCTGTCGACAGAGCAAGTTGTGTGTCGATGGAATTTGCTGACAGATGTTCTGTCGAGATTACCCTGTTGACCGTAACTCTGTGCAAACCACTGGAGCTCCAGCTGTGGCCCATGAACCTCCTGGCTGTATCCCGCTCCCCCATGTGCTGCACTGGGGCACCAGAGCCTACACTTCCTACACCCCCTCTCCATGCCAGTACTTTTACAGAAGCCATGAATAGCCTGATTTGTGCTCTGTCCCTGCTCCTTTCCCTCCCTCCAACAGCTGGAATGCTGTGAATCAGCTGTTTGCAGCATTCCAGCTCTAGGAGGGAGAGGGAGGAGCGGGGACAGAGCAGGAATCATGTGATTAGTGTGCTCCAAAAGTGCTGGAAAGGAGGGGAAGGAGCAGGTAAGTGCAGGGCTGTGTAGCCCCAGTGCATGAGATGCACATGGGGGAAGGGAGGCAGGTGGGGGGCCCTGAGGCTGCAGCCCACTGAGGTTAAGGAGGGCCACTCATGCAGTCCACCCACTCTAGGGTGCTGGAACAATTTTGTATAGTGGGTCTGTTGAGGGCTGTTGAACCCAACTGGAAAGCGGATATATTATGGAAACTACTTCTAGTGAGGGGGTGCTGCAGCGCCCCTCCCCTGCACCTCTAGTTCCAGCACCTATGCACCCACTATTTGTGATTGCCCGTTCCAGGTTTAGACAGTGCCCTGAATGTCTGCAAGTGGAGTGGGTGAGCCTGGGTAGGGCACAATTACTGATGTTGCAAAATCCAGGAAGCATGAAGAGTAAGATTCCCCAAAAGAGGTCAGATCATGGCCCCATGTGACCCATTACTTGTCCAACAGTGCAGGAGTTTCCTGATTTTTTGGAAGGGTGAGCTTCCTCTGCCTACCCCGTGGAGGACTCTTAAAGGGAAACGTGAAGTCTGCTTTGTGCAAACACATATGTCTACTTAAGACAAAAATAACTGTAACCTGGTTTTAACCATAATAGATCTTATTCAGGAATTGCGACCAGTAAATCAGGACTTCCCATACTGTGGCATGAGAGCCATCTGGGGGCATGAGACAAAATAAATAACCTGGGATTTTAATTATTTTGTTTATTTAATTTTCATAAATGGCTATGTAGATGAAACTTTGAAACACTGTGGGAATGTGTTACAGAAAATATGGTAGTTAATTTACTTCAGGGTGTACCAATGACAACTCAGATACCAGGAGACCTGACAGGCAGAGTACTCACCTGCAATCGCCATACTGATCGCAAGACCTTCTATTGGATTAAGAAATCAGAACTAAATAACGTAGCCATATAAAATGCCTGTCAAGAATGAGAATAAGCATTTACTCTGCTACACCACCTTGAATGTCAAGCTGCTGTCATCTAATGATACGTTATGAATACACTCATTGGACGCTACATTACTACTAAGAGGTAATGATGTTATTTTCAAGAGCACCCTGTGTTGGCCCACTTCAGTTCCCACTGGCTGTTTTGCTGTTGACCTGAGTGGCCACATAATTAGACTAATAATTTGAACTTTTAAAAATCTTACCTGAAACTGTTATGGTAAAGTCCATTGTACTGATGGGTAACCAGAAATAGCTGAAAGTCTCTAAATCAAAAACAGTAGTGTACAGAAGTAGTCATATAATCACATTTGTTCCAGCATTGACCTTATAATAATTAAAATCTGATGCTAAGAGCATAATACAGCTGTGCAATCATATTTAAACTCAATAATTTCATAGGAGGAAAGTTGTATCAAAAGGTCACAAACATTTTAATTTCATGACAGTATATTTACTCTTTATTCCCAAAGTGAAAATGTCTAATTTCCAAAAGAGCAAACCAATAATTACTTATTATAAAATGATTTTAGTCAATATCTAATTTCTCAATATTGATTACTGTTTAGACATTTTAAATGTGTCTTACAGCAATAATATGTATATCGTACTGTTCTCCTTACTGGTGCTTGTAAGTATTAAAGATATTGATTAAAATCATGGGTTCAAAATGCCAAACATTGCATTCATTATAATACAAAACAAAAAATTAACAGTTTCAAAAATGGAACTAACACGCAAATTAAAAATTGAATATTTAAAGATGTGTTGGTATAGCAACATATATTTCTGTCATTAAATGCATTAAGTAATGAGTTCTTTATTCAATTATGCATGGTGAATTCTGATTTCTCTCACTGGCACATTACAAAAGGCAATAAAAAGACAGGCCATTAAATAGGGCCTCAGTGAGCACTAGAATTTGCAAATGGCTTGATGGAAGAAACCAAATTATTTCTAAATTTCATGTAAATTATTCTTTAACAAGACAAATTGAAGGACTGCATTTTACACTCTTTTGTGTACTCTGCATCTCAAATGTTTACAGTGTACCTAATGTAATTCTGTCATACAAAATTAATAAGTCATTCAAGAAATAGACACCATGAATATTCTTAAGTTATGAATGGATAGAGGTAAAGAAGAGATGACGCTGGGTATTCTATTTACATAATGAGCTTGCTATTCACCATGTACTACATTGCCTAATCAGAAATCTGTGACCATAATCCAGACTCACTTAGAATTAGAAATGAGTGGGGTCTTGATGCACACAAGCATCTATAAATCTGAATATATCCAACCCCTTTGGGCTAGATATTAGGCTGGATATTTCTTCATGAAGAGGCCTCTTCTCTTGGAGTAAGTCAGACAGTCCACCGAGTTGGTGTCAATTAATCATGAGAATAGCTTTCCTCTCTGTAGTTCAGTTTCTCTGCAGATCTATGATCAGGTCTTGAGGCACAGTGAACCACACCAGAATCTAATATGCAATTACCTACTCCACAAATGGAAGGTGAAGGACAGTCTGAAATGTGAATGTGGAGGCAATTGGTAGCAACCTTCAGGGTCAAGGATGAACTCTTCCACAACTATTATTTTTGTCGGCCCTTTGACGAATCTACGCAGACCATGGATCACTTAATGAACTGCTGTCCTTTAAGATCCTTCTCTGGAAGAACACCCATGATTCAATCCACATCACTGAAAGCCAGAGAAGAGATGGCAGATGTGTTTTTTTATGATGATGGCAATGACAAATTAACACCAGTGTATCAGAGTTTGGACCAAGATGTGCTCAGTTATAATGCATTATACAAGTAGGACAGGTATCACGCAGATTAAAGATATAACTCTCTGAAGCTGATACATAATTTAACTAAAGATTCCAATTCAAAATACTTCACAACATTTTAAATAATTAGGAATAACTATGTAGTAATCTCACTATTTTTGCTCCTCACTTGTAAACTTTGTTTGTGCCTACAGACATAATTAATGGCATTGGACAATAATTCTTCATTACATATTCCATGCAAATATGAGTTCTATCCCCAAAGGAAAACTAATAAGATGCAATGTTTTTCATGTCTCCTGTTAAACTTTGTTTCTCATAGTGAGCTGTGAGAGATGGAGGGCAGGGGCACATTTTGCAGCAACTGCACAAATAAAAAAAAAGCCTGTGTAAATATCTTATACGGTTTCTCTACTCATCCTAAGGTGTCACTAGAAATTCCTTGCATAGGCATCCAAAAGGTTTTTAAATTAAAATGACATTATTAATGCAAATTGTTAGGTCATGAAATGTATCATACCTTTACAGCTGTACTTGCCTGTATGAACGTCCTCCACAGTAGTGGTGCAGAGATATTAACTGTGGTAATGCCAAATATTTTTAAAGCAAAACAAACACTTCCTCTACAGTCTGTATATGTGCATGAGTGTCTGACTGCTGATTATGCTTGTCAATTTTTTTCTTTTTCTGATGGACCTACAGTAGTTTTTTCCCCCTTCCTGTTCCACCCCCCTAAAGGTCTTAATGATTTCAGTGCTTGTGAAAGATGCCAAATTGATTGCCCTAGGGACTGCATGTCTGTATTTATCCAAATAAGAGATGAAAACACAGGCCGAAGCACAAGCTTTCCATCCTAGCTACAGTATATCTCAAATACGACCGTACAGGATCCCAGTTACAGTGAGAGAGGAGTCCTTTCTCTGTTTAATTCTTAGCCTCTCTTCTGAGAGTCTCATGAGGGCTTTGAGATATTGGATTTAGAATTTTGAGGCACTGGATCTTGATTTTAAACAGCCATCATACGGTAATGCATTTTGCATATCTTTGGCTATTTTGAAATAGTGACCTAGGCGTGAAGTGCTCCATATCATTGTAACCGTCCATTGAGTCATCAGCTCCTTCCCTTCATTTGTTTTTAATTATTCAGCCCTGGAAGGCTTGCTTTAAAACCAAATAAACACATTACCCTATGTTGGAACAAATTTCCTTCTGGAGTGTACTTATTAAAATAAATGTCAAATTTAAGGCCTAAAGCATTTAATGCCGAAGGCGTTAAGTAGCATTTTTATAGGAAATCAAAGTTGATCCCTTAGGGACTCTACTGACAGAAAATTCTGAGTTCTGCAATTCTGTTGCAGGCTTCTAGACTTCTGCTGCTTTACTAGTCGGCAGCAATGTGATCTCTTTTCAGTTACATATAGCCATCACAATAGCAAGGCCATGTCTACACTAGTGAGCTTTTTCGACAAAACTCGATGCACATTTACTCACAAAATGTATTTTGTCGACAGTCTGTTGCCAAAACTTAGCACTTCTGCCAACAACTTCTATCTCTCCCGAACGAGGAAGAGCACCTTTGTCGACAGATTCTGTTGACAAAAAAGCTGAGTGGACACACTGTGGGAGCGTTCTGTCAACAGAGAGGGCTTTCAGGACACTGGGCATCCCTGTCTGCTGTGCTTCCCGTTTGACTGCTTTGTCAAGAAAGTGGCTAGGCAGTCCAGCCAATCTGTTGACAGTGCGGATTGCTCTTTCTATCCACTTTAGGGCATGGGTGCACTCTGTTGACAGGTGTTTTGTCAGATGATCTCTTCCAACAGAAACATCTGCCAATGGATGCTTCTTGTGTAGCCGTAGCCCGAGAGTCTAGCTAAAGATGATGGGACACGCAGGACGTTAACAGAACTGGGACAAAGGTGAGTATGGCAGAGCAACAGATAACCCCACAACTGCAAATCAACCAAAAACATTTTGTAAACATCCAAAGCTTCTACAAATAAGTCAGGTCCCTGTAACCAGAAAACTGCTGTTCCCCCCACCAAAAAAAAAAAAAAAAGAAAGAAAGAAAGAACGATGGAGATGAGGCTGCCCTAGTCATCTCAAAAACATTCCTTTGAATACACCAGTGTTCGAGGGTGGCAGGATCTAGCTCTTCTGTCTTCTTTTATATGATTATTTGGAGAGTGGCAGGGCATGAGGGACTAAGGAGATGCCACACACCACTTCACTTTGTTCGAATCAAAACTCATAGAAGTCAGTAAGTGTCTTTTCATTGACTTTGGATCAACTCTTATAAGGTGGTGGTGTTGGCGGAATTAGTACTCTAATAATCTGTGTTTAGTGACTGCAGCAAACTAGGCAACAATATCTCCCACACTGCTGGGCCTGTTCTAGCACTGTGCCAGAGCAACTTCTGGTTTAAAAACCAGCAGGTTCACATTGTAGACTGCAATATTGCTAAAGAAGTTAAAAGCTCTTGTCTATGATTAGGCAGGTGGTAACCCTAAAAGTCAGCTACCACATTCATCATGCAGCACACAGTCTGCTTGGTAAAGGAAATCAAGAATTTTCACTAGTCACCAGGGGAAACTGAAGAATGTAATAAAAACATATTGACATTAACTGGAAAGGTTAATTAAACATTTTTATAACTGTAACAGAGTTCAAACAAAGTGCTTCCCTACTTGTATACCAAGCTGTGCCTGAATACATTTCACACTATAAAATGTTCCATGCAATCACACCTCGTCAAGAAAAATTCCAGGGCAACATAGAGGGTATTTTTTATTACAGACGAGTGAGGTTGACTGAAATTTTGCAAACTTCTCCAACAGGTTCACAGAAAAAGGTTGAGTTCAGATAGAATGGCTTCTCTGCAAATAATATCAGAACATTTAGTCTTTTATTTTCTGTTTACATATTGTTCACAAACCAGTTTGATTTCTTATGCATAAGTATTCAATAAATATGCAAACATTTCAGCCTACAAGGTGTTCGCAAGCTTCTCTTCGCTTGTTTGCTATTCATTATTCATGGTCTGTGACAGGCCAGCTAAGTCAGATGGTGCTTCCACTTCAGATGGCTGGACATCTGAAACTTATATCAGGATACTAGTTAGTAAAAAAACAACAGAGTGAACAACCAAATGAATATGAAACTCACTTTGTGCCCCTCTATCCTTGTTCTATTATGAATACTGGTATGTTTATGGAGAACAACCTTGACAAAGCCTTTGAAGACAAAAACTGTTTGTGATGCAAAAATAAAATGAATACTATGAAAATGACTGAGCATGGGAGAAGCCTCTCCCTCAGTGACTTTAAATAAGTCAATTTAGGTCTCAGACTCAGGAAATTAAACTCATCTCTCCAGGAAAGGACCTTTATCCTACCCTTTATCTTGCTTATTTGAGCTCTTCAGGGCAGGGATTAACTCTTGTCAAGTATTTACCCCATCTATTATGGTTCCTCAGATTCAACTGGGATGTCTAAACATTGGTGCAATACACACAACAGTAGGGTGACCATCCATCCTGTATTTGGGATGCCAAAAAGGCATCCCCACTTATTTTTTAAAAGGGACTAATTGTCCTGTATTTGGTCCCTCCCCCACTGACCTTCCACAAGCCTCGGGAAAGTGAAGTGTGCATGGGCAGCTGCCACATCCCTGCCACTTCCCTGGGACCCCAAGGGTGGGCCGGTGGCTGCTGCTTCCTTCCCAGCTCCCCAGGGCTTGATGGGACTGGGAGGAGCCACTCCTCTCCTGCATATCTCTCTGTCCCATAGTTGGGACAGGGAGACATGGTCGACCTACACAATAGCCATGGGAGACATTTTAAAAGGCACGGTAGTTATCTGATATGAAATTTGGCAAGACCCTGGCACTAAGTCCTAAACTTGCAAATTATTATAATGGAATCTTATTGACCACAGTGGTCAGAGTCCAATCCTCCTTCTAATCCACTTCTTTCACTAGCATTTTGGGTGATCATAAAGAAAGAGTGTTGTTAGTCATGCTTACAAACACTGTAGCCCTTATGTTGCTCAGGAAGACCTTCATGGTATCCATCTGAGTAGGAGTCCAGTAAATAACCACTGCACAGCAGGAGAGGGAGATGGAAGACACCAGACATCTTTGTCTACCTGAAACATCTCTCTCATTCAAAAATGTTTTTTCCTTCCAATTTGAGCAAGCCAAATGCAGGTGCATTGGTTTTATAAAGTGCTTGGCTTTAGGGTTCACAAATGACTACCTCAGCAACTACATCCAAAGAAGAACACCCATAAATTACCAAAGCCAGGATGTCATCTACTATATATTTTAGAGGCCTTGTCTGCCTGTTTGATCAAGAACTCCTAAACGGTAAGAACTAGGCCAACCAAATTTGGTATACAACTGCCTTTTATCATAACTTAAAGCTATGTTGGGATTTGGTTGTGCCAAGAAAATCAGATGGACCTGCAATGGGATTGCATCTCATGGAGCAAAACAGAAAAGAAGCAGAACCACGAAAAATCAAGTACAGTTCTCATAGCTGATGTAACTGAGCAAATATTGAAAGAGATGAAACCAAAATGAGCCAGAAAAATAGGGTAAACCTGGAATAGTATTGCTTCCCAATAAATCCTACAGTATTTTATAACAAAAGTAGTATTTTTACCCAGCATCGCTTGGGTCCTTATCTCAATTAAAATTTTTAGGTACATGATTTATTGAAATGTTAGAATTTTTGAAAAAATACAGTGTTATTTTTAGGAAGTCATTTTTTATTCTGGATTTCTTAAAAAAAAGATTATTAATTTTTTTCCGTTCAATTTTTTTTGCTTCCCAATAAATCCTACCGAAAACATACAAAAATGGAAACAGGTGGAGTAGTATTCCATTTAGGCATAGCTAAATCAATTATAAAGATTTGAAAACTAGAAGCAAATGTTATTGGAAACCAAATTAACCATAATCCTATTTTGTTAAAACATGGCAAATGATAAGAGTTTACAGGGATGAAAATAAAAATATACTTGGTGGAAATCCCACTTAAAAAATTTACTAAAAAAAAAAAATTGAACTTTCTTTGGAAGATGAAAAATGTATACATCAAGGATTATGCTCTAACAACAAAGTGCCTGATACACCAGGCAACTTATTTTCTTACTATACGCAAGTTAACAGAAAGTTCATATGGCTAGTGCATTCCATTTAATTATTTTATCATGTTTGTGGTTCAATACACTGGTCTCATTCTCTCCTTGAGAAATCAGACATTTTGCTATGTGCAACATCCAGGGAAAAACCTTTACAATCATTCACATGATTTTATATAATCTATACTCCCTATTTGGCTAGGCATCTGTATTATTTCTTAGAAGACCAAAGGTTCTTTCGATTATAGGTCTGGTAAATTTATGTGCCTTATTATAAAGTGATTCTGTTGGAGTTTGGGGATTAAGAATTGCAGTCATTAGCCATTTCTTCACAGAAGAACCACTGTGACCTAAAAAAAGGCATGATGTAAATAATACTCTCATATTTAATGCATATTCAATGTTTTATTTACAAGAAATGTTCCTAGTTATCTATTAGCCAGTCTCCTTGAATTTGATCATCTTCAAAAGATTGACCTAATCCTTATTGTCTGAGCTTGAATAAATCATGACATGATCCTGGGAACTTGGCAAGTACATCAATGATTTTACATCTGGCATCATACACCAGCTGCATGTTGAGGGAATGAAAAGATTTTCGATTTCTTTACCTTGCCTCATTAGTCATTATGTGGTGATGCGTGCATTACCACATGCATACAGTCTGTAGCTCCCCAGACAGATAGAAATCCAGCAATGTCATAAAATTCATGCTTTACTTGCTGTGATACTGATTATCTTGTGGAAGGCTAATAAGATTATTAGTTCTGCTGAAAAGTGCATCTATAAATTGATACATGCACTGTCAGGGGGTGTATTAACTTAGTGTGTGTCAGTGCAAAAACCAATGAATGCAGGGGTAACCTTCAACTGGCACAAGTACTCTATCAGCCTTTATATTATTCCACAGATGGAAACAATGGCTTCTTTGCCAAGTCTATGTCCAGAGATTTTTTTCAATAGCTATTAAAAAGCTCTGTGCTCAGAAGTCACTGATAAATTCAATTAGATGGGCACGATAAGCTTTAAAAACAAAAACTCAGAGGAGAAGCCTTTGTAATTCATTAAAGTTGGTGTCTTCTGTCATTTGAAAAATGAAAGGTAAATTTTCAAGATGCACGTCAAAAGGAATAAACCCACTGCTACTGTTTGTACAGGCAGACATTTGCACACAAAAACTGATGGCTGAGTAATGGAAGGTTTGGTGGAAGCATGATGCCAGTGACCCAGTGTAGCAGAGGAACCTTTTGTATCCTGGTTTGGATATTGTTTTCTATTTAAGACTTACTGTTTGCATATCCAATGAAGACTAAATATTAAATATATCATTCTACATTATCTAGTTAAACACAGTCACTTACTGAAAATAGCAATGGTTTTTCTTTGTGCCTTCATATTTGTCATTACATTTCTACACTGTATTTATTATCTCCACTATTGAAAACAGGTTCTGGGCCTGATTTAGTGCAAATATTTCCACAGAGCTTTCAATTCTATCAGGACCTCTATGAAAAAACTTCTTGCTGTAATGCCCTTCTTGTGCATTAATACAAGAATTACGACATGCACTATCCTCTGCTTTTTTGTCAACATAATTTAATCATGAGAATGTTCTAATAACTGAAACACAAAACAAGGAAAACTTAATCAATTTTAAACATTCAAATTAACATTTCTAGATTTGTTGTGTATTATTTACTTGGATCTTGCAACAAAACAGGTAAGCAGGTCAGATCTTCAACTGGTAAAAAAACTGTGTAGTGCTATGAACTTGAAATGGATCCAACTGACACCCTCTGATCACCTGGCCTAATGCCTTTCATTAGAAAGATGAAAATTATTGAAAAAAAAATCAGCGATGGGCAGGAGGGCTTTGGGACAGTGTTCCGTGTAAGCTGAGTGCTTGGGTAGTCATCCAGGAGACAGTCAAATGCTGCTCACCTGGCAGCATTTTTTTCTGTTGGTGGTGCACATCTACACATGCTTCAGTGCAAATAACAAAATATATTATGTACATGGATTGAAAAAATTAAAGGAAACTCTACTCCTTGAAGCCCCTTATTAAAATTCTGCTACCTTGAAGGAGAGATTGGTACAATTTCTTCTCTCCTGTAGTTCTTCCCCTATAGCAATTACTTAGCTCTGGTGTTAATATTACTACATTGAACAGACAAAAATATTGAAAATAACTGATTCTTTGAGGAAGATAAGCCAACACCCCGTCAGACATTATCCCTATCTACCACTCAAGCTCAGACATGTAAAATATTGTCCTCTGCTGTCAATATCATCAGTATGGTGTCCTGGCACCGAGCATAAGCATTTCTCCTAAGTGGAGCATGATACTAATAGAGCTGGATTGACACTGTCTCATCAACAAAATGACAAAAAAGTGGGCTTTCGACAACACAAACTTTTACACAAATACTTGTTGCAAGTTTTCTCCTGAAAACTAAGGAAGTTTGGTTTTTGATTTTTAGAGTGAACAACAAAATATATTTCCAAAATCAAAAGCTTTTCACTATCATTGAAATACTTAAAAAAAAATGTCTCCTCACCAGCTCTGGACCTGTTTTTGACCAAGTGGTGATGCCATTTCCCTTGATTTATGAGCAATAGATTTTCTGATTACTCTAATCTTCTCACTCCAAGAAGGTACAAGTCTGCCAGAGTAAAAGGACAGTTTGTGGGCGTCCCTTACTAAAAATATTGTCAGCATATCAGTGTGTCTAATATATGTCACTAATTTCAAAATATATTTGAAGTCAGTGGCAATTTCAGATTAAAGAAATGAAGAATCTTTTCTGACAAGCAGCAGGAAAAGAGTTAACTGGAGTCCATGAAAGGCTAGTTTATAACTATCAACTATTCTAAGGCTCAATTAACAAGATGCTGAGCACTGAGCACCTTCGACTTCCACTGAAGTGAGAGACGTTAGAAATTTGTAGGTGTGCTCAGTAATTTAAAGGACTGAACCCCGACTTCACCAGCTAAGGTTGTAAGAAAAACGCTAATTAGTGAGTTTTTTTCAGATCTATTTACTGCAAGAGTTCAAAGCAAGACCCCATCATTGATCTCCAACTATAATATAATCAAACTTGAAAAGCAACTAAAAGCTTCCTTATAGGTCTGATCTTATGAAAGCCTGTTATGATGTGTCCAGGGGAGATAATGAACTCTACAGGTCTCCAAGGGAGCATGAAAAGGAGATATTACAGCAACATAAACCTTTACAATATCAATCAGGGAAAACTCTGTTGTGTTTTTTACCTAGTGTCCATACACAAAATTGGCCTTGTCCCATAATGTCTGAATGTGCCGTCTTCATGTGTGACCACATCTTCATTCGTGCACACTTGCACCATACGTGACACAGATTCAAATCAAAAAGTTTCTAATACTGAGGCAAAAAGTGTGTGGTGAATGAGACAGTCTGTTAATTGAGCAGAGTCAGCAGAAGTTGTGAAGAAGCTTATCTCAGCTCAATATGAATATTTGCAAGGAAAGTCTTACCACCTTAAACAAACATGCCAGCATGGAATCAGTTACTTCTGTCAGGATGAAGCCAGTTTTTCAGTCTTTTTTCCTAGTTTACTGAAAATCTGTACTGCTCCAAGTGAGCTGCACACTCTGAGCACACACCTGGGGCAGTACAGGCTAAGACAATCATTGAAATTACCTCAATCAGGTTTTTAAGACTACTGGAAAAACTCATATTAATTCATCTTAATGAATGAGCTAAACTTGGACAGAAGGGCTAACATATGTGCGTGGGGCCACATTGGTAAGAAGAAAAGTTGGGGAAGATGGAAGTAGCTACCCCACAAAAGTGAAGTTCTGGGATATTCCCAGATCACTGGACATAGGGAACATCTTTTGTAAATGCTAGCACTATATCAAAATTGCAATGGGGCAGGGGTCCAAACAATATATGAACAAACAAAATCTTCAATTAGACAGTCAGTAAGACTTGGGTTTCCAAGATTCTGCTGCAAAATGATGTATTTGTGTGTCTAACAACAGAAAACCTATTTTAGAATTTAATTCTATCTGATTTTTTTTTAACTTTCAAGGATGGGAGACTCTTTACAATGAATCAGCAGGAGCATTCTTTTAAAAAACCACCACCACCAACAACAACAACAAAACAAAGCAAGAAAAAATCTTTTTACAGACTTTATTCTGAGAAAAAGTAATTCAAGGTCTGTCACCATTGGTAAGAGATAATCTTGTAGGGTATTGCGAAGAAAGTGCCTGAGCTGTAGATAAAAGACAAACTCCTGCAGTGGAACATTATACAAATGTTGAAGATTCTGGAAACATGCCAGAACTCCCTGGTGATATAGACTGGAGACACAAGTTACACAGTCACACTCCTACTGAGTGGTAAAGGAAAGCAGTCCCAGATTTCTATCAAGCACACCTACAGTAAGTGCCAGAGGGACCTTTCATCTTCAAATGTGTCAGAATGCAGGACCATTCACAGAGCGAGTGTTTATAACAGCAAACCATCCTTTGTTTATTAAAAGTAATAACATAGAAGCAGCTGCAATACTGGCAAGAGAAATACCAGGACACTTTTATATCCATTGAAATACTAATCCCATGCAAATAAACCCTATAGCCAAAGCCCGCAAAATATGTCCCTGTACAAGGTAAGTGGAGATGGCAAAATCCATCTTTGTTAGCTTGCCCTGTAAATAAAAGAGCAACTGTTACTATTTGACTTGGCTGGGAGGAAAAAGGAACACGTAAAATGACTTACTGAGAAGGCCAAGTTCAGTGATGTAAGTTAAAGAGAAAATGAACAAACAGAGGAACTGAGAGCACCCACTGAATAACAAATTGCTGCATGTATGTAGAGCTATGCCATGCAGCTTCTCTGATGCCCTCTGAAGATCACAGGGTATGAAGCAGTCCAGCTGTCTTCTAAAGACATGGTTAAGAACAGGGGGCAGTGGCCTCAGGACAGAAGACTTCATAAAATGTAAAGATCATGTAATGCTTTTTGTGGAAAAGGGCAGAGTAAAGAAGGACAGGCCCTCCTCACTTTCACCTTCAAATGAAGCCAATTAGTTTTGCATGGGCTCATCTTAATATTTCAGGGTCCTATCAACCAACTCTTTACGCAAACCTTAAGGCTGTGAACCCTAAATGAAAAATCTACTGTTTTAAGGTTTATGAAACGAATTTAAACCAAAACCTGGGGCATTCATATATCTCTGTTTCTCTGCTCTTGGTAATGTATTCAAGGCCCATCATTCTTATTGCTTCCATAGAAGCTTTTCAGTAGAAGCTAGGCTTGAGTGATTATTTTGCCACTGTGAATGATGGAGTATGGAATAAAGTAGCAAAAAGGTGAAATTAAAATAATATGAAAACAATTTTATCATATGAACTTTGAAAACAGTCATGCACAATTTTGTACACATTCATACTTACACCCGTCCTTGTTTAAAGCCATTGTGGAGGCATTGTTGAAAACTACAGGTTCAGTCTCTCTAGTCCAGCATCCTTGGAAGCTGACCAATGCCAAATGAGAGAATTTGCCAAACCATGGGAGGTCAATAGCAGCATTACCAACATTTCCAGTGCTTACTGGACTCTGAGAAGACATTTAGGGATAAACTACAGCTAAATTACAGCACAGAACACTGAGAGCCAGGACTGGTGGCTGTGAAAAAACTTTATGGGAGCACAGGAAACTTGGTCACACCCATGATAGGAGGTCATCTGGCTAACTAAACTAAACAAACTAAAGCTAACTAAAAATCATGCCAGATTACAGATGTTGCTGGATGAGAGAGTGCTGGAGTAGAGGAGTTCGACCTGTATCATCATTTGAGTCCAAACACCCCATTCTCAGAAACCTTCTCTGGTCAGTTCATTTAAAAAAAATTCAAAGGCATTTCCATCTGCTTTGTTTTCATGAGAAATATTAAAAATAAAACATGAAGGGAAAATATTATAGCTTGTCAGAATACTTAACAGATACAAATTGAATAATTTAAAACAGTTTGTATGAACTTGATGCGATAAATATTCTGAGGTGCTCAAAATCCTTTGGCAGAAGTGTCACAGAGATATGAAATTGCTATTTGAAGGGAGAATACCAATTATTTGTGATTTACACTAATTTACGTTTAAATCTAGGAGCTCACCCAAAAGCCACTAGTGTATATACTTATAAATTTAGATATTAAATGATTTATCAAGGGCTTGATGTATGAAGTATATAGGAAGATAGCAGCATCAGAAAGAAATCCCTTAAAGAGTGTTCCAGTTAATCCAACTATTACATGGAATCAACTGAATTACTACAGTGAAAAATGAGGGGAGCGAGTGTGTGTATGGTAATATTCTGGATGAAGATATAGAACAAAATGGACAAAGTATATAACCTACTAGCAAAATATAACCTTTCCAAAAAATGCAGCAATGCAGCTGAAATGCCACATAAATTGGTTGATGTGCGGTCTATCATTAACTATTCTGAGAAAAGACAAAGGGTGTCAGTCTATGATGTCAGTACAACATTTTTTATGAACGCTACACTGTTAAATTCAATTGGTTAATGTTCAATGAGGAGCTGAGTAAAGATGGTCAAACTGCTGTTCCACAGGAAATTTGGACTTTAATTGCAGAAGGGTATCCCAGGATATGTCCTACAGTCAGGTATGGAGCCACAAGTGAGCTCCTGCCTCTGTTTCCCCTCACCCAGATTATAAACAAGTCTAAGGAGGCCTGTCTAATACTAAAGCTTTAGATGGTCTCATTTCTTTAACTTAGAAGGACAAGATGGAATCAAGCCAAACTTCAGTCAGCTGCTCTAGTAGGACCTCTCCATCTCTGAGTTAATCAGTTTTGTGTTTTGGCCCACTGGCGTCAGAGTAGTCTCAGGATGAATCCCATGTTTGGATTTTGGAACAATGCCATCCACACAGCTGGATGTCAGTCTTTCCTCAACAATGCCTCACACTTTGCTTGAGCCAGTCCCTAGCAGCTGCCCCAGTGGATCCCAGACTATTAGTTCTCCTTGGCTGATCATCGAGCCCCTTCCTGTGAGCGGTGTCTCTTTGCTCTACGGAGACTCCTCTGGAGTACCTTTCCTGCAGGTCCCCAGAAAGGCCTGTCTTTTCAGGAGCTTCCTCTGCTATATAGCTTCCTGACTGAGGCTTCATAATGAACTGCTACTTGAATTTAACAAAATTCAAAACAATCAACTTGAAACGAAGCATTTCAATAATACATTCTCTTGAAACTTTTCAATGTCATTGAATCAGGATTTTTCAACAGAAAACTGTGCCATCAAATAATTTTCAATCAGCTCCATTTTGAATAGTATTTAACTGTTAAACAGTTTTTGCCTCCAAAGCTAAATGTTTTGAAGTTTGTGCTCCTTGCTTCATCTCTATAAACTTTGCTCCCTGGAAAATCTCCCAATGTACTTTCTGCAATCATTATCTGAATGGAAGGAGTTCAGATTACACCATACTAAGCAGGGGTTCTGATTACTGTGTGAGAATGAGGATTATAGAATACTTTTCTGACCTACAAAGTGAGCTCGAAAGGGCTGGAACTGGTGAGTGAAAGGGATTTGGAGGAATACTTCTGGGTTCCACAGCAAGAAAATGTGGAAAAATCCAGCCTCTCCTCCCAGCAAATAATGCACTTGGCCAAATGGCTAGCCTTCAACAATGCAGAAGAAGTGAGTTAAGCAGCCATCCATTGAAGAAGGATGCCAAGAAGCCTTCAGAGTGTCGGGAGATGATGGAACTAGGTGCCTCTCCACCCGCTCTGGGCAGCTCCCGGCTGGCCCTGCCTAGCCAACCGGAAGGCGAGACCCTCTCCTCCACTAGGGGTCCAAGGACCCGGCCAAACCCAGCTGCGACCCCACGTGCAATGTTAAGCGAGAGCACCGCCCCGGGAAGATACACGTGACCCCGCCCAAATAGCACCCGGGGGGAAGGAGCTAGCGGAGCCGGGGAGAATGAAAGTCCAAGGCAAAGGAGAAACAGTGAAACAAAGTACTATCTTTATTAAATAAGCAACTATCTATTGATAATGCCTATATATCTATCTATATTGTATTATGCTATACTATACTATACTTTAAATATACATATATATATATATATAAAAATATACATTGATTAAGGCAAATGGGACTAGGTGCTTCGATTCCCAAGTTACCTTAAGGGTACAGGCGGGGGCGCTACTTCCCGCCTGACCGGGGGCTGGGGAAATACCCTGACCCCAACTGGCTGGTGCCCGGAGTTCCTGGTGGTCACCAGCCTATTTAAGAGAGTCCCGGTGGGGGCACTACTCCCCACCCGGTACGGTGATAGCTTGGGAATCTCAGCAGTAAAAGGATAGGATGGGTAATCAATGATCTTATGCTAATTAATTGTTTATATACTAATTGTCTATGCTACTTATTTATTAACAATACTATTAATACAAATAATATTATCTAATAATTAAACTTACTTAATATAAACATTAATATTTACATTATACGGGGAAACCTGGCCTGGGCTTTTAGGCCCGGCCTATGTAAAGGTTAAATAAAAGGTGATGAGTCCGGTAATGTTTATTTAGAGTTGGTGGTCAGGTCCAGTAATCGTCTAAGGTAAGTGGTCAAGTCCAGTAGTCATATTTAAGTAAATAGTCAAGCCCGGTGTTTGGAATAATTAGTGAAGAAGTGGCCAGTGGTCAGATAGGTTAGTTAAAATGGCGGAGGTGCTGTTACCGCAGATGAGATGGTCCAGGTAGGCACTGCCAGGCGATGTTATGGCCGTAGGAGCGGCGTCGATGAGATGGCATTGGTGGGCCTCCGGTTTCCTCACAGGGTACGCAGTACCCGTGGCAGAAGCCATGGGCCAGTTTGCCACCCAGTGAGTATGCCTGAAGGCCCACTTGCTGCTCCTAGATGCAAGGGCGGTGCTGGGGCTCGGGGAGGCGCTTGAACGGCGGTGCAGCTTCAGGGCTTAGCTGCCCCTGAGGCGAGCTGCAGCTCCAGTGATTCAGCTCAGCTTCAGCGCCGCCCAGAGGCAGGTGCTGCAGTGATTTCAGCTCTAGGCGGTGCCCCCTAAAGGGCAGATGCCTCTGTGATTTCAGCTCTAGGCGGTGCCCCCTAAAGGGCAGATGCCTCTGTGATTTCAGCTCCTCTTCACTCTCTTCTCGAGCTGGCCTAAGGGTCAGCAGACGTTGCCACAGCAACTGATGCTCCCCTATGCGGCAGCAGCTATTATGATAGCACTCCCATAGGGTTAGCACTCCCAGGGCCACCGAATGGTGGGTAGCACCTGAATTTATAGAACAGATTCATAAATATTTATGACCTGATTACCATACTGAAAGTTCTGAACACCTGTTTTCAAACAGGTCCTCCGAGATGGGAAGTTTCCAGAAACTGCCCACCTGTGCCCAATCAGGGGCCTGGAATTCAAATCCATGATCATGAATTATTTATGAGTTCAGGTTACCGGGGAAACCAACTGACTCAGAGTGACTGTTGCAGGGGGCTGCTAAATGGCAGCCTATGTATCATTAGATTCTACTTGTACCTGCATTGATGTTTAATGGCCAAAGGCTTGTTTCCCCTGACCCATGGGGGTGATAATGTCCGAGGGATAAAAATCTCTGACACAGAGCTGCAACCCAATGATCTTGAGTGTGCTATCAAGCCACTGTGTATGAGGATTGACTAGCCAGAAGAACTGACACAGCAAGTAAGAATTGCTGGGTGCAGAGGAAAATGCAGGCTGGCTTCTTCTCCCTAAGGGTAAAGAAACTGATGTCGTGGATATTCCAATCTTAAAAAAAAAAGTTAAGGCTATAGTTCCAGAGTATCACCTCTCCACACACACACACCCAAAAGCTGTTCACCCCTCCCAGCTGTGACTTTTGCAACCTCTTTCAATATAACATCTAAGGGTACGTCTATACTTACCGGAAGATCAACACAGTCAAAGCTGAAATTCTGGGGTACGATTTTGTGCACCTAGTGGAGATGTGTGAAATCAAATGATCAGGGCTCAATAGTTGACCCTGGTATTCCTAATTTTCCCAAGGAGTAATGGAGGTTGATGAGAGTTTCTCCCATCAACTTCCCTCTGTGAGGACGGCCTGGTGGATCTTAAGATACGTTGATTCCAGCTATGCAATTGTCGTAGCTGGAATTGCATATCTAGGATCGACCTTCAGATCGAGTGTAGACCTGGCAGTAAGGAGTATGCCTGTATATAGATATAGATATAACTTCTTTTCTGTATTCTTTCTGTAATGAGATTAGCCAATAAAACCAGAAATGACAACTGTGATCATGTAGTCTGACCTACTATGGCCGCTGTTAAGCCAAATTTCTCTAAAGTAATTCCTGCTTGAACTACAGCATGTCTTGCAGGTTAACAATAAGTGCATGCCACTCTCTGAGTTTCCTTTGAAGTGTGCTCTATGTTATCTACTCTTTGACACTGGCTATTACAGAAATCCCAGAGTTGCAACCTGAACTATTAACTAGGCAGTATGTAGACATAAAACCTGTTAGATGCCACTGGCTACAAATGCAAGTAAATGTAGCAGGTCGTAGAAAAAAAACAGGTTCTTAGAAAAAAATCTATTCAGAGACACTAGGATCAGTAAGTCTGAAAGCTCACATTTCAAAGTTTAGCAAAAAAAACCATAAATGGGTAATATCAGAATAAGACACAAATTAAGTATTTCTCTTCACAGAGTACAACGTCACTATACAGAAAGGGCTTGTCTACACTTGCCCCCAACTTCGAAGGGGTCATGTTAATTAGGGTGATAGGAGATTACTAATGAAGTGCTGCGGTGAATATGCAGCACTTCATTAGGCTAATTTTAAAACTTAAAACTTTGAAGTGCTGGCATGTGCATAGCCGCGGGCACTTTGAAGCGCTCATGCTACTTCAAAGTCCCTTTACTCCTCAAAATTTTGAGGAGTAACATGTCCAAATGAATAAAAGCTGAAGCCAAATATATTCAGTGTAGAATTAAGTCATACTTTAAAAAAAAAAGCTCCTCTTTCAACCTTGAAACAATTTATTCAAGGTTGTGGTGGATTTTTCATCACTCATAATTTTCAAATCGATAACAAAATTTTGAGGAGTAAAACGACTTTGAAGTAGCGCGAGCACTTCAAAGTGCCCACGGGTACATGCATGCCGGCACTCTGAAGTTGCTGCGGGAGAGAAGTAGCCTAATGAAGTCCTGCATATTCACCGCAGGACTTCATTAGTTATCTCCCATCACCCTGATTAACATGCCCCCTTCAAAGTTGGGGACAAGTGTAGACCGAGCCAAAGACAGGTAAAATAGGCTATATTGGGGCTGGTTAAAGTGGAGCTCCCTCAATCAAAAAGAGATAGTTTTAAAAGAGAAAATATTCTTTATAAAGGTACTGATATTGCCAGAATTGTTTGCTCAAACTGAAGGTATTTGAACAAAAACGAACAGCGGTAATGTAGCACTTTAAAGACTGAAAAAATGATTTATTCAATGTAGGTATCTGAGTTTGGTAAAAATACTTTGCACTTATATTTATCTTCCATACAAGAATCACAATGCACTTTAAAAACATTGGTTTTCACCCAAAGTCTGAATCCTGTTATCCATCGTATTGTATATTTGGATAAGGTAAAAGAAAGGCCACAATAACTTAATTGCTGAACTAAAAATGTGCCATATTGTGGAGAACTGTCTACTTGCCAAGTATGATGAGGATATTATTCACCATCATCATACAGGCCTTAAAGCATACTTACAATTGCCAACTTTTCTGAGTAGATGATGTTTTTCTTACAATAAAGAAGAAATCTGGAAGCCTGGAAAGGCTGTCATATGATACTATTTTATAGCATTTGATACACTATGTACATGATAGTCTCCAATTTGCCCTACACTGACAACAAAACAAATACCACTGACTTCCAAAGCTACGAGAATGTCTGATTTCACACATATATAAGCATTCTTACAAAAAAGAATGCCATCCAAATTTTATGACTAAATGAGGGAAAGATTGTGCACCTTCACAGAGAAATAAGGATTATAAAGTGGAGCCACACACATGTACTACTACTCTTCCCACCTAGTTGGTATGTTCTATACCAGTAAAGGATTACTTCACCTTTATTCCAAAACAATGCTATTGTGTAGACAAAGCCAAATAGTTCTCAGAGCAAAGGAATCTGGGGCTTGTTATAAATACAATGAATGATTTACCAATTCAGCTAAAAACTCCATCTAGTCCAGTTTCCTAGACCTGGCAGTTGTCAATACCCAATGCAGAGATAAATTTAAAATCTCCTTAGCTAGCAACTGTAGAATAATGTATCTGTAACACAGCCCTGAGAGGCCCAGGTGGTCTACTAAGTAGTGTATCCAGTTCTGCCCAGTACCTGACCTGAGGCTGGGTTTAGCTTCTCCTAGTTTTGCAATGTCCTTGCATACTTCTTACCAGAGGAGACATGAGACTGGAATGTGCCTCTTCTGCAGCAGAGTTGCTAGAGGAACCTGGGCCCTTCTACTCCACTGGGGTCTAACCAAGGGCCCTCTGAGATCCTGAATCATCCTGATTCAGGATGAACTGAGCATCCTGAACTGCCCTTAGAGCTATCCTTCTTGGGTCACTTCCAACCTTTTGTCATTTCCTAAAGCTTAAAGTCTAGTATAAAATGACAAAAGAAAGAAAAAAAAATGTGACACATGGCCAAGAAAGAATTAAGTATCCTCCAGGATAAATGACCCAAATTCAACCTTTATGGACATACTGGTAGATAATGTTTGATTTTGTGTGTTTGCATGTAGATTATCAGAGGTTAACAATGTAGCCACATGATTTCTGTCAGTACTGTATTCAATGTGTGGCAAACCATCTGTAAGTGGCAGAAAGCAACAGCCTTTTATGTTAATCTGTATAACTAATGCTTGGGAAATAGGTCTATTTGGAAGGCTCCATGATTACCTATTGATCCGCCAGGGTGGAATGGTCAAGAGGCTGCTAGGAAACAGTACAAAAACCTCTTGGGACCTGATCCTTTTTATCTCAGATCTGCTAAATGTTCCATACAGAGGAAGCCTAAGCAATAAGGACTGAGATCCCAGTCTTAAAATGGATCACCCTGACTATTATGTGGGACATTGGACTATAAACTATTAACTAAATTCTAAAATAACTGTTTGCAGCTGCAAAGTTCACTGTCTCTGCTATGAAACTGAAAGCCAGTGACTGAACTCATAGATCCCGGATAATAATCTTTTAACCAACTCTCTCTCTCTGATTTTTAAATAAATTTTAGTTTAGTTAATAAGAATTGGCTGAAAGTATATATTTGGATAATAACTGGAATTATCATTAAACTGGGAAGTAATGTGCCTGATCCTTTGGGACTGGTAGAACTTTTTTATATGTCAAATAAGATTTTCAGTGATCCTCAGTGATATTTGATTAGGGTGTCTGGGTGGAGGCCTGAGGCTGAGTTGCTTTAAGGAAACTGTGTCATTGGCTTCTGGTTAACCAGTGAGGTATTATAGAAGTTGTTTTGTGCTCACTAGATAAATATAAGTATTGAAATAACCACCAGTTTTGGGGGTTGTCTGCACCATTGTTTGCAAGTTGGCCCTGACTGAGTGACCTTTGTTGGCTCTCTTGAAACCACAGTCACAAATGGCAATTAAATCATCAGCCTCCTATAGGTACAGCATTTGGTCCCACTTCCCCCAAGGAGGTTTCTTGAGCACCCTTGTCCAGCAACCCTAAGGATGGGGTCTATCTCCCGCTTACTAAGCTAGACTGTTCACTTTTGAAGCTTCTTATCCAGTGGGTTGCATACCCAGCTGGTCTGGAGGGGTTGGGGACTACCTGGGCTTAGTGTCGTTGTTTAATAGTGCAAGGTTTTCAAATGCCCTCACAAAGCCTAAATGTTCAAAAAAATTCAGCATCCACAAACTGCAGCATCAAAGTAGGGATCAAATTTACAAAAGAAAAATTTGGATGCTGAGCTCCTTTGACAGTCTAACCATTGGTGGCTAGCTTGCTTCCTGACCCATGTCAGTCAATGGCTGTTTCTTATAGATTTTTATCCTAACTAATGCAATTTATTGCTAATAATAGCATCTAATCCATACTTGAACACTATTATGATTTTTCCCTCATTGATATCCTGCAGCAGTAAGTTTATTAGGCTGATAGAGATTGCTTTTCAATAATGAAAATACAGTGAACAAGTAGGGCCAGCTATAGAGAAGTCTCTTCATACATGTTGTTTTGTTCAATTTTTCTTCTTCTTTAGCCCTAGAGCACACAGGATGCAGCACAGGAAACAAAGTGTTTCATGTAAATGAATATTCAAGCAGCAAGCCCTCCATTTCAAGCTATGACCCATTCCTCTAGCAACTACACGTGACACAGTTTCCTCAGACACCTTCCTTCTGCATCTCCCAAATGTTTTTAATAGAGTTTTTGGGGTCGTTTTGAGTGCCCGACTGGGTCTTCAGTCTACTCCCCTATTTTGTTAATCCCTGTGGGAGATGAAATCAGGATAAACCTACACTTTCTCAGGTACAAATAGGATGGCTTCACCCTGCCACAGCTCAATGTTCCCATCTGGTTAAGATTCAGAACTTCTGATCTTGTAGTTTTTCCTCTGGCCAGAGTCCTTATGGGAGTTTTTAGCTGAGCAGAGGCTGTATATCTGGACCCTGAGTGAGACTGATTAAACACATCAGGATTGTTTTCTGATTAAAACTCATTATAATGCAACTTGTCACTATCAAGGCAGCTCTTACATTTTGCATAAATTGTACCTGTTGGTATTGGGGCCGCTGCATGCTCCCCACGAACTCAATGTCTTTGGCTGAACGAGCTCCTCTGCTGAGCAGCCGGTGTGACCTCTAGCCACTAGGATTACTTCAGCATAAAATCCTCAATCTCCAACACAGATACTATGTTCTATGAATGGGAGAAGAACACAGCATTGCTCTGGTTTCTGGTATGCTTGAAACAAACACAACAGGGGATCCTCAGATATGTATTGGGATAGACTTGGCGCAAGGTGGGTAAACTCACTAAGATGCTCCATGCAGGGATGAAGAAACAGCTGGGACAAATCTGGCAGTGTTCCTCAAATTACATATTTGCTCATTTCACCTACTGCCGATTCACCTGCTTGGCAGGGTAGAGATTGCTGCAAGCAATCAGTCTACTGGGGCTTGCAAAGCACTGCAGTTTTTTTTGAAAACTGACAGGGACAAAGGGACAGCTCTGAAAATTAGGATGCTCACAGTGTTTAGGCAAACCTTGTCATCCTCTTTATGTATTAAAATTGTAGGCTGCAGAGTGAGATGGCATTCATGGTGGAGAAGAGCTAGTGACATTTTATTTTGGGACTTCTGGAAAAGAGCGAGCATATTTTTTTACACCAGGAGCAGGGTATTAGTTTAAGAATATCTTGTAGTTGTGGTATTAAATGCTAATGTTGTCACTGTGAGGGGAGGTCAGTTGCAGGATTAAAAGGACGGAGTACAGTCACAATGACAGGCCTGGCAGGTGTGGGCTTTTTTTCTTTATTTGTTTGTTTTTTTGTTTTGTTTTTTCTGAAGTGGTCTAAAGATATTGAAGAAGCAAGAGGTGGGAGCCTAGGGGCTATAAAGGAACAGATTGCAGTAGCTCATGTGAGAAAATAGCAAGGTGCTGGATGAGGGTTATTGGTGGCAAAGGAGAAGGATGGATGTTTGAGAAGTGATGTAGAGGAAAAATTAGCAGACTTCGATTACAGCATCAGTGTGAGGACAGAGGGCTAGAGGGGAGCCCGACAAACACCTCAATCTAGACCTGGGAAATAAAGAGGACAGTGGAGTTGAGAAGATCGGATTCACAATGGGATGAGCAAGCTACTTCTTAATTACTTTCTTTCACACCAAGTGATTCAGAACTACATGCCTTCAGCTCATGGCACTCCACATAAATAGCCTGGTGACAGAACTAGAGATAGCTCCCCTTGCTTGGGAAGTTGATCTGTTGTAACTTTGTGCACAATAATGGAATTGTTATGGTAGTTATGTACATGCTGGTAAATGGGACATTATCAGAATTAATATTAACTATTTCATTGCTGCCAAGTATTAATTGGACAATATATACCAACACAACCATCATACAGGATAAAGCAGTCAGAGACTGCTAAATCTGAAATCAGCAGTTCGTTTAAGACATACAAACAGTGGTCTTATTAGTTTGCCTCCACAATAAGTTAAATTACAAGCCGCTTGAGCCTCAGAGCTTCAGTAAATTTGCGTGAAAGACATTCCCACCAGCATCAGACAGATCTGCACACTCTGGGTAAACAAATTTGGATTCCTCAAATGTATGATTTTGCTCTGGCATGCTTGTGCAAAGCACACAAACTCCTTGTTAATTTGCTCCTAGCCACTACAATTATTGCACGTGATTTGACTTGCTTCCAGGCCTATTTAGATAGCAGTGTTGACCAAATTATTCTGTTATTTAGAGGAACTCAGTGAAACAATAGATCATGTTTATTTTTCATAATTAAGTTCTTAGCAAGCTCCTGAAAAAATAGTATAATCTAAACCAGGGGTGTGCAAAGTGGGTAGTGTTCCCCCCAGAGGGGGCACAATATTTTGTAAGGAGGGCACAGTACAATCGGCTCCCCCCCGCCCCGCAGCTTCCACTGCATCACTACAAGAATGCCACCCCCCCGGCTGCTGGACCAATCAGGGAGTGGGGCTGGCACACCTATGGTGCCTGCCCTGCTGCCAAGGTGAGCCAACTTGTTCCCAACAGGGGGGCCAAGCTGGCTGGCAGAGGGATGGGGGTGTCCCAGTGCTCAGGCTCCCTCTGTGGCACTGCAGCCGGCCCAGCCCCCCGGTGCTTCCCCCTATGCCCACCCAGCACCTGAGCCCCCAGGCCACTGTGCAGCCCCACCTGCCCAGCCGAACAGCCTGCCTGCGCCATGCCAGGCGGAGGGAGATGGGGCACAGAGGCCCTGAGAAAAGTGGTGGGGGCAGCTGGCAACTTCCCAGCTTGATGAGTCACCTTCTTGGAGTCCTCCCCCAAGCACCCTTCCCCTTTCAGGGCACCCCCTGGAGCCTCCCAGGAACCCCTTCCTGAGCATCCCACCCCATTTTGAAGCACGCCTCCCTCACATCCCTTCCTGTGGGCCGCAGGTTAGGGGGCCCCAGCTAATTGCAGGGCCAAAAAGGGAGGTTTGACCTAAAAACTTTGCTCGCCCCTGATCTAAATCACCCTAGGGACGGGATCAGCAACCTGTGGCTCCACAGACGCATGTGGCTCTTTAAGGAGCCGCGTGTGGCTCTGAGCGCTTCCACCACTGACTCCACTTCTGGTTCTGGAGGCTGCCACAGCTTAGTTTCTTTGTTGAGGTGGAGGCAGCCTCCGGAGCTACTGAGCAATCAGCTGTGGTGGGGGGAGGGAAGCCAGCAGGGCAGGGAGCCCTGGAAGAGGAAGCCGAGACAAGGTCAGCTGGGAGGAGGGGTGGCCAAGCCTGCTGTGCGAGAGCTGCGCAGCTGCGTGGAGGCAGCGGCAGGGGGAGCTGCAGCAGTGCATGGAGCTCATCAGCTGAGGCAGGTAAATGCTGGGGTTGAGATGACAGTTTGGGGCTCAGAGAAGTTACACCTGGAGATGGGGGTTGGGTTTGCGGGATGGGAGGTAAAGCTGGGGGGGGGTAACAACTTTCTAACTGCCAAAAGTCATTGTGTGTGCTCCATTCTTAAAAGAGGGGCTACAAAAAGTACAGTTTGACTTTATTTATTATTTTGTATATATTTATTAAGGACTGCTCGTATTCACATGCATTGTGGCTCTTGACGTATTGATTTGGTAACTGAACTTGAAAAAAATGGCTTTTCTCACTGTTTTGGTTGCAGACCCCTGCTCTAAGGATATTTCTCTGAGTTACTCTCTACAATAAAGTCAAGTTAAAATTCAGCTCAATTCTATCGCCTTTCCTACAGTGCCGGAATAAAGCTCATTTTAGAGCAATATGTCAAAGTCTGTGGGACACATGGCAACTTCTTGGCATTAAGCACAGGATAGAGAACAGTAATGGAGTTGTGAAAGCTACCTGAGTCCAGATCCATCTGTGTTCCTGTGACTGTAGAGATTGCAGCTGCTAGCTCCTTGAAAATCAGCCACCTACCTTCCCCTACATCCCAGACTATGTCTAATGCAGCTGGCCAAGGTATATTTTTGGAGTTAGGAGGCCAGACCATTTTTCTTCTTTGCTCCAGCAGAATTGACTTCAGCTGTGATAGCAGATAAAGTCTTGACCCACAGGTACAGCAACCTATAACCTTCTGGTGCATGGGGAATAGACAGACACCTGGAAAGTCGGAGCAATAATCAAGGGAAAGAGCAAAACAGAACAAAAAGGAGTGAAACTGGGATGTTTAGATCTAAAAGCATGAATTTCTCCTTCTTGAACCTACAGACACAGCAAAGGCAGTAGCAGATTCAGAAATCTCTCTAGTGGGCCAGACTTTAGATGGGAACAGAAAGCCACACTGAACAGAGACAGTAAAAGACAAGGTCTGAAAAGAATGGGCAAGAGAAAAGGACAGTGTCAGTTGCACTGGGGCACAGTCTCCCAATTCCCTTGATCCATCACAAAAGTTGTTGAAGGGATGAGCTAGCCCAAAACAAGGTAGGGAACAACCTGAGAAGATTGTATCCCCTGGATATCTAGAATGCAATAACTAGACTATCCTCTTGCTATAAACAATTACTGACAGGCTAGTAAGGCCTAAATAGCTAGCTGTATTGTTTCACTTCTTTTTCAGGAAGATGTGTCATTAGTAAGAGAAAACTACACCCATTTTTCTCAGTGCAGCTGTAAGGAGGAAATTTTTGTTTGGTCCTAGTATCATTTGGATTCATGCTCATAACAACAGGAACTCCATCTTGGGCATCCTTCTTCCACACCTCCAGGTGCATTTTGGTGCCCTTTTCATCAATGTTGAGTTCTCTTTCCTCAGGGAGGTTATGCCATAGTACTACATTTTCAGGTTGTAGGAAGGAAGAGTTTTTTGCTCACACTTACCATCCTTTTCCTGATTCTTACTCACAGATGATGTGGCAAGGAACAAAGAGTCATTATCCATTCAAATGAGTGACCATCACTGTTCCCTTGAGATCCTGCCTCTGTGAATCCAGTCCTGGTTCTGCTGAGACACTGTCTGGGACAGATAACAGACATGGAGGAGATGAATTAATCCATCATCATACTCACCTGGATCCTCTGTGGGAGGAAGATGTTATCTTCAACAGTCACAACCAGTGCCCCACCTTTGTGTGTTAACCTCATTTTTGGTTATAGGCCAAGAAGTCCTTTTAATTCACCTGTACTTACCTGAGTTTTCCCACCTTGTTAACCCTTGATGGTTTCAATAGAGGCTGTTACCTGTTTTTCACTCCCATACTTACCACTTTTTGCCTTAGTCATAAAACGTCTGATGATAAATATAGGATAAGGGAGGTGAGTCTGACTGGTTCTTCTCTGGCCAACTTCCTGAATCCAGTCAACACTGCCATCTGAAAGTTTGCATGGTGGAGAGCTATTTATGCCATTCATCTAAGTCCTGTCTTAGAAACATCCTTTGTATCTTTCTGTCCCTTCCAAGCTACTCATTATGCTCAGGGCGCCCTCATTCACCAAATAATTTTCCTATTTTCATTCAAATCCATCTTACAGTGATTTCCTTTATCTCTGAAGCTTTTCTCAAAGAAACTTTCATGGATACACTTTCATCAGGTGCGTTATGCATGTCCAAACTGTATTCACAAAATGATGAACAACATTAATGGATAGTCCATATCTGACTGCACCTTTTTAGCTCAGCCAATAACTGTAGGCCACTTGGAACCACAGGGACCATTGGGACCAGTACACCCAGTGCATCCCTTCTATACCCATTGACAGGCAAATCCATTGCCTCACCTTCTCCCTGATCCTCCTTCCCCTCCCTACTCGTTATACATTTTTAGAAGGACAAGACAGAAACTGGACCTTCAGCCGTAAAGGTCTGATTCACTTATGATTTGTGTGCATGAGGAGAGACTCCATAGGCATCAATTACGTTATTTTATTCTGGTAGAGCCAAGAAGTCCAATTAAGATTAGGGGCCACTGTGCTCACAAAAAGTATAAGGCGGTCTTTTGTCCAGAGACCTTAGGCTCAGATCCACAAAGGATACTGATTTGAGTGCCACTCTGATCCAGAAAACTCGCCTTGGCTGCCACCTAATGCTGTAGGTGTTAAAATTCACTCAGTGTCTAAATTTTGGCTGTAAAATTTTCTAACTGCACAAGTTTCTGCCTCTGGGCACATGCACTGGTGTCCCACTCTAGCTACCCAGGTGCTTAAGTCCCAGCACAATCTTCAAACTAGGTGAAAAGGTAGTGGGGGAATTCCTATCTCACCTGTGGCTCCCGTTCCAGCAAGAAAGCGCAGAACAAGCCTATTGGATTGGGCTCCATTCAGAAATCAGGAGGAGGAAGAACTCTGTATCTCCCAAGTGGGTGCTTTACCCACCAAGCTACAGAGTCCTTCACACGCTCTTTGGCCAATGACTCTTCAGTATTTATTGGCAGTAAAACATTTCAGTCGGGCACACTGAAGCTATCAGAATATCCTGCGACTCAAGGGTCAGAGCACTTCTCTAAGAGTTGTGAGAGTCTCCTGCTCAAATCCTTTCTCCCCCTCAGAGACAGGTCTCCCACATCCTGGGACTGCTCTGACGACTGGGCTAAAGATGTAAAGGGACACTGTCTACTTTTCTGCCATTTCTTGTGAGAATAGCAGACAGTGCGAAGCCTCCTGAAAACAGGAGAATGGCTCCCTGCTGAAGCTCAGTTGCAGAGATCAGTTTCTCTCTCCAGCCCAGAGTTCAATTCCTAACTCCTTCAGATAGTTGGGATTGAGGACATATCCTTCTTTTTAGTATATTTCCTTAGCTACCTTAGGCAGCTCCCTGCCTAGCTTGCTGGCTTTTGTGAATACCATTCTTAGGCACCAATTTCTGCCCACGCATACCATTGGAAGGTTAGATGCTGAACCCAAGCTTTGTCAATCCCACTGGTTTTCGGTAAACCTCAAAGTTTGCAGCTCAGAGTTGTAACGATCTTTTGTGGATTCAGACCTGACAGTCATAAGGTGGGTGCTACATCTGCAAATAAGGAGGATCGTGTCTTATATTTCTTCCTTTGCAGTTTCATAATGCCATGCACTGACAGCATCCAATAAATAATAATCTTGTCTTTGCAATCATTTTTAAAAATAAAAACGGACATAAATACTATGAGCATTAAGGGAGTTATGTGCAGATAGTAAAACAAAGGGATGTGCCTGTGTTCTGGATGTCGAACAAGTTTATAATCCAGCTGTTGCTATGTTGGCTGTCAGTGCCAAGAAAGAATGAACATAACAAGTCTGATTCTCCAGAACATTTGGGCTGCTTTGTATCCACAGAGAGATGCAAGTCTTGCAGTTGTTTTAGCTGTCATAGCAGCCTTTGCCCAGGTTAGGGAGAATATCAAATGGTAATACAGCTGCTCCTCTGCACCCTGCCCTTCCTCTGTTCATTACAGAAGCAGTTGCAAGGGAAAAGTGAGCGTGGCTGAGGTTCTCCTGCACACTTGTGTCAAATCAGCCACTGAGGACAGTGTAATAAAACAGACTGAAGATGCTTGGACAGTCCCAGAAGTAGGAGAATGCACAGACATTAAACCACCTCAGCTTCCTCCTCCAGTGTCTCCTCAAATATGCCCACTGATCCTCAACCATAGGTCAGTGGCTAACCCATAAACTCACGCATGCTCATTTCAACGAGAAAATGTTCTGCCCTGAAGTGTATTTGCGGCAAGGGACAGAACTGCTTTGCTGCACCTTGGCTGCTAGAGAGAAAGAAGCAAATTCTGTACAGGGCATAAATTTAGTTGATGACACAGATTACAAATCAGGCCTAAATTCTGAATTTTCTGGTACTATGGAAAAGATCATGTTGGCTCATATTATATATTTCTTTTTTAGCAGTCACTAGACTGAACACCAAGAGCCAGAGTCTTTCATCATACAAGAATTTCACCCCAGTATTAAACATTCCCTGGTGTTGCATATATGTAAATTTTGGGCCAGCATCAGGACAAATGCATGAAATGTAAATTGAAATGTTATGTTCCTACTCCTGAAACATATAAAATAAACTAAAACAACTAAACCAGCAGATTTGTTTGGAAACTAATCTAGCAGAGTAGCCTGGCCAAATTTCAGGGAGTATATGCAAACACAGACTCACAGGATATGTCTATACAGCAAAGTTATTCCTAAATAACATTCTTTATTTCAAAATAACTTTCCTATCATCTACACAGTACAACTGCTAATTCACAATCACTTCAAAAAATTCCTTAGACTCTGTGAAGGTTGTTGAACAAAGAATAACAAAAATAAGACAACAAGAAGTCCTGTAGCACATTATAGACTAACAGATATTTTGGAGTATAAGCTTTCGTGGGCAAAGACCACTTTGTCACATGCATGAGTGGGGGGAGGGTGTTTCCAGAGGGGTATGTAAAGCGTGGGGTCCCAGTAAAAGGGATGGCCAGAGCTGACCCATTGTCAGAATCTAATGGGGAGATATTAACACTCAGGGCAGAGAAGCTGCGTTTGTAAGGGGCCAGTCACTCCCAGTCTCTGTTTAATCCTTGGTTGATGGAGTCAAATTTGCAAATAAATTGCAGCTCAGAGAGTTCTCTCTCCATTTGATTTTTGAAATGTCTTTGTTTTAGGACTGCTACTTTTAAATCTGTTACTGAGTGTCCAGGGAGCTTGAAGTGCTCTTCCACAGGTCTCTGTACATTACCATTCCTGATGTCTGATTTATGTCCATTTATTCTTTTACGTACAGACTGTCCAATTTGGCCAATGTAAATTGCAGTGGTGCATTGCTGGCACATGATGGCATATATTATATTAGTAGATGTGTAGGTAAAGAAGCCCCTGATGGTATGGTTGATGTTAGGTCCTGTGATGATATCACTGGTGTACATATGTGAGCAGAGTTGGCAGCAAGGTTTGTTGCAGGGATTGGTTCCAGGTTTAGAGTTACTGTGCTGTGATCTATAGTTGCTAGTGAGAATTTGTTTGAGGTTGGCAGGTTGTCTGTAGGTAAGGACAGGCCTCCCTCCCAAAGTATGTGAGAGTGAAGGATCATTGTCCAGGATGGGTTGCAGATCACTGATGATGCATTGGAGAGGCCTTGGGTATGAAAACTATCAAACAGCCCGAGATTATTCTTTCAAACAATAATACCTATGTACTATTATAGCTTTCACTTGACTCCATCAGAACTACACCTCTATAAACTGGGGGGAAAGTTCAAATCAATATCTAAGATGCCTATATACCAATGCAAGAAGTATGGGTAATAAGCAGGAAAAACTGGAAATGCTAATAAATAAATACAACTATGATATCATTGGCATCACAGAAACTTGGTGGGATAATACACAGGATTGGAATGTTGGTATTGAAGGCTACAGCCTGGTTAGGAAAGATAGACAGGGAAAAAAGGGGGGAGGTGTTGCCTTATATATAAAAAATGTACACACTTGGACTGAGGTGGAAGTGGACATAGGAGATGGACGTGTTGAGAGTCTGTGGGTTAGTTTAAGAGGGGTAAAAAACAAGGGTGATGTCCTGTTAGGAGTCTACTACAGGCCACCTAACCAGGTGGAAGAGGTGGATGATGCTTTTTTAAACAACTAACAAAATCATCCAGAGCCCAGGATTTGGTGGTGATGGGGGACTTTAACTATCCAGATATATGCTGGGACACTAATACAGTGGGGCACAGACTATCCAATAAGTTCTTAGACTGCATTGGAGACAATTTTTTATTCCAAAAAGTTGAAAAAGCCACCAGGGGAGAAACTGTTCTGGATTTGATTGTAACAAATAAGGAGGACTTGGTCGAGAATTTGAATGTGGGAGGCTGCTTGGGTGAAAGTAATCATGAAATCATAGAATTCACAATTCTAAGAACTGGTAGGAGGGAAAATAGCAAAACAGAGATGATGGATTTCAGGAAGGCAGATTTTGGTAAACTCAGAGAGCTGGTAGGTAAGGTTCCATGGGAAGCAAAACTGAGGGGAAAAACAGCTGAGGAGAGTTGGCAGTTTTTCAAAGGGACATTATTAAAGGCCCAAAAACAAGCTATTGCCCTATGTAGAAAAGATAGTAAATATGGGCAAAGACCGCCTTGGCTTAACAAGGAGATCCTGCATGATCTCAAACTAAAAAAGGAATCCTATAAAAAATGGAAACTAGGACAAATTACAAAGAATGAACATAGGCAAATAACACAGGAATGCAGGAGTAAAATTAGAAAGGCTAAGGCACAAAATGAGCTCCAACTAGCTACAGGCATAAAGGGTAACAAGAAGGCCTTTTACAAATATATTAGAAACAAGAGGAAGACCAAGGACAGGGTAGGGCCATTGCTCAGTGAGGAGGGAGAAACAGTAACGGGGAACTTGGAAATGGCTGAGATGCTTAATGACTTCTTTGTTTCGGTCTTCACAGAGAAGTCTGAAGGAAAGCCTGACATAGTGAGTGCTGGTGGAAAAGGGGTAGAGTTAGTTTTTGAAATAAAAAAAGAACAAGTTAAAAACCATTTGGAAAAATTAGATGTCTGCAAGTCACCAGGGCCTGATGAAATGCATCCTAGAATCCTCAAGGAGCTGATAGAAGAGGTAGCTGAGCCTTTAGCTCTCATTTTTGGAGAGTCATGGGAGACAGGAGAGATTCCACAAGACTGGAAGAGGGCAAATATAGTGCCCATCTACAAAAAGGGGAATAAGAACAACCCAGGAAATTACAGGCCAGTCAGCTTAACTTCTGTGCCAGGAAAGGTAATGGAGCAGGTAGTTAAGGAAGTCATCTGCAAGCACTTGGAAGGTAGTAAAGTGATAGGGAACAGCCAGCATGGTTTTGTAAAAAAATAAATCATGTCAAACCAACCTGATAGCTTTTTTTGACACGATAACAAGAGATAAGGGAGAAGCAGTGGATGTGGTATACCTAGACTTTAGTAAAGCATTTGATACGGTCTCGCATAATATTCTTATCGACAAACTAGGCAAGTCCAACTTAAATGGGGCTGCAATAAGGTGGGTGCATAACTGGCTGGCTAATCATACCCAGAGAGTAGTTCTTAATGGTGCTCAATCCTGCTGGAAAAGCATAACAAGTGGGGTTCCGCAGGGGTCTGTTTTGGGACCAGTTCTGTTCAATATCTTCATTAATGATCTGGATATTGGCATAGAAAGTACGCTTATTAAGTTTGCAGATGATACCAAGCTGGGAGGGGTTGCAACTACCTTGGAGGTTAGGGTCAACATTCAGAATGATCTAGATAAATTGGAGAAATGGTCTGAAGTAAACAGGATGAAGTTTAATAAAGATAAATGTAAGGTGCTGCACTTAGGAAGGAATAATCTGTTTCACGCATACAGAATGGGAAAAGACTGTCTAGGAAGGAGTACAGCAGAAAGGGATCTAGGGGTTCTAGTAGATCACAAGTTAAATATGAGTCAACAGTGTGATGCTGTTGCAAAAAAAGCAAACATGATTCTGGGATGCATGAACAGGTGTGTTGTGAACAAGACACGAGAAATCATTCTACCACTCTACTCTGTGCTGGTTAGGCCTCAGCTGGAATATTGTGTCCAGTTCTGGGCACCCCAATTCAAGAAAGATGTGGAGAAATTAGAGAAGGTCCAGAGAAGAGCAACTAGAAAGATAAAAGGTCTGGAGAACATGACTTATGAAGAAAGGCTGAAAGAATTGGGCTTGTTTAGCTTGGAAAAAAGATTGAGGGGGGACATGATAGCGGTTTTCAGATATCTTAAAGGGTGTCATAAGGAGGAGGGAGAAAACTTGTTCTTCTTGGCCTCTGAGGAGAGAACAAGAGGCAATGGACTTAAGCTGGAGCAAGGGAAGTTTAGGTTGGACATTAGGAAAAAGTTCCTAACTGTCAGGGTGGTCAAGTACTGGAATAAGTTGCCAAGGGAGGTTGTGGAATCTCCCTCGCTGGAGATGTTTAAGAACAGATTAGATAGATGTCTATCAGGGATGGTGTAGATAGTGGTCGGTCCTGCTGTCGGGGCAGGGGACTGGACTCAATGGCCTCTCGAGGCCCCTTCCGGTCCTAGTGTTCTATGATTCTATGATACCTATTTCCTAAATTAGTGTGTATTTCTTTATACCAAGTCAAATTTACACTTGTGAATATTCAAGAATAATCTGCCAAAAATAATTTCTTGAAATATTGAGTAGAATGAAAGTAGTTAATAAAAGTATACACATTCAAACAAGCTTTCCCTTTGTGACAAAGGAAGGGTAATTAACCATTGGAACAATTTACTAAGGATTGTGGTGGATTCTCTATGACAGGACATGTTTATATCAACACAGAATGATTTTTAAAGCTATGCTCTAGTTCCAACAGGTTAAATCAAGCCAATCCCCTCACCTGTGCCTTACATGGTAAGACTCAGTCACAATGGTACTTTCTGACCTTACAGTCTATCACCTGTGCAATGGTCCTTTAGTGCTAATACAGCATTTCTGCAGAAATGATTCACTTAGTTCCCATGTTAAGCCATAGGCACCAAAATTTAAAAAAAAAAAAAAAAGATGTGAGGGCACAAGCTCCAATCATGCGTTGCACAGAGCACTTTAAGCAGCCAGCGAAGTCAACAGGCTTTGAGCACTGTCAGTGCTTCTCAGGAAGAATGTGCATACACAGACTCGGAGGATGGCTGCGTCTATACTACCCCTCCCTTTCAGAAGGGGCATGTAAATACAAACGACTGAAAAGGCAAATTAAGTCCTAATTTGCATATTCAGCACCTTATTTGCATAACAACGATCACTTAAGCTGCTTTCGAAATGCAAAATGGCTGGGTAGATGGGGTTCCTTGGAAAGGAAGCCCTGCATTCGAAAGCACCCTTCTTCCTGAAAAAATTTAGGAAGAAGGGTGCTTTCAAAAGTGGGGGTTCCTTTAGAAGGAACCCCATCTACCCAGCCATTTTAAATTTCAAAAGTAGCTCTTCCAGAACTGCAAGTGGCCGTCATTATGCAAATGTGGCACTGAATATACAAATTAGCATTTTATTTGCATGTTGGACCAACTGTATTTACATGTCCCTTCCGAAGGGGAGGGCTAGTGTAGAAGCAGCTGATACATCTACATGGCAAAGTTATTTCAAAATAACAGCCACTATTTTGACATCTACACAATGTAACTGCTGTTTCAAAATAACTTTAAAATAGCAACTGGCTTATTTTGAAATAGGTACGTTGAGCACATATTGGCTACGTCTACACGTGAAGCCAACATCGAAATAGCTTATTTCGATGTAGCAACATCGAAATAGGCTATTTCGATGAATAACGTCTACACGTCCTCCAGGGCTGGCAACGTCGATGTTCAACTTCGACGTTGCGCGGCACCACATCGAAATAGGCGCTGCGAGGGTACGTCTACACGCCAAAGTAGCACACATCGAAATAAGGGTGCCAGGCACAGCTGCAGACAGGGTCACAGGGCGGACTCAACAGCAAGCCGCTCCCTTAAAGGGCCCCTCCCAGACACAGTTGCACTAAACAACACAAGATACACAGAGCCGACAACTGGTTGCAGACCCTGTGCCTGCAGCATGGATCCCCAGCTGCCGCAGCAGCAGCCAGAAGCCCTGGGCTAAGGGCTGCTGCCCACGGTGACCATAGAGCCCCGCAGGGGCTGGAGAGAGAGCATCTCTCAACCCCCCAGCTGATGGCCGCCATGGAGGACCCGGCAATTTCGACGTTGCGGGACGCGGATCGTCTACACGGTCCCTACTTCGACGTTGAACGTCGAAGTAGGGCGCTATTCCGATCCCCTCATGAGGTTAGCGACTTCGACGTCTCGCCGCCTAACGTCGAAGTTAACTTCGAAATAGCACCCGACGCGTGTAGCCGCGACGGGCGCTATTTCGAAGTTAGTGCCGCTACTTCGAAGTAGCGTGCACGTGTAGACACAGCTATTATGTTGAGTACATTTTCAGCCCACATGATCTCACTTCCTTGCTTATTTTATATATTGATTTGCTACTTCTGTTTTATTGTGTAACATGGACAATGTGTAAAATGAGGAATATATTTTGTCTGAAATACATGGAGTCAGCCACCAGGTGGCACAAAATAACCAGTTGACAAGCTTCGTGTATAGGTGACAATAAGCAGTATTAGTTGTGAATAAATATTTTCTTATTCATAGAAAAAATATGGCCAAATATTAGTATTTTAAATCGAACAGTCAAAGGTTCTAAATCCTCCAGATTTAAAAGAATATGTAAAGTATGTATTTATATTAACAAATTTCAGATGTTCATCACATTGCATCAAGCACTAGTGGACTGTGACAGGCACAGTATAAGGATCTGTATTGTAGTAATAAAAACCCATAAGAGTTGAGTCAATACTATAGACCTATAAAATAAATAAATACTGAATCTGCACATACCAACCTACCTTAATAAACACAGGACCACAGAAAGCATTGTATTTCATCACGCCTTTCCTGTCTTAGTTTTTAATTACCACCATATATTCTGCATCATAAACAATGAAACTGTCAGGATTTCAGGGGAAGAACCTTATCTTTCCATTTGCATTACCAATAAGTACCACTTTAGGTGCTTTCAAAATAATAAAGTAAGTGCATTAAGTCAGGAACCCACATTATGACTGATCACTAATTTTATTGCCTTCACACTATTTCACTGTTATTTAATAGCTACCTGTCAATGGCATCCTAAAAAGGGGCTGCTCAGTCACCTAGGAAGCTGACAATCTTCTCTGCTGCCCCGGGGACAGAACTGAATGGCCATTAGTCCCAAGGTTTTCTACATTCAGGATTCATTGTGACTACAACTACCAGTGGTCATCTCTTCCTGTCACTTTGCCACACCCCCACAGCTGTAGGACTTGAATTAATAATAAGATGCTGATGATAGTTAATATGATATTAATGGGGTAAAAGTTGTGAGAAAACCCATGCAGGAAATTGTAAGTGAAAAAGCTGTTGCACAGGGGCTGTCCCACTCTTTTGGCTGTGGAAGCCAGATTCCAGTGGCACAAAAAAATCATTATGGCTCAGGAATGGCTCCCTTCGCAGTAGAGGGTGACCAGGACATCTTCTTGTCATGCTCTTT
The DNA here is from genome assembly GCF_033958435.1 of Carettochelys insculpta. Lineage (NCBI taxonomy): Eukaryota > Metazoa > Chordata > Testudines > Carettochelyidae > Carettochelys > Carettochelys insculpta. The sequence continues at coordinate 75,554,108 of NC_134141.1, forward strand.
GTGTCCTACAGCACGTTGCCAACCTGCCCTCATATCCATGGAATTGCAAACTGATTTCCTCTGCCCAACCCTCCAGATAAGTCTTTGCATACTAGAAAAAGGCAGTTTACCTATCTCTCCAAGGCCACAAGACCATTGGCTACCCTCACCTGGTTTGGTGTGCTCATCAAAGCAGTTTCCCAGGGTATGGCCGCTTTCACATGCAAACAGCTATTTGGAGACACACAGGAGCACTGGGTGTAAGTGGAGACCAAAGAAAATGAACTACTCCCCCAGAAGCATGACATGGTCCTCCAGCAGAGGTACTGCCCCTTCCTAATCCCCTTTTTAAGGGAAAGGGTATGAAAAGGTGACCTAACAATTGCCTGTCCCATAATATTTGGTCAAAGTACTGCACCTAGCAGATCATTCCTCAGTGGTTGAAAAACGAGAAAGAAAAGAATCATCCTTGGATAATGTAAAATCCACTCCTCTTGTGAATGAAAGCAATGCACAAAGGTCTGAGAGAGGAACAGCTCTTGTCTGCAGAGAGAAGATGGCTTCCTCGATAATAAAATCTCCTTCAAAATTTGTAAAGTCAGCCAGGCCATTGGCCAACATCAAACAAAAGCTCTTAACCAACCCGACATCTGTCCCTCCACCAAACTGAAGATGTACAGTGCAGTGGTTCTAGCATCTCTCCTGTATGGTTCTGAGATGTGAAGTCTTTACAGAGATCATATCAAACAGTGCTGAGCAATTTCACATGCATTCCCTCGATTCAACAATAAGCATTTGTTTGCCGGACAGAGTGACCAGTATTAAGATCATTGGGAGAGTAAGCACAACTATGACTGAGGAAATGTTTCTGAGAGCACAACTTAGATGGACTGGACTTGTCATCAGAATGGAAGACCATTGTCATCCAAAACAGATTTTGTACAGAGAGCTGAGTCACAGCAAAAGAAAGATATTTAAGTGCTTCAAAGATAATCTGAAGAGCAGTCTCCAATGGGCTGGCACATGGGCAATGCATGGAGGCACAAGGGGTCACATACACCTCTCCCCTCAAGGCAGGAGGGACTGACCAGCAGCTGTCAAAGGGGCTAGCAGGGGTGGGGGGCAGGCACCAGCAGCAGAAGTCTTTGCCTCTCCCGCCCCATCTGCCCTCACCAGCAGCAGCAGGGAAAGTGCAGCAAGGCAGTCCTAGCTCATGCTGCTCTGCAGCCGCATGGCTCAAGAGGTAGCGGTGGGACCACCCCTGCAATCCCCAACAGGAAGTGGAGTAGCAAGGCCAGGGAAGCAGTGTGTCCTGGGGCAGCCTTGCTGTGCTTCCACTGCTACTTCCAGTGAGTGCGGGGAGGGTGACACACAGCCTCCTGCTGCTGAACTGGCCCTGTTAATCCCCTGAGACACTTCAGCTGGGGGAAGAAGTGGGGTGGAGGTGAAGCCAAGGTGGAACAGGGTGGGGAGAGGTAGGCCAGGGGCTGGACCTGGGGCATAGGGGGGTTGTCCCAGCCCTTCCCTGCACTGGGGTGGGCACACATTGGCAGTGGGACCCTGGGTTTCCCTTCAACAGTCACCTCTGGCTGGCATCAAAGCAAACGATTCATCATCAAAGCAAATGAGCAAATGGTTCAGAACAGAATCACTGGTGGTCTATCAGCACAGAACAAATTTGGGTGGGACTGTCAAAATTATTTCTAGGCTGCACATAATTGGCATGACAGAGCTGCATCATCAGACATCATAGATATAGACTTCCCATGCCCTTAGTGTGGCTGACTTTGTGCATCAGGATTCAGCCTGATGTATGTAGCCCTGTATGAGAATTGCAACAATATTGTCATCATTATCAATGATGAATGACCAATAACAATAATACCTGTCAATGACCTATAAGCACTGATAGTTTGTCACAGACACATTTTTTGCCCCTGGGTATCAAGAGAGAAGGCAGGTGTACACTAAGTGACAAAGTTGAACGAAGTTATGTAACTCCAACTACATGAATAGCACGGCTGGCGTTGACATAACTTAGTTTCACTTGCCATGATGTCCCCAGTATGGGAGGGTCAACAGGAGAAATTCTCCTGACAACTTCCCTTACTCCTCGTGACCCTGTGAAGTATCAGGGTTGACAGGAGCAGTGGTCGATTTAGCATAACACTACTTGACCAGCTAAATTGACGGCCAGGAGATCGATCTCTGGAACATCAATCTACCTATACATGTAGAGAAGACCAGACTTTACTATTTCACATCCTTCCCCTAAGTAATGATTTTACTCATGTATGCATAGGAGGACTTAAAAACCCAAAGAACACAGCACACTGTGTACCAGAAACTTACCTGAGTTTACAAAGTTATTCTACTAGATAAAAGGAGGAGAGGAAAAAATACATTCCACAATACCACTTAAAGCTATTTTGCAGCAGATGTTTTGAAGTCTGAATGTCTTTCCAACTGAATTCTGATCACAAATCTGGTCTCTCTTTACTGTTTGGAGGGAAAGGGCATAGAGTGAGTGGCAGAAAGACCAGGAAGTATGCACACACAAATTCACATGTGCCCTAGGAAACACAGAAAGATTTCTGCCAGCAGACTGAGTGGAAAAGAGGGACAAATATTAAAAGAGGGGCCAGTGGTAATGAGACAAGAACTGAGAGTTGAGAAAGGGAAAGCAGCATGGAGGAGTCAGGTCTTCGCTACTGTCAGGAGAAAGGATCCAGAAGCTAAGTCCTGCCTCACCAAGGAGAGCACAGAAACAAGTTTTCTCAGTGATGTTGCACAACATAGTCTGGCTCTGAAAAGCCTTCAATACAGTTTTTGGATCTCTTAACTTTTCAGCTTAGTCACTCTCTGAGATCATCCAGAGTTTACAATTCAGCCCTTCTTCCTGTCCTTATGTAAGGGGTTCTAGCAAATCTTCAAAGAAACACTGGTGCTGAGAAAGGAAAGCAATTGTCCTATTTTTTTTTCTGCTTTCTACTCTTACTCACTCCACAGTCCATTGGGCCCTTCAACTAATGTCAGAGGCGCTAAACTACGCTGGCTCAGTGGCTGTGGAGCACCATTTAAAATGAAGAAGGGATAGACTTGCTCCCTTTCTGTGACATTGTTGGATTGTAATGTGATCATATTGTCGCAACCACTGTTAGATGTTTTCAACAAATCATATACAAAGTGGATCAAGGGGAATGTCTATAAACAGAGGCCAGTGGGCAGAGCCCAAGGTGGCACGCTGACAGCTGGGCCCAGCTGGTTAGCAGTGGATGCTGAAATCAATTGGAATGTGGGGCCCTGAGGCACAGGGCCCAAGGCATCCACCTTGCCTTGCACTGACTGGGCCTATCCATAAAAACTTATGATTTGCTAGTTATATTTATGCTATTCTTATGTGTGTATCATTTTTGTATTTGAAGTTATAAGTATTGGCTATGTACTTGCATTTCAAATGTTATCTTTGGGGAGACACCTACAGAAGGCTCAGCCAATATCTCAACTATCTGAGAGACGTAGAACTCGACTGACAAACAGTCTTGGGAGGGGCCAATCCAAATCTGAGGAGCTGTCAGACTAGCATGGGAGCAATGGCTTCTACCTGTAAAGAACTGAGTCATGAATGGACTTGCCCATGTGACTCCCAACATCATCTTGGGATGGTCTAATCACAGCTTAAGGTCATAGGAATGCCTCTGTTTTTGTCTTCACACCTGCTTCTCACCTCTGGAGGATCTTTACTACAAACTGAAGCTTTAAGCAAAGGACTGAATGACCTGTCCTAATGGTGAATTCCCTCTAGAGACATAAGTCAGCTGTTTATTTCATCACAGCTACAAGCTTGAACCAAGAACTTTGCAATTGTTGTATGTATCTAATTCCTTTAACAATTTTACCTTTCACCCTTTTTTTTAATGAATAAACTGTTAGATTTTAGATTATAAAAGGATTGGCAGCTGTGTGCTTTTTGGGTAACATTCTAAGTTGTAAATTGGCCTAAGACTGTAGCTGATCCTTTGGAATCAGAAGCACCTTTTTATTTAACGAGACTATTTTTCATAACCTCTCATACTGTAAGAGTGTCAGAGGACGGCCAGGTAGGGCAGGGGTTAAACAGGGCCTGTTGGCGCAATAAGCCCCACCCCAGTTCACCTGCGGCCAGTGTCAGGCCTGGAGGGGTATAAAGGGAGGGAAGCCCGCCTAGTTTGGGGCTGACCAGCTAAGGGGCATGAGCTGGCTCTGAGGCAGCAGGGCCCAAGTCAGAGCTGCAACCTGGTCACCATGCCACCTGAAGGCATGGCCTCAGGACCCTCCCCCAGGCATGGGGGGGCAGAAGCCCCTCCCAGGGAACCCCTCTACCACTGGAAGGGGAACTAGGTTCTTGGGGCCTCTGGCCCAAACTTATCCCATACACTCTCAGGTGCAGCTGAAGACCCACACCCCAGGTCCTGGCAAGGGGGCCCAGCCACTAGGCTACCCTGTCATCAGTGGGAACTGCTCACACATATGTACAAGCAATGCGACTGGTGGTGACACAAGAAGACTGGTGTGTCTGAGGAAATTGCCTGTATGACTACTTGCTGGTGAAACAGAAGTTTGCTTGGGGGTGGGGGGAGACAGAAACCAATGCAATTTGGACCTTACCAATGGGCCATGGCCAAGTGCCTCAGACTTGAAAAAGAACTCCCACTCACCTGCAGCTGACTGGGGTCCCCAGCTTGCCAAAGGGATGTAAGATGCCACTTTCCTGTCATGCTTTTCAGTTAAGGCATTTGTTAAAACTTGTCAGGGAATAAACTGCTTTTGTTTAACAGATATCTTGTTAGCGTGTTTTGTACTCAGAGAACCCAGTGTTGAATGTGAGATAACTTTTGACTGCAACATCAGGGTAGAAACCTGTGACAGAACATGGACCTAGCATCCTTACCATTGGACTGCCCTCCTTTTTAGGGACCCTCTCAGAAAGGAAGTAATGGGACTGCTGAATAGCACCTTAAGAATTACTGGTATCAAAACCATATTGGGGTCAATGATCATAACTGACAACAGTACTTCAGATATCTCTAAAGGTTATAATCAGTCAAGACAGTCAGAGCAGTGTCCATTCTATAGTCAAGGCTAAAATCAAACAGAAGAAGCTCAGACATCTACAGATTCAAGACACTGCTGGAATTTTCTACCTGTAACAGCCTAAATATTTTTTTCCAAAAAAGAGGAAATTAAAGAAAGGGAGATGGCACTTTGGGAGGTGGTTGAATGAGCAAGAGTTGCTAAATGTTCCTTCCTTATAGAAGCTAGAACCTTTCCATCCTGCAGAGAAATATGGATTCCAGTAATGACAACTGCTTCCTTCCTGGCTTGTATCAGCACTGCTACAATTCAGTGAGCAACCGTGTGCTGAAACTCAATCAGAGGAAGGAAACTCTACTACAAAAACAAGCATCTTGGTGTAAATTCAAGCTTACACATACACAACATTTGAAAATTCCCGACAGTGAGAAATATGCGTTGCTATTACACAATGTGCACCCAAGTTACACTATTCAGGCTGCTGTCCATCAGAACTGTTCTGCTGATCAGAACTGTAAGAATCCTGCCTACCTTAGGCCTTATCTACATTGGAAAGAGTTTGTTGATAAAGGGGAAGTAGTGGATGTGGTATACCTAGACTTTAGTAAAGCATTTGACACAGTATCACATGGCTTTCCTATCAGTAAATTAGGGTCATGCAACCTACATGGGGTTACTAGCAGGTGGGTGCATAACTGGCTGGATAACCATTCACAGAGAGTAGATGTTGATGGTACACAGTCAGACTGCAAGGGAATAACAAGTGGGGTTCTGCAGGGGCCAGTGGGGGGACAGTTCAATATCTTCATAAATGACTTAGATAATGGCACAGAGCAGGGGTCTGCAACCAAAATAACGAGAAGAGCCATTTGTGAAAATGCAGTTACAAAATCAATACATGTGAATGCAAGACAGTCCTTAACATATAACATCAACCCCTACTTTTTGTCACCCCATTTGACGGCCAGTGCACACACAATTGTAGAAAAATCCTCTTCTGAGGTGATTTATATGTCCCTGTCCATGAGCCGTGGTGTCTGTGTGGTTGCCCTGCATCCTGACCAAACAGCCCTTAAGCTAAGCATTTAAAATTTATAATCTGCTTTACCAGCAGTGGTGACATATTTCCCTCACAAACCACATCAAAATTAGATACATTGAAAAATATATTTACTGTTAAAATGGTGTTTAGATACACAAAATGGCCGCTGGAAAATGACAGTTAGAGAATGACAGTTGCAATTAATATTCGGCGGGCTATGAATATGTATGAAGTTATGGTTTGAAAGGTTTCAAACTGATTGGTTAATTTAGAATCCTTATACATGTGTAGTAGTCAAATGCCCCTTTGATACATTGTGGCACTGAGGAGGACCTAGCAGGCAGAAGTTGTCAAACAGGTCCACCCAGACAGCTTATATTCAGGAGAGCAGCCCTGCTTGGGGCATTCCGGACCAGACCTCGGAGGAGAGCAGAAGAAGAAAGAAGACTACAGAGAAAGACTGAGCTAAGAGCTGGACTGAGCCTGTAGCCGAACATCGCTGGCAGAAGAGCCGAAGCTGACCTGCGTGTCAGTCATCGCTCGCTAGCCGCCGTGGGCCGAAGAAGAACAGAAGAGTTCCAGCCAGAAGACCAGAAGAGCTCCAGCCTACAAAGAGCGAAAAATCACTAGTAAGGCTCCGGTTCTTTTATCCGGAGGGTTTGCCCGGCAGACCGCACTGCCCAAACAACGGTGCCCTGCACGGGGAAACCGCAGCAGCGACCCTGCCCTTCCAGTCACCGACCCTAGCTCAGGCCGGTGTCTGAAATATCACGGTCGTTCCTAAAAAAACACAGGAGGTTTTTGTTAACCAAGCCGGTTTTTCCTCCTGGCTCTCTTTTTCTTTCTCCTTTACTATCTGACCTGACGCGGCTGCCGTACAAGCGCGCCATGAGGGTCATAACTTCCTAGCTCGAAGAGAACTACAGGCCCAGCGCCTGGATTACAGAGCAGGAATAAGGAGGTATTGGTGCTCTGGGTTTAAGGCTAATATAAGTAATTAGGTGAGCAGTTAATGTTTTTATATAGTTTTGTAACAGAAAGTGGATTGGGACTTTCCCAAATCCATGATTTGCGTCTTATATTTTGTACTCCTTGTCTCTTTGTAAAGGCACAGGAGGCCAATGCTATTGGTCTAGCCTAAAACTATTACATGCACACAGAAGGGTAGTTAGGCAAACTGCTTTATAATTATAATCCAGAGCTATAAACTCCCCCCTATTTAGGAGGGTAGAGCGGTCAGGGATAACCCTATAAAGGGAAAACCCTGGCATTCTTAGTAACCCTTTAAGGGTAATGAAGGTCTGCAATAAAGGGCTACCATAACAAGGTGGTCGAAATAGGCAGTACCATTTTTGAGGGGATAACCTTTAACTAGGAAAACCCCACCATTTAACTAAGGGGATAACCTCTCAGAAGGAAACCCCGCATATACTGGGCTCTCCCCTGCTTGGCCAGCAGGGCAACCCACTTAACTAGAGAATTGACCTAGCTTAGTGCAGGCAAATTCTTATTCTAAGTAAGATCTGCTCCCCGCGGTAGTTGGCCAAGGGTTGAGCGACCTGGTGAACCTCAGGAAGATCCAGGAATAAATAAATACAATATTCAGCTCTGAAGTTAATCTTTCCATTTTACAGCACGCATCGAAGGCTGCACGGCCCGTCCCGGAAGCGCAGTAAGTAGCTAAAGGGTTAGATAGCAGTGCTGTTATAGCAGTTACCTATTGTTTAAGGCTATAAGCCAATTAGTATTCAAATCCTGTGCTTATTTCAGAAAAACAAGGGTCCACATATCTTGTGCTACTTAGCTTACCATAATCCATACTTTTGTGTTATAAAGTAAACCCTTTCTCCCTGTTTGAACCTGACACCTTGTCTGTATTTCTTCCTTGGGTAAACACACCGTAGCAGCGCAGTTCACACACCCTGAAACCCCGTTGTGACTAGACCCACCGTAAACGGCGAGCAGGGTCGCGGGGTAAAATCCTGGGAGCATTGGAAAGGACTTAGTTTTAGTCCAGTCCATTGCTCTGGTGTGACTGACTTAGCCTAATCAATATTCAAATTTATTCTTACGTCACTCACATCCTTGATAACAATGATTTGTTCCAGTTAGAAAGTTGTTACCTCCATCTCTGAGCTTTACCCACCTCAGCACCCAAATCCACACCCTATCCCCGAAGCTCTACCCACCATCCTGCAAACCTGATCCCCACCACCAGGCTTAACCCTTCTCACCCTCAAGCCACCCCCTATACCCAGGCTTAACCCCTTTCAGCCTCAAGCCTGCCCTCCCCATCTCCAGGATTAATCTGCCTCAGATGATGATGCTTCTCCACAGCTGCCACCACTGCTGCCTCCCCCACTTCCTGTTCTCCCCCCCCCACCTCCTCCTTCTCAGTGGGGCTGTGCAGCTCCGGCAGGGGCAGGCTCGGACGCCCCTCCCCCCAGCTCTCCTGTGGGCTTAGCACCTCCCCCATGTGCAGCACAGGCACCTCCCTGCCCTGCCAGCTTTCTCTTCTGGGGGCTCCCTGCCACAGCTGACTGCTCAGTGGCTCTGGAGGCTGCTGCCAATTAAACAAAAAACCTAAATTCAGTTGGTTTAATGGCAGGCAACTGAATGGGTTTTTTTTGTATAAGCAGCAGCAGCCTCCAGAGCTGAAAAATGAGCCAGTGGTGGCAGCACTCAGAGCCGCAGGTGGCTCCTTAAAAAGCCACATGGGTCTCCAGAGCTGCAGGTTGCCCACCCCTGGAGAGTACACTTATCATGGTTGCAGATGATACCAAGTTGGGAGGGGCTGCAGTTGGTTTGGAGGACTGGGTCAGAATTCGAAAGGATCTAGACAAACTGGAGAAATGGTCGGAGGCAAAAAGGATGAACTTCAGTAAGGAAAAATGCAAAGTACTGCACTTAGAGAGTGCATCCCAAGTACTTCCCATAAAAAATGGGAAGGTACTCCCTAGAAAGGAGTACTGAAGAAAGAGATCTAGGGGTCATAGTGCACCACAAGCTGAGTATGAGTCAAGAATGTGACCTTGTTGCAAAAAAAAGCAAACATGATTCTAGGATGCATTAACAGGAATGTTGTGAGCAAGACTCGAGAAGTAATTCTTCTGCTCTCCACAGGACTGATGAGGCCTCAGCTGGAGTACTGTGGCCAGTTCTGGACCCCACATTTTAGGAAGCATGTGGAGACATTGGAAAGAGTCCAGAGAAGAGCAACTAAAATGATTAAAGGTCTGGAAAATGACCTATGAGAGAAGATTTAAAAAATTGGCTTTGTTTATTTTTGAAAAGAGAAGGCCGAGAGGGCACAGGGTAGCAGCTTTCAAGTACCTAAATGGTGTTATAAGGAGGAGGGGAAAAAAAATTCTCCTTAGCCTCTGAAAATAGGGCAAGAAGCAATAGGCTTAAATTGCAGTAAGAAAGGTTTAGACTGGACATTAGAAAAATTTCCTATCTGTCAGGGTGGAATAAATTGCCGAGATGGTTGTGGTTGCAGAATGTCTATCATTGGAGATATTTAAGAACAGGTTAGATAAATACCCAACAGGGATGATACAGATGGTGCTTGGTCCCACATCGAGGGCAGGAAACTAGACTTAGTGAACTCCTGAGGTCTCTTCCCATTCTAGTATTCTATGATTCCATGATAGAACCATACTGGTATAGATATACCAGTAAACCCTGCTAGTGTAGAAGAGTTCTTTTGCCAATATATTTTTTGCAGCAGCGTGCTGATCAAACTATGTTATCTTGATAAAAATACTGTGTGTGTTTATTCTTATTTTTTGTTGGTATGCCATGTGTGTACGTAGTGCTGTCTGAACCAGGACTTTTGATGACATAGCTATGTTGCTTAGGAGTCCTCTAGCACCTTAAAGACTAACAACTTTATTTATGAGATAATGAGCTTTCGTGGATAAGACAATGATGAAGTGGGTCTTACCCACAAAAGCTCATTACCTTATAAATAAAACTGTTAGTCTTTAAGGTGCTACAGGACTGCTTTTTTGTGATGCTATAAGCTAACATGGCTACCTCTCTCAAACATGGTTAGGATTGAGATTTTTTTCCTAAGCCCAACCAACACAGCTATGCTGGGAAAACTTTCCAGGTGTAGGACAGGCATTAGAAATGATTTCTTTCCTGTGCAAAAATGTAGCAATACAAGATTACATTTGATTTGGGAAAACTATGGTTTGAAATTGAATCAGGACATTAGCATGAGCAATAGGACCAAAGCATGAGACCAAAAATTATACTATGAGAAAAAAGAGGAGCTGTGTTTAATCCGTAGTAACCAGTTGTAGTACCAGTGCTATCTTAAAAGGCTTAGTCTGAAATAATAGGAAAAAACCACAATTAAATCAGAGTCGGATGCAGTAAATAATTGGCTATACAAGAAACTGATTCATCTGGCCTCAGCTAAAGCCTGATAATTAGCAATGATATCACTTGTTTCTTAAGAGCTATAAAACTAGACACAGGGTTCATTACTAATACCTGACTGACCATACTGCAACTGTCCAATATGGGTCTAAGTATCTCTGGGTTTAGTTTGTTTGTAGGGATATTGACCAAATGCTTATAAATATTTTGTGACTGTTTGGCTACATCTACACTAGCCCGAGACTTCGAAATGACCACGCAAATGACCATTTGGAAGTTTACTAATGAAGCGCTGAAATGCATATTCAGCGCTTCATTAGCATGCGGGCGGCCGCAGCACTTCGAATTTGACACGCCTCGCCGCTGCGCGGCTAGTCCCGACGGGGCTCCTTTTTGAAAGGACCCCGCCTACTTCGAAGTCCAGAATAAGGGGACTTCGAAGTAGGTGGGGTCCTTTCGAAAAGGAGCCCCGTCAGGATGAGCTGCACGGCAGCGAGGCGCGTCAATTTCGAAGTGCCGCAGCCGCCCACATGCTAATGAAGCGCTGAATATGCATTTCAGCGCTTCATTAGTAAACTTCAAAATGGCCATTTGCGTGGCCATTTCGAAGTTTGGGGCTAGTGTAGACATGGCCTTTGAGTTCAGTAAATCACTTATTATTTAAGCTTCTTAAGCATTTTTAAGCATTTGGCCTTTGGATTTAATAAAGGAATTTATTATTAAATTAGTGTCATAATAATACACTGCATAAATAATAATTGCAAGAAGTGCCATGACCCAGAAATTGAGATTAGCTGAGTAACAATACCCAATAGGCCTCTTGTTTACAGAATCAGATTAACTGGAATTTTGGTGTGCTAGGCGTGCAGTGACACACATAGTAGAACTCAGTATGAGTGAGATGAGGTTTTCTTGTCCACTTTTTTAAAATCTAAAAGGGCTTGAGCATAATTTTTCCTAGATTTTAAAAGTCCTCTTTCAGGATCTATGTAAAGGTTATTTTAGCCAAATTCAGATCAAATAAATTCATCTGTAAAATAGAAATAAAACTCCTGTGGATGTTTAAAACATTTTAAACATTAAAATATTTAAAATTTAAAAAATATGGGGAATGGAGGCTGAGGAGAGAAATGGCACTAAACAGAGGGAATGATAGTTGTTGGTCAGGTTTGGAGGACAAGTATGTAAGAGGAATACTGGTGGGTATTAAGGGACGCAGTTCAGCATCTTTACCACAAGATGGCACAGAACATAATTTTTTTCAAAAGCCCGGAAGAAACTTCTCAAGGGCAAAACCAGATTAGAATTTACATCAAGACCAATATATAAATGATTTACTGATTTACTTATATGTACGCATGTGAACATACACAGTGCCTCTAAGCAAAGCTGTTGGTCTGAACTTTATTTCCCATATATGCTGAAATGAATCGGATACAAGAGAGACTTTCAGCATTCACTAGTTTGTCTAGCGCTGCATAGTTAAATTATATATACCCATTACAACAAATAGATGGGGTTGGATGAAAATCTGGATAGAAGCATGTAAGTAGTGTGAGTGGGAGGGTAGGAAGCTGGATGGCATCTTGGATGAGAGAAAGGTGGAAGGGTTTAATGAGTGGCAAACAGCCCAGCAGGGAAAGAGCGTGGATGAAGCTGGGCAGGAAGAAGAGTGGATCATATTTTGTGAGTTGGGAGAGAGACTTAATAGCTGGCTAGCAGAATTAACAGACAGAAGACTAGGAAGAGAACTGGATGGGCAAATAGTACATTGGGGCTGTGTCTACACCACAGTGATTCTTTAAAAGATGTGCTTATGGAAGAGATCCTCCAAGTAAACTTCTTGCAAAAGATCACATCCACACACAAAAAAAGAGATAGAAAAATCAGTCTGCTCTTTCGACAGACAGCATCCACACAGCCCCTGCTCTTTTGAAAGAACAGGCCAGAGATCAAAAAATCCGGCACCATGAGGACTGCTCTTTCAAGAGAAGGGCCTGCAGAGTGTCTACACAAGCTCATTTTTGAAAGACCCTTTTGGAAAAAGGCGCTCTTCCTCATCGGGGAGAGGAACAGGGCCGCCTGAGAAAGGGGCCATGTTCTTTCAATTTCAGATTGAAAGAGCACATTTTGTGTGTAGACACTCCATGGTTTTTTTCAAAAAAGGAACAGCATTTCTGAAAAAACTTGCTAGTGTAGATGCAGCCTGGATATGTGGCAAACAGGACTGGATGAGAAGCGATAGAAAACTGGAGAAGGTGCTAGGTCAGTGGTTCTCAAACTTTCGTGTTGGTGACCTCTTTCACAAGCCTCTGAGTACAACACACACCCGTCATAAATTAACACGTTTATTACAGTATTTCCAGTCCCATACATTCAAAAACCATAGGATTTGCCCTCAAAGAATCACAGGCATTTACTTAAATAATACATGCTGAACTCATTTTGTCTTCCAATTTCTGAGCCTCTGGGGTGTACTTGGAACACATTTGCAAGCTTTTCTCCACTACCCTGGGGGCCTTTTAGAGGAAATATATCTTTTAACACTGAAAATTGAGATTCTTACCTGGAGTTTTGAGACAAACATCTAATACTCTGGGACTTGGAAGCAGACCTGGATTAATCCTTGTGCTCTTGCACAGAGTCCATCTCAGAGCAGTGTGAAGAAGGCAGTAGACTGGGAGGTGGGGGAGGGAACCTACCCACCAGATACGAATGCGTGGTGACAGACAATATCAGAGTGGCGCTTGTGACATGGTGGGTGGGGTTGCAGGCCCTTTCAGGGTTGGCCTGGCTGCTTCTCGCTTGTCACAGTGGAGAGGGAGCCAGCCAAATCTGAGTGAATGAAATGGTGTTATAACCTGGCAGTACTACTCACTCAAATGTGACCAGGGCTATGTGAGTGCAGTGCAGGTGATGGAAACAAGTGGAGCCACTAGTTAGCCAGGGTAGGGTGGAGCATCCCTAAACTAGAAAAAGGAATGGAGCACTGAGCCACGGGGTCATAAGTGGATAGCCAGGAATATCCTGGGAGAGGTGAGTGGGGACAAGGGGGAAGATTGTGGGGCTATGGGGTTAGTGGGGAGTGACGTGTAGGGGTCTGCAATGACATGGGAAGGTGCTGGGGGGGAGTGGGAAATACTAGGGGCTGTGACTAGAGGAGCTGATTTGTTGGGGGCTGTGGTGAGAGGGAGATATGTCAGAGCTGCTGGGAGGGCTCATGCAGGGTTGTTGGGGTGTACGTGGCATGATAGAGGCATTTAGGCAATCTGTGTGAGACGGGGTGTGCAGGGGCGAGAATGCTTTTCCCCATGAGCAGATCCTATTCATGTTGCAAAGGGATGGCAGCAGCTGGAGCAGAACTAGATCAGGGCCACAGCAACACTCAGATTTAGACCAGACACCCTTCTGTCATCACTAGTAGGCCAGTGGGCCACATCTGAAAGAAGGTGGGGGAGGGCACAAACTCCTTACTGCACAGGGCCCCAAAATTCCTTTCATCTGGCTCTCACAGGTGATTCTGGCTGTCATCACCAGTGAGAACAGATGCAGGAGTCATTACTCTCAATCCACACACCCTATGATCTTCAGGGAGTCAGTGTGAGAAGCTGGGAGAGGCAAAAAGAGATGGAAAGGTTGCAGGTGGAGAAGGTGAGTGAGAAGCCTACGGAGACTGGTAGGCTTCAAAAAAAGAGGCCACTTTCTGTAGTGCTGAGACGTAGGCGGCAGGAGCTAAGGGAGTTGCAGCCTCTTGTGACTCATTCCGAACCAGAAGTAACTGGAATATATGGGTATGTCTCTCCTGTGATCCATGGTGTAACTGTACCTTGGACAGACACACCTGCAGTAGTACAGCTAAAAACAGCAGTGCAGATATGTCGATCCAGGCTTCAGCCAGGGCTATATAAACATGTCCTCGGTACTTAGTCACATTGCTAGCATGCACTGAAGTCCACACTGCCACACCTCCACTGCCATTTTAACCATGAGTAAACCTGCCGTCACACCTCATATTGCAATGGAGTCATATACAATGGCTCCATGGCTCAGCTGAAACAGGACATAAGCCTTGTTTGCACAAGCTGCCACAGCAATTTAGGACTGGCTCTGATAAGTGGCCATCTATATATCAGGTTAATCAGGATATCTAGGGCCTACAATTCTTTTTTAAAAACTGAAAGGGAAAATTATTTTTGTCAAATATAACTTGCACGGTTGAAACTCAAAACACCAACAGCATAGTGCACGCAAATTTGAAAGTTTCAAAGTCTAAGGGCCTGAACCTGAATTCCTTGGTTGCTTGGATGTTCCACTAATGTCTATGGGCTTAGTCTCAGACTTCATCTCCTAAAAGAAGCAGCACCGCAGCAGAAGCCTGGAGGGCCTAAATTCTCCTGGCTATCTCCAGCACAGAATTGCTGTAGCACTTAGCTCTCCTGCCCCTGTCATTCCCCATTTTGCAATGGGCAAAGAGCAAAGCAGTTCTGGGTGTACTTGAAGGTGATGCAACTTGATGTCTAGCAGAATATTTGATTCTCCTCAAATAAGCCAAGCAGGGAACCCCTAATACATGCAAAATATATCAATAGTGAAAGCAAATGCTGTCAAAAATAAAACAATAGTAAAGCAAGTGTTCTGTAATCAGAAAAATGCTGTGGGCTGGATCATTCCCTTCCCATGCAGGAAATTGCGGGAACAGAAATTTCCATGTTATTCCATTGGCCTAGCAGCAGCTTCCCCATTTATGAGTCTCAGGACCTACTCTCTAATCTGATCTACTCTCAAACCCAGAGGATCCACAGGAGGTTAGTGCCACAGGGTTTACCTACATGAACTATTCCTGGCCATGGTTGCCCCCCAAATCCCTGGAGGGACACAACAGAAAGACAACACAGCCCAGGTTGTATAAAGTTTTCTTGCTAATGTTTGTGGGAGGGGGCATAGACACATGACCCAACCAGTCTTCATCTATTGTCCCAAAGCAGACTAGAGACCCGTTGATGGGTCTCTGAGGACTAATGAAGACCCATTGAAGCAGATGACCATCTCCCTCCACATGGGAGGGAAGATCTGCACATGGGCCGTGTTTACACTAGGGGAAAACTTTGACATGGCCATACTAATGGCCAAATTGGTGAATACTAATGAGGTGCTGAAATGATAAGAATAAGGGGATTTCAACATTTGCAGGATCCTTTCGATAAGGACTCCCATGCAGACAAGCCGTGCATGAGTGAAATGTGGCATTTTTGAAGTGCCGCGGCCAGCAGCATGCTAATGGTGCACTGAATATTCATTTCAGTGCCTCGTTAGTATTCTCCGATTTGGCCATTAGCATGGCTATTTCGAAGTTTTTCCCTAGTGTAGACATAGCCATGGAGTATCTGCACACATATTTGGGACTAAGGTAAGAAAACCACAGAGTGTCAGAAAGGATGAAATACCATTGCAAAGTGCCTGTGTAAGTTCCCCCTATCTGCCACAAGATGGTGCAGAAACATAAAATGTATTATGAGACTGGAAGACTAAAATGCAAGAGAATTTCCATCAGGTGTACTGTAAGGGAAAATTTGAAAGACTTTTCTAAGAAAATAATATAGGCACAATGGTACAAAGCAAAGCCGTTTCCCTAAGCTTCATTTGAGATACATAATTTACAGACCCATAATTAGCAACACTTATTAATCTGTTTAATATTAACTGTTTAAATTATATATCATACTGAATTGCTTAGTTCAATAAACAAGGAAGTTGAAAAAGAAAGGTACAGCCTTTAATTTAATCTGGCCAATTAGTTAAGCAATAACAGTATCACCCCACTACACCCTCCAGAAAACAGATCTAAAATATAACAAAACAAACTTCACCTTGCTGCATGTTTAATAAGTTGTTTTGTACAACATTTCCAGTTGCACTAATTCAGGTACCTGATATTTGTGTTTTTGTTTATTTTTTAAAAAGTCTCTTAGTTACATTTTTATAATCCAGACAAGCTATATGGAAGGCTTTGCATAATTTAGAAGCCCGTAAACTTTTTGTTCTTTCATATACATATCAGGTTGCATGAATTCTCATAGAATCTTTATTTTTAAAAAAATACTGTCTGATATGTACTCATGCCAACCTTTTGGAGGGTTTTAAACTCAGCTGTTTTACTGCCCGTGGCATAAAACACATTAGTGGAAATAATCTGAACAAAAATGATAGGTGGTTTCTTGTAATTGGCATAATTGTGTATGAAGCTAAACTCCCCCCTCCTTTTTTCCTGTAAAATACCAACTTAAAAAAATGTTGCAGGAGAGGGCAGAGAAATCTCCTGTGGAATACACTGAAATTATGTGGGGGCATGTCTCTTGGTCTCCAGAATCAGATTGAATGGAATGGCAGAAAAGGAAGAGGGATTTCACTGAAACTGGTGTAGTTCATCCAACTTTCAGGCTGGTGCTAAACCATTCTTGAAAGATGGACTTCCATTTCCACTTCACTGAAATACTTTGAAGAGCAAATATTTTGCTTTCGGGAATGCACCAGATACAGTAAATTAAATGAAAATGCCTTCTTTGGGAATGAAGGATTTCCCAAATCCCCCAATATGTGCCTTATTTCTGTCCAAACTCCCTCACCTCCATTCCAGCACAACACTGCTCCAAAGCAAATGCCCTAGGAGGTCTGAGCTTGTGGCTATGTTCTTTATCAGATATTTGAAGCACTGGCTCCCAGCCTATTCTTCCCCCTGTCCTTATAGTATAATGCTGCATGCCTGCTACTAGAAGCCATTTGGAACTAATCTGCAAAGATTGTTTAACGAGTTTGTGGTAGCGAGCACACCGGGGGAGAGAGAGAATGGAGAGGACACCAGCTTCTGTTCTACAGCAGGCTCGTCTTCTGTGCTACACCTATCCTATAAGGAAGAGAGGCAGCAGCAGCCCGCTCATGCGCAGTGGTGTTGTTTTTCACGAAGCTAGTCTTAAGTGAGCTGGCAGGCTGCAGCCAACCCGTCTTTGTACAGAGACCACAGAGCTGCGCGCAGCGTCTAGTGCTGTTACTTTTTAGTAATCCCAATGAAGTGTTTGTAGAGAATACACTGATCCTGCCGGCAAGCTTTTTGCATGGCGGAGTTATTGATCAGTGTTAAGTGAAGGTCCCATTTCATATGAGATCTTGACTTCTGCTGTTTTTTTCTTACAATATATTTTTATAGACTTTGTTACAAAACATGGTGCTGGGAAAGGTGAAGAGTTTGACAATAAGCTTTGACTGTCTCAATGACAGCAATGTCCCCGTCTATTCTAGTGGGGACACAGTCTCTGGAAGGGTCAATTTAGAAGTTACTGGGGAAATTAGAGTAAAATCCCTTAAAATTCATGCACGGGGACATGCAAAAGTACGCTGGACAGAATCTAGAAATGCTGGATCCAACACTGCCTACACACAGAATTACACTGAAGAAGTAGAATATTTCAACCACAAAGACATCTTAATTGGGCACGAAAGAGGTAAGTCATTTTATTATAACAACAATATTGTAGACAATCATTTTGGATACAAGAGTTTTTTATTACAACCTATTTATTTTTAATGTATAGTTATTAAAAGCCGGAGCATATACGGAAGTAAAAGTACAGTGCCACTTTTTGAGCGTTAGCTTATATAGACTTTTCCAATTAAAACTGTACTGAGATGCAGCTGCAAAGTGCCTACACACAAGACTTTCCAACTACCTGTCCTTAAACAGTCTCTTTCATGCGCACTTCCAATACATGTGGATTTCATTTTAATGTAAAAATACTATTTTCCTATGGAACTGATATACATTAAAAGGCTTTTGCTTCTCTTAAGATATTAAGAAAAACTGGAATCAGAAATCAGATACGTAAATGATTTAATCTTTGTAATCTCGTCATTAATTCTCTCAGTATTTATACCTAGAACTGTTTTTGATCTTCATGTAAACAATTCCAGTTTTCAAATTATGTATGATAACCCTAGAAGGATGGATAATTGTTGGCAGATAAAGGATTCCATGTGGTTTATTTTGACATATGCAGTCAGCATTCCACGTGTGGTTTTTTTCCCCTTGGCTTATAAAGTTAGTAAAATAAATTATGCTTGTTTTAAATACACCTTGTCAGTGAGACAGTTGTAAAGAAGTCTATCTGGAAGGCCATGTAGAGTCCATTATTGTATAACCAGACAACCCTTTCTAAGTTAAGGAGTTCTGCAACCTGCATTCAATGAAACCTCCTGTGTCGAGCCCCAATGAAAATGAAAAGTACTGTGGAAAAGGATCTGATTTAGGTTAGGAAAAAGCATTTTCAGGAGAGAAATGGATCTAAGGATCGTTCTTCTATTGTTTGAATGGTTATATAGTGGAAGTATAGACACTAAGCTTGTTTTTCTGAAGTTTCCACCCTTTGTTAGAAGCGGTTCAATCCTGTTTGGGACCAGTACTGGGGAGAGGGAGGGGGTGCTCATTCTCTCCTCGCAGCAGATTGGTTTACACGCGTCAGGTGACGGCGATGACTTAATTCCTAGCACAAGAAAATGATGTTAAGTTTATGTAATTTTCGGCTTGTCTCTTTTTTTTACATTAATATGCAGTAGTTTTGCTGCAGAGATGAATGCGCATTTCCCCTTTCCTTAAGATATATCAGTGGATAAGTTACATAGTGGATGCTGCACTGACTCTTAAGTTGAGTATTTTACAGTCATAAAAAAGGTTTCAGTTACTATGGTGGAAGGAAGTAGATAGAGCCTTATACGTAAAAGGATTTTTATTTTCCTATCGTGCAAACATTTCATCCATGCAAAGTGTATTTGTTTTCTCCCCTATATTTAGCCCAGAAACACACCCCCACCTATATCACAGGTGCAAAAATACATGCATCAGAGCAGGGCGCAGGAACAAATTCGGTCCAGCGGTTTCACTGGCTGTTTTAAGACTTTGCACGTGTATTTATCTTAAGCGTCTCTCCACTAGTCCCATTCACATATCTCTATTTGGACGGGAAACTGGTAGGGAAGGTGGAGTAGATTTGAAGCTTTCAAATGAGAAGCACTTGTAGATGAGCGCACTCTGGTGCAGTTTGTGCCTTCGCTTGTACTGTGAGCTTGTAGCAGCTCAGCCATCCGCTCCCTTTGCAGCACACGCAGAGCCTGCTGCTCCCGGGCGCTGATGCCGAATGGGAGAAAAAAAGGGAGTTTCAATGACTTAGCTCTGGCACTTCTCAGCCTAGCCTGGTAACAGAGGCCACGCCCAGTGTTCCCCCAGCCATTGGACTGGTGGGGTTTGTTAGCCTGTTGCTAAGGCGATGCCAGCCGCTCATTGGAGGGAGGCAATTCGGGCGGAGCGGGACAGGGCGGAGGAGGGGGAGAGGGGCTTCGCCACCTGGGCCGCAACGTGTGCTGTAAAGGGGGTGTGGGCGGCGGCCGCTCGCTCGGTGCTGCCTGGGTTGGCTCCTCTCCCCGCTGGCGGGACACAACCTGCACTCCCGGGAGCGTCTGGGGTCCGATCCTGTCTCCAGGGAGCGGAGAGGCTTGGCCGCTCCGCCCTGGACGCAGGCTCGGGCCCTCCGCCCGCCCGTCGCCCTGTTCCTGCAGCTGGGCGGAGGGTGGCAGATTCCCCCGGTTAGAGCCACTGGTCCCGGTGCCGGGCGGCTGGGTGGAGGCAGGATTGCGTGGAGAGCCTCTGTCCTGAGTCCCGTGCCCCGCGGGGCCAGGTCGGGGCAGGACAGCGCCCGGTGGTCCCGGCTTTAGAGGGGTACATGAGCCCGCCCTCGTGCGCTCTGTAGGTTAGCGATCGATGCCGGCGGCGGTGGGTACCTGGGCGGCCCACCGGGCCGGAGCCATGCGGCGTGACTAGCCACTGCCGGCAGCGTGGGAGGCGGAAGGCCCGGCGAGGGGCGGCTCCCCCGGCCTGCCACGCTGGGTTGCGCGCGGGGGAGGCGCTGCTGTAATGTATACTGTATGTATATGAGCGGCTGGCTGGTTGGGGAGCTGCTCGCGCCGGTTTAGGCCGGTCCTCTCCTGCTCCAGTCTGGTCTGTGATTGACAGCTCAGTACTTGTTTACCACAGTTCTGCTGCGGCGGCTCAATGGGAGTGCTGAGCTGGCAGAAAGGGGGAAAAGGAGAGAAACTTAAGGGCCAGAAACTGATTAAAAGCTAGCAAAGGATAAAGGCTGAAATGTCCTTGGGAAGAGCCTGGGTGCCCGGGCGGTGACACGGCATGCTGGAGATGTGCATAAATCTCCCGCAGTAGCTTTAGATGAGCTGATCCTGTCGCTGTCACACCTTCATAGAATTGCCTTGGTTAAGTGAAGTCTCGAGTGCAGCCACTTTGGGGGGCTGGATGGATAGATACGACCAAATATCTTAACAAAACAGATCCTTTTTCTGTTCCCCTTTTCAGCGGAGTGGGGGCTCTCAGTCAAACAGTGGTGAATAGAGATAAATCCACCCGCTCACATATTTGATTTATTGTTACCTTTTGCACTGAGGTGTTAATAGACTCCCCTAAAAATGGACAATTTGACTTTCTCAAGTTTAATATAGTTCACAATTAAATACCATTTGCTAGGACTTCAGACTAACCAGGGCGAAGAACAAGGAAGGTCAACTTATCTTGAACTGAGGAAAGTCCCTGATTTACCCTGAATACCTGTCTGATGCTCTCTGATGAGTTGGCTTGAAACAATGCTGACTATTTTGTAGTTGCTTCCACACATTTTGATGTTGCTGGTACTTTCCATGTTTCTTTTTACAGCACAGGATATTTTTTGCATCTAATTTCTGAAGTCTGTTGCTAGGTAGGAAATAAACAGGAGATGAATTGCTAAATTTAATCTTCTGGTGCAGACTCCATAGTCACTATAATTCGGGGTTGGTTTTTTAATATTACTAACCAATGTGATTTACAGTGCTACATGATTGCTTTTTTGTTTCAATTTCATTTACATCTCTAGAAATTCCATTGAAAAGTGATTACCATTATAGTTTTGTAATATTTATTTTTAGTTTGACTCTAGAATTGTAATAGTTATATCCAAGTCTATGTTCACGTCAGGATATTCACTATAAAAATTGTGGATAATATGTACATGGATTCTAAATGTGCTGTGTGTATTGAACAACCTTTTGTTTCACTGACTCCAAATAAATTTTATCTTTGTAAGAAATACCACCATTGAGAGTTCAGGTGTTAATTCCATAAAATACAAGCAAGAAACCCTATGTAATATATTTTGGTCTGTAAAATGGTTAAAAATTGTGTAACATATATATATTTTTTTCCTTTTCTAGATGATGACAATTCTGAAGAAGGCCTCAACACTATTCATTCAGGAAGGCACGAATATGCATTCAGCTTTGAGCTTCCACAGACGTAAGTGCCGTATGTAATACCAATGCCATACGAAATACATAGTTACAAAAATAAATGCTGTTATGAGAAAAAATCAGTTTCTCTATGCTAGTAGGCAGTGCACTAAAACATGCCACAAGGATATAGCCCTATTAAACTATTAAAGAGGTTGCTTTTATTCTTAGTGTAGACATTTTGAAAATTAGAGCTATTGATTGAAGGACAGGAATCTTTTCCTTTTGTGACCTGTTACAAGTGTAACGTGTGTCATTTAATCATCACATGCAATGTTTTGCTCCCTGTACAGTGGATAGAAAGACCAGTTGACCGCTGGACCTTGCAGTGTTGTTTGGTTTCCTTCTAGCTGACTCAATGTGCCACTTGAGCCAGGTAGATAAGCACAGTTAGTGAGAAGAAGAGAATATAATACTAATCTGGGTTTATTTGGAACAAATGTGATAAAGTGGGGATAGAGACCTTTTGAGCATTTAGACGAGTAAATGGGGCAAAGAGATGTATTCCAAAAAAGCAGAGTGAAAACAAGATGGATGGATAGCAAGGAACAGCATTAGGCCAAGCAATGTTATTACTTTAATAAAAATGTAATCAGGAGCTAAGGAAATAGAGCCTCTTAAAAAAGGCCGAAATATACATACAAATATAAAATCTGGTCATATATATGGAGGGGTTCAACATCTTGGGCTTAACTCAAATATCAGTGGATATTAAGTAATGACAGAGAGAGAGTAATTATAAGAGATCAGGAAGAACAGTAGCAGAGGAGGAGACAAATATCAAAATTACAGAAGTAATTGAGATAGGAAAATCTTGGCTAAATTCCATGAAAGATAGGATATTCTGTATTCCTTATTAAAACAAATAAAGTGCCTGATTATGAGAAATGCAGAGATCCTGCATTTCTCATTGGCTTTGATGGAAGTTGCAGATGTTCAGCATTGTTTAGGCTCGGTTGGACTACTGTGACACTACTGAGAATGCTATGACTAGAAACATATTCAGAAACAACACTCTACGAGTAGTCTGAAAATCAGCTGAGCATTCAGTTGAGAACCTCGTTTACCAATATCCTGAATGCTCTTGTGGCTGAAATCTGTCAGATTTTATTGTACAGACTCTGCTTGTGTTCTCACAAAATCCATGCATGCATCTGACGAAGTGGGTCTTCCCCAAGAAAGTTTATGCTCCAAAAAACTTAGTCTATAAGGTGCCACAGGACTCCTCGTTTTCACAAAATCCTGTTCTTATTTTGCCAAAAAAAAAGTTTTCCATTCTGTAATTGAGACTAGACTTGAGTAAACTGATGAGGAAGAATACATGATATAGATGAATATCCTGAGTAGTAGACTGGAGATCAAAACCAATGGTGCTATAGTTTGGAGATGTAGGAGATTGAGAGGGAAGAAGACAAATAGTATATACAAGGATTGGTAAAAGTCTTTTTTTCCCCTCTGCGTTAATGTCTTAAAAGCGACTTTGAAATAAGCTTTTGATGGAAAAACTAGAATGAGAGAAATAATAATGTAAGCCTGAACGCTAACTTAGTATAGCAAGTGGAAGGTGTGAAGATAGACTAAGAAATTATATAAACTCAGTGGTTAAGTGCTGCTAAATAGGGTTATGTTGAGAAACAGGACTGATGGATAAATTCATTAAATTTGGATTTTTAATACACTCATCCTTTATTAAACGAGTATTGTACTTCATGAGTACTCATTAAAATGAGGGACACACATACCTGCCTTTGCTCACTAGAGGAGTGAACTCCCCCTGCTAATACGAACCTTACTCCACTCACCGCAGCCTCAACCTGAAGCCCCACAGACCCAAACTGCAGCAGCCTGAACACCCTGCCTCCCCGTGGCCCCAACCTGCGGCAGCCTGAAACCCCGCTGGCCTTGCAGACCCAACCTGCAGCAGCCTGAACACCCCTGCTGGCTCCGCGGCCCCAGCCTGCCTCAGCCTGAAACCCCACCGGCCCTGCAGACCCAACCTGCAGGAGCTCGAACACCCCGCTGGCCCTGCAGGCCCAACCCGCAACAGCCTGAACCCCCGCCCACCGGCTTTGCGTCTCCAACCCGCTGCAGCCTGAACCCCCTCCCCCCACCCATCCCAAGGCCCCAACCTGCAGCAGCCTGAACACATACACCTGCCCCACAACCCAACTCGCAGCAGCCTGAACCCCTCCTTCTGGACCCAACCTACCGCAACCTTAATCCGCTCCCCCACCACAGGGGTCCAGCCTGCCACCAGGTTTTAACCCTCCCTCCCACTCATGGCCCCAGCCTGCCCACCGCCTTTACCCTTCCCCAGCATGCCCCCCCCGCCCCAACCCAAAGTTCACTTATCTTTCAAAAGCAGTGCCACATGCTGCCACTCAGCTGAGTTACGAGCACTTGGAACAAATCAGACTTTTACGTGTATTTTAATGGGAATTTAGTGTTTCTCTTACAAGTTTTTGCCTACAAGCAGAAATTTGGGAACCAGTTGAGCTTGTATAGCAAGGGATGAGTGTAGTACTAAGAGAAGTAAGTGCATTTTTCAGATGTGCAGATAAAGGTGTAAAACCAAGCTGGAAGAAAGTACCTGAGGACTTCATAAGGCTGTGTTTAACTCCTCTTTTCTGTGTGAAGTTCTAGGACATGTCCCCATAGTCTGCACCACTTCCCACATCTTTCATTGGCTGGGAGCGATGAACTGTGGCCACTAGGAGCTGCGAGAAGCTCTGTCTGCAGATGTTCGATGTAGACAAACTGTGTTCCAGCCTGCCGTGGATTACCCTGATGGGCTGAGAGCCAAAGATGGCTGACCCCTGTCTTAGGATATACTGCAGACATATAAAAGTACAATGCAGAAATCATCAGAATAATTCAGATTTGAGGTCCTTAGTTATTTTACAGTGTAGAATGAGTGTGGGGATTGGTAAGGTAGCTTTTTGGATTGTCTAAACTACACTGTGTTGAGCTCTAGGCAACTACTAGGCCAGGAGGAATTGGACACTATGGAAACGGAGAGATAATTTAACTGTACTCAGAATAGTTAATCTAGAAACTAGAACTGTCACAGACAGTGATAACAATTATTTTAATTTTAAAACGGTTATCGTTACTTTGTCTTAGAACTTTATATATTTCAGATTTAAAAGTAGCCTTTTGCAAGTTTAAAGGGAATATGTATCCTGACGGCATGTTCCAGCAAAATTCCTGTGGTAATAGTGAAAATTTTGACATAACTATATGATGAATTAAAATTAAACTACATAGATTTTTTTTTTTCCAAACTTAATCCCTTTTGAAATATGGAAAAGTTTGCAAATAACTTTGTTGCATATTCAAGCATAAACAGTTCAATACAACTTACTGATACTTACTTTGATCAGCTACCTGTATCTCTGTTTGAAAGAGAGGATAAAGACTTACTCAGTTTTGACCTTTGTGTCCTGCACAGACCACTTGCTACCTCATTCGAAGGCAGACATGGCAGTGTGCGCTATTGGGTGAAAGCCGAATTGCACAGGCCTTGGCTTTTACCAGTAAAATTAAAGAAGGAATTTACAGTCTTTGAACATATAGATATCAACACTCCTTCATTACTGGTAAGAATTGACAGAATTACTAATTGTTTGTTTTTTGGCATAACCAAAAAAAAAATCAAAATCCTCAATTTTTACTAATATGCTCTTTAAACTGCAGCTATACTTCAAATACCACATTTGAACTATTCAGAATAGCTGACATTTTGAAAGCTAACTTCAAGTATTTGGAGTTGTTTATCTTTAAATTACCTATATTTAATTTCAGCTGTGAACTGAATACATGATAAACTATCAAATCTCTCTTTCAAGAGAAAATTGTATTATCAATTTTTAATAAAGAATAATTTGGTTTCCTGAGAAGTGTTACTCTTGTGAATCTTTCCACAATAGACTGCGAACTGACACATGCAAAGTAAAAGTGTGCTACAGTGCATTATTCATAACTTCAGTATGCATATTGTCTACCAGCGGGGAGAAATTATCACACTTCTGAAGAATATTTACTTTAAATTTTATTTCACTTTAGACATCTCATTAAGATCTGAGAGGTTTTCTCATTTCAATGTGGCCTAAAATCCTTTCCCACGCCACCTCCCCCTTTGCTCAAATGGCAAATGTGGGCAGAAAATAAAGTCCATTGAAATCAGTTTCTTTTGTGGATGGATTGGAAAAAAATGGATTTTTCTTAGATGACTTGGTGCTCATCCAAGCTCCACTGAGTACAGTGGAGTGATTTCTGTTGAATTTGGTGGGCTTTTGTTCAGGCCTTTAACCATGGTCTCATATAATGCAACAACAGAAATACCATTGACTTAGATGGAAATGGCAGTAGGATCAGTGTGAAGGGAAAGGTAATGCTAATATTCAAGATTTAAAATAGTCAGGGTTTGGTTTTAATTCTTTATATTCATGTAAAATGGAATGTGGAACAGTGTCTTAATTACAGATTATTAAGTGGAAACTTTACCTTGACAGCAGGTTCTGGATATAGGGGCTAAAAAGCCACTGTTGTGTATACAGTAATTTCAAATTTAAATTTAGGTTAGAGTTGAGGATGAGCATGACTTGGGGTAGGTTTTTGGTTAATTGCCACCGCAAGTGCTGCAATGGCATTAAGATAGAAATTGCTTGTTTTATTTTGATAATGCGTTAAACTGAACTAGCCTATTCTCATGAGTAAGAACATGCAGCCGGAGTTGTTTATTCCTCTGTGTTGATGTAAAGATCTGTAGAACTATTTTTGTTCTGCACTGAACCCAAACTTAATCCTGGGTGTCTATTGTTCTTTGCAGTCACCCCAAGCAGGCACAAAAGAAAAGACTCTCTGTTGTTGGTTTTGTACCTCAGGCCCGATATCCTTAAGTGCCAAAATAGAAAGGAAGGGCTACACCCCAGGTATGTAACAGACGAGTTATAGGAAAAAAATAATTATTTTTTCTAAGTACCCTTTATCATGTATGGCCTTATATAAATAAGTACTTGTGAGTATGCTGTTAATCAAAATAGACTAAGTGGTAGCTGTCTTCAAGCTTGTTACAGTACATAAACAGCATATTTTGTTATATTTCCTTATGTTTTGCATGATTCTGTTGAACTCATTGGGTCTGTTGCCAGTAAATTCAGTAAGAGCAGCATCTGGCCCATTGTAACTGTGTTTGGATTGCTGAGAGTGTTATTGCGTTCCTGTGTAATAATACAGAAACAATATGAATTTCTCTTTTCTTCCAGGTGAATCAATTCAGATCTTTGCTGAGATTGAAAACTGCTCTTCCCGCATGGTGGTGCCAAAGGCAGCCATTTACCAAACACAGGCATTCTATGCCAAAGGAAAAATGAAGGAAGTAAAACAGCTTGTTGCCAACTTGCGTGGAGAATCCCTGTCCTCTGGGAAGACGGAGACCTGGAATGGCAAACAGTTGAAAATCCCTCCTGTTTCCCCATCTATCCTTGACTGTAGTATAATCCGTGTAGAATACTCACTAATGGTAAGTAAAATGCTCATTGTCCCAAAGCACATTTCTGAATCACTTTTATGAAGACACATACCCAAGTTTGAAATAAACTTAATATTTTTCTCTAGTAAACCTACGTATCTTCAGCAGTAAATCCTCACTGCATTATAGTGAATAGTTGCAAGTGCACATCACAACAGGAAATTTACTAAGGGTGATTGGTTTGAACCATGGCAAATTTTTAACCTATATACTTATCAGCGATCAGATATATAATGTAAGCAGAACACTTGTGAAGCTGGGCTCTAATGCTCAGAGCTAATGACTCTTCAGCTTCCATTTATTTTGGTTGAATCGAGCTGGAGGAGGAACAGAAGCAATCCCATGTGGATCTTAGATCTGCATGTAGCTCGTTACGTCCGACAAAGAGCTCACACTGCATACCAAAGACAGCTGTTCCAGCATTTAATCATAGCCTTTTTGTCACTTCCTAGGTGTATGTTGATATTCCTGGAGCAATGGATTTGTTCCTTAATTTACCACTTGTCATTGGTACTATTCCGCTACATCCATTTGGCAGCAGGACATCAAGTGTAAGCAGCCAGTGTAGCATGAACATGAACTGGCTTGGTCTGACACTGCATGAGAGACTTGAAGGTAATTTGACAATACAACTCCTAAGCGATTCACTGGTCTTTTGATTTTTAGCATGATAAACATTTGACTGATTCATTAGGACCCAGATAATATACTCCTATGATAAATGTGACAGGACAGAAGGAAATCAAGGTTTACACCTTAGTGAGATTTCCTCCACATCTCATACAGTTAGAGTTCCTTTTTCTCTCCCCCTCAATCCAGAAAGGCAGTTGGGTCCTGTCTGCCCCAGCACCTGGCAGGTTCCATGGAATAGTGCATAGGATGCATGGAAGGATAGGGCCATCTGTGTGGCATTTGAGTACTTCTGTCTCAGACAGTGCATCTCTGCTGCCACGGTGACACCATGTTTCTTGGTAATAGATGTTTTGGTGAAAGGTAACTGTCTATGTTGCCTTTTTATGGGTATTTCCCACTTCATTGGAGGTGGGTGGAGGTTGGAGGGAAACATTTATATCCATCCCTTTTTCATCCTTTGGTCTACGTGGTCTTCAGACCAGCTCCCTATATGAATCCTAGGTCACAGGGCTCCTTTGTGTGATCCAGGGGAATGCAAGGTGGCCCTCCCATCTACAGAACATGTATGTTTCCTGTTCGGATTTTACAGAGGCAGTCAAGCCAAAGTAGATAAGTTTATACTAAGGTGTGGAGAATTTTTTTATGGACTGTTTCTGCACACAAAACCATTTGAATATTTGTTGCTGAACATTTCTGTCTAGTGAAAATTATGATGTTTAATATTTGTCATTATGTATTTTGACATGCATAAGAACTGTTGTTCGAACTGCGTGTACCTTTTCCCTACAGCACCTCCTAGCTATGCAGAAGTGGTCACAGAGGAGCAAAGGCAGTCCAGCCTTGTACCCGTTGCTGCTTGTGATGAGTTTGAGAGGGCACTTCAAGGACCATTATTTGCATACATCCAGGAGTTTCGTTTTCTGCCTCCACCTCTCTATTCAGAGGTAAGTAAACAAAAATGCAATTTTACGTGTTTGCAGTCTCCTTTCTAGTGAAAAAGGTTATTAATAGATAGAAAATGAGAATGTCTGTGTGTATTCCACTACCTGAACATTTATATAAACCACTAATGAAAAACAAAACATGGAACAATATTTGCTTTTATTACACTATATAATTCTGAAGCCCAGTAGGGTCTCAGCATCTGTGAGGGTTCTGTGTTGGGAACCCTTGCAAATGTTGAATTTTGCAGATATGGCAGCTCACGACTGCTGGTGCTTCCCACCCGGAGCCCCCCGGGAAGCAGCGGCTGCCGGCGCTCCCTGCCCCAGGGCCCCTGGAGCAGCCATTCGTGAACCCTAGGTTCGCAAATATTGAGACCGTACTGTACTTCATTTATTTCACTGACTGAGGAAGATTTACACTAGTGCAGCTGACTTAGTAATCGGGCCCACTTCTGTTAAATAAAATGAGGATGCTTTTACTTCAAGGTGCCTTGAAATTTGGGTTTGAAATTTAAACTTAAGACACCTTGCTTTGAAAATTTTGGCCTTAGTCCTATAGTAGGACATTTCTGTTGTGGTGCCTGACTCTTCCTGATCTCTCAAGCACCCACATACGACACTAACATAGGTAGGGGTAAGAGATATGCCTTAGTCTTTCAAATTACTCACTGCAGTGATCTGATTATTCTTTGATCACTTCATTTCTTCATTACTGTTGTTTCTCTTGGGCCGCTAGTAAAGGTTGAACCTCTGGTCTGGCACTCTTGGGACCTGACCAGTACCGAACCAGAGAATTTGCTGAACCCCAGGAAAGCAATATTATTTGTCAGCATTACCAACACTTCCACTGCTTCCTGGGCTCTTGGAAGACATTTGGGAATAAATTACTCCTAAATGAGAGCCAGGAGAAATGTCTGTAAACAAACTTTGAGTCTGTGGGAAGCTTGGCCACACCCATTGTAAGTGGACATCCAGATAACTAAAATCATGCTGGACACAGATCTTGCTGGACTAGAGGTTTAATCTGTAATTTCTAGTCTGCTCATCTTAAACCATAAAAAATATACTTCTTCCATCAGTGTTCAGTTTATACCCATCATGTAGGCAAGGTGTGAGTAAACTGGGGGGGCAGGTGCGCTGGGGAGGGGTGTGAAGTTTCATAAGGGTGCAGCATGATTGGCTGCTGGGTCTCAGCCTCATCCATCTCATTAAAAATGTTGAAATATGTTGTTGTTTTTATGAATGTGTATTCACATATATATAACAATAACATTTTTACATTCTATATACTTATTTTCTTATGTGCCAAAAGGGTTTTTTTTCATATGAGCATGAATGACATTTCCATCAGTTTGGATTTTATTATATAGGTTATGAGGGGGTACGGCTAATTGGAGGAATGAAAAGTGGGGCCCAAAGTAAGAAGTTCACTAGCCTACATCAGGGGCAGTCGTCATTTTACATCATGTTTGAAAGGGTGTATATTTGGTGGTGGTGATAGTTGTCTGCCCTTGATCTCCTGAGTATCAGCTCTTGAGAACCTAGAGGACCTTGGCAGACTCTCTTCCTAATTCAGTCAACTTTTAAATTATCCAGGATATTGGTTTTACTCTGGAATTTGGCTTTTGTAATTACTTTATGTAATAAAATTATATTTTTCAGTACCTTCTTTGTCTGTCTGTAGGCATTTCAATAGTAGGTAAAAAACCATAGTGTGGTAGGAAAGGGAGAGGCTAGTGGTCCATATCTCATATTGCTCGTTTATTGGATTACTAAAGGGCTATACCATGTTGATCAGCAAGGCCTAAGCAGATACATTATTATGTACATGTGGCTGCTTCACTAGGCCTGTGATTCCAGTTATAATTCATTTGGTTGGTTACCATTAAAGTACTTATCTGACTTGGGTTTCTTGTTGCTGTATAGATCATTTGACATTGTTTAGGTCCACAATATCTCCTTCAGATTATTTTCTTTCTGCCTGCCATCTCAGGCCAGCTAGTGCTGGTTGTTTGGCTTGTCTCTTTCTATTCTGCAAAGTCCCTCTGATGCAGGGTTTTGACACATTGGACTTCTTAACTGGATGCCTATTTTTAAAAAGTGATGTGCTTGGATCAGGTTGATACAAAATCTGCCTTAAATACAGAATTCTTCAATGCCACCTGAGTGGACAGTATCAATGCTTGTTGAGTTATATGTCTTTGAGGAAAAACTGTTTGTGCAGAATAAAAAACCATACTTTGCTTAGCTGCTCTTCTTCTGTTTGATACTACATGTTAAGAAAGTAACATTACTAGGTTGTAGAATAGTAATTTTCCATGCCTGAAACACTAACAATCAGCTGTGCTTCAATTTGTAATGCTAGAGATTCCAAGACAGGAACTTCAATCCACTGTGAATTTAGGTATTGTTTTTCATGAAAGGAGCACAAAGCCAGGTTTTCCAGAGGTATTTAAATGAGACTTACAGTTGAAGCATAGAAAACTATCATTAGCACTAAATATATCCCCATTCACACATGAGGAGTGAAGGTAGCATGCATCATGGGTATAAGCTGAATGCTGTATTTTCATTGTAGTTCAGGATTAGCAGATTTAAGGGGCACCAAGTGAGATTTTTGAAAGTCCTAAGTGCCCAACTCCCATTGATTTCATAGGTAATACAGGGATTGGTGGGAATACTGTACAGTAAGACAGATAAATATATATTTATCTATAAGATAACTAAATGCCTGACTGTTCTTCTCTTTCAGGCTAGTAAGTTACAAAACATGAGAGGCAGACAGGCAGAGCTCAGATACATAACCTGGAAACACCTCAGTGGAAAAAAATTTGATTAACTGTCAAATTGTTCTAAAGTGGTTTTTGACCAAAAGTGAAAGGACCATTTTGTTGGTATTCTTTCAAGCAAATTTCTGTATTTAATTAATCAGTGGAGTATAAGTTCATGAGTAATATTCAGTTATATTATTAACAAGGAGTATGTTTATTTTATAGAAATACAATTTTAAGCAAAGTAGTCCACATATTTCAAATAAGTAAAAATTGCTTATACCTTACTAATTAGAAATGACAGTGCATAATGGCTTTATCTGATAATTATTTGATCATATGATTAGCTCTTTATGCTTAAAGTCATGGTGCTATCAGGTCACAGCTATAATCTTTCACGACACTTAAAATAAGCAAAACTAACCATGGTTGTACTAGATGCGTACCAGTATGAAACACTGGTTACTGATCTAAAGTCCGTTATCAGCACTCTCTATTCACTCTAGTAACTCTTGGATTGGGCAAAGTTTATCACATCATCTGTAACTTGAGAATTAGATTCTTTGCTATTTTAAAAAGAGTTGTAAATGAAAATTATTTCCTTTTTTTCCCTTCCATTCAGATTGATCCAAACCCAGATCAACCCACAGAAGACAGACCATCTTGTCCCTCTCGCTGAAGAAATCATTCACTAGCTGAGTTGACTTGGATTTTTATTTGTATCACTGCTGTGCTGAGGATCAAGGCATAGTGTTGGAGACATACTTTGAAAGGAAGTGGTACTGCTCTCTTGCCTGTGAAACAGTGAATAAGTGTGATCATGCTTTTGAAATGACAACATCATAGGACTGCTCCACATGCTTGAAGACCTGAGCTTTTGTTCCGTAACTACAGGCACATACCAGGAGCAGCCTTAGTAGCCTACAGTAATGTGTGTCAAAAAACACTCATGTTGTGAAAGAGGGATGACGTCCTCTTCTGATTTGAAAATTTGCACATTCGCATTGCTTACGTTGTGCGGTTCAGTGTCACTACAGCTTTTTTCTCATTTATGCTGGACTGTTACCTATTCTAAGTTGTTTGTGTTCCGCACGACAAGGAGCAGAAAGAAAGCTTTGAGGAAAAAAAAAAAAAAACTTTAAGATGACAAATGCACTGACTTTTCTTTTAATTTAATGTAGCCTGAACTTTACCTGTATATGCACATGCTCAGAATTGTCCTAGTAGGCTGATCATGTATCATCTCTTCAGCTTGGATCCTCTTGTGGATTTATTTACAAACATCAAATGCCTTCAAGCCAATCCTTCTTGCTGTATGTCTTGCAGCCTACTGTAGTAGATAAGCAACAGTAACATGGAAAAAAAATATCAGAAGAAGAGACTTCTGGAAGATTGTATACCTTGATTTCTTTTAAGAATTTGTTGCCTTTCTACTATTACCGCAAAGAAGCATTTTGTTACAGACTGCCTAAATCACTTAACTCAGGTGAACTCATCACTTGCCAAACTGTTGGAATGCTATGTGTGTTTTTTGTTATGTTGCACTGTTTTCTTTTTTTTTTTCTTAGTTTTTTTTTATTTGAGGGGGATTGAGAAGGGACATGCCAAAAGTAACACGTGCACCCTCGTTCTCTTATCTTTCTGCAACTTCAGAAGTTACTGATCAAGTTTTGAAGCTTAAAAGAAGACAGCACCATCATACGCCAGCCTAAAATTAGTTTTTAAAAAATGTAATGCCCTGTCCATGATCTGTAGTGAGTTTACTCAACCAGTGGGTGAGAAAAGGGAAAATTAATTTATTTAATCACCAATTCTAAACATCTACACAGTGAGTCTCTAGTCTAAAAGCATAAAGTACAAGAAGAGTATAGGTTTGGTGGGATAACGCCAAGCAAAGTGCACAATCACTGGACTATCTTCAGGGCTTACAAAATTATAATACAATAGAAGACTCTCAGAAAAATGGAATTTGGCCAGAAAATCAATCACCAGCTGTACTAGAATAATAGCCAGCAGCGATTTTTTTTTTTTTTTTTTTTTTTTTTTGCCCTGATTGTATTCCCTGGGTGCCCTTGAACCTAAAGAAAGTCCAAGCAAAAGGATTGCAACCGTACAGCCACATTATATAACTATAAAGTGTATAAAAATTATATACAAAACTTCATGCTGGGCACTTTCACCTTACGCAATATGGAAGAGGTAAATTGTCAGAGTATATGGGACTGGGGTAGAGAACCATTGTCTCCATTAGTACAGGTATGGGGATGTGGATATCAGGAGTTTTGTGAATTCCATTTGCAAACCTGTTCATATATCAACTTTTCAGAAATCAAGCACAGGGTGTGTTTTTTTTTGTTTGTTTGTTTTTTTTAAATTTTCTTTGGATTGGCTATTTTAAAATCTGTGTATTCTATCATGTAATGCTATGTGTTACAAATATTTGAAAAGTAAAATTTAAGTCTCTGGCGTGTTGGAATGATAGAATGTTGTCTTGCTTTTAAGGCTTCATTAAAAACAAAGTAGGCTTTTCCATAAGTGGCCTTTATCAAAACATGGAAGACGCTTCATGTTTAAAAAATGACAGGGTGAAAAAAACCCAGTGTAAATATGAGTCGCGTTTTAAGCGATTCAGTTAAAGGGTTCGGGCTTCAGCAAGCAGTCTAATATGCTGGATAATAAGGAAGTTGGGTGTGGTTTTTCTTTTTCTTTTGTGACCATTTTGTGAATGTCCCTCCCCCGCAAAAAAGAGAACCTAATGTGCTTGTTGGTATAAAAGGGCATTTGGTGTTTTTCCTTTTTTTATTTTTTTTTTTGAAAACGACGAGGGAACAATTGTTGGATATGCATAGCATTAAAATACTTACGACAATATAATGAAAAATGACATAAGCAGGATTGACCATTATTATAGTAATTGGCTCTTCATCACTGAACTGGTCAGATTTAAAGTTCTAAAAAGGTCAAATAGTTTCCATTAAAGTATTTACATAATTCTTTAGAGGCATTATTTTTTCTTGTTATATTAATATTGGTCAATTCCTAATATTGTAAAACTTGAGTGTCACAGTTGTTAGCCCTGTATTCAAGATAGACTCCAGATTTTTGAATTAGGAAAAAACAAGTAAAATCCAAAATGTTAAGAGAAACAAAGTGCAATATTAAATGTTTGCTTTTATGGATTATATTCTATTGCTGTTTGTACTTTTTTTTTTTCCCCCAGTTTGGTGCTGAATATGTCCTAGTAGAACTGTTTTGAAAAAACAAGTGGAAAACAATTTAATTTTTCCTATCACTCTTCTTTGTTGAAAATAAAGGTTTTTTTTAACAAAAAAAAAAAGAAACCCTTTGTTCTGAGGATCTTTACAGAGACAGCTACAAAACATTTTGTTACAAAATTATTTGTGAGAAGTGATTTAAAAACACTTGACAAGCTAGAAAATGTGAATTGCTCATAACCAATAGTTTGTGAGAGAAAGCATTTAAACAACAAGCACCAAGCTTCAGGCTCAACAGCTGCCACTATGTAGGTATATCAGTGATGGGTTAGGATGGGTGCGTCTACACCAGCTCCCTATGTTGAAAGGAGCGTGGTAAGAAGGGTGTTGGGAGATCATTAATAAAGTGCTGCTCTGTGTATGCAGCACTTCATTAAACTGATTCTCCCCCATGGCCACTTCAAAATGTTAAACTTTGAAGTGCGACCTCACATATAGCCAAAGCTAACCTGACGGTACTTTGAAGTTTTGAGGAGTAAAGGGACTTTGAAGTTGCCCAGGCACTTTGGTGCTAAGTACATGCAAGCTGGCACTTGAAAGTAGCACTTTGAAGTTGCTGGGGGGGGAGGGAGAATCAGCTTAATGATCTCTTGACACTTAACATCCTCACTTAGAAGTAGGAAGCTAGTGTAGACACACCCAATGAGTAGCACTTAGGGCAGGGGGTCTGCAACCTGTGGCTCTGGAGCCACATGTGGCTCTTTAAGGGTTTCTTTGTTGTGGTTCCCAGTGCTGTAACTGCAAAGTGAAATTTTAAAAAAACCTTACTGATCATTTTTGAGCTTTTAAGATGTCCATTGCTTAATCAAAAATAAACACCTCATATCTAAATGTCAAATGAATACGTGATCTCAAAATGTTGGATAATTTACCTTAGCATCCTCCAGAGAGAGTTTGAGAGTGAAAGTCAGGGAGACTGTAGTACAAGCACATGCATACGTAAAGTGTGAGGACATAGAATATGTAGAAAGTTTGTGAACGTCCTGCAGTAAACATGTACTGCATTACAAACCATTGTGTATGTGCTTTCCTTAAAATAGCGGTGCCAAAATGTATGGTTTGATGTTAAGGACTGTCTCACATTCACATGCATTATGGTTCTTGAATTACTGACTTTACCAGATTATAAAAAATGGCTTTTCTTGTGATTTTTGTTGCTGTCCCGAAAACACTATTTATAGAACACATTTATATAGAAGACCAAGTTTGTATCTGGTTTAGAGGTGAGCCTTAATAACCTTATATTCAGACTGCCTAAACATTAGATACATTTTGTTTCGGGTGGTGAAGGGGAGGCAGGGAACGAGTGACCCCTTTGTTTTCCATGATTTGTATTTGGAAGTTCACCAGATGGTAATGTTAGGATTGGGAAGGTGCCTTTTGCTGACCTCATTTATTTTGGGCAGTTACAAGCTATTAATAATTCCTGCTTCCCATCTGTGTTTTGCTGAGTAGAGCTTGCTAAATACTGCCTGCTAAAGCCCCTCAGTATTCCAACAATGAATGCATTGCCATAGACTCCTGTTGCAGCATATCACACACAGATGAAACTGGCAAAATATATACTGGTCTCTTGTATCAAAATATCATTTGGCCTAAGGGAAATGATTGGGCTAGACTTTTTTCTCCCCCGTCCTATTTTTTTGGTACTAAATGTTCTGTGACCTTCAAAACCCTTTAGTGAGCAAGGTCTTATACTTCAAAAATGGAGTTAAAAAAGCTGAGAATGGAAACCAATTCTCTAGCAGAATGAAGATTCAGTTCCTAAAGCTGTGTGTGTGCTAGAGATATTGCAAGGCACAGCCATACTGATGGAGCAAGGCTGCTACAAGGTCTCTTGTGTAGCTGCTCTGCTGATGGGAGAGAGCTCTCTCAGGTTGTGTCTAGACGAGCCCCGAACTTCGAAGGGGGCATGGTAATTAGGGTGTTGGGAGATTACTAATGAAGTGCTGCAGTGCATATGAAGCACTTCATTAGTCAAAATCCCTCCCTCCCCCCCACCCCCAGCAACTTTGAAGTGTGAAACTTCAAAGTGCCAGCTTGCATGCAGCCACAGGTCAGCCACGGGTACTTTGAAGTGCCCGCCACTACATGCAAGCCAGCGCTTTGAAGTTTCACACTTGGATGTTGCCAGGGGATGGGGGGGGAGTGAAATTTTGACTAATGAAGGGCTGCATATGCAGCGCAGCCCTTCATTAGTAATCTCCCAACACCCTAATTACCATATTCTCTTTGAAGTTTGGGGCTAGTGTAGACACAGCCTCAGTGATTTAATAAAACCACACCCACTCGGGGGTAACTATGCAGGCCAGAGAAGCTGTCACATCAACAGTGCTGTGTACATTACCACTTACGGGCGGGAAAACATCACTCAGAGGGGGTGTTTTTTTTTCTCCATTCCTAAGCAGCAGAAGTTTTGCCAACAAAAATGATCGTGTGGGAATGCCTTTAGTACACTGTTCCTTAGAAAGAATCTGCCAAATCTAAATGCTCAGCTATGCTTTTTGTAAGGTGGGGCTGTTCAGACTGGATGGTTAACTGACATAGTGCTGCGTTGGCACATAATATGATTGTACAGTGCCTTCTTTTGTAAACAAAGCTTACTGGCTCCCTGCCCCCACCTCAGCCAATTCCATGGATGGGGTTGCCAAGGTGCCAATACTCAGTACTGGCACCAAAAAAAAAGTTTGGTAATTATATGTTTGAAAAACCTCTAATGAAATCTATTAAAAATGTTTAAATTTGCTAAATTAATGATCAGATTTGGAAATGTAAGCACTAAGATTCCTAGGCATGCAGATAACACATGCTTACAAATCCCCCAGTCTTTGTTACAGCTAATACTTTATTATTACAACTACCCTCATCCCTCCTTAAATGAGTACTGTACTTAAAAATACTCGCTTAAACAAGGGGCACATAGACTTACCTTTGTTCCCTAGATGAGTGAACTCCTTCCGCTAATATGAGCCTTACCCCCCACCATCCCTGCAGCTCCAACCTGCCGCAGCCTGAACCCCGCCCCCACCCCCACATGCTCTATGGCCCCAACCTGCCACAGCCTGAACAACCCCAACACTGTGGCGCCAACCTACTGCAGCCTGACCCCCCCCCCCACACCAGCCCTGCACACCCAGCCTGCCACAGCCTGACCCCGCCCCCGTAGGCCCACACCCCCAAACTGCAGCAGCCTTAAGCCTCCACCCACCTCTTGGACCCAACCTGCAGCACCTTGAACTCCTGCCCACCTGCCCTGCAGACCCAACCCACTGCAACCTTAATACGCCCTGTCTGCCCCATAGCACCACCCTGCCACCAGGTTTTAACCCTCACTCCCGATCATGGCCCCAAACTGCCCCCAGCCTTTAACCCCCCTAAACCTGGAATAGCTCAGTGGTTTGAGCATTGGCCTGCTAAACTCAGGGTTGCAAGCTGAATTCTTGAGGCCATTTAGGGGTCTGGGGGCAAAACAGATTTTAAAAAAAAAGTCAAGGATGGTGTTTGGTCCTGCCAAAAGGGCAGGGGACTGGACTTCATGACCTTCTGAGGTCCCTTCCAGTTGTACAAGGGGTGTGTGTGTGTGTGTAAAACTCCCTCTGACCCCCCTAAACTCAAGGTTCACTTATCTTTCAAAAGCAGCACCACATGCTGCCACTTCTTTGCAAGTTAGGAGCAGTAGGAACCAATCAGAAACTTTTACATGTATTTTAATGGTAATTTAGTGCCCCTCTTACAAGTTTTCACCTACAAGCAGAAAGTTGGGAACCAATTGTGCTGGTATAGCCATAGATAAGTGTATTTTAATTCTGTCTTACTTTTTGCCATTGGTTTAATTTTTGCTTTTCACTCAAATTGGATATTCTGGTTTTTCCTTGCATTCATGTGACTGGGTTTCCAGCACAGGGTGAGAATGTTTGAACTTCAATTATTGTTCACTATTTAAAAAAAAAAATCTAAATTTTTATAAAAACCTTTTCTTGAACAACCTACATTTTTAGGCTAGAATAACTTATCTTTACCCCTTCTAAGATCAAGTTCATTGTCAGCATCATCTGTCAAGATGGGAA
Source organism: Carettochelys insculpta (assembly GCF_033958435.1). Lineage (NCBI taxonomy): Eukaryota > Metazoa > Chordata > Testudines > Carettochelyidae > Carettochelys > Carettochelys insculpta. Next base: position 75,593,187 of record NC_134141.1, read on the forward strand.
TTGGTAATAGGTGTTTTCACCTGTGAATGTATTGTACAGAAACTTGAGTACGTTTTGTATTCTTTAAACTGTCATGGTTCCTTCTGAACCTATATACAAGTTTGTGCCACCCAAAGATACAAAAAATGGACTATACCTATTGGCTATGTCTACGCTAGCCAAAAACTTCGAAATGGCCATGGCCTATTTGTATGGCCATTTTGAAGTTTTTGGCTAGTGTAGACACGGCCATTGACTATCCTAGCATCTTTGACTATGTGGTTATCAGTCCAGGCTCTCTCAAATTGTCATGTTTTCAGTATCCATGTTTCCAGATGAGATCTGGCAATGTTAAAAATTGATCATCCTATTAGATATATCTGGCTGACACACAACATTTTAGATCTGCCTACGCTTTACAAAGTTAAGCGATATAAACTTACCCACCATTGAATTGCAAGTACCTTTGCTTGGCAGTGCAGTGCTACGCTGTCGAGGAGTCCAGGTTTGGAAGTGAAGAATTCTGCATCTATTTGAAATTGGATGGAGACAGCACTAATCTAGGTCCCTAGCCAATAAAGAGCTAGCTCCACACAGATGAACTCCAGCAATCATACAGAGCCCTTTAGCTTTAATGGGACCCTATATAGGTGTAGGGGTAGGTCTGTGTGAGGCTTGTTGTAGACTCAAGGGTCAAATACAGATTATTTTAACCAAGTCACTGAAGATAAGAGGGCAGTGACCCTGGGGAAATGCATACTTGGCTGAAGAGGCTCTAAGGAGTTATCATAATTCACACACACACACAGTTGCTGACATCAAGAATCCAGTGACCAAGACTTTCTATTTGCAGCAGAATCTGAACAACACTTCAGAGAGCACCAACATTTTAAATGATACCAGTGCTTTGTATTAAATGAATGGACTGAATGATGCTTTCTGTACACTAGCAGATCTCAGAACTGAAGTGTAATGTACTCACCAAGCTGATATGCACCATTAGACTACAGTAACGGAGAGAAAGCCGTGCTAGTCTACATACTATCAAAACAAAAAAACAGTCAAGTGGCACTTTAAAGACTAGCAAAATAATTTATTAGATGAGCTTTCGTGGGTCAGACCCACTTCTTCAGACCATAGCCATACCAGAACAGACTCAATATTTAAGGCACAGAGAACCAAAAATAGTAATCAAGGTTACCAAATCAGAAAAAAATTATCAAGGTGAGCAAATCAGAGAGTAGAGGGGCAGAAGTGGGGTTTGGGGGGAAGTCAAGAATTAAATTAAGCCAAGTATGCAAAACAGCCCCTGTAATGATCCAGAAAATTCCCATCCCGCTTCAAACCACGTGTTAATATGTCGAATTTGAATGTAAAAGAGAGTTCAGCAGCCTCTTTCCAGACTGTTGTGAAAATTCCTCTTCAATGCAATGCAACTTCGGCTAAAGAGCAATTTGTCTGTTACTCTGCTGGAATCAGAGGCATGGAAAAAAGTACCCTATTTGTTATCAAAATAATCGTGTGGGTTTTTTTGAAACTCTCTGCCAGCTGTAACCTGCTAGAGCTAGATACTCATCTCTTTTGAACCAGTGGACATTAGGACAGAACAAAAGCTAACAGAGAAGCCACATGCGTAAATAAATCTGCAAGTTGAACCATGTCTTTCATCTGACCCATTTCATAACAGGGCTGATTTTGGGTGGTGCCAAAAACCATTGTTTTGAGCACCCTGGAATGCAGCTGTCCTAGGATCAAAAGCAAGACAGTGAGCAAGGGTAGTGTAGGAGTAAATGAACAAGAGAAACAGTGAAAGGAATAGACGGGTGTGATCAGGCAGCTCAAGAGGGTGACCTGAGGGGAAGAAAGAAATAGTTCAACAGGGAGGATGGGTGCTTTTGAAATTAGGGTTTCCTTTCAAAGGAACCCCATCTACACAACTAGTTTGCAATTTGAAAGCAGCACTTTTGGTGGTCCGGGTGGCTGTCATTATGCAAATGAGGTGCTGAAAATTCATATCAGTGCCTCATTAGCATTTTTGATCTGCTTCATTTACATGCCCCTTCCAAAAGGGAGGGGCATGTGTAGATGTAACCATGCGCACAAGAGGGGATGACAGCTTTGCCAGGTCCTTGGCCAAGGCAGGGGCAGCTCTGTGCTCCTGGAAGGTGTTGGGCTTCAGACAAAAGGGGTGGGGATGGGAACAGCTAGCCTTTAGCACCATTCTGAGTGCACCATGCTCTGCCCTTCCCTGGGGCAGCTGCCCAATTTGTACACATGCACAAACACACCCATCATCAACTGCTCCGTGTGCATGCACACATGTATGCATGCACACACACACACACACACCCCATCAGCTGTCCTGTGTGCATGCATGCACCCCCCACACATTGGCTGGCCTGCACAAACACCCATACAAACACACTTGTAGGTTTTGAATTAGAGGAAGTATCATTCTATGTAAGTTACAAGCCTGTTTACTAGTTACACAGAATAGATTTCTTGCAAGTTCAGGCAAGGACATTCTGGACTAGAAAAGACTGTTGTATTTTTTTAACCTTATAAGCAGATGTTTTGTTTCCACAGCTCATAGATCTTTCCAAACATGCTGACATTTTTAATAAGAGTTTCAAAACATTATGATGGGAATAGTCTAGGAGGCTCAGAACTTTACCCAAGCACTAAAGTAAACTTCCTCTCTCCCCCCCCCGCCCCACTTTTCCCCACCCTCCACTCCCCGTTTTGGACATTATGTAAATTGATGATACCAGCAGCAAACATTTTGCAGTAATTTTCAAGTTCAGAAAGCTGGGTCATGTTGTAGCAATGGAAAGATGAAGCTAATAATGAATCATGTTGTACAACTTGCTAGGAAATCAAAGCAACTGAATTCAGTAGTTGAAACCTATCCTGCAATGCTAGTAATGTTGCTGCTTGTCAAATAACCATGACGGCATCTTCCTTGTTCAAGCATACCAGATGTCAATTGTCTGTTTTAAGTCTAAACCAGGGGTCAGCAACCAAAATAACAAGAAAAGCCATATTTTTCTAAATCAGTAAAAAACTCAGTAATTCAAGAGCTCCAATGTATGTGAATACAAGATGGTCCTTAATGAATAACATCAAAACATACTTTTTGTAACTCCTATTTTAACAGTCCACACACAGGCTGTTTCTACACATGACACTTTCGGAGGAAAGTGGCATGCTAATAAACAACCCAAAAGATGCTAATGAGGTGTGGATGCAAATTCCTGGTGCCTCATTAGCATAAGGTCATGGGATTTGGAGTCCGGAAGATGTTCTTCTGGACTCCAAAACAACGTGTAGAAGCACGGCCCCCGGGGGTTCTTCCAGAAGGAATTCCTTCTTCCACACGCCCCGTCTTCCCAAAAATTTTTGGGAAGAAGGGGCCTCCAGAAGTAGGACTTCCTTCTGGAAGACCCCCTGAGGGCCATGCTTCTACATGTTGTTTTTGAGTCAGGAAAAACCTCTTCCAGACTCCAAATCCCATGAGCTTATGCTAATGAGGCACCAGGAATTTGCATCCACGTCTCATTAGCATATTTTGGGTGGTTTATTAGCATGCCACTTTTGGAGGAAAGTGGCATGTGTAGAAACAGCCACAATGATTTGTAATGCAATTCATGATTACTGCAGGATGTTCACAAACTTTTTACACAGGCTATTTTCTTACACTTTCCGTGTGTGTATGCATGCTACTGTCTTTCTGACTTTCACACCCGAACCTCCTCTCTCTATGGAGGATGCTGGCGGGGGGGCATTATCCAATGTTTCAAGATCACATATAGTTTGCTATTTAGATATGAATTGTTCATTTTTGGGCTTTTAGATGTTCATTGATTGAAAATAATCAGAAGGGTTTGGGTTTTTTTGTTTGTTTTACTTTGCAATTTTAATAATAATGGGAGCCACAAAAATGTCCTTAAAGAGCCACATGTGGCTGTGGAGCCACAGGTTGCAGACCCCTGGTCTAAACCCAACATCATTCAGTAACATTAACAGTTACAAGAGCAATTGAGTATCCAGGCAAGGCTTAATATCTGCAAGTGTATATAAACATAAATTTCACCGGTTCAGGTCTGAGATCCAGTATTTGGATAGACAAAGATTTTCTATGCTCAGTTTGATTCAGTAATGTTTTATGGTGTAGCATAACTAAGACTATATCAATTTCAAAAGGAGAGACGTAGCATTATGTGTTTTTTAAACAGTATTTGCTCACAGGCCAGTTGACATTAAAGTGGCTCCTCACCAGAGGCAAAGCTGTCTGAATTTTTTTTAGCAGCTGCAAAGAAAATCAGGCACGTGCCAGTTCATATGATTTATATAATGGGATCTGGTGACATGCACATACTGTGGATGGGGTAGAGAAAGTGTCTTGCCATGCCCCCAGCAAGAATCTAATCTGTCTGCACTTGCATTGCTTTCATATTCTTGACTGTCCTCTCATATTCCCAGCTGACGCTGGTTATTTCTAGGACCAGTTCACTGGAAGAAAAGAATAATGTTGGGCAAGCAACATAGTTGCAAGTATTTAAATAAATAGCTGTGTGCTAAGTGTAAACAAGTTAAGAAAAAATAATAAATATCTTTGCCTGTTTATATGGATTGTAACAAATTCAGTGTTGTAAACCTTTTTTTTCCATCTGAGGAAGAGGGTTTTAGCCACAAAAGCTTGTGACCTAATAAATTTGTTAGCCTGTAAGGTGCCACAGGACTGCTTGTTGTTTGTAAACTTTTAAGGTTGTACGTTATGCAATTATATAATATCCTAAATCTATATCATTGGACCTATTTTTTTCTTAGCACCTAATTCAATTAAATGTTACTGTTAAAAATAAAACACCTTTTCACAGTCATGCCTAGAGTTCCATCTAGTGTGTGCTGCATCTCTGAAATTTGGTTTTACTGATACATTTTCAGAGTTGCACATCTGATTGATGACCTGCTATTTCACCAGTCTGGCCAAAAGGATGGATTTTTGGGCCTTCTGTATTTCTGTTGGAAGAGCACTAACAAACAAACATGAGTAGTTTAGTCAAAGGTAGGTGGAATCACCATGAAATATGATATGTCAGACCGTAAAAGGCGTATCTGTGGGAGAGGAAAAAACCAAGATGATAAATGATAATCAAATAGCAACATTTTCTGTTCCTTAGCATACACAAATACTGGTCTGGTTAGCTGTCTGGCTATATATTGGATTTTGTACATCTGTCAACTGTCCCAAAGACAGAGGCATAAATATTGTTTTTTCATCTGCAACAAATATTATGTGATACTGTTACCGATCTGATATTAAAAGGAAAACTCACCCATGTTTACTTCCATTCAGTAAATAAAATTTTCAAAGTCATTTTATAAAATGAAAGATGCAGATTAAAATCTCTCTCTCTCTCTCTCTTTGTAACCAGGGGGAACAGTATGGGATCACTAACTTGTCATCACCTTGCAAAATGTAACCTTGCTACGGTTTAAATTGTTTAGGAATGCGATGTGTCACTGAATGCAATGGAGTTTAAACTGTTTCTCCAAAACATTAAAGCATTCAGAATTTTGTAAAATGGGGTGCACATACCAATGAGATCAGAGGCATGCTGTATATTTTTGCACTATGGCCTGAAGCCGATACTAACTAATTAATTTAGATTAGTTACTAAGATTAAATATTGTGTGTATTTTGTTTCTTGCTCCATGATCACTTGACATTTGCCTCAATGCTGCATCCTGGACCATAGAATGTTGCCATTGCATTATATTATATCGTTTGCCTAAATAATATAAAACTTAAAATACTTACAATTTAATTGTGATTAAGTTTAAGTGTATTTGCTAATTATTTAAGTTAGGCATGTTTTTAATAGTGAAATAGGTCAAGATCATGTATTTAAAAACAACATGTTATTCTTGGTTAAAATGTCACGTTTCCAGCAGATTCATCTACAGCAATTAGTGTTGCATTTTTGGTACCTGCATTGCACCCGTGAATATACACCTGTTTTCATGTGTAGCTAAAGCTGTTGGTCTTTTTACCAACAAGTTGCTTGTGCTGAAAATCACGTTGGTAGGGAAGAGCAGTGCTAGCAGCCGCTGCTGGAAGTGTGTGTTGTTTAGGGGAGGTGTGCTACTGTGCCAGGTATCAGTGACGAGAGTCTGTTAGGAGGCTACAACAGCACTCATGTTACCACTGTTTGCTGTGCTGGGGAGCCCATTCTGCTATCTCTCTGCTGCTGGTGTGAGAAGAGTGAGCTCATTGCTGCTGCTTAGCAAAGGGCTCCTCAAATGGTTATGCATGATGGATTCTGTCTGGTGTGCTTCCTGGAAGTAGGGTGCTACTGAGCTGTCTCATCCACAAGCCTGGCCTCCTCATGCACTGTGTTGTTGTGACCAGCTGTAGATCAGTTGTGGGTAACCTGTGACTAGAGGGGGACATGTGTCCCATTGGGATTCTGTGAGTGACCCACAAAACATTGTTTACTGTTGCCCACATGCAAGGTTGCCAGAGTATGCTGATTAACAGACGCATTTTTTTCCCTACAGGTTTTACTGAAGTGACACACATGTAAATCTATGATATATAAAGTACACATGGACTTCGAGAACCATGCACTCCCTCTGCATCCAATCAAAACACTGCAATGGCTCAACTGGCACAGTCTGCAAAATTCTAGGTATGCAAGTACATTTAGCAAAACTAACCTATTTTGGGAGGGAGTCTTGCTTACAACAATCTTGCAGCCCATGGAGATGAAGAAGGGCTACTCATGCAGCTCACTCACTAACTTAGGTTGTCCATCACTGCTGTAGGTGCATTCCTGGTTTACATTTACACCACCGTGCACACAGGGAGGGACACACCCAGGTGCAGTTACATGTAGGCTTTTTGACTAGTCACTGCATGAAACAGTAGAAGGCTAAAGCCGTTGTAACTCCAGCAGCCCAGGTGTGCACAACCTCTGGAGCATAAACCCAAAATTGTAGAGTTTCGTGCAGCATAGAGAAGTACATGTTGAGTTCCCATGCCCTCAAATGTGGCAAAACCTAACCAGCTATATATACTAAAAGCATCTTGTGTAGAGGATGTTAGCTAGGTATAACTACAACTGAAGTACACATACATAATATTTATAACTCCATAAACAGAAACAATACCTGAATACAAATAGGATAATCACATTCCGCAAATCATAACTTTGCCAATGATACCATGCGTGACCTGTTTTGCACAAAAATCATCATAGTTATGCTACAAGCATAACCACTATGAAGCAAACAGTGTGCAATGTCATAGCATGTATTACCAAAAGTGAATTGGACCCACCATGTAAATTCAGGATCTGAAAACATCCTAATGTTTTGACATTTAAAATTAAGAAAGATGACCTTGACTGTGTTATGCTAAAACCTTTGCAAGCCTCTTACAGTTGTAGAAAGTATTATGTTGATAAAATTTTTGTACAACCTTATGTTAAGATTTCACAGACTAATTTCTTTCACACGAGTGACATGCTAAGCACATATTGCCTGAGATAATGCATCCTGAGTCATATGAACTATCCAGTGGGACCTTGCTTCTTCACCACAAATGTGTGTTTCAGCCAACCTTATTCCTATATGTTCAGTGTACGATGGACTTATCTATCATATATTCTTGACTCAGATTGAGATCCCTGGGATGGAGAAAACACAGAATTCTGCTGCCAAGTCCCAAAATGGGCCTGGCAGAGGGCTGTGCCCACAGTTCTCTGAAGTGTAGATCTACAAACCCCTTCCTCAGACAGAGTCACAGAAAAAGGATATCTTCTAAGACAAGTTCTGTTGCCTTTATGGGGCATGGAGGTGTACCAAAACGTTGGCCTTGAGCATTTTTCCATTCAATGTGCATCTTCTGGCCTTTGATGCTTTGTGAATGTTGAGTACATTATGCATTCCATAAAAGTGCTTGCAGTTTATATGCAAGCTAACTTAATATTTGTAAATCATTTTAGGGAGTTCATTTTACATTCTTTAAAATCATATATTAGGTTTTGTGGAAGACTAGTCTCCCGTCTTAAAATGCCCTTTCTGTTATGATCTCAGTAAAGTCTTGATTTTTTTAAATCTATGTAGGCTTTGGAACTTTAAACAACAGTATATTTGACATAGTTTCCATTCACCACATCCTTACACTGTGACCATAAAGTGTTAAGTGAAACCTCAGATAGGTTTGGAGCTGAATAATGTTTATATGAGTGGATCATAAAATACACAAACAGTACTTTCTTTAAGGAGAAGGAAGAGGCATCCTTTGCCAGGAAAACTACTCAAATGGTTTCCTTCATTATAGTTTTTCAGTTCTTGTACTTCCTCCTCCGTAAAGAAGGCTGAACAGTTGTAATCAGCAACACATTTCAGAAATTCTAGACTATGCCAAAGTTAGTTAACAAATGAGAAATTTCTTTATTTCATGAACAAAAGATTGTGTAAATTTTTCTAGATAGGATAGCGTACATTTCTCCTATTTTTAAAATGGTTATAACAAAATAATTTATTAGGTGAGCTTTCGTGGGACAGACCCACTTCTTCAGACCATAGGCATGTATGTACACCTAATAAATTATTTTGTTAGTCTTTAAAGTGCTACTTGACTGCTTTTTTGTTTTGATAATATATAGACTAGCACGGCTCCCTCTCTGTTACTAAAAAGGCTAGTATGCTGATTTTAGATTGATGTGCTCATTCACTATCAAGGTACCACTAAAGAATGACTATGAATGAACCTTTCTTCTTATCCAGGGACTGATCATCTCTGGAGCCACCGTTTCATCTAAAACATGAGTATCAAAGCAGTATCAATTACATTTTCATGCATGTTTACAGTAAACAAAATCTTTAATTCTTTCATTAATTCTGTCATTCACAGTTCTCCACAAAATTATCTGTAGCCATTTCAGAGGCTCAGGTTTAGTTTGGTTCTATTCCCGACCTTTAATTATTCATTGCAAACACATAAATCAAGGTTACAGAAATCCCTGTGTAGTCTACAAACATAAATATGTACATTGGAAAAACAAATTGGTGACATATGCTTATTTCTGTCTCATGGAGCATAGGGGTTTGGAATGCAGTCTGAGGCTACAGCTACACTGCAGTTTAAGTGGATATAATTTATTTTACTCAGGGGTGTTAACCCCGCCCCCCACCCCCAAGCAACATTAGTTACACTGACCTAAGTGTCAATGTGCACAGTACTATGTCTGTGGGTAACAGAGCTACTGTGTCTAGTTATGGTGGATTAATTATCTTGACAGGAGACTCTTTCCTGCCTGCTTGGAATTCTGCACTAGCAGGTCTACACTGCACTGGTGCAACTATGCCACTATAAGCTCTCTAGTGTAGCCACACCCTGAATGGAGATAGGGGAGGTAGCCTAGCCATAATTAGGTGGCTGCTCCATGCATAAAAGAACCCACATACCCAGACTGGGTTGAGATACAGCGTTTATTGTTAGAGCCGATTAAAAAGCCGTTTTAAAATATCATATTTATGTGCCTTCTTTACTGTTTTCTGTGCATCACAATAAAAGCTTTATTTTGGAAATTGTATAGTTGTAAGCTTGAGGGAAATACAAAGGGGGATCTGTGCAAAGTGAGGTAACAGGCCAGGACTTTTTCAATTTTTCATTAACTGTCTTTGTGAATTGCATTCACATTTAAACAGCTGGAGTTCAATCCTGCAGCCCTTACTGTGGCAAAACTGCCATTTGGCCTTTTAAGATTTATGTATATATTGCATTGCTAGCAGCCTTTGCACCAGCAAATAGAAATCAAAATGGAGAAGCAAGGAGAGCAGTGTAAAATGCTCAGTTAAATGTGCTGAGTAATTATTTGACAAGATGCAGTTAAACTAAAGGCTTATTTAAACAAGCTGAGTCATGTCTATGTGAACTGGTTTCTGTTCTTCTTTTTTTTTTTCCCTGTGTCATCGTAGCTCTGACATATCCCTCCAGCACCAGGATAATTGAGAGCAGCTGTTTATAGCAATCCTCTGGATAGCACACAAGACTGGGTTTCTCGCAAATTCTTAGTAGTGCTAGGATAGGGCAGGGGTGGGGGATATCCATCTCAGAAGCCCTGATAGTGTTGTGCCCTATGTTTTTCCTTAAGTAAGTAGTTATGCAAGTTGCATAATTTTGGTTAGGGGGGAGAAGCATCTGGACAAGCTGTGCGTAGATGTGATCGCATGTAGGCTGTGCTATGCTGTTAGTAAACATGCCTAGGGTAGCATTTAACGTTTACGCAGGTCTTCACCGACATCATTTAACCTTTCCAACAGCCCTGTAAACTAGGCAATTGATGGTGCCACAGAATTGCATGTAAAATAGAGGGGCATAGTTTACTCCTCCTGTCCTTCCTGACTCTCTTCCTCTCTCACCTCACCCACTGGCTTATTAGCCACCATCCACCCTTTCCAAGTCTGAGTGAAGGGCACTGTGACCTGGTGCTTAGGATCATAGTGCTGCTCAAGTTTGGCCCAAGTGGTATCACTCTTTCCCCTCCCCACCAACTCCATGGCCTATGAACTGTAAAGATTAACCCTGCTTTCCAGATGGGGAAACTGAGGCAGAATAGTACATTACTTGCACAATGCTGCGAAGTAAATCAGTGACAGAACTAGAATAAGAATTCAAGATTGCCTCGCTTCTAGCAGCTTTGGCTTTCTTCCAAGAAAATTTTTACAGATATTCTAGGTATGCAGGAGATGTATATTGTTGAAGGAGAAGATTGATCCAGCCATAGGCAGGAAGTGTCATCTGGTGTTATTTAATGAAACAGACAAAACAGCTTCACCAAAGCTGGAAATCAAAGAGCTTTATCTGCATTAGACAAAATGAACTAAGGCAGATGCATATATATTGTAGATACTTTAAAACTTGAGAGAAAAGAAAAGCCCATGCACAATGTAATATAGTTTTAGAAATGTTATTATCATTGAGATTCTGGTTCCGATTAAAGGTTTTTAAGTTTGCTTTTGGATTTCAGTTAAGTGTTGCAAACTCTTGTGATTTTATTGCAAGTCTCATGACATTTGGTGCTAAAGCCCTAACCCTTCGAGTCATGTGAGTCTACTTGCATTTTAAAAAGTGAAGCTCCACTTTCATTTAAAAACATGTTTAATACCTCCTGGAGACAAGTTTGAAAATGTACCCAGTGTGTGCCCTAAAATCCCCAAATCCTGAAGATAAACAAAATAACCCACTTTTAAAAAATGTTTCAATATTCTTAAGCCAGTCCTGCGACTTCTTTTGGAGGGGCGGGAGAGGAGGGCTCACAAATTTCTGAATGCTTCGGGTTGGCGATACTGATTATTTTATTTTGTGTGTACGTTTAGGAGCACATTCTCATCATGGACAATGAGTGCTAGTAGAAGAAAGGCAAGTAGATTGCTCAGGTATAGAGTTAACCCGTACTCCTAATAGAGGTCTTAGCTAGCAAGCAGAGTTCAGTGAAGACTAAGAATAGAAACAATTAAAAAAAGCCAACAGTAAAGTTCATTTAACACAGCAACACAAACTAATAACAGGCATTTTGCCATGTGAAAGTTGTACACTTTCTGCTTAACATCATGAGATTATTAGACACTATATCCCCAGATTAGGGTGAACATATGTCCCTCGCCCAAATACGGGACAGGGAGATATGGGAGGAAGGGTGGCTCCTCCAAGCCCTGGGGAGCTGGGAAGGAGGTGGCAGCTGCTGGTTCTCCCCGGGAGCCCTGGGGAAGCTGTAGCCACCGGCGATCCTCCGGAGCCCCAGGGAAGACACAGCTACCAGCTCTCTGCCGGAGCACTGGAGCCCCAGGGAAGTGGCAGCACCTGGCACTCCCTGAGCCCTAGAGAAGCGGCAGCTGCCCATGTTCCCCCTGCTTTTTTTGACAGTCTCACAATATTTTTTTGTTTCTAAGGCCGCAGTTCCTGGTCATTCGAGCAAATGTGTCAATAGCTTTTGGTTAACTAGAAAGTACTGTTCCCAGCAATGCAATTGTTTAATCAATTTTTTTCTAATACACCAACAAGGAAGTAAATAAACATAGCCAATTTTGTTTCATCCCTATTCAGAAAACAGGAAATGAGTATTATTTTTTGCCAAATGGAAAAAGGAACAATTTGGTGGGGAAATAGGATATTACAAACAATGGAGGGAAAACTGCTTAAGAAAGTAAATGACTCCTACTTCAACTTGGAAAAAATAAGCTATGTTGTTACTTGTGGATTATAGTTTAGTATAAAGCTACAAATACCTAAAAACCCCAATGAAATGAACATAGCTGTTTGGAAAAGTCCATAATGGAAATTTTCCCAAGCAATTCTAGTAGCAGTGGCATTTTTAAAACTGATGCAGCACTTCATTCTGGTGCTTAACAAAGTTAGAATGTGCAGACTACAGCCATGAATTACAAGTGCCCAGGGGAAAAAAAAGGTTTCAGTTTCAACAAAAATAGCAAAGGACCTGGCTAACTCAATCTCTCTGGGGAGAGAGTGTCAGCATAAGGAAGCAAGCTGTTGAAAATTAAGGCCTTTTAAAATGTTCAAATAAGCAGCAGGTCAGAATGAGATGAACTTCGATAAAGGACTGAGGAATGCACAGTAGTTAATTCAGAAAGATAGTGAGGTTATGATGAATCTTTAGGGCTTTAAAAGTCAGCAACGATATGGATTTATGTCTTCAAGAGACATAAAGTAGTAGAGTAAGAGAAACACTAAAATAACCCATGGGTATATTTGGTATTGGGTGATGTATATATCTTATTTATGTATAGGCTGACAGTGTTTCAGTAGATTCCAGCTCAGACAGCTCCACTACTCCCCAGGAAAAAAAGTACACCTTTCGAAAACCTCAAGCATAAATGTGTATTTAAATGAAGTGTGATGGGCTCCAGCAATTCTCACACTTCTGATCTCATCCTCAGCATCACCTGGCTTAGGGTATGGCTGTGGTGGGAGATGACAGAACAAGGAGTAACGGTCTCGTGTTGTCCTGCATGGAGGGGTCATCTAAGTTGAATATTAAGAAAAAATATTTCACCAAAAAGGTGGTAAAGCACTGGAATGGGCTGCCTAGAGCAGTGATGAAATCTCCATCCCTAGAGGTTTTTAAGTCTTGGCTTGACATAGTCCTGGCTGGGATGATTTAGTTTAGGGTTGATCCTGCTTTGAGGAGTGGTCTGGACTAAATGACCTCCCGAGTTCTCTTCCAAATCTAATTTTCTATGATTCTATGATACACCACAAAAAGTTGTGTTCTTGCTATATACATGGCTTATGTACATAGTCTGCTGGAAGGTTGCCAATGTTATTTTTATTTTTAAAATCCAGACTAATGCCCAGTAAGCAAAATGGAAAGAAAACAGGCTGCTCTCTAAGGCAGGGAGAAATAAGTACCCTCAGCTTGTTCTAGATTGATTCTTTTCTAGAAGGATTACAATTGGATGCTTCCCTACAAAGAATCTCACTTGCAAGCAGGACCAGAAAACCCTCCATTTTTAGGCTAATCTATGCTGTATGCTTCTTTAAATTGTGTGTAGAGTGCATACTTCGGCAGCCGCTAACACAGGTTTAAGTATCCCTATGGGCGGTGAGCTATGTTGAAGCAGATACGATTAAAGGATGTGTGTATGTACCCGAGAACATATCCTACACCACTCCCTTCTCACCCAAGCTGTGACTTCCTATCTACACTATTATTCTGAGCCGTGTAGTGACCTCCTGCCTCCCAGCTGCTGCAGCCTTCCCCACTACTACAGGAAAGGACTCTGTTGGTGGGGAAAGGCTCCAGTTTCTGTCACAGGAAAAGGCTCTGGAAGCAGGGAAAGGCTCTGGTAAAGGGGAAGTCAGCAAGGAAAGGCAACAAATATCAGAGGGGTAACTGTGTTAGGCTGTATCTGCAAAAATGACAAGAAGTCTGTGCCATCTTTTAGACTAACAGATATATTGGAGCATAAGCTTTTGTGGGCAAAGACCCACTTCGTCAGATGCAGCCAAGGAAAAGTGCAGTCTCTCCTCCTGCCTTTCCCATTAGAGTATTTCACTGACACGTGGAGGTTACCACTTCAGTGTAAATACAGTTTGCTTTTCACTACGGCAAGTCACTGCACATACCCAACGTTCCTTCAAGTTGCATATAGTATACAAATAGCCTTAAACTGGCAGCTTGCAATGCCAACACAGCTCTCGATACCTGAGTTAAAAACAGCAGTAAAGACAGGACAACTCCATCTCTTAAGTCAAGTTAGCAGCTGATGTTCAGCCTCAGGCTGCTCTATGGACTTTAATTAAAGCTGTACTCTTTAGACTTTACCTCAGCCTGCTAACCCAAGTTTAAAGCTGAGTTGCTATGTCTCCAGTGACATTTTAACATGAGATCACTAACTTGGATTAAGAATGCACCTTTTTTGCAGAGTAAACATACCCTTCGCAGTCCATCCAACCTTAACTTTGCTCCAAGCCCATTATGATCTAAAATTACATTACAAAAACTTTCAAACAGCTAAGAGAAAAATATTTTAAACCCTACAACTAAAAACCTCTTCCTTATGGTTTCCAGCCTTCCCAAAGGATTTCCGTTCTGCAATCGGATGTGACGTGTAATATCAAGGCAATTGGCCTCTTTTTCAGTTATGTATACAAGGAATTTTTTAAAAAATAGCTCATTTTATTAGTTTAAACTTAGTTAAATATACTTGTCTTGCTTCAGTCCAGGGGGATGAACTAAATGCTGTCTCAAGTTTTCCTCCAGTGCCACATGTTGAGGATTCTATGTAGCATTAAGCACAATAAACATTAGAATTCTACCCTTTGCACTACAAAACAGTTTAGGGGCTGGAAATGAAGAATACCTTACCTAATTATGATAGAACAGGGATTTGGATAGGCAAAGTGTCATTACCTATGTTGAAATTTGGTGAGAAAATTTCTATATAGTGTGACAAAGTCAGTCCTATTCCTGGACCTCTGCTCTCTATTCAGTCCATTGGGACCACTTAAGGGCCCAGTTGCCCTTGCTGGGGTGAGGGGTAGGGTGGGGAAACCTGCCCCCTCCGCCCACTTGTGCTGGGTTCCAGCCCAGGGACCCTGTGCAGCTGCCAGTGGGAGGAACTGACTCCCTTAGCCCTTGGCACAGCAGCTCTCCTTCCTGGGCCACTTCCCCCGGTACCTTCTCCAGGCTGTAGAAGTTGCGGGTTCCCATTCTTGATCTGTAGAAGCTCCCATTCTCCCTCTGTGATCTCTGGTGTTCCTGCTGCTCTCCTCTGCTCCTCTCAAACCTGTTGTTTCCCCCTACTCCTGTCTCCTTGCATCTCTCTGCTCCCCTCTCACACTCTCCCCACCCTTCCCTCTGTGAAGGGTTCTTAAAGGCCTCTGATTTGTCTAGTCATTGGGGCCAGCTGGCCCCAGTTTGGCTGAGCCATCTCCCACCCAGCTGCCTGTGATTGTCCTGCAGGCCTTTCTGTTTGTCTGAGCTCCCTCTGAGGGGCCCTCCACCCTGGCCCTGCCACAATAGGTAATGACCTATAGGAGTCTTTCTATATGTCCTGTAGGTAGTTGCCTCTAATTTATCTTAAAAGAGCTAAGAAATCTTAATTGCCACTGGTCTTCTCCATCTCTCACTTCCATAATATTTCAGCTGTTGCTCCGAAGAAAGAATGATACAGTATCTACTGAATCATCATATTACCTCCCAGTTGAATATTAATTTTCCCTGGTGGCCTCCCATACATGAAGCAACTAGTCCCAGAATTTTATTTATTTATTTTTTTTAAAGTTTGGGAGATGGAAGTTTACACTACTACAGAAGAATAAATGAATGCATAATATAATACAGTGAATTATCCAATATATCTTCTTAGGACTCAATCCTGTAAAAGTTTAAGGTCGTGTAAATTTACAGCCATGAGCAGTCACATTGGGGTCAACTGAATCACTCATATATGAAGTTACATATCTTAAAATCTTTGCAAATTAAGAGTTTCAAGTAAAGGGGCATTATTTAGGAATTCTAAAGTAAATATGTAATGTTGTGTTGCAAATGAATCAGTTGCTCGTAAAAATGATACATAGTACCTCCGGGATATTAAAACTCATCTTTCCAACAGGCATATTTGGTGTACAGCCCTAAACCATAGCTAGCCATCTGTTCTTTTAAAACAGGCGTGTCTTTAAAATTGGACAATTCTGTAAACTTGGCACTATGGGAAAATCCTGAACATTATAATAGTGTGCCAAGATCACCACAAGAGATAACACAACGGAGCTGTCCTTAGCAAAAGAACCTTTCATCTTAATGATAGAAAATGACTTCAAGGATAACAGAAGACTGAGTAAGTCAAACTGTTTTCTGACTTCCACGTTTTTTTCTTTAAAAAAAGAAATCCAAAACAAAGCTTAAAAACTTACTTTAGCTTCAATCTTGCACCTTTTGAAAGCAAGAAGTGTCATTAACTTCAATAGTAGTAGGGCGGCAACATCTATGAATAAAGCCTCAGTATTATATAACATATTTTCTCAGGCTACACTACAGCCATTTGTCGACAGATGTTATTGTCAGAAGACATATTCCGACAAAACTCCTGTTGACAGATTGTGGCTAGACAGCAAAGCAGATTGAAAAAGCGATCCACTCTATCAACAGAGAGTGGCCAGAATACCTGGCCACTCTCTCAACAGAATGGCTGACTGGAAGCACAGCAGACAGGGCTGCCCATTGACCTGGAAGGCCTATCTGTCGACAGAGGGGCACCCGGAGCATCCATATGGCTTTTTTGTCAATAGGGACAGAAGGCTGTCGACAAAAGTGCAGTGTTCTGTTGATATTCTCTCAACAGAACACATGTTAAGTGTGGGTGCTCTGCAGGTTTTGTCGACTAAATGCTGCTGTAGACATGGCTTCATTGTTTTACTTCCGTCTGCAATGTACCTTGAGATGCTCTTGTATAAATGACTGCCACAGGTGCAGGGCTAGCTACACCTCTGTCCCGTGTGGTCTTTGAGTGGATGCTCTTGCCTTTACCTCTGCTGGGATGGAATCAAAGGATTATTCCACTTTCAGACTAGGTTCTTACCCAGTTTGGGAAGATGTGTTGGTTTTTGTTTTCCCTTTGAGGAGCATGACAACAATGGTGTATATATATTGACCAAACAACCTTCTTAAAAACAGAAGTATTAGCGAATTTTAACAGCAAGAACACAGCATTTGAGGAAAAGGATTTTAAAACAAGTAATAGTTTAAAATCTGTCCTACATACATAAAGTCTTATCATCCCTTAATGGTAACCTAGGGAATACCTTTCCTTCTACAGGCAACCCTTCTACAGAGAGTGTCATGCATAGAGTCTGCTTCCTTCAAAACAGCTCCAAACTGAAAACTGAGTCCTATAATGTTATGTGTCAAAGAACCAGAATAA
Organism: Carettochelys insculpta; assembly: GCF_033958435.1. NCBI lineage: Eukaryota > Metazoa > Chordata > Testudines > Carettochelyidae > Carettochelys > Carettochelys insculpta. Next base: position 75,610,626 of record NC_134141.1, read on the forward strand.
TAGGTGGGGCTGATTGCACCCACCTATTATTAATAAGAAGTGGTGCTACCCGCCCCACCTATAGTTATTTTTGTTATATGTATTGCTGTATTGTCTAGGAAAACCAGATATTGGCCACAACCTTGTTGTTCTAGGCGATGAACCCGCAAAGTATAGGGTTCATTTCCAATGCTCAAATTAGAGAAGCTTTTGCATGGCTTCCAATCCAAACTCGTGTAACATACAGAGCAAATCTAAATACAGATTAAAACAAGTGCACCCAATAACTAAGTTTCACGGAGCTCTACTGGTGATCTAAAGATGTGTTTTTCCATATGCAAATTCAGTTCAGATTATCCCTTGTTTTTATGTAATCGATAAGTAACTAAAATCCATTTTTCTGGTCAGATATGTATTCTGAGACTTCCCAATCAAGTTTATAGGGCCTTTGATTTCATTGGTAACAGACAATCATCGGTGACTAAATTAATGATGTGTGTCTTTTTAAAGTACACAAATTTAAACAGCAGGGCGAAATACTCATCTAGAAAACCTTACCCCAAATAACACTGTTCCTTTCATTTCAGTGGTGTAAAATTTACTATAGAAGGTTAATCAATGATGTGTTCAGACTAGATTCTTGGTACAAACAATGGCCCGCAAAAGAAATTATGCTAACAACAAAGAATAATTATAATACCTAATTCCTACATGGAGATCAAGAGGGCAGATACACAGTTCATATTCCTTTTGTGTGTTGATCAGAAACCAGATTGTGCCTTGAAGCACGCTAGCATCTTCAGGCAGTCTCTACTGAGGTATGAGGATCTTACATGCACATTTTCATCATTAGCAAGACAATTGCTCTTTAAAGTGTAGCTCTCATCTTATCTTCCTTTTACTGATCAGGTTGTTTAACATCCTTGTTTCAGGGTTAATTTAGTTATCCTATTCTCTGTCTCTTTTAAATGTCAGCTTTCTCACACAGATGATGATGTTTTCAGATGTTAGGAAACCTCTTGAGGCAGAGTAGCAAGCCAATGATGCAACTTTCCTCTGCCAAGTGAAATTTCACAATTTGTTTTTCAGTGTTTTCTTTGACTGCAAATAACATACTACATATTTCAACATGTGTATTAAATGGAGCTTAAAGTACTGGGAACCAAGTTACAATGTCTAAGAAAATATTCTCTGATGGGAAGAGGTGGAGTAGTTTGTTGATCGGCAGCCAATTGCTCTCCATTTTCTTCCGACAACTGTAAATTTGTCTTTGGCAGAGATACTAGCTATAAACTAACATTTAAACAGCAAGTATCACCAAAACAGAGAATTATCCATTTTATAACAAGCCAGAGATGTAATTCCTAACAGCAGAGCCAATGAGGCTTCCTTGAGCTACTGCATACTTTCCCTTTACTCCCCTGGAGGAACCAAACATAACAGAGGAAAAAAAACTGAAGAGGGGGGTCAGTTAGACTAAAAGGCCACTGCCTTCCCGTGTCCACCTTTTATATACATACATCTCTAACACGGGACACTAACCATCAAAAAAGGCAACTGGCACTTTAAAGGCTGCAATGGTTGCTTCCTGCTCTCTCTGTTCTCTGCAGGCCTCTCCCACACCATTTCACACACTTCTCATAAGTTGCCTTTCCTGTCATATCTTGCGTTTATGTTATGTTTCTTTTACACCATTGAATGTCAAAAAGATGAAAGATGCACCACTTTACAGTTATAATGGTGCTAATAATAGCCTGAACTTTATCTAGATAGCTAGATTTCTTGGCCCTAATTAGCTGTTTAGACTAGGCTTACTAAGGTCAACACCATATCATTTGATAAGGGCCATTACCCAGCAGGCTGTGGTAGGTACTGATATATATTAAAAGTTACACCCGTGACACTATTTAATAACAACCATTTTCTACTCAATATACCCTGCACCAGTGTTCTGTGTTTCCATCACCACTCAGTTAGGACCAGCAACTTCCATGGTTGTTTCTTCCACTTGCCTCAGGCCTAGCATGTGATGCTAAGTATACAGCATTATAAAAACAAAAAACAAAGATGAAAAATGTAAGAGAATTAAGCAAAACATACAGTTAGCCAAAATTACAGTGAAAAATGAGCTGTAGACTAACTGGGCACCAAGGCAGAAGGAACACATGGAGTGAACAATTTTATTCCATACTTACAGTTACTGAAACATTCTTTCCTTGTTAGCTGTAGAGACTGGCCAGAGGATGGTGGCACACACTCACATGAACCTGGGCCAGGCTTAAAAAAAGAAAAAAAAGTCTGTTGTTGATAGGTGTCAGTATCTATTGACTCCAGTGGCTGCTATTTTAGGCCAAGACTTTGAAAAATAGGCATCTCAATTAAGGCTCCTAAAGTCATATTTAGGCATCCAAATAAACAAGCTGAACATTCAGAAGCTCCCACTAAAATAAATATGGGCCATGGCCTTCATTACCAGTTTTTAGCCCTCTGTCGCAAGGCCTATCATAAGATTCCCTGAAACTTAGACCTGGCGTCATACAGACCAGGCCAATAGATGCCCCTAGCATGAGGAAAGAGTTGAGGATCTGTGCTTCAGGAAAGGGCTGTTTCCATGGCAAACCACCCCCCATATTCTATCAATGGACTCTTAAGAGCCAGGCTCACATCACCTTCTTACTTTCTATACTGGGGATGGGCTCTCAGAGCAGATACTGTTCTGCAGTGAAGATACAAAAAATTCACAGCGCTCAAGTCTAGTCAGTTTGAACCTGTGATGAAAGAATGAAAATCCAACACATTAAAGAGGGCTGGTGTGAACAGATTCATATTTTTTTAATTGTGCCATTTACTCTCACTGAGTCCAAACTCTATGGTCCAAAAGGAAATTAGAAAAGACATCTAGGTCCCTCTCCCAGCACTGAGAAGCTTAATTTTAGGACCCAGTTCAGATACTTGTAAATGCCTCATCAGAATGGCCACTCTTCACTGACTACTGTAAGTGCAGTCATCAGGATGGGGTTGCTCTTGGCTTCCTTTCCTGTCGTACACTGAAGCTCTTGTATTTCACAGCAACTCCTGCACATTTAAGGCCACACTGCAGCAATTAGCAGCATATTCATTAACCTCAATGGGAGTGGGATTCGGCCACAGCTCCAAAAATCCTGTTGATCTGTCTCTGATATATCTATATCTATATCTATTTCTATACTTATAGGCCATACACCAGAACACTCAGACTTTTTATTCGTTCACATTCTGTAACATAATAGAGTGTGTTTATCTGCTTTTGAAATTCAGAACGCCTAGTCAATCTCTGTGCCATGTGTTGCAGAGATACATATGGTAAGTCTTTAAAAAGGTCCTCAGTTAAAATTGTGCATGTGACAGCATGTACCAGGTATTTATTTGATAGACAGGAGACTAATTAGTGATTCTGGTTCCCCAAAGTGACAGAATGTACATCCAACTTCCCCAGAGTGACTATTTGAACATCTGTTTCAGTTTTTTTAAGAATATCTTGTGTATCAGATTAGAATTGTCAGAAACAAAACATATTTTGCACCATTGGATAAGTTATTTTGTTAGTCTGTAAAGGGCTACTGGACTGCTTTTTTGTTTTTGTACAATTACAAATATTCAAAAACTATAAATGATGTATAACCTTCTTAAGGCTTCAGACGTGGAAGTCTGGATGCTTAATGAAAGCGTATGTGAACCAATAAAACAAACATGTTCCATAGCCTCAACCAACCAAGTATTTCCATATCAAAGATTATTGGGATCCTCTTTTTCACTAACCCTAGATCCCTGTGATGGGGTGCCTACCTCATGCTGAGCTCTAAGGGGTTAACAGAGCTCGGGAAGCAGCCAGTTTGAGAAGGACTGTGAGGAGCAGCCGATCAGGGCTGTGGTGGCCCATGTAAGAAGTGTTGCAAAGCAGCTTTCATCCCTCCCTGAAGCCTGAGGAGAAAGGATGCTGACTGCATTGCTACCAGAGCAGTACTCTAGACACATACCTGGGGAGCTAAAGGCAGCTCCTAGTGACCTCCAGGAGTCTGCAGGCTAAGGCCCCAAAGCAAGGGCAAAGAGGTGCTGGGAACCTCTGGGAAGTAGCCCAAGGAAAAATATTGAGAGGTTGGAGGGGATGCAACACATGGCTGCCATCTACAGAGTCCCCCAGGTGGGACCCAGAGTAGTGGGTGGGGCCAGGTTTTACCCCTCCCCTGCCTTGCCACTGAGGAAGTGGTTAAACAATTGGCTGCAGAATCCACAGAGGGAAATGGTTGGATCGAGGGACTGTGATACTATCCCCAGCAGTGGGGAGCATGGGTGAAGCACAGGTGGAGGTCTGTGTCAGAAAGAGGATGCCACAGTTTTGGGAGTAACGTGGATCTTGCCGCGCAAACCGGTGGTTTCTCCCTGCCCAGTGGCCGAAATCATGAGGGTGAGCCGGGCGCTGGGACCCTCGGTTCTCGGAGCGGGCCAGACCCACCCGCCCCCCCAAGCAGGAGAGAGCGCACCCGTTAATGGGAGCAATGCAAACGCACATAAGGTCCACCCTACCCCCTAGCAGGCAGCAGCCGAAACAGGAAGTGAGGCTTAGGCACAGATTGAAATGTGCAACTAGTGAACTATTTATTAACAAAAACAACAGCAGGCGAAGATACAACAACAAGTGTAGAATATAGACATGAACCAACTCATAATAGTTTTCTATAAAGAATAACCCTTAACTAAACTTAACTATACTCAACTAAACACTTACTACATGCTCCATGAGGAACACCCGTGCAATTAACTTTATTGTTCCGGAAAGCAAGAAACCAAGTTATTGGATTAGGGTAAGGAAAAAGGGTAAGAGGATCCGGGCTGGGGCGCTACTCCCAGCCCAAGTGGTTGGTGCTAGAGACTGCCAGGGATGCTACCCGTGTCAACCTCTTTCAAAACTGCAACCTTTTCCCGGGGATCTTATGACCCACACCAGGATAAATGCAGAAAGAGGGGAATAAAACGGTTAGAGGGAATAAGGTGGCTCTGCTTCCACCATTTAAAGTATGCCTTATGGCATTGTCATACGGCAATAAGCCAAGTGTTTATTACCCAGCCAACATATGGCATTAAGACAGGATGTAACTTTGATAACTGTAACTAACTAAGAGCACTACTATTAAAACTACTACAAAACTAATTAATAGATAATAAGCTAATAATCAACTGGTGTTATTAATCAAGTGCGCCTCTAGTTGGTAATATATGGGCTTTTAGGCCCGGCCCAAAGGAGTCGGGCCCCCAGGCTCTGCCCTCCCCCTGCCAGAAGACAGCATGGTGATGGGAATGACCCTTCGCCCCCCCTTTTAGGGGTCCCAGTGCCCAAAGTAGTTGAAGGCTTTGTACGTGAAATGTCAGTTTCTGGTAAAAGACTCTGGGCTGAGCCTTGGGTCAAGTGAAGGTTTACGTGTCTCGACATGGAGGTTTGTCCAGTATGGTTGAGTTGTCTTGTCAGGGGAGTGGTCTCTAATAGCAAGTGACGCGGGTGGCTGTATGGCGGGAACAGCGGTGGCGATGACGTGGCGCTGGCAGGCTCCTGGTTTCCCTGCCTGGTACGCAGTACCCGCGGCCAGAGCCGCGGGCCAGTTCGCCACCCGACAGGTATGCCGAGGAGCCCACTTGCCACTTCCTCGCCGCTTGTGAGCGCTGGGGCTGCGATGGCAGCAATGCGCAAGCTTGCACTTCTCAGCCCTGCAGCAGTGAGGCGCTGCTGTCGAGCAATGGTGACGCCGATGTTGGTGGCGCCGCAGTGATTTCAGCTTTGCCCAGCTGGGCTGGCCTGAGGATCAGCGGATGCTGTGTTATTACAGCCAACGCTCTCCTTTGCAGGCTAGCAGCATTCTCAGCCGCGTCACCAAGGGCCCCCGAATGAGCTGGGGCTCTGGCTTTTATAAAACTAGTTCATAAATAATTCATGATTTGATTAACATATTCATAAGGCCCAAAACTCTACACACCTGGTTTTCAAACAGGTCCTCAGTGGCTTGGAAGGTGCTAGAAAGCTTTCCCTCCAGCCAATCAGAGGTCCATGATTCAAACCTGTACTCATGAGTTCAGGTTACCAGGGAAACCAACTGACCCAGAGTGACTGTTGGGGGGGGGGGCTGCTAAATGGCAGCCTATGAGACTTTAGATTTTCCGTGTACCTGCATTGATTTTTACACAGCCAGAGGCGTGTTTCCCCTGACACATGGGGACGATAATGCCCTAGGGATAAAAATCCCTGACAGATCTCTAGAGCAGAAGTAGTGACAGTGAGATGCCCCCAGAAGAGAGTGCACTGTCTAGCAGAAAAGCAGGGTCATCCAGAAAGGGGTGATGAGTCACATGCCGTCACAGCCCCCTTCACTCCATAGTCTTATCCCTCAGAAATCATTGGTTTCTGCCTTCCACTTCAAAAAAGTCACCCAGAGGAATAAGAAAAGAATTTAATTGATGTGTCAGGCTAGCTCTTTTCATGTAGTCCACCCAAAAGTCAGATGTTACGTTTACAGCTTTCATTCACTGCTCATGCAAAATGGGTTTGAACCAGTTTAGGAAGGCCTAACACGAGAGAGTCTGCCTGTAACACACTACCAGTCACATTAGGTCAACCATTTATATTTTATAGCTTCCCTGTTATGCTGCTGTAGTTACTTGAGCTCATCTGTGGACACTGGAAGCCAACTGTTGCTCAAAGTACACTGGTGTGCAAGTTAATGGCTGCTTTAAAATATAATGTAGGCCAAGATTGTGAATGTGTCCTGCCAAATGATATAAAACACCAATACAGGTTTCTCATGTCTGAAGATTAACAGCACCTGTTGAGGTGAACATCAATCTCAAGAAGACTTTCTGTATACAAAAGGTCATCTTTATCTTCTTTGCTTGCTGCCTCCTTCCTGATGGATTTTAAAAATATTGTTACCCAGTTTTAACAGTGAGCTGATTTTCAGGGATCAGTGGGTTGTTTTCGTTAGGAGAAATGGATGATTTCTTTGATACAATCGCATTTATTTACAAAGAATGTACAAAGTTCTCTTTTCCCTGAAAACGGTTCCTTCACTCCATCTTTGTGTTCTTCAGTGTGTTTCTGCATACACACAGATTTACCAACCACCATGCCAGTGCCTGTGTTTGCTATGTCAACCTCCAGGGAAACCCCTCCAGGGAAATCTGCTTTTACTCAAGCCTTTCATGTGCCTATATTTTGAGTGATGGCTCCTATTTTTTTCAGCTACATAATTTCGTGGAAGGACTTGATTGTTTCTTACATTTATTCAGATTGAAGGGCAGCTGGTATACCCACCAGCTTTGATAAGATTTTGCTCAACCATGAGGCATAATAAATATACATTGTAAAAGCAGTTAAGGGAAATTTTAAAGCCATGTAACTACTACAGCTTGGGATAATACCAAGTGGAGTGAAATCTTTGCTATGAAACCTGAACCCAGGTAAAACAACTGGTTTCTAATACGTTGCAAATGTGAAACGTAGCTCAGATTTTAACACCTGTCTCTGAGACTTGCTAAACTGCCAGTGGTTTCAAATAGCCAGGCTTACTTTTGAGCACACCTCCTACTGATTTTGAATTTCCATGCGGAACGAGATTAAACACAGCAATTTCAGCTACATTTTGCTTTGAGTGTAAGCATTTATCCAAATCCCAAACTCACAAGCCTATGCAAGCCTACACAGAAACCAAAGTAAAGATCTGGACTTTGGTTTAGGAATTACAATGTATTATATGTACAGTGCTTAGCTCAGTGGGCATTTGACCCGATTGACATCGAGGCATTACTGTTTCAAAATAAATAATAATGTATAGTGGTAACGTTATGTAACTGGAACAGTCAGTGGTTTAGAATTACTCACAACTTTAATTTTAACTCCTCCATCTTCTTTAAAAATTCTATGGTAAGGTCATCAGAGCTAAGCAAAGGAAAAAAGAAAACAGGACTGTATCAAGTTCTGTAACTCACCAGAGTGCTGTAAAGCTTATTGCAATAGTGCTGTAAAATGACTTGGAATTCTGTGATGTCAGATGCTAGAGTAACACAACATATTATCATTGTCCAAGTTTATACCCTTACTATTGCTGGAAGCATTTACTTGGCTGTCTGGTCTCTGTTGCCACGGTCACTAACTGAGTCTGCACAGTGTTCTGCTGATAGCATCACAAGTCTTAGTATGGGTTAAGGACTAAATCGTGACAGCCTTGAAAGGGTATGCTAACACTGGGTGAAGGACGGTGGGCCAAGGCGCCCCATATGCTCAACTCACGTTTAGGGACAGGATAATGGTGGAAGAAGGGAGCTGGGAGGAATGAGATAAATGAGGAGACATGGTTTTGCTTCCAGCCTGCTACAGGTAGCTGCAATCATCTGGCTCAGAGGGGAACACACACTGTGCCCTATGAAAGTGTTTGTGGGGTGGGGGGAAGGACAGGGGAGACCTCTTTGATGTAACAGTGCAGCCCTTATTGAAAATGCAGGGGTGCTGGAACAGTTTTTATAGTTGCGGCATGGCAGTTATTGAACCACATTGCATACAATGCCAGCTTCTCTAGCTCCTGCACCTGTGTGTCAGTGTGACTGACTGACTCTGCTGCACATACAGCCACAGGCTGACACTGATGTATTAAAATCAGAATGTTTAACCATCCATCTAGCTTTATGAGAAATACTTACAATTAGAATGCCAAAACATAATAAGAGTTATGAAGAATTACACAATGCTTTGTGCTATTCATTTATATTTAGTTTTGGCCTAATTAATTTTCCTGGATGCTATTGTTTGTTTCCCTAGTCTGAATTTGCATTAATGTTCAAAATTTAAAATGTAAAACTATAGTAACAGAACAACACAGAGACAGATCTTTAGCAGGTGTATCATCGTATTTACATTGGCTTCTGTGGGCTTATGCTGATTTACATATGCTAAGCTGAGGAAATGTCCCACAAAACTGAAAATCTTCCAACATTTTGATAATTCTATGAGGTAGGGAGTTAAACACTTTGATAATTAGAGAACAATGGAAGAGTTGAAGCAAAAACACAGAACGAACTGCATCAACAGTTTGCTTCTTAAGTTTAACAATTTTAAGCTCAATAAAAGCACTACTTAGTGAAACATCAACTCTTTGAAATACCAGTGAGAGAAGTGATCAGAATATTAAAGTAATTACTGTTAGGGTATGTCTAAACTAAAGAGTTATTCTGGTATAGGTGATTCCAGACCTGTTATTCTGAAATAAACTATTCTGGAATAACAAATCCATGCTACAGGGAAGCCTGGGAATCAGCAAATCTTTTTCTGAAATAGCATATCCACACATAATGGACCCTATTTTGCGTTAGAGCCCTCAGAAGCACTCTGGGGAGGGCACCAGAGCAGGTACTTCCTGTGACTGCTTGGTCAGGGAAGCTGCTCTAAACAGCTGTCTCACACGTAACCCCACCTCTGCCTCCCTCCTCCTGGGATGTAAAGGGGACTCACTGGGCATGGGCAGCATGAAGCTGGAGCAGCTGCAAACCACTGCCGGGCACACGGGGCTTCATGCTGCATCTCATGACACATGGCTGCCAAGCTGCTCACAGGTTGCTCCATCAGGAAAATGATGAGGACCAGATGGACCACCTCTCCCAGGTCCTGGCACTCCTGCTGCTGCATGGTACCCTCAATCCACTGTACACCAGGGAGCACTACTTCTGGTGGTGTGCCACGAGCTCCGACTGGTAAGATTTCATAGTCCTGCAGTGAGGGGATGATTAGCACTGGCAGCAGAGCTTCCTGATGACAAAGGCCGTCTTCCAGAAGGTCTTCTGGTGGCTTACCCCTCCCTCAGGTGACAGGATACCTGCATGAAACCTGCCATCCACGCAGGATTAACAGCACCCTGCTTTTACAAGCTGGGACCCCTGGATGTATCTATCACCATGCTATTGATTACCACTCAAAATAAAAGGTACAAAATAAAAGTGATTTATTTATCAAATAAAAGGTTAATCAAGCAAAACTCCGGCTATCAATATAAATGAATAACTATCATATCACTCCCTACCACAGTCCCGGATTGAGCTGTGATCACCCAGGTAGGTTCTGCTGCCACAGGAGGGTGGAGAGCAGTGGTAGAACTATTGATCAAAGGAACGCCACGCTCAGGACCACGAGCTAAATGGACACTGTGTCTTCTTTATTCTGCTCGTCTATGCTTGACTTGCCATCCTGAATGAAGAAATGCCTGAAGAGAGTGGTAAGTTGGGTGCAGGCATGTGTGAACACTTCCGTCTCCTGCATCACTAACTCTAAATACAGAAATATCCTGGCCTACTAAGTCTCCACACTGTGCTGGCCAGTTACCCTAACCACCAACAGCCTCCTCTAGTTCTCCTACTGGACTGAAACAGGAGCACCCGAGCAAGAGAGCTCTCCGACCTATGAGGTCTCACAGCACAATGGCAAAGATTTGCTCTAGCCACCAGGGGCCTTCTCTGGTTCTCCTGCCTGACTCCTGATGGGGCACCAGAGCGTGAGAACCCTGAAGGGAGTGTTCCACCCACTTATACAACCCCTGTCTCTGTGCTGAACTCTGATCACATGACCCTACTTTTCCTGCCTTTGGATTCATGCCCTCTTTTCCCTCTGAGGGGTCAATGACCCAGCACTTTTGGACTCCATATTCGAAATAAATTCCAGTAGGGACTCCATTTTGAATTACCATCAGAATCCTATTGGTAACAGCCCTCTTTGAACCAAAACCAAAATTTGTCCCTAACACCATGCAGAAGTGTGTTGCTGCTGCTCTGCGGAAGCTCGCCATGCTGGACAGCTACTGCTCCATTGGGAACCAGTTCAGCATCGGGAAATCCACTGTCAGGGTCATGCTTCTTCAGGTCATCCACACCATCAACCAGGTGCTGCTGCGCATGGGTGTCACTCTGGGAAATGTGGATACCATTGTGAATGGCTTAGCTGCCATGAGCTTTCCTAATTGAGTGGGAGGGCACTAGACAGCATGTACATCCCCATTCTGGGCCCTGCCCACTGGACCATGGACTATTTCAACCACAAGAGCTACTTCTCCATTGTGGACTACAGGGGCCACTGCACAGACATCAGCTTGGGACATCTGCAAAGGGCTCATGACACATGCATCTTCTGGAACTCCTGCCTTTTCCTGCACGCTGGCACCTCCATCCCCAACTGCACCATCAGCGTTGTGGAGGTGAATATGCTGGATTCCTCCCAGGCTTTATAGTCACCCTGGTGCAGCGCCTTACTTTTGAGCAGGCGCTGCTCTAGGGTCTGGTGTGCCCTTTCTCTACCATGCCTGCAGCGGTCCGGCCATAGATCTTGGCATTCCAGTGCCTGGTGCAGAGATTCGGGAGAGTGCTTTTCTCCTCCCAGTGCTCTGTGACGTCCGACATCTCCACAGCGGTCGAGGACAGTGCTTGCCAGTGTCCGTGAGAACTAGGTGCTGTGGGAGCAGCTCCGGCATGGCTCATGGCTTCCCTCTTACTACCCTGCAGTTCAGCGCTTCAGAACAGGCCACATGCAACCAACCCTTCTGCTTGTGGCCAGCTCCTTTAAGGCTCTGCGAGGATGTGTGTGTGTGTGTGTGTGTGTGTGTGTGAATGAGCAGTAAAATACTTCTCTGTATAAGCAATGGTTGCAATTACCTCGTGGATTTCATGTAATGTGAGGTGAGGCAGTCCGTGGGACTGTGACTAGCAGAGAAGCTTATCTACAAGACAGTCTCTATTAATATTGGCCACAGGCTCACAGCATCAACAAGTGTGAGAACTTCTGGGCTATTTTATTTGAACCTAAAGGGAAACCAGATCTGCAAAGGTATGATATTTAGATCCTGTGCCACATTTTTTCCTCACTCCTACTTAAGCCTCTGTACCCCTTCTGTATACATTAAAATTCCTGCAACCCTTCTCTCCTGCTTTGCCAGGTCAGCAAGATGTTTTTTAAAATCCTTTTCCCTTGATCCATCTCTGTGTAAGCCATCTTTAAACACTCCAGGCCTTTTCACGTCCAGCTCTCTGTGGTATTTCTCTTATACTTTGCAATCCAGGTCACTATAGTATCTCTCTGCTGAGGGCCTTAGAATTCTAATTTTAATTCTAACTTGTTCTGGCATGTAATAAAATGTGAGATGTAGCCAATCCTACAGCTTGAGCAAGATTTCAACATGGCAGAGTGACGCAGTTGGGCAATGCAAACTGAAGAACCTCTGATTGGAGAAATTCTTTAATAATCTCTCTGGAGGAAAGGCTACAGGAGGGAGAAGCCAGAGGGAAGCTAGACGCTGGATGGAAGGTAGGCTGCTGATGAGTGTATGGAGTTTGGCAGAGAATGGAATTCAAAAGAAGAAAGGGTACTCAGGACTTGCTGATTCTACACATGAAAGATTTTTTTCATTCCTGAGAAAGATTAGTTATGAAGCAGGCCACTCATTTGTAACATAAAGCCAAGATATTCAAAAACAGACCAGGAAGTTTAGGTATCTCAAATTTTGAGTGTTCAACTTGAGACATCTTGAAGGTGCCCCAGTTTTAGGAAGTTCTGAGCACCTGCTTCTGTAAAATCAGGCTCCTCCACTTAAATTGTGTCAACTTGTACATGCCAAAAAGATATCAACCTCAAGTTACTTTTTGAAAACTTTAACCTTTTCTGAAAATATTCAACTGTGCTTGGGTAAAGATGGGCACATAAACAAAATAAACCAGTATGTTTATGAACTCCCTCCTTACGGATAATTTATTTTAGCCATGGTCAACAGGAAGATCTGAAGATTTATGAATTTAGCAATCCAGTTGCAGTCAGATGCTCTGTAATATATCGAGAAGTAGCTGATTTCAACCTGTCTGTGTATAAATTATTCACAAAATTGGAGATGTGTAGAATATTTGACAGACAAATTTGGCCCTTAAGATGGGAGTTTTGAAATTTTGAACCATACTAGTCCACTTGGTTAGAACAAATAGTCCAGAGGATCCTGGTCCATGACAGGTGATTGCATGCACTAGAAGAAGAAGAAGAAGAAGAAGAAGAAGAAGAAGAAGAAGAAGTTGTTAACTGACTTTTATCAAATGTTTTCTGCAACACATGGAGTAAAAGTTTACCTTGTATCTCCATACAGAGTTACAGGCAACTAAGCAGTTTCACTCCTCAGGGTTTACAGAAATATGATAATCAATTTACATACAAGGCGGCAAATTATATGGGCCTATGGGGCCAATGCTCTGCCAATATTCAGGAATGTGGGCCTGGCTCCATCAATGTTTGAGGTTATGTTTTCAGAGCCTTCCTGTCTATAGCATTTCCCCCAGGCCCTGCATTTTGGGGAGGCTCCATGCACCACGGCTACATGGGTTCTAGGGCAGCCTGGGGGAGATTAGGTACCGGAAGCAGCAAATGACCTGGCCTCGGCTCACTTTACTCTACCACATTGGCTCCTAATGTCACTCAGGGGAGGGGGCGGAAGCTGGAAAGAGGTAGACAGGGGTTTGGAGGTAGGGGGTGGAATGAGGGTGGGGAAAGGATGGAGGAAGGTGGGAAGGGGCATGGGGTCTTGGGCAAGAGTTAAAATGAGGACAGGGCAGGGGAAAAGCAAGGGTGAGAAGAGGTGGAGTGGTGGCGGGGGTACGGCCAGGTCACTCACTACTGCCAGCATCAGGTCCCCCCATCCCTGCTAACTCCCCACATCCTCCTGAAGTACATATCCTGCCCTCAAGTATGGGGCCCCAGGACAATAGTCCCTGTCCAGCCTATTCCTGTTCAGGACACCACCACCAATTATATAAGCCTAGTGCCCATGCAATGGCACTTGAACCTACATCAACCACATCCAAATCTCAGTGGGTTCCACTTAGTCGCAACAAACCATATCTTGGTTTGCACAAAAAAGTGGTGATTTTTATAAGATTTTGATGCAGAAGTCAAAAGATTATCCCAAGTTTAGTCCAAGGATATGTGAACATTTATTAACTTCTCAAGCTGATTTGAATTTTGGTTTAGAATAAATCCCCAAACATAGGAGGTGCATAGCTTGCAATTTAGTGCTGCGAGTCTTACATAATGCTGTACCATAGATATCAATGCAAACCAAAAGATGGCATTTTTAATACACTCCACACCTATTCCAGCTTTTCTAGTCTAAAACATGGCTGTAGATTATTCAAGTCTAGTATGTTTTATTAATCCATTCTTCCAGTAATTCATTTTATAAAGGAAAATGATAAAAAAGGTCACAGTAACATCTGCAGCCATGAAAAGGGGGAGAGTAAATGGAATTCTTGTTGCAGATGACATCACAGGGATGTAGAATGTTCAAACTGCCCTGTGTGAAACGTAGTCATTTCTAGAGTTAAATTGCCAGTTTTGTAAGGATGTCATTGTGATGTGTGCAGTTGCTCAGGTGGTGGTATGTGAACTGCCAGACACGGTGCCCTTTCTGAAAGGGGGAGGGCTTTTTTCTGGAAGTCTCCAGTCATGTTTTTAGACTGCATGCTAGTCCGGCAACTGTTGCTGTGCATGCTCTTCTGTCACCTACAGCAGAAGGTGACTCAGCACTGACTCACTGAATTCCCTGCCAATGGATTTCCCAGGCTGTGAGCTGCTCTTCATCAGCCTATTGCCGTCAGCATTGACATAACCCTCCTCCACAGTAGTTTAAATCCCCTCCAACTGAGTTTGCCAGCCAGTGCGTATGTGCAGGGCATCATGACTTTCACAGCTAGCCAGTTTTGTAATCTAAACCCTGAATTGAGTAGGTTTCTTATTTAAAGTATACCTTGTTTTCATGAGTGATCTAAAATCATTCAGTTAGCTGAATGTCTTCAGTGAGGGGACTACAATATTTATAAAAACCACTGCATTCATTACCTTTGTATCCAAACTGTGGATGGTGAAAATGAACATTACATTGCTGCAATAAACTCTCACCTCATTACAAGCCTCATCTTTATGAGGTTACCTTTGCTATCATGCTAATAATTAGCTTTGGCACTAGTCTCCATTAGTCGTGACGCAAATCAGAGCTGCACTTGGCACAGTGCACTGGTGCTGAGTGACAAAATAAAACAGCAAAGAACATTTTGTATTGATGTACAAAATGCATCCATTCTGCATGTATCACCATTTAATTAAATGATGTTACTGATATTCTCAGTTCTGACACACCTCCAGTGTTTTCTTGTCTAGACCAAAACTGATCCTTATCGTATTCAATCCAATTTTGTGTTTTCTAATTCCCTGGTACACTATTTTAAATATTGACACATGCTATATGATAAAGGCAGAACAATAAGGACAATAGAAATGTAAAAAATATGAGAAGTCCTGTGGCAATTTGTAGACTATCAGATTTTTGGAGCATAAGCTTTTGTGGGCAAAGACCCACTTCATCAGATGCATGTGAGTCTGCATATCAGTCTACAAGGTGCCACAGGACTTCTCTTTGTTTTTGAGGATACAAGCTAACATGGCTACCCCTCTGATTATTTAGGTCTGCAAGGTCCAATATGGTTTCCACGCACCACGTGTGGTGAATAGGAGACCATATTGTATCAAAGGGGGCTCTTGGAGCACAGTCCCGAGCTGGAGCCCAAGCCACTTCCTCAGGCCCCACCAGAGTGTGGCACTGAGGCTGGAGCCCAAGCCTGAGCCCCTGCCCCGGGGCCCCCACGAGTGCGTGAGGCCGGGGCCAGATCCCAAGCCTCTGCAGTGGGACCCCTCCAGAGCAAGGGGCTAGAGTCTGAGCCTCTGCCACAGTGTCCCCATCAGAACACGGTGCCAGGGCCCACTGGAGTGCGGGCCAGGGCTGGAAATCCCTGCAGTGGATCCCCCACAGGTAACGGAGGATGCAAGGCAAAGGGGTGGAGAGGCTCAGGCAGGCACTCTGCCTTAGGAAGGTTGCTGACCCCTCGGCTGGGGGGTGGGGGGAGGGCTGGCTCTGGGGGAGGGGAAGACCATTTATTTAGAGTTGGGGGGGGGCAAATGTGGTGAATAGGCCCCATAGATAAAAGTTGTTTAGATAAGACTGCTATGTCCAAGTCAACAATTTTGAAGTAATAAATTGAACATATGTTTCATTAACTGCATTTATAATAATAGATCATCATCCAATTATAATCTACATTACTTCTTCATCAGTATTTTACAGTTTATTTAGGAAGTATAGTAAAGTCCCTTTGAAAACCCCAGAGTGCATGTTAGGTTCTTAAGTCACCCTTAACTGTCAGTAAGATTTCATTACCTAACGAACCCCACTGCTAAGAGCTATAAACTGTGTGGCCTAAGGAATAGACTCCCTGGCATGGCATGGCATGGTTCAGACCTGACAGGTCCCAAACAACAGAATTTTCCGGATCGGGGATGTCCAGGGCTTCTGTCCCAGCCAGCACCAGCTCACTGCTCCCCATGGACTCTGAGCTTCCCAGGGAGATCCCAGGGCTCTGGCAGGCAGGGGCTATGGCTCCAGACCTACCCTGTGTGGGGGCTCTGGCAGGGATTCCAGCCCCAGTCCTGCACTCCAGCAGGGGCTCTACCCGGCTTTCTTTCCTCCATCTCCCACAGCAGCGGGGCCAGTGGAGGCTCCAGGTCTAGCCCATGCTAGGCTGCCAGCCGCCACTGTGGCCCCAGTTCCTGCCCCCTGGATTAGAGTTTGGCCCAGCCCTGGGACTCCAGACAACAGAATACCAGACAACAGAGTATCAGATTTAAAAGATTCGACTTGTAGAGCAAAGATCTGAACGTCTGGTGATTTCGGTTCAGTTGCCAGGTTTGCTGATAGATCTTGGGCCCGTTATTAGAGAAACATATCAGCTGTGAACTGAAGAAGAGCTCTATGTTGCTTAAACGTTTGTGTTGTTAACCAACGTAACTTGGTCCGATAAAAGATTTTATCTCACTCACTTTATCTCTCTAAGATCTCGGACAGTTTCTCCAGCTACAAAATGGGAATATAGAAACTCCTCTCCTTGGTAAAGTGTTACCTCTACAAATGAATAGCACTGTGTAAGTGATTTATTTTTTATCATTGTTCTGGAATGCAGCAATTAACTAATTAGAAAATGTTTCGTTCGTGTAATTCTATTTTTTTTTTAAAAAAACAGCTTTACATAAATAAGATTATAATCTCACATTACTGACAAAAAGCCTTTTCCAAAACTAATTATGATAAATTCATCATACAAATGCACATTTTTCCCTTACATATAGTGCCATAGAAAAAGTGGTGTTATGTGAACTGCACTGCAAATGTAATCTTGTGGGAGTGAGCCACACTCAGTAACAGCCTCCTTTGTTACACTGAAGAGATGTGTTGATTCATGAAGCCATGCAATAGATGGAGGGGAGGCAATGGACAGGCTGGCATTGCAGAGACAGATATTGTTCCCCCACTGACTGCATGAAAATGTGTAGGAAAGGTGGTCCTTTTTCCCACAGGGCATCCTGCACAGGTGGCAGATGTGGTTCCTAGTGCTGACTTTGGGCATGACTAAAGAGGGCTAGGACAGAAGGGTTCCATGAGGACAGGCCCACGTGGATCCATGTCATTTGTGCCTATAACAGCATCAGCTATCTCCAGAGCACCACCTGATGCAGGAGGGCTCTGCAGCACCCTGCTTCTGTTCTCTTTGTTCCAGATCGTTTAAGAACGCCACACTGTCTTTATCATGGCCAACCACACCCCTGCTTGCAACTGGTTTAATAACAAATACACTTCATCATCGCCACACAAAAGCTCCTGCTCAGCTCTGGCATCTTCTCCTAACACAACCTTTTCTCATCCCACTCTACTCTTCACAAGATGCTATTCCCAGCCCTTCCTAGCTAGAATTTTGACTTCTCCCAGTGAGCATCTCCTGTTCATTCAGGTCTGGCAACAAGGGGAGGGAGGGGGGCAAGGATGCCATTGCCTCGAGGCCTGATCAACGTTCCCTCTATTTTTTTCCATCCATGGGCAAAATAAAAATTTAATATATACTAAGGCATGTGTGGATGTGCATCACCACCAGAACCATGCTGTCGGCTGTGGGTGTTCTGCAGATCAGCTGGGTGGCACCTGAATCTCTCCTGGGAGGCAAACCAAGCACCCAGCTTACAGGGAACACTGACCCCGGTGATTCAAAGAGGGCTGGGGCTCCCGGCTGTTACTGCCACTACTGCATCAGTGGCCACTTGGGCCCTTTAAACCACTGCCAGAGCACTGGCTGGTGCACTCCAGGTGGCTGTGAGGGCTGGCTGAGGTGGGCACAGCGTGGTACAGTGTGGTGTACTCCAGGAAGTGCTAAGGGCTGGGTGCCCCCAGCCTTGCCACTTCTGCCTAAGCCCCATCCCTTCTGGATGCACAGAATCTCCCCCCAATCTCCCCCCACCGCTAGCCCAGGGATTTGTCAAGTCTGTTGCCCCCTCCCCCAGTGCTCACTGCAGCGCTCTTCAGCCAGTTTCCTATTCCTTCCTGCCTCTCTATAGACAGAACTAGCCCTCTATCAAGCCCAGTCATGGCTGTTAATGAGGCACAGGTGGGCTATAGCAACTCCTCCTTAAATGGTTCCTTCTATCATGTGACAGTGGCCTACACCCTTGCTTTCTTATACGAAAAATTCATATAAGCTCATGTTTTCCTGTTGGAGGAAAACACAGAAAAAA
Organism: Carettochelys insculpta; assembly: GCF_033958435.1. Lineage (NCBI taxonomy): Eukaryota > Metazoa > Chordata > Testudines > Carettochelyidae > Carettochelys > Carettochelys insculpta. The sequence continues at coordinate 75,629,302 of NC_134141.1, forward strand.
ACTGCAAACGGGGAACCGCCACAGATTCCCCCTCCTGCCCCACATGCATTGGAACATGAGCTGTGGGGCCTAAAGTTTTGAGAAGTGAAATTAAAGAAGTTTTAAATTGTAAAGATTTTTCCGTGGTTACTAAAATGATTCCAATTTGCAGGAAGTTCACACGATAAAACGGAGAAGAAATCCCTACTCACTCAACTCATTATGCCGGCTCCTCAGATCCAGATAAGGCTGTTTGGCTATTGTTCGCTAGCCGTCTCCTATGTTGCCTCAGACACTGAGTCACCCTGTTTTCCTGTACTGCTTTTGTGCCAGATTAGACATTTGAAACTCTGATTGCCAGAAGGTATCAAAACTGGGAAACCGTCTGCTTTGTTGTTGCACTTTGGACTCAAATGACCCTCATAACAGAGCAGCAATTAAAAGAAAAAAAGTCATAAAAAATGCCAGACCTAATCCTATTTTAACTGCAGAACGACTGAGGTAACAGCTGCTCAAGTCTTCTAACGCTTCCCCACCAAAGTGCCCTGAACTGGGGGTTTCAAGGACTGCATCCCTATTGCTAGATCAGTTTTGTGCCAACCTAACAAATGGACTCACCCAGTGGGCAGGAGTTGTAATGGACAGATTATGGTGGAAGAGAGGAATATCTTTGTCCACACAGAAATGTAATAGGGCTCTATTAGCTTTTCTGCAGCCCAGTGTCCATATAACCCAGAGGCAGCACCAGCCAGACAGCTGAGACATGGCAAAGGAGATGACTGGTGTAAGCTTGGTATACTAACCTACTATTCACGGTAGTGGCTGCCATATTTGAGTTGTCTCCATTTATGAAAATTTTGCCATCGATTGTAATACATGTTGAATTTCCCTAACTTGTCCCAAGAAAGGGCATTTTTCAGACCAGGTGAGGTCACTGCCGGCTCCTCTGCTGCCACTGGACAGGATGGGTGGGAGCTCAGGGAAAAAGCAGGGTGGCTGTGGAGGTCCATGGCTGGGGCAGCTGGAGGTATAACCTCATGACCACTGTACTGCACTCCCGCCTCTGCTATCAGCTGTGGGGCTGCACTCCAAGAACCCAGTCACAAACTCCCATCCACCTTCTACAAGGTTCCACAGTCATCTCACCACTGCCACTGAGTGTCCCCTGTCCCTGCTCTCCCCTCTCATCCCTGATCTCGAATGCTGCAAATCAGGTATTTGCAATGCTCCAGAAGCTCTGGGAGGGGAGCTGCTGAGTGTGGGGCTCCCAGCTTTTCCTCCTGAGTGCTTCAGCCCCAGGGCACCCACATATGCTGAATCATGTATGTTGCCAGATAAGGGAAATTCAGATGACAGAAGTTCAATCTGTAGTAATTTAAGACTGAGCAGGTGAAATGGCACATATTAAGCCCTTCAGTTTTTGCACAGTGAAAAATTCAGCACTGCTTTCCTAGTTTTCCAACAGCACTGTCACATCTCTGTGCTCCACCTTTCCCTCCTCAAGCCACTGTTCATTTTACTAATTTCTTCAGGTTTCAGAAGTAACCCACCACTCCTAAAATTCCATCTGAGTACACTTTGTTATTAAATAATATAGGCAGCAATTAGCTTTAATTTCTCCCTGTGCAAGAACAAAATCATTTCTAAACAACATTGTAACTAATTATCTCACAGGAATTGTCATAAAAGCACCACTTTTAGATGTTTATCTTTTGGTGGAAGGGACTGTCAATATGTTTGCACTCTGAGATCTGGCATGGTTGGCTTTTAGGTACCACCATAGTATCAATGTTAAATAAGAATATCTGGAGATACCACTTTTGGCAAGCCTGTTAAACAGCAGTGGTTTGGCATTCCCACAGGGATGAGGGCTTCAGAGGGAAGAGTAAATGCAGATTATGGGATTGATTAGGTGGCTTGTCGTCTCCAGATATCACATACTTCAGGAATATGCTACTATATTAGATTACATCTACTTCCATTAGTGGATGGATTACGTAGCATTTTCTACAAAAATGCGCCTTGTAATTATTCACCTGCAATACATATATGAGCATATAATATTTCCCACTCCATTCACTACTCAGGTACTCAGTTACATATACAGGTTGAACCTCTCTAGTCCAGCACTCTCTCAGCTGGCAACATCTGTCATCCATCATGATTTTAATTAGCCAATGGTCCCATGGTTATGGCCAAGTTTCCCGTGATCGTGTAAAGTTTGTTTCCAGTCCTGTCTCTCAGTGTTCTGTGCTATTATTTAGCTGTAATTTACCCCAAATGTCTTCTAAGATCCCAGTATCCAGTGGAAGTGTTGGTAATGCCGCTAGACAACACTGACCTCTCACGGTCTGGCAAATTCTCTCATTCGGCAATAGTCTGGTCCCAAGAGTGCCAGACTAGAAAGGTTCAACCTGTAATTTAAAGCTGGCACCTTTTGGTCACAACATAGAAAAACTGCACTTTTCTCGGCTGCCTAACATAATTTCCCCTGCCAAGCTACAGCATTATTTCAAAGGACTTGCTGCCTTGCTAATATATTAATCTCATGCTTTGGGATTCTTGCCTATTATCTATATATAGAACAGGCTAATGGCTCATATTCACACACTTAAAGTCTGAGGGGATTCCTAGGTTGGCAATAACTGAAAACACCTTGCTTAGCCCCTATATTTCAGGATTTATCTCCAAGACAGTTTGCTGGCAATATAAAGACTGCCATTTTAACCTTTTAATTAAAATTAATTTTAGGAGAAAAGTTGTTGGTTTGTTAAAAAAAGGAAATATAGTAGAAAGGAAAAAAAATGAGATCTAATTTGTTGGTTTGTTGTCTCTCCAGCAAACTTAATACTTACCAGTCACCAGTCCCAGCCTTTCAAAGAGGCCTGGAATGCCAGGGGCACTGCAACTCTAGCTGCAGCTGGCTTGGAGAAAGCGGTGTGAGGTGGGGCCTTGTAAACTGAGGGCTGTGCATTCAATACTTCAGAAGACCATTTAGAGGTCTGAAGCAACTAGATTAAAAAAAAAAAAAAAACATTTTGGTGAAGTGCCTGGTCCTACCAAGAGAACAGGGGACCTAACAATGATCTCTTGAGGTCCCTTCCGGCTCTATGAGATATGTATCAAGGAAGTGGTGGTTGGATCCAATTCTGCAGTACTGGTTGTGCAGCTAGCTAAATACCCTGGTCCATTTCCTTCTGTCATTGACTCCACCCCTGCTGGACACAGAGGTGGGTTCCCTTCCCACTGAGACCTGTGGTACTGATACCATAGATTATTTAATTTTCTCTCTTTATATTTTAATGAAAAAGGAAAGAAAGAAATCACAGTATTTGGTTTTGTAAAGCCAGTATTATAACTTTAAGGGTAAATGAAATAACAGTCTGTACTGGCCAGATCAACATTAGGCTTAACTTACTGATTTTTATTATTTGCACCTGGAATTCACAATTGTGTTTATGAGAAATAATCTGAGATGCGTTATTTGTATCTGAAACAGATTAAAAAGGTCAAAGCTCAAATTATGTCATAAATATCAGAGTAACCTTAACTGTAGGATTGCTACCCAATTCGTCAAGCAGAATTAAAATCCCTCTGCATTCAGTAGCTAATTTTGGCCCAATAACTTTTCAGAGAACAACTGAATTTTCTGTGCCATTTTTGTGGTGTCACATAAACTACTTTACATAATGACCCTGTATTCTGCTCATTGTTGTGGTCTGTGAGATTCTCTCTAGCTAGAAATCCCACTATGCTTTTAATATCATTCTGGGCAAATTCCACTTTTGTAATAGTAATAGTGACCACATCAAAGTTATGTCCCTTATCCAGAATAAGTTTGAATTAGCAGACTGCACCACTCACATTCATTAGCTTCCTCTATTTTCTGATGCTGCCATCCTCCTTTATTCACTCTGTTCTGCTCACACCATTTATCAGCCTGTTGAGGGATAAAACAGAGCTCACTGGGTTCTCAGGAGCTCGTGAAGATGCTGGGCAATAGAAACAGAGGATGAGCCTGTAGATCATGAGGTGCTGAACAGGGCTCTAGGGAGACCCCATAGTAACTTGACAGAAGTTTCCCCATTCAGTATCTGTCCCTGTGTTTATATAGCAACGAAGGATCCTGTGGCACCTTATAGACTAACGGAAAAGTTTTGAGCATGAGCTTTCGTGAGCACAGACTCACTTCATCAGATGCTGGTCTTGGAAATCTGCAGGGCCAGGTATAAATGAGCCAGAGCAAGGGTGGGGATAACAAGGTTAGCTCAGTCAGCAAGGGTGAGGCTTACTACCAGCAGTTGATCTGGAGGTGTGAACACCAAGGGAGGGGAAGCTGCTTCTGTATTTAGCCAGCCATTCGCAGTCTTTGTTTAAGCCAGAGCTGAGGGCATCGAATTTGCAGATGAATTGTAGCTCAGGACCTAACCAGATCAGCCACACCATTGTGGTTCATTCAGCTACACATCTACCAATATAATTTATGCCATCATGTGCCAGCAATGCCCCTCTGCTATATACATGGGACAAACTGGACAGTCTCTACGTAAAAGAATAAACACACACAAATCAGACATCAGAAATGGCAAAATACAAAAACCTGTAGGAGAGCACTTCAATCTCCCAGGCAACACAGTAGCAGACTTAAAAGTAGCTATCCTACAGCAAAGAAATTTCAGGACCAGACTCCAAAGAGAAATTTCTGAGCTACAATTCATCTGCAAATTCGATGCCTTCAGCTCTGGCTTAACCAAAGACTGCGAATGGCTGGCTAAATACAGAAGCAGCTTCCCCTCCCTTGGTGTTCACACCTCCAGACCAACTGCTGGTAGTAAGCCTCACCCTTGCTGACTGAGCTAACCTTGTTTTCCCCACCCTTGCTCTGGCTTATTTATACCTGGCCCTGCAGATTTCCAAGACCAGCATCTGATGAAGTGAGTCTGTGCTCACGAAAGCTCATGCTCCAAACTTTTCTGTTAGTCTATAAGGTGCCACAGGACCCTTCGTTGCTGTTACAGATCCAGACTAACACGGCTACCCCTCCGATACTTATGTTTAGATAGTCGAACACAAGTGATACACTATAAAACAAAGCTAAAATCAATAGTTTTCAATTAATATAATAAGAGCCCAGTAGATTGTAAGAGAGTTTGGTCCATTGTTACATGGACTGTTTTCTGCCCCATATTTTTAAAGCATCTATTTACTAGATGTTGTTACCTGTCTTCACGATCACTCAATTCAAAGGTCCTTGTATAAGCTTGTACAAGCTCTTACTTCTCACGTACATCACCATTCATTATTGATACATCTGCTTAGTGTGTTACTGGTAACCTGCATTCAAGGGCTGAGAATGCATTCTAAGCAGCCTCCTTTCAGAGTTAAGAGTGGAAAAATGTTGATTGCCAAAACAAGGGTCTAAAAATATCTTCCAACAACCTGCTAATGTTGCCACCACAAACATTATTGTTGCTGAGCTCCATATTACATTAGTGAAGCATTATTTAAAAATGAGAACACAGTGGAACATATGTTAAGCAGAATAGGTGTGGTTTCTAGAATAGCTATTGTCACCTGATGTCTCTTTATCACAGATACCCAGCCTATTGATGAGGGGCTATTACTGAGGGCAAAGTTTCACTCAAAATGGCCTGAAAATATTGCACTTCATGAAATCTCTTAACTCATGAAGTCAGCAGGTTGATCAGAATACAGCTAGCAGAAAAACAATAATTCTCATCCATGAGGCTCATTGCCAGTGGAAAACAAGAGGCCAGAAATTGAGTTGATTACTCTTGCAATGATGAAAATGTCATGCAGCAGCTGTTTTTTCTGGAAATTGTCACTCATCACATTTTAATTTTACAGTTTCGAATTATTTTTTTTTCTTAATGCAGCACAGAATGGTAGTGAGATAACAGAAGCTTTCTTTCCAAAAGAACTGGATTGAAAGTAAGGTGGTTTTTCTGCCCTTGTGTTTTACTTGGAAGGATTGTTCTAATACTTTAACACACTGCTCGTGGAACTGAACTAAGGACACACTTATATAATAGTCCCAGAATTATGCAAAAATCAGTAGTTTCAGTTAATATGCCATGAGCTTCACTTTGATAAAAAGGAATCCTGAAGTCCAGAAGTGAAAACATGCCTTGAGTGAACTGAAAACAAACAAAAAGAACCTTAGATTTATTGTTAAAAATCTCATGGTTTGAGGGGGAAAGGACTCACAACTTCTGAAGGCATGGAGAATGGCGAAAGTGAAAACACATTCAGACTCATGACTACAAACTAGAGTTATCTGGTAATCAATTTAATCAAGTTAAATGCTCTAGTGTAGACAAACCCAAGTGAAAGGCAGGTGAGAATGTGGGCTAGTGTTCTTTCAGATACTGCAAATGTTCAAATTACACAGCAGAGGGTTAATCATTTCTGTTTCACAAACAAAAATCTTCAGACTTTGCTTCTTGGTTTAGTCTGATTGAATGAAGCAAATGTAGCTTATAGTAAGGTTAATATTTTCAAGGGCAAAAAATGCGCGTAAAAGCGTGTGAAGGGGATTTCTAAATGCTTTTTGCACACAGGATCCGAAAACAAATTTTGCTTATTGCAAATTACATGAGGAACATAAAGCTTAGTACAGTGTTCCTAGCATTTTAAGCAGTGTGTTCTTGGAAATCCCTTTTCAGTAATTTTGTGGTGACGTTATCTGTCCTGACCTGGCATTAAATGTAAAAGTCTGTTTCTAGTTATCACTTAAAATCTTCAAAATAGTTCACAGCAAAATGGGTATGTTGAGTCATCTCAAAGAACTGTAAGACTCTCTCTTCTGCTAATATTTCCATTTTAATGGAGACTGACAATGTTTGAATGTATCTGACTGGTCCCTCAGCTCAATGCAGAGAGGCTAGCGGCTTTTCTAGATTTTGCTTATTGTCCCATGAATAGTCCTTTTGAACTCATTGTATCCACTTACACAAGTTAAGTTACTCATTTGCATATGAACATAATCAAAAGAAAAGCCAGCCCTGTAACTTTAAATATAAAGCAACACCATAAACAAGTTAATAAACATTTTCTAATTATCCCTGGATGAAAGCAAAGCCAGACATTTGCTTTAATCCCATTTTTTTTTCCCATGCTTTGCTTGTTTTCTTCATCTCCCTCTGGGTCGTCTGCTTGTGATTTCTTTCATATGCCAGGCCTTTTGCGTCAGCAGAGTCCCAGAAAATAGAACTTTTGTTCTCACTGATGACCCTCAGTTTTGCAAGAGAGCAAGTAGTGGCTTCTTCCCCATCATTAATAAGAAAAAAGCTTTTATGAGTATCATAAATTCCTGTGGTCTGACCTTAGCAGCCAAAGTAAGGCCTGGAAAAAATATCTTCTTGTTGCCTTGTGTAGACTGTCTTCCATAGCTTGGAATCAAGTCTGAGCCACTTGTTTCTGAAATTCTAATGAGGTTGTTTGTGACATCTACATTTGCCTTCAATTGTGCAGTTCTTGCGGTGTATCTTGACATGCAGTATTGGGTCCTTCTTCACGTTAGTATTATAGGTACATTTTCATAAAGCAGAGAAATAGATGTGGAAATGTGAGTGGAAGTCTTGCATTTGAATGCCTGTGTAAGATAAATGTGTTTCAAGTGCTCCAATATGTTTTTATTTTACTTGTACAGTTAGTTAATCAGGAATTCAGAGGTCACCATTGCATAGATATCTTCACTGGCACACAGTTGACTGAACCTCAGAACCGAAGCTTAACTAAAAGATGGTCAGAAAAGTTTAAACTGTTTGTCTCGTTCTTCCCATATTAGGCTAGGGCAGAGAAGCATTCTACATGGAGCTGTAGGTACCTGAAAGTGTTAAGGTAAAATATTATATTCCTGTTACCCTTGGTTCCATGCCTTTTCCTGTTACTCATGTCATGGTTCATAGTGAACTGTAACTTTAGCCCATCACTTAATCTTTCCACAGGCACCCGTTACAGATGACCATGCCTGTATTTCTCTCAAGATGCAACCATGCACTTTACTCCAGTCTTAAACTTGAGCCATAAGCAGTATGTGTAAACCAAAACCTTTGTTAACACGATGTGACTTGAAGGTAACAAACTAAAGGAGGTGGGTGAAAAGCTTGGGGAAAAGGGACAGCCCCTCTGGAACCCAACAAAATAAACAGAAGCTTGAACATTCAAATTTGTTTCCCAAGAAGGATTGAAGCAACAGTTTATACAGCTGTAGGAATGAAGAGCAAGGATGAGCAAGTTACATAACAAATGTAAGGTAAGTTTTATGTTAAAAGCTACCTGTCACATGACATGAAAAAAAATGGGAAAATTGGAGGAAGGCACATAATTTCATTTTATTGCCTGATTTTATTTATACGTGTAGACTATTTCTCAATCCCCTTTATGTGGGAGGTCAACAAAAATACATAGATTCTGCTAAACTAATGTATAGTAGGCATCCTTCAGTCTGCATAGACTATGGATCGCGCCCTTTATAGTTTCAACTGAGGACTTCATTTACAGCATCTACTGTGACTATGAAGACCCACATGAGAGTGACAGTCCTTGCTGCATCTCTTGCAGATGTGGTGGGTGTCTGGCAAGTCCTTAATGTGCTTTCTGTGCGCTCGCTTCTCCTCTGCTAGCTGTCTGATTCTCATCTTGCCCTTCTGAAGGCCCTTGGTTAACCCCTGCCTCCATCTGCTGCGGTCATCTGCTAGTTCTTCCCGGTTGTCCAGCTCGATGTCTACCTCTCTGAGGTCTCTCTTGCAGACATCTTTGTAGCGCAACTGGGGGCATCCGGGAGGTCTTTTGCCAGAGGCTAGCTCACCATCCTTCCATCATTCATCCTGTGGACGTGGCCAAGCCAGCGGAGCTGACACTGCCTGAGGAGGGTGTGCATGGTTGGGATTCCAGCTTGCTCGAGGACGGCGGTGTTGGTCACTCTGTCCTTCCATGATATTCCAAGGATGCGCCTGAGGCACCGCAAGTGGAAGACGTTCAGCTTCTTTTCCTGGCGGGCATACAGGGTCCAAGTCTCGCTGCCATAAAGGAGGGTGCTGAGGATGCAGGCTCTGTAGACTTGCATTTTGGTGTGAGTGTACAGCTTGTTGTTATTCCACACTCTGTTGCTGAGTCTGGACAGAGCTGTGGCTGCTTTTCCGATCCTCCTATTTAGCTCAGTGTCCAGTGACAGGGTGTCTGTGATGGTGGACCCGAGGTAAACGAACTAATAGTCATTTGGCAAATAATGATGGTGTGCCACAACTGGAGATAGGTAAGTAGAGCTGTAATCTTCTGCTTTTCACATTCCAGCCACCACACCATGCTTCCAAAGTACCATCCTTTAGTGTCTATTGTGTAGGTTATGTTGAGGTCTTTGATATTTTGGTAAATACTCATAATTATGAGTCAGATATCTTCAAGAAATGGGAAGTGTTTTCTTGCAGTAGTAGGTGTTCATTGATATTCACATGTCACAACCGGTACATGCTGAATGTGAGCAAACATTCCTCTGCTCATTCTAATAGCATGAACTACCTGCTCTGCCCCAGTTCCAACAAAGAGAGAGAGCTATATTTTTATGGTGGTAGAAAGACTTCACAAAACCCCTATTTATAGAACATCAAAAAACTAAAGACAGCAGTTGACCATACAGAGAATACACAGGGTGGTTGGCTGTGGTGAGTCACGCAACTTGCCATAATTTTGCTCTGCTTTGTTCACTCAAGTTACATTTTTGGGACATGCCTCTGGTAATAGTTGGAAAAGGAGGAAGCAGGTTGATAATGTGTTTACAGTCACCCTAACCACAATATCCTCTGTCTCTTAATCTCTGTAGAGACTAACTAAAGCTTCTTAGGGAGGAGGGATAGCTCAGTGGTGTGCGCATTGGCCTGCTCAGCCCACCGTGGTGAGCTCAATTCTTGAGGATGCATCTTCTTTCTCAAATAGATTAAAAAAAAATCTGTCAGAGATGCTGCTTGATCCTGTCAAGAGGACAGGGGACTGGACTCGATGTCCTCCTGAGGTCCCTTTCAGCTCTGTGAGATCTGTATCTCCATATATATATATATACACACACACAAATATGCAAACTTATAACTTGTTGCACATGGCACCAGCTCTCTGCAGTTGCAGAACTGGAGCCATGAAGATCACCATTTAAAGCTTCTGCTAGACAGGCTGGTGTTATGGAAGATTACAGAGTAATTCTGGACCCAAGAGCAGACTGGTCAATTGGCTCCCAAGAACTCACAAGCTGCATCTGGGTAGAAGCAGTCTCTCTGATGTTCGGGCAATGATGCACCTGTGCAGACCAGCACCCCGCAAGCCGCTGGCTGCACTGCTCACTGTGCTCTTTGGGCAAAGCCAGGCCAGCCACATGCTCGCCCAGCTGCATTTGCTTACATCAGTTCCACTCTGTACATGCCTAGGAGCCCTATAACCTGCCTGGACAATTTAAAAGGGCATGTTTCTCCCAGCTGTTGTCCCCACTACTACAGCAGCAGTGGCATCTGGGGGTCCTAAACAATTGCCCCCTTTGCGCCAGCAATAGGTGAGCCTGGTTTGGTGTTGCACAGCTACAGAGAACCTCCAGAAAGGATTATGCCCCAAACTCACAGGCGAAATGTGCACACTGCACCATCCCTTAGGATAAGCTAGATCTGTGTTCCAGTGGAGCAAAAGGAGTTGGTGTGGGAAGGTCATAGCTCTGTCTCCTCCCCATGCCCTTTGTGGGGGGCTTACCCACCTCTCACATCACAAGAAGGGGATAATCCCAGCGTGCAGATGGTATTGTGTCTATCCTGTAAGTAGGTTTGGCAGTGAAGGAGGAGAGAGGCTTTTCCAGACACACACTGGTTCTTCATCTTGTGAACTTACGAGATTGTTTTAAGGATGCCAAGATTTCTTTTAGCCTCCTATTTCCAAAGAAATAAAAGGCAAACCACGTAGGCAGAGACTTCAGACTCAAGGCTTTTATTGTGTCTGTGACAGAGGTTTATTGTATCATTATGTTCAATCCAGTGCTTTCAATACAAGTAAGTTACACACACAAAAAGTGGTTAGTCTGTCATTTTCCCAGGGATGGCTGCCAAGTTAACTCTTCCAAGAATAATCCCTGGCTGTGAATTGAAGGAATAGAACCCATGTGGTTCATAAACAAGCTAAGGAAGTAAAAGATGTGCCAAAATAAGACACGTCAGCTGCACTAAGGTGAATAAAAGCAAGCAGCAGTGCTGGAGCCTGACTGTGAGCAATTGACAGACTTTAGGGTGTCTGGTGGGCGCTTACCTTTCTGCAAGGGTATTTCATATTCTTACAGGCTCAAGGGATCCCGGCAGGAGTTCATCCAGGAATCATGGCAGCACACAGCTTTACCCTAACACAAACGGAATCCCTGTGCTATTGCAAAAAAAAGGAGGCAGTGGAAGTATTATGTAAATGCTAGATGCCTCTGAAGAATTCTTTCACCTCTGCTCCTCCAGCCCTAGCCCCTCATCTTCAATTAAGGCCCCTCTTTTCCTTTGGCAGACTCTCAAATACGTGCAGGCTCATAAAGGCACATGTTTAGGCTTCTCTCTAGGCCTATACCCCAGAAGCTCAGACTCAGCCTGTTGTATCCCTGAAATGGAAGGAGGTGCCCTCTCCTTCCAGGTGTGTTGTCCCTTCTCCACCAGTCAGAGGAGTTACAGTAGCAGGACACAGAGGCAGGATTTCCTACCAACTCCCTAGCCACCTGAGGCTCTGTAGGGGGAGAACATCTTTTCTACAGCATAACCAATCAAAGTTACAGAAGCAGGGCCAATACACCACACCCACCTCCCCCACCCAGCACTGACACTAAATGAGAGAAAAAGAATACCGGTCTGGTACATGGTAATGGGGAATAGAACTACCACGACTATGCTGTGTATTAATGTGTGTGTAGTTCTTTGAAAAAAAAGTAAATACATCTAATTATTCTTGTCTTCATCCTCACTAGTGGTCGCTAGTTCAAGCAGCCAAGCAAGGTTGATACAGGCAGTACATCTGGGCAAAATATTTGTTGCAGTTTTTTTCTGGTGAAAATATGCTTTTCCTCAGAAACATAAAACATTTGCGAGACTGGAGTTGACTAAGTTTTGATGAAATTCTGAACTGCTTTATTAGATAACTTCTAAATTGCTTACATTGCAGATCTGACCTGCGCTGGTCAGCTGTGCACTGCTTTTTGCATAAAGTATGATGCGTATATTAGTTCTGGCCCTTTGGTTGGCTAAACAGTGCTCATGGGTCTAGAGAGTTAAAAGAAGCCATTGCTCTGGGATTCAGCAGCTTGTTTTACTTCATCTCAGCCAGTCAGAAAAAAAAAAAACCAGTCTGCAGGTGCATTACAATGGGCTCTGTACACCCTCTTACAGTTTGCCTGATGCAATAAGGAACCCCAACAATCAAAACCCAATATACCCATTAGATTTCAGATATAAGTGATGAAATAAGAAAGTAACGGGGAGCCCACTTTTGCTAAAGTTGTGTACATTTTTTATTTTACAGTACATGCTGTTTGGTCATAAATAAATACAATAGATGTAGCTGGGTGTTGCACCTTGTCATGTTTCAGGTATTAATTTTATAAAGAGATATGGTAATTGAGCCAAGGGAATTCTTACCTCATAGAGGTTCTTTGGTGTAATCAGCTGGATCTCTTCCCCAGCTATTTGATAACCACATGCCAGTTCTTTATTCTTTAATAACCCTAACAGGAATTTAAAGAACAATATCAAGGCTACACAACTTGCTTTGCTTGAAATTTGTTTACTGTTGCATGATTGCAAAAGACTCGCAGACTTACCTTTTCGTATATTGATTTTTCTTGGTAAGCCTCGTCCTTCAGAGTCAGCAAAACTTGGTTGCAAAACTACAATGGCCTAACTGAAAGCTGGGGAGTACACACAGCCTCCATTGACCTAATTGTAGCTGGGAACGTATAGCCTTTCTGGAAAACAAATTAAGCCACAGGTCCTCTTTGAGGTTGTAACAGATCATTTAAACACCATTCTGAAACATAAGTTGACATGATTGATCTTTTCATTCAGATATTGGAGGATTCAAGTTAGAGCTGTAGGTTTACTGGAGTGGGACTTCCTGCAAATGATTTACTAATTACTAGGAAATGTGGGAAATGAAACCGCCCACCTTGTTTGTGTGTATGTGTGTGTGTGTTTAAATAGGCCATTTCATTTCATATGGGTGAAGGTTACAGAACTTGTGTTTCATTATGCTGATTATTTAATGAGACTATCTGAAGATGAGTTTCTTATTACAGGAACAACCGTGACTTACATTATAGTAATATTATTTCAATACAAAATTAAAACTAGGAACATTTATGCATGCTGATTTGGATCACTGAAGCAAGTGAATGGAACAATCACAGATAAGTTTTACTATTAGATTTGTTCTATAATAGGGTGTACTCTACCGAATAGTTGGTCTAGAAAATTATAATCTCTAAGCCTAAATATGGTGCTTGGTTTTAGCATTCCCTACAGGAAATAGCAGTCTGGGCTTGATCTAAAGACCATAGACAGCAATGGGAGTTTCTTCAATAATTTCTCAATCATTTTTAAAACTTCTCACAAGACTCTCTTTACTTGCAAGTGTGATTTTCCTTTGAACAATTTCTAGAGTTTGAGAGTTGCTTTATGTACAAACAGCTGGTACAAGAGATCTTTGAAGTTACTTCAAGTCCTGTTTGTATCCTGTGTAACTACACTAATGTTTAGGAAAGAAACTGATACCACGCCTTGTCTTTGGTAAGATAGTGTAGTTCCAGTTTCTCCTTGACAGCTTTGATTAGTCTTTGGCCCTCTCTGACACATGGAAAAAAACGGGTCCTTTCTTTGTCCTTCTACTTCCTGTCTGTTCTCCTGAATGTTTTCTCAATTCATGAGTTATCATAGCCTTTTTCATATTCTAGATCAGAACCACAGGCCTCTGGCTTTCAGATAAGCTGGTAAGGGACAGATACTCATCTTATATAAACTGGCCAATTTACATCAGTTGATGATCTGACCAATAATACACTGGTATTGTTTACTGCAAGTGAATTTTCTGTGGTTTCTAAACAAAGACATACAAGATCTTTTAAGAGTTTTAAATGAAGGTCTGTAGATCACAGTTGGTCTGTTAATGTTATTTGGGTTTCAACCTTAGAATGACTAATGTTCCTAAATGCACAGACAGCTATCCAGTTGTTATGTGTAGTTAAGTCTGTATACTTAAACAGGCTTGTGTATATTTACCCGTATAGTTTTGAAGGCCCTTTTGAAAACCTGGCCATAAGTATAAAACTTCCCTCCATGTCTATTTTTGTCTAATTTTCAATCCAACGGCAGATACTGCCCCCCCATGCAGTAGTTTAGCAATAACTGCACTTGTTGTAGGCCCCAGTTCACTGTGCTCACATAAATGCATAAATTTAAGCACCCAAATATCCCACTGATTTCAGTGGGATTATGCATGTGACCAACCATTTTACTGAACTGAGCCCTGTGACCCTTTATCTTAGAGATTTATCAAACCTCCTGACCTCTCTTTGAAGTATTATCATATTGATTTTTTTTTAATGATGTGCAGACCAAGGTATAGAGGTCTTAAGTCGCTTGCAGGAACAAAAAGTGAGGCATGAACAAACGGCAGAAGGCTGTACCCTAGAGCTTTGCTCTAAACACTGTACCAGGTACCCTTCCCTTGATATGCAATCTTCTAGGTTTAATGCAGCATTCAGTGTAGTCTTTCCATGGGACAGTGAGTGCAGGATGGTGCTGATTTTCTTTTAATTTAGAGTTAGAGGTCATGGAAAGAAATGACCCACAATCTAAACTCAATCTTTCTACCTTCCTAAAATCCTTCCTCTTCCTGCCCACCTCACTTCCCCTTGTAGGCATTCCTCCAGAAGTGCAGAGTGAACTAAGGGCAGAAAAGAATAAGTGATACACAAACCAAAGCAGTGAAAGGAAGGCTATCTGGAGCAGTGCTTTCTTGCAGCCAATTTGGGAAATGTTCCCCTCTCCCCATTATTACCCATTGGGTTAATCTATGTGGCCTGGCCATTCTAGCATGTAGTAATGTAGTAATGTTCCTTTTTCTGAGTAACACATTAAAAATAATGGTACACCAGGCTCACACGAATGCACCCCCCTACACACACACACAATGGTACATCCACCCCTTCCCCTCTGTGGGATGTTGATAATTCACATTTACCAAAAAAAGCACCCCCTCAGAAATTCCTGCATATGGGCCTGTGTACTGATGTCTAGTAATCACACCCAAACTACTTTTTGTCATATTACATTGGTAATTCAGTTTCTGCTGGTCAAAAGTGTTTTCTGACACAGCAGACTTTGAATAGTATGCCAATGACCTTTGCATTGCATTCCATGCTAAAAGGTTAATAACCTTCTTGGCTCAGTCAAGCTGATCACAGGACACACGGGGACAAGCTCATGCTGCTATGGATGCCAACAACTGAAGGCTATTAATTGGGCATTTGTTGGGAGAACTAGAGACACATTTTTTATCTCCAAATGAAATGCACTGGGTTAGATGGATATTTGGGCAGGACATGGAAAGAAAGAATGATACCATTGTTCAATAGCCAAATATAGACTGTCCAAGTTTGGTTATGCTACATTTTCTACTGTCTATTCCCAACCATTCCATTTGTGACTAAGTCTTGCTATTTGATGCAAAGGACGTACCACAGGCACCTGTTTATGAATGTCTGTAGCTTGTGATTTGAAGACTTTTTAGCACACCAGGTCTCACAACCATATAAGAGAACACTTCACATTTGTGTTGAAAATCCAGTTTCGTCTTCGCAGGTATTATTTGTGAACTCCATCTGGGATGAAGAGTCTTAAGTGCAGCTGTTGCTTTCCCTATCCTGGCACTGATATCCTTACTGTTCCTCTGTCTCTGCCCCTAATTCTCTCCATGTAGATGAGCTACTACACATCTTTCAGCTCATCTCCTCCCAGTGTGATGGTGGTGTTGCTGGACTGGTTGATCCTCATTGTTTTGGTCTTTCTCTTATTCATACTCATCCATCATTGAGGCAGTTTTGCCTCGTGTTGTTACCTTTTCTTCTGTGCTTTCATGTTGGTGTGAAAGAGGGGGACATCGCAGCACAATCAATGTCCACTGAATACCCTGTTGATGACCATCTATTGTCCTGCTCATAATCCAGTACACTGTGGTCAATAAGAAAGATGACAATAGGCACCCTTGTCACACTCCTGAGAGTATGCTAAAGGATTCTGTCGAAATTCTGAGCTCTTCAGTCAAAGGCAGCTCCCACAGAAAGCAATGAGATCCTTGCACAACTGGTGGCAGAATTCGACCTCCAAATAATAGACTAACAGAGCACAACCCTAAAGACTACTTATCACAGGCTAATGGTTTTTATTTGTATGGTAACAGGTTGCAAATCACGTGATGCAGGAACAGAATATGGCCAGTATACATTACCCTGTGCACTCCTTCTGTTGCAGCCTCTGCTAAAGGACATGCTGTGAGTAGCCGATAGGCAAGACATTCAGAGGCTGATATAAGTTTAGGCAGCCCATAGGGGGTGTTCTATTTTATGTTGCTTCCGGGAGCAGGCAGCATTTGGAAGGCTTCAAGCCTCATTCGCATACCCACTCCTCCTTACAGGCCGCCTGAAAGTCACAGTACACACTGTAGCCTTATGAGAGTACAGTAACCATTCCAAGTTTCTACAGAAAACTCTAAATGTGTAAGGATTTGATCACAAGCAACTGATGTGCCTTATTTGAAAGGCTATTTTAATTTCCAGTTTAAGAGTGCTGTCATGACACTGCACAGACCCACTGACAGCAACAGGGGCAAAGGGGAAACTGCACCCAAGCCCAGCATTTCAAAGTGGCCCAGAGCTCCAGCTGCCACTGTGGCCAAAGCTCTGGGCTCCTTTGAAATGCCACTGTGTGCTGTTCTGAGGGTGGCTCAGAGGAAGCGTGGGAGGTGGCAGGGACTGACTCCCAAGCCATGCCCCTTCCACCCACGGCCCTGCTCTTTCCAGGTGGGAAAGAGAGCTGCCCCGCCCCCCGCCACCTTGCTCTTGGGCCCACAGCACTGGTTGATGCCATTGGCACTGCATCACCACATCCTGACATGGCCTTGCACCAAAACTTCATAATGGGGTATTGCCATGTTGCAGTGTGCTAAGCTCTTCAATAGAGGATAGCTGGCTGTTTCGCTATAGCCCAGAACTCTTGGAGCACAAATAGCTGGAAACGGTCAGCTTTTTAAGAGAAGACCAATAAGCTAATTCCCTGCAGCTGGCCTAGAGGAGCTCATGCTTTAGAGAACAAATTCATCACTAGCATAATCTAGCCACAGTAGACAAGGAAGCTGTATTCACTTAAGGGGTGGAAAATTTGGCCCCCAGAGCAGAGGAGTCACACAGGGACAGTCACTAGCTCATAAACTCTCAGATTTCTAGGAATGCAGATTTCTGAAAAATGCTGTCAACTTCCCAGCATCTGGCCCACAGAATGCACATGGAAGGAAAATAGCATCTGCTTCTCTGTAGCAAACACAGAAGCACACACAGTCAAGGACCCTGTCGCCAGAGAAGTGACCACAGGCAACAGCAGCCAGCTAAGAACCCCCCACAATCTGATAGGCCATCTTTGGAGCGCAGGAGGGAGGGAAGGGTCAGCTGAGACATAGTAGCTAATGCTGGAGAACAGGCAGGGCGAGTTTAGTTTCAAGTTTACTAAGATTTGTCATCATCAATGGCAGAAGCCAAACTTCCACATTTACCCTCCCCTACTGCAAGAGAGAGAGCAGGAATGAAAGTTACTTCTGTTACTACCAAGATCACAAAGAAAGGTCCATACATAGCTGAATGTTACCATATGTTTACAGATCAATGGAGCAATAAGTATCCCATAAACTGAATGATCTGTCATGGAAAGTAATTCCTGCTTTGATTGTGCACTGGATTGCAGTAAAGATCGTTGTTCATAATGCTGACGAGGATGTTCTCTCAGGGGTAGTTTCTAATCTCAGACACACAGTGCACCAATACTTATGTTAAAAAGTTAAGTGCTACATCGAAAGAATATAAGAACAGCCATACTGAGTCATATCAAAGGTTCATCTAGCTCAGTATATTGTTTTCCAACAATGGCAAATGCCAGGTGTCCCAGAGGAATGAGAAGAGAAGATGAAGTGGTCTGTTCCTTCACCAGGAATCAAACCAGGGCTGTAGCAGTGAAAGCATAGAATACTAGCCACTAAATCACAAGGGAGACAAAAGAAGGACTGGCACATGGGTCTCCAGAGTGTCAAGCCATCTCCCCAACCACTATGTCATCTCATTGCAGCAGTAACAGGTATGCAATAGCACTCATCCCAAGATTGTATAGTAACTCCTAATCTGCCCCCCAGCATACATTTAATGTTATTTACCAATGCCATGACAGAGGTGGGTCTTTGAGAGTGTTTTCAACAAATGGAAGAGAGTGGCTGTGTGGACAAGCTCAGGCAAGGATCATTACATTCAGGGTGAGTACAGAAGACAGTGCAGAGACAATTAGTGGCCAAAGGACCAAAATAGATGTTGATGCCAACACGGTTGGTGTGTTGGAAGGGATAAGGATGATGGACATGAAGAGAAACAGAATTACAGGTGATTTTTGTAAGCACTAAGGGGCCTGCTGGGTGTTAGGGGTAGGTCTACATAGCAATTAAAAATCTGCAGCTGGCCTGTGCCAGCTGATTTGGACTCACAGACCTTGGGCTACCAACCTGTTTAATTGGAGCATAGATGTTTGGGCTTGGGCTGCAGCCTGATCCCAAAAAAGTCTACACCACAGTTAAAAAGATCCTTATCTCAATTTTGCGTCAGACAGCACAGGCTGCTGCAGGTGTATAATTGCAGTGTAGACATACCAAAGGAGACCAGAGAGGATACAGTTGAAGTGAAGCAGACATATGAGGGCCTGAACCAGCATGTTAGCTAGAGGAATAGGAAGGCAAGAAAATATCTTAGGACTGATTTGCAGGAAGAAACAACTGAATTGAGGAGATAAGTGGACAGTAGTGTGTGAAATCAGCTATATTTGAACAAGAAAGAGCAGAGCTTGCACTGTTAGCATATAATTTTAGAAATCCCATGCACAGAGTTCCTATACAATATTAATCTAATTCTTAAAACATGTATTACCCATATTTTGTGTATGTATGTACCTTTGAGAACCTGGCAATGGAACAAATGTGGAGGAGTTGAGATTTGGGTGGATGGGGGATTGCTCAAAGCATATGCATTCCCTGCACTGTGAAGTGTAGGGTAGGAAAGTGGCCTCGCCAGAGAGTCAAGTGCTATGTGATTCCTCTGGTCTTTGCATCTCCTTTACAGGAGCACATGTTTGGGGCAACATAATCCAGGGATTACCCCACGGAGAATATCTATAGCTGCTCCATCCTCCAGTGAGTATTTGCTCATGTCAACTGTGAACTCAGGATTACTTGCTCTTCAGTTAAGAGAGTTAATTGGAGCCTATTGCAGTGCTTTTTTTTTTTTTTTTTTTTGTTAAAAAATGGGAGCTTGTGCTCAGCTGACTCCCTGGCTCCACCCCTCCAGCCAGCCTTGTGTCTGGGGCTGCCACGGTGCTGGTACTCAGTCCTGGAAAGTACCAGCACAAACAAAAGCACTGATCCTATGAAATATAGTCACTTATCCCATGGCCTACAGTGACACATTTCCAATGCAGATTCTGTTCTTGGCACAGAATTATTTTTTACTTTACTCCATGGTCACTATGGAATAGAATTCAAACCACAGTGCTCCAAACATGGTTTAACGTGGCCGAACACCTAGATTTAATTGCCTAATAACAGCGAGGCATGTGGGTCAAGATTTTCTGCTGTTTTATGATGTTCAAAGCCTAGTCTAGCACCGAAAAAAATCAACAAATTGCAACTTATTTTTTAACCACATATTCTTAGTATTTTGAACCATTTTATATTGAGGCAATATATGTTTTAGAACAATGCTAAGCAGAGAGAGATTTGGGGGTCCATATGGAAACTTAAACTATAGGGCTTAAACTACAACTGAGGTCAGTAACCCCTGGCACAAGTGCCAGGAATGGCACATGAGTCTATTTTCATTGGCACATGAGGTGGGAGCTCAGCCCTGCATCTCCTCCCTCATGCAGCCAGGAGCTTGCTCAAAGCCATGCCACCTGTGGGTTAACAAAAGACCAGCTAATGCTACCAAGCACCACATAAATGCTAAAGCTCTGCATCTGAATTTATTTATTAATGAAGCTGTTGTAAGTAGGACTATTAGTGACTTTAAAAAGTATAACTGGCAGTTGGCCCGTACGTAGAAGTCAAAAGGCCAAATTTCGGCACTCGCTCTTGGAAAGGTTGCTGACCTCTGACCTACAACATCCTTCCCTATTATTAACCAAGCCCAGATAGAATTCTAGTGAGTGTCTAAAAATTATACTGGAGAACACCGTAGGGGGTTGTCTAGGAAATTCAATCATTATGAAAACCATTATTGATAACATTTCCTTCTGTGTATGCCTTGTACAAGTACAATTAATTCCCATGGCTTTACAACACCTTATTTTTCCATTGCAGCCAGTTCCTCAGTTTTTATTTTGTCAAGTGAATAGTGAGTAGCTTTTCTGTCCAGGTAACCCAAAGTCCTCAGCTTCCAGGATAATGAAATTCTAAGACCAACCAATCTAAAAAGAGTTCCAGCCAACTTAAAAAGAATTCCAACCCAGGGACTCACAGGCTGTTATTTATCAATGAAACAACTCAGACCATCACAGAATTTCAAACTCTTACTTCATGCGTCAGAGCTTTTGTCGTCATCCCTCTAACAGATTTCTTCCTATAGACTCTCCTGTTCTCCTTTCCCAGCTCCTTCTTAGATAAGGGTTTTATTATCGACTCTGGTCATGTACTTGCACACAGAGGAAATGAAAGTTTCTTATAGATTTGCTTCCCTTTCTAGTATGACACTTTGTCAGGCTTACAGTTTCCATCAGCCCCAAGAGCTACGAGTCCCACAATGCCTTGGAACTTCAAACCCTGTAAACACACTAGGAAAAGACATTGAGAATCTGAGTTCCTGGAGATAAACCCAATTAATTCCTGGCAGGTTCGCTCCACTCCACTAATTAGCAAGTACACAAGGCTAAATATGAGTACAAAATAACAAGCCAAGTAGCCTCTTAGAAAAATAAATTTGCTAAAAGTGTGTTTATATAATGAACATTTATATCGAATCATTATGCATGGTTCCTTGATACTTTATAACCTTTACTTGGCTTCCTTCTTTGCAACAGGATATAGTTGGTTGAACTGTTAAGTACAAATAATCATTATGAATATAGCCCTCTTTGTCTGGTAGTGAACTTTTTTGCTAATTGATTCTTATGTCTACTCATGTTATTCGGCCATATTCACCAAAAAAGTTTATGCTAACAGATTTTAACCTAAAAGTTATCTAGGAAGTCTTCACTTCGAGCTGTCATTATTTGTGGATGTGTCATTAGTTATCTAAATCACATGATACGTAGCTGTTCAACAAATAATGAATGATTAACAACAAATACACTATCAGGAATAATTTTAAATAATCAAACTTCTGAGTTTTGCAAATGTAAATATAAATCTTCCCTCTAAATACATGAGTACAATTGATAATATGCCCCATACACATAACAGCAAGCTGAAGGTCATTTTTTTTTACCAGACATCAGATGAATTCCATTTTGTACTGCTTGACCAGTTTTGCTGTTGAGTTGTTCTGATTCCCTGCATTAAGAGTGCCAAAGCCAAAGATTCTGATCAACTTGAAATCAATGGCGTAATGCCCATTGACTTCACTGTGAATAGCATCAGGACTTAAAATACTGCATGATTATATAACTAATTTCTTTGCTTAACAGACTGTAACTCTATGTGCAGCCTTCTGAGTACAATCAGTGTTGTTCTGTTGCCCCCTTATCTCTTACCAAACATGCAGGAACTGAACGTGTGTGTAGTACATGTGTGTAGCACATTTATGCGATGACCCCACCTACATCAAACAACTTAATTTGTAAGATGACTTACAAATTAAGTAAGATTACTTACAAATTAAGCTGCTTGATGTAGGTGGAGTTACCAAATAAATGTGCCCAAAACAATGACACTAAGTGATGCATAGATAGAATATTCAATTTGTGCATTACAAGGCCCATGGTGTGCTTCAGCAATTGTGTCCTATTTGACTGCAAGGTCACTTTGTCACTGGGAAGATTGGAAAATGTCTCAAAGATTTTATATTTTTTTAATACTTCATAATAAATAGGAAGACACAAACAAGATTTATACTACAAATACCCCTGGAAAGATTTAAAGTCATGTTAGTCTCAGTAACTCAGTTTAAAGAACTACAATATTTTCATTAAATATGGGCCCAACCATCCCACACATGGGGTGGATACAAGTGAATTATGTGTATAGCCAAGAGATCGGTCGGTGAGTGAAAGAGGAGGTAAATCAGCCCCTATTCTCATTTTCATCACATATGTCTTTGTATCAGTTTTCTTTGAAACATTCCCAGGATCACATATTCGGCTACTTCAACAGAATTTGTGCATCCTTTTTTTAGAGCTAAAAGTTCTAAAAAAATAACATAGTTACCATCATTTATAGATATGTTTGTGTGTTAAAAATTGGTTAAAGATAGACCAGAGTCTTAGTCATTGTTCAGTCCTCCTTGAAACTCATTATTTGGATGTAAACTTTCTCTCAGGTATCGAAGGCAACAGTAAAGGTCAATTCCTTAAGTCTACAGGACTTAAATGAATTAATGGCTTAAGCTCCCAACCCAGCTGTAAGAAATGAATTTTAACTTCCCTGATCACCTCTCCAGGTGTTTCTTTCCTACATGCAAGCACATAGGAGTGTCTTCTGTAATATTACATCACCAACAACTTTTGTTTGGGAAAATACAATTGTTTCTAGGGTGTTGTCCATTCCCCAGTCACCTATTTTGCCAACCTATCTGTTCCTGATGTACAGTCTTCATTCGGTGAAGCCAGCAGCAAATGGTCCTGCTCTACTTTTTTTTTTAAATTGTTGGAGATAAACATCTCCTAGAACTGGAAGGGATCTTTGGACATCATCTAGTCCAGTCTCCTGCCCTCTTGGTGGGACCAAGCACTATCCCTGACATCTGTTTGCTCAAATACCTTCCTTAAGAATTTGAACTCACAACTGGGGGGTTTAAGCAGGCCTATGTTCAAATCACTGAGCTATCCCTCCTACCACCAGATCACCACCACCAGTCTGGGTACAGAGAGTTGAGTCTGTTCTGTCACTACCCCTCTGGTCCAAAAGAACCACCACCAGTCCAGTCTGCAGAAAATACTCCTCACAGTGAAACCTAGACTGCAGCAGGAATCCAGATGGAGAACTTGATCTCCAGGCAGAACCCTTAATTAATTAGATAGATTCCTTTAGCTCTTGCTGCCTGCCTTGGTTTTGGGTGTGGAACCCAAAAGTCCATCACATTTTGGCTCAAAGTTTTTGGGTTTTTTCCTTTGCCATTTTTCCCTAACCATTCTCTTCAAGGTAAGCCTCACACAGATCTACCCTCCTTACAGAAATACACTTACATGTGCCATTTATAATACTTGGCAAACAAACTAACTAATGCATTGATTGAGACCTCTGGAAGCTACAGGTTGAAATTCTCTAGTCTGGCAACCTCGGGACCTGACCAGTGTTGAACAATAGAATTTGCCAGACCATGGAGGTCAATGTTGGCTAGCTCATTACTAACACTTCCACTGCTTACTGGGCTCTTAAAAGACATTTAGGGGTAAGTTACAGCTAAATAATTGCACAGGACACTGAGAGCCAGGAGTGGTGGCTGGAAACAAACATTATGGGACCATGGGTAACTTAGTCAGACCCATGATAAATGGCCATTATGGATGTTGCCGGACAAGAGAGTTTCAACCTGTAGAATCCTTCCTTTATCCATAGAGCAATAATAGCATGGGCAATGGCAGATTCCTTTACAATGCCCAGCAATGTGTGTCCCCCTTAACCTAGTATAATGGAGAAGAGAAGAATTCACATTTCCATTGCATCTCCAGTACTAGCAGAGTGAATACTTGGGGGTGACATTTAGGAAAGCCCCTGAGGTGCCGATGTAATATTGTAATACCATTGTTAAACGCCCCTATCCTGTATTGTCCAGTACAGTGGTTCCCAACCTTTTCAGTAACATGGCACACTTCAACTAGACAAACAGTTCTGCGGCACAGCCACTTTTTTCAGCTGAATCCATTGCTCACGACTGTCACATTTACTTACATTTACTATGGTTACAGTCGTACTAGAGAGGTTTGCAACACATTGCATACAATAAGTTAAACAACAATCAAAGGCATTAATGTTCCCAATCCACACAGACTACACTGTTTTAAACAAAGAGCACATACTCTGCTCAACGCTATATTAGGGATGTTGAGTAACCACTACAAGCAAGCTCCCCTCCCTGCCAGCCCACTGGAGCCAGAATGTGGTTTTAAACTGCATCCCAATTCCAACAGACTCCCACACTCCCTCCCTCCTCCTTGGCACATCAGGGAGTGGGGGCAGGCTCCCCGCCAGCTTGTCTGGGCTGTGAAACATCATTTCAGCTGCCTCTTGGTGAGAACGGAATCTTGTGGGGGTCAGTCTTTCACCCCTCATAGTGGCTCTCCAAAAAGCCACTGTAAGGAGGAAACTGATGACCCCTGCACCAGCTGAGAACTCAGGCAGCCTTGCAGTTTGAGCCCCAGTTGGCACAGGGTCATCAATTCCCCGCCCCGCCCCACACACTCTGGCTCTACAAAGAGCCACACCACGGGGAAATTGACAAAATTTCACTGGGTATATGGCTAGTTCTCACAGCACACCAGTGTGCCATGGCACATGGGTTGAAAACCACTGGTCTAGCAGCCCAACAGAATGTTACATCTGCATGAAATCCCATTGACTTTAAAGGTGCTTCAACAGCTTTATTACACAGTGCAGGTTAGTTCACTTGCCTGTGCTCAGTTTTTAACTGCTCAAAATTGAATCCACAATTGCACAATTCCCATTTTATTTTGATTGGGAGGATAAAGGAGAAGATTTCTCATACATTGTGAGGAAACAGATGGAAGCCATACAGGAAACATTTAAATGACTGCTGCTGTAAGAGGAGGTTGTTATGCATATAGGGGTTGGTTTGTAGTTTCTAGATATCAAATAGGAATTTTGAAGTGTTGGCTGGGTTATTTTTCTTGTTAATATTCAGTTGAGTGACCTTTTCCTAATCTTTTTCTAGAATTAAAGTCTAAACGGAAAAGAGGAACTTGCCCTGTTGCAATTACCTAAAGGAGACAGCTATGAGTCAGTGAGAAAAGGTTGCTGCAATAAGCCATTCGTCACTAGTGATCCAACAGAGAATGGTGTGAATAAAAATTTTAGTCATTCTCTAGTCCAGGAACACAGGAACTAATAATCAGGTCAGCAAATGTTTCCTTTATGTAGATCCCCTTTTCCTCAAAGACTAGAATTTTCTCCCCTTTAATTTAATCTTTATAAGTATGTACAATATATTTTAAAATGGAAGGTTAATGAGGAGGGTAGGAGAAACACTAGTGGGCCTATGATCTATAGCAGTTTTGTCCAGCAACATTGCTGGCAATCTCTCCCTTTGCCTAGGGCTTTAATTTTTTTCTTGATATGTTTCTGAACACATTGGCCGTGTCTACACGTGCCCCAAACTTCGAAATGGCCACGCAAATGGCCATTTCGAAGTTTACTAATGAAGCGCTGAAATGCATATTCAGCACTCTATTAGCATGCGGGCGGCAGCGGCGCTTCGAAATTGACGCTCCTTGCCGCCGCGCGTCGTGTCCAGATGGGGCTCCTTTTCGAAAGGACGCCGCCTACTTCAAAGTCCCCTTATTCCCATGAGCACAGCTTGAGCACTTTGTTTCATGGCTTCCAGAGGGATGATTAAAAAGGAAATATAGCTAACTGATATTAAATAATAAGCTAGAAGTAAATTTTGGAAGAAATTTCAAACAAGGTCTTTAAGCAACAAAGTCTGTGATAGTAAGATATACTGGAACAGTATTTTATGTGTGGCGCCACCTACTTTTTCTCTTGTTGGCTTATGAAAGCTGTGGGATAGGGATGATAGTAACGATGGGCACACAGTCACAGCAGACCCTACTGCTAAGACCAGAGGTAAAACAAAATGTAAAAATGCACAAATAAGCACATATACCTCTTTCACTGGAGCTCTGAAGGGGACCAGAGCAGATCAAAGAGGGCCCCCCAACTGGGGAACATGCAGAGGGAGTATAGGCCTTATATCATGCTTCTTCATTCCTCAGGAACATGTGGAAGCTCTTCAAGCACACCTATGCAAGTGTGAGTCCAGAGGTGTTATTTAGTGAGAAGGTGGCAAGAGCAGTGAAGCTAGAAGGGAGACATAGGGTAAGCGTGTTCAAATATTTTTGAGATCTGTTATAATGAGAAAAGGGATCAATTAGTCTTCATGTCCAGTGATGGTAGAACAATGAGAAATCTACAGCAAAGGAGACATAGGAAATTTTCCCCAGCATATAACCTAACTATAAGGATAGCTAGTTTCTGACACAGGGTTCCAAAGTAGGTTGTGGAAACGGACCACTGGAGGCTTTTAGGAACAGGTTGAAAAACCTCTGTATGAAATGGACCTGCATCAGTGCAGGGCTCGATTAGATTATCCGCTGAGGTCCTTCCCAGACCTATATTTCTATGAGTCTGTGATCCTCTTTTCTGATGTCTCTCTGATTCCACAGACTGTTGAAAATAGATTGCGTGAACTAATTTAAAGTGCAGTGACAGTTCCTCTTGAAGGCTCTCATTCCTGTCATGGGAGTATCAGAGGGTTTATCAAGAGCTAATACTACTGCAGCTAAAAAGGTGAATTGAATCCCTCTAGCTGGCACAGGAGTTCTCTGTAGAAGTGGAAAGACTACACATCCATCCTCAGCTGAAATAGTCTGCTTACCTGTTGTAAACATTGTTCGCCAGCTAACTGCGCATTGCTTCAGAACACTCAGAGAGCAAATTTTGTCCTTCGTATTACTAGTGAAATGTAGGACAATTATGTAGGACAATAAAACAGCAAGTGCCATAAAGTGGCGCAGAGTTCAAAGTTGAGTAATCCAAACCATAATGTCTATGACATTCAGCTACTGAAAAGATAAAATAGATATCTCTGATAAGAGTACCAGTAGTCGTGGGTTCAGCAGGCAACACTTCTGGCTTGGAGTCACTTATGACACGTCTAGTTTAGGTGGAGTGGCTGAAATAGGTAATTGTGGTTAGCACGCAGTGTCTGGTTTATGCGAGTCAGAGAAATAATGCATCAGCAGGTTGAAACGAGACAAAAATCTTACTGTGAAGATTGCCTCTTTTCACTTCTGGGCAATATCAACTTCATATTAAGATTCAGTAGGCCAAATTTATCCCTGATGTGATAACTCTGAAATCAAACTCTAATCTCATTGCAGCTATGGATTAATTTTAACTGATTATTTTTGCCAACAAGCCATTTAAATTATTTCATTGATTTTCTGAGTTTCTGCAGTATACTTTCATTACTGAATTACTTTAAACAGAAGGTCAGTGTACAATTACAATTTATTGGTTTATATAGGTTATGGATACCAGTCTTCTTGGCAACATTTCATTTCTTTTGTGCCTTCAAACATTTATTGTGCAACAATATTTTTACAGTCTCTATTTAATATTGAGTAAATAGCTATATTGCACTTGGCAGTAGCTTGTATAGTTTTTGAGACTCAAGGAATCACTTAATTACGGAGAGTCAAATAAAGTGAAAATCATAAATGACTCAAATCACACCACAGAACCTCTGTGGTTATATCTTCCAATCTTGAATAGTAAAAGTATAGCAACTGGAATATACTACCAACTTTCTGGCCAAGATGTGACAATGATTTTGAAATGGTCAGGGAGATTAGTGAGGCTACTAAGGTGTAAACACAATAATAATGGGGATCTGACTTATCTTCATATTGACTGGGCATCTGTCACTTCAGGAAGGAACACAGAGATAAAATTTCTAGGCACCAGAAATGCCTACTTCTTAGAGCAGTTGCCCTGAAACCCATAAGGAGAATGGCAATTCTTGATTTAGTTCAAAATGGAGTGTAGGTTGTCCAGGAAGTGAATATAGCTGAGCAACTGAGCAGTAATAACCAGAATGTAATTATATTTAGCAAACTTGTAGGCAAAAATATAAAAAAACCTACCTCAGTATATTTTAATTTCAAAAAAAGGAACTATACAAAAATGAGAAAGCTAGTTAAACAGAAATTAAAGGGAACAGTCACATTCACATAGGTGAATTGCCTGCAGACCACATAGAGGCTATTTTAAATTACCATAAGGGAAGCTCAAACTAAACGCATACACCCAAGTAAGAGGCGATCATAAAGATTGCTGAATATCTTAGCCAAATATCTAAGCCATAATTTATTAGGGTCTGTTCTGTTTTTTGCTGTTGGCAGGAAGCTGTCGGAGATGATTACTGAGATTACAGAGCATATTTGCAGTAGGGCAGGGCAAACTGGTTAAAAAATTTGAATCAGTCCAAACTTTAGTTCTCCATTCTAGGCAAACTAAATTTCCATCTTCAAAAACAGCTGAGTTGCGCAGATAAATACATTCTTGTGAACTGGCTCTTCCTTTCATACCGTTGTCCTTTTCATGACAGACCAGGCACTCGTGCTTCCCAAAAATAACACAAATTTCAACTTCCTGTGTCTCTCTCTCCCCTTGACTGAGGCCAGCTCCCTCCACTGCAATGTGATATGACTTGTGGCAGTGATGAGGCTTAGTGTTCATCACATCTTCATTTGGCAAGGAAAGGAGGACATCGAGCCCAGTCCACCTAGAAAAAGCACAAAGTGGGAGGAGAGCAAAGAACTCTTTGTGCCTTTGAAAAACAGCTGCATTAAAAGTTACGCTTCCAAATATTTGGGAAAAGAGACACAGGCTAAATCTATATTTAAAACAGTAAAGCAATTTTGTGGCACAGCTTTAAAGTGAAAGTATGGTCACAGCACCAGTGCTGCGAGAGCGTTCTCCCATTGCTCTAAAAGAAAAAACTCACCTGAATGAGGAGCGTGGCTCCCAGGGGCTGTGAGCCAATTTACACTGGTGCTTTACAACACCGTCACTTACTACACTGGGTGGATGAAGAGGAGGAATGTTTTTTTCATGCTCTTGAGCAGGAGGGTTGCAGCAAGGTAAAGCAACAGTGTAGATATGGACCATATTTAGCTTAGGTTAGCCACCCAGAGGTCTGATTATTTCCCAAGTTTCCGCTGATGAACATGTTATTTTGGGCAAATTGTGTTGTTCCAACTTCATTCAGCAAAACTCCTATTGAAGTTGATGAACCTTCTGCTCAAGAAACTTCAGTTGATAAGCCCTCTGTAATTTAAAGAATAAAGTGGAATTTGGGCTTCTTGCAACTTTCTAACTCAGGGGTCGGCAACCAAAAGAGCAAGAAGAGCCATGTTTTTCAAATTCGGTCAAAACCGTAACCATTCAAGAGCCGTATTGCATGTGAATATGAAATGGTCCTTAATAAATAATGTCAGACCATACTTTGTGTGACCCCCTATTTTAAGAACATTGTACACCCACCCACCCACAATGCACTGAACTTAAAGTTGGGGGGGGGAGTTATCCCACATTTCAAGCTCACATATCAATTGCTATTTTGATATGAGTTGTCCCAGACTGAGGTGTCAATAGAAGAAGCCGATAAATTAAAATATAGTAAAGCACCAGAACCAGATGGTATTGACCCAAGCATTCTGTGGGAACTCAAATATGAAATTGCAGTACTACTGTCTTTGGTATGTAGCCTGTTACTTAAGTCAGCCTCCATACCAAACAATAGTAGACAAATAATATAACACTTTTTTTTTCTTTTAAGGCGCCAGAGGAAATGCTGGCAATTACAGGCCTGTATGTCCAGCTACAGTGGGAGGTATGTTGTTTAGAACTGTGAAAAACAGGAATACAATATGTTGGGTGTGAGCAGTTCCCCCGCGGTGGCAGGGTGGCCTAGTGGCTAGGCCCCCTTGCTGGGGCCTAGGGTGTGGGTCTTCAGCCCCCACCCTAGAGGCTGAAGGATAAGTTTGGAGTGTGGCCCTGAGAATCTAGTTGCTCTTCCAGCAGGAGTGGGTCTCCTGGGGGGGCTCCCCCCTTAGTGCCTGTAGGAGGGTCCTGAGGTTCTGCCCTCCATGGCCAACTCATGGGCAGTGCTGGCTCGGACCCAGCTTTCCTCAGAGCCAGCTCCTGCCTCTTGACTGGGAACTGGGCTGGTTTCCCTCCTTTTATGCTCCTCCAGGCCTGACACTGGCTGCAGGTGAACCAGGATGGGGCCGATTGGGCAAAGAAGCTCAGTTTAACCCCTGCTCTGCCTGGCGTTCCTCTCATATTCTTACATTGGGGAAGAATTGATGCAGCATTTGTGAAGGAACAGTCATGCTTCACCAATATGGTTGAAGGAAGAGTCAACAAATATGTGGACAAGAGTTGGCCAGTGGACTTTCAGAAAGCTACTGTTTAGAGTTCTGGTCGCTGCTCTTGAAAAAACGGTTTATTAGAACTGGAAAAGGTACAGGGAAGGGCAACAAAAATGACTGGGGTTAGGCACAACTTCCATATGAGGAAAGATTAAAAGACTTATTGTTAGGAAAGAAATGACAAAGGAGTGTGTGAGAGGCAGGAGGGGTATAACAGAGGTTTATAACAACACGAATGGTGTGGAGGAAGTGAATAGGGAAGTTCCTTCAGGCAATGCAAGAACTGGGGTCATGCAACAAAATTAACAGGCAACAAGTTAAAACACTAAGGTTATGTCTACACTAGCCCTTGCCTTTCGAAAGGGGGATGCTAATAAGACAATTCGGGATACGCTAATGAGGTCCTGCCATGAATATGCAGCACCTCATTAGCATAATGGCAGCCGTGACGATTTGAAAACGCTGGTTTCAAATCATGTCCAACCCGTGTAGATGAGGTCCTTTTGAACAGACCTCCCAGGACTTTGAAAGCCCCTTATTATTAAAACCAAAGGGGCTTTAAAAGTCTGCGGGGGGAGTTCCTTCTGAATGGGCCCCATCTACACGGGCGGCACAAGATTCGAAAGCAGCACTTTTGAATCACCATGGCCACCACTCTGTTAATGAGGTGCTGAATATTCATGGAGCACCTCATTAGCATATCCCAAAGTGTCTCATTAGCATCCCCCTTTCGAAAGCCAGGGGCTAATGTAGACAGAGCCTGAAGGATGTAGTTCTTCAAACGACAAAGTCAAACTGTGCAACTCATGACCAAGGGATGTTTTAAGGCCAAAGCTATAACTGAGTTCAAAAGAAAATTAGATAAGTTAATGAATGATAGGCCCATCAATGGCTTTTAGCCAAGACCATTAGGGGCACAACCTGATGTCAGACACTGGGACTGGATGAGAGGAGATAGATCACTTAACAATGATCTAGTCCAGGGTTTCCAAACCTATGGGTTAATGTTACATTTGAAAAGAGTTGCTGCCTGGGCTGGCTGGGTCCACAGATGGGTCTTAAGAGCTATTCACTCATGAAGTGGTTCTCAACTTCTTAATTGGATTAACAGCCATCAGGCAGTTAAGCCAATCAATTAAACTGAGAACCATTTCAGCTGCAGCACAGAGAACTGCATACTTCAGGAGCAGTGACCAGCTCAGGTAAGGTAGGGGCCTGGTTACAAGGTTGGAAGGCAGGGCTCAGCTTCCTCGCTGCCAGCAGGGTTCCCACAGCTAGCTCAGGTGGCCGGGGCTCTGCCCCAGCCAGGTTCCAGCCATGGGGGCAAGGGTCTCCCCCCCAGCTAAGGCTCCTGTGGCTGCCTCTGCCAGCCAGGGCTCTTCCCCAGCTGGCTTCCAGCCTCCGAAGTTGGATAGTCTCACCTCCGTCCTGGTTGGGGATCCTGCTGCTGCCTCTGCCATCCAGGACTCTTCCCCAGCTGGCTTGCAGCTGTGGAGGGGGGTCAGGAGTCCCCCCAGCCCCGGCTGGGGCTCCCATCGCTGCCTCCCCCTTCCCCCCCCCCCACACTTTTTGAATTGCCTTGGGTCACCAAGTCTTCCTGAATTGTCAAAATGGGTCCCTGCCTGGAAAAGGTTGGGAACCATTGATCTAGTCTGTTCACTCCCTCTGATGCATCTGGCATTCACCAGTGTCAGAAGATGGGTGTATATACTATGGGTCTCCTGCAGCATGGCTGGTGTTGTTTTTATTATAATGTTGCATCTAAAAATGGAGCTCAGACTTGTTTTTGCTCGCTATTTCATCTGTTAACATTTCCCTGCTATATAGACTGAAAACATTATCCTATATGTAAACATAGTAATTTTTTTTTCTTTGCACTGATGAAAGAAAGTCATCAAGGAATCATTGCAAAAAGGAGCTGTAGCTTCAGGTGCCTTTATACCCCTGCATCTCTTTTGAGTTGTATCATGGGCAAGTTGATGGTAACTATTACGATTACCTTCCTAGAATATTAATCTATTTTTGCAGTCTAAGTAAAATATACTAGTAGTGAAGGCTCTACATGCCACTTCCTTGGTACATTTCAACATCGGCAGATTCCATGGTAACTGCTCTTTCTGGCTCTTATGCCTTAGTCATTACAGTATTTCCAGAGGTTGTCCTTTCTTCTGGTGGTGGGGTGGTTGGAAGGAGATGGGGCTAAAGCAGTGGACAGCGAGATCAGTACAAGACTAAAATTTTCTAAATCTTGAAAGAAGCTTGTTGCCTTAAGAAACTGGGCCAAAGTACCTGGTCATGCACAGAGAGTTTTTTCTTTCTATGTCTAGCTTGAGATCTCTGTAGGGATTAAGGAACATCATACCTGATATCTCGCTACTGCTGCATTGTTGTGGTTCCTTACTAGCATCCAGAATATTTCAACTTCAAAGTTAAAAGTGTGGTAGTCAGACAGGAACTCAAGCGTATGCCTTCTTAGCAACCACATCATGTGATTTTCCAGCACATGTAGCTTAACTCTGAGTAAATCCCACTAGACACACAAAGAAGGTGCAAGCCAAGTTTTTTGTTTGTTTATTTTGAAATTGTTAATGAAATATACAGACTGTTTCCTAGGGGAAAAATGTGCAGATTCAGCATAATGTGTGTGCCTTGATACCTTCCTTTTTCTTCCCATTCAGCTACTTGTTCTGGAGTGTAAAATATTTTATATAATCTCTAATCAAAGTGTAAAGTTTAGCTTCAGACCATGTGAAAATGTCTCAACCATTTGCTTGGCGTAAAATACAGTTGTTTACCTTTTTAACTCTAGCACGGTACAAGACACAAAATCCAGCATACAGAAAGCATAACCAGCATACCTACGTTCTCTGGTAGCATAAGGACACATCCTTTACCTTTCCCCTTAGGTTTGAAGGACACATTTTCTCACAGTCTCACATAGATAGTTTGGTACCTGTTGGAGTATTGATCAGCCCCCAAATAAGCATTGGCCAAAACTAACTGTAGGAATCAATTATATTCAGTATTGTATCTTGTCTTTGCACCAGCAACAACTCCTAGTAAACTTGCACATTTCAATTCCCCATCTAGTCAACATCTGCCCAATTATTTTCCCTTTTCAGTTACCTGATACTTTGTACAGTGTCAGAAAAGCAAATTGCAGTCTTTTTATCATGTTATCATTAGTTTTGTGCTGAGGAGACAAAAACATCAACTTCTGTTTCCTTTGCACGACAAGATCATTTTCAGGAACATTCAAGTCTCATTTGCTGGTTTAAATGAGCAAAATGCTGTTGTTTTCCCATTTACTTTCTCCTTCGGAGCATGCTGCGTTCAGAAACAAGCTCTGTATCCCTGGGGGTTGATGGCGTAACAGTAACTGTGTCTTCTAGCTCAGAGGATGACGTCCTTCTCCTGAGGATTTTGTATACTTTTTTGATATTCAGGGGGATTATCTTTACTGTAAATCTCTGGAAGGTCCATATTATCTAGTCCACATAAAACTCAGTGGATCCTCTGGCAATTTATTAGCCTCCTCCATGCTGCTTTCAAAGTTCTGAATTGACTTGATTTTTCCAGCTAGTCTGTGTACCTGTGCTTTACACGCTGTACCCAGATCCCTCCTCGTCCTTAGTCTGACTCCATGTGCAGCACTGCTAGCCACATACAACCGACACATGTTCTGAAGCATTTAAGGCTTGATTTTGCACCGGGCAGAGCACTTAGCTTTTGGCACATACATACTAACAGTGGGTTAAGCATGTGCCCACACAAAAATGTAAGTGTGGTGACACTGAGCACCCATGCTTGCCTGACTTCTGGGATTCACAAAGCATGACTACAGCACGTAGGCTCCCTATACAATGAAATCAGATAGGCACCTGAGAAACCTGTGAGAAACTTGGAAACCAGTGTGGTAGGTGAGTCCTCTCCCAAAGCAGCCATTAGGAGACATTTAGAATGGTATGTCCTAAGCCCCAGCCACTCTCTTGGAATTCAGCATCTAAATCCATGTCAGAAACGGCATCTCCCTCTGCCTGGGATTCTCAGCTGCAAACCTCCTATTAGAGGGTGCCTACCCTGTTTCTGTATGTGGAGACAGCAGAAGAAGCTCTTCCTCAGAACTTTTAACCCACCAGTTGGGGTATTCACCTGGGAAGTGTAGCTTCCTAGTTCAAGGCCCTCCTCCACTTGAGCAGAGCTCTGCCTTCTAGTGAGTGTTCTCACCAAAGGCTGCTGATGCAGGGGCTCCCTTGCTCCCCCCTGCCGAAGTAGTTTCATTAAAGGGCTTGGGGTGGGGCCATAGGACATATTGTTCTTTGAGGCATTTTCTAATGTCTATTTTTCTGAAGGGGACCCA
The DNA here is from genome assembly GCF_033958435.1 of Carettochelys insculpta. Taxonomy (NCBI): domain Eukaryota; kingdom Metazoa; phylum Chordata; order Testudines; family Carettochelyidae; genus Carettochelys; species Carettochelys insculpta. The sequence continues at coordinate 75,664,342 of NC_134141.1, forward strand.
AGCAGATCAAAGAGGGCCCCCCAACTGGGGAACGTGCAGAGGGAGTATAGGCGTTATATCATGCTTCTCTATTCCTCAGGAACTTGTGGAAGCTCTTCAAGCACATCTATGCAAGTGTGAGTCCAGAGGTGTTATTTAGTGAGAAGGTGGCCAGAGCAGTGAAGCCAGAAGGGAGACATATGGTAAGCATGTTCAAATATTTTTGAGATCTGTTATAATGAGAAAAGGGATCAATTAGTCTTCATGTCCAGTGATGGTAGAACAATACGAAATCTACAGCAAAGGAGATGTTTGCCTGTGTCCAACATCTAAGTGCTTAGGAGTTTTCTGAGCCAGGAGAGGGCTCTGCTCAGCTCCAAAACAGGGAATGCTGAGATTGTGGGTATAACAACCTTCTTGAGTGCTTAGACTGTGGGGTAATGCTGGAACCACAGGCATGGGGCAGGGGAAATGTGAAGGGCCAGCAGGTCAGATAGGAACTACAGGTCAGTCAGTTAAGGTCTCTAGAGTTACATAATTTTATATGTGAACTTTGTCAGTGACACAGGATTTCCTCTTCCTTTCGGAAGCTTGGCACTGGCAAAATCTATTTATAAGTGAAGTTCATATAATTCATTTGTAAGCATGTGATGACATGCTGAGCTGTCATTACAGTCCCCCTCAAAGCAGGTGGAGCGTGAGCAATCCTTTTACATACCAGAGGCACAAATTTCATGTTACACTGTACTTACTGTGTAATAATCAGAGGGAAGTCAGCTGAGAAAAAGAACACTATGCCTCTTTAATGGCCACTGTAGTTACCTTTCTTGCCTTAGCTGCTAAGGTGACACTGGAGACATTCTGTCTCTCATTCTCCTGGCTTCCGTGTTCTATCACAGGCTACATTTGGATTTGAAAAGGAGCTAAATTGAAGGATGCTTCACTCACTGAAGACACCTCACCCATGAGTGGAATTATGTTAACTATAAGGCTGGGCTTGGATTCTATTTAGGCACATCTCTGGCCCTGACAGTTATCACAGTCTGAGTGTGTTTCACAACAAGTGCTGTATGTTATGCCCCAAAATCTAGCTGCATGATTATTCAATTGTCTTCAAATTGGGCCTTGAGCTAATGGCCTGAGTTCTAGCAGTTTAGCTCCTGAATTTAAAGCACTGAATTGTCAGAGAATGTGTAGTACTAATACGTTTTTGATTGATAGACTAGTATTGTACACAACTGATGAATTCCTTACTCATTTAAAAGTATTAGCAGAATGGAACTGTGAATCCTTGTGCAGAATAGCCTTGCATTGTCCCTCCTGCAGATGCTAAGCACACGCAGATTGTTACACTGATGCTACACCTCTGCGTGAAGCATAACTTACTGTTCCCACCCAACCTGTGCAGAACAGAGGGGTTGAAGCCAAGGCTCTGCCCTCCTCAATATGCCCTTTGGTATATCATGCACCCCAAAGACAGCAGGAGGGAGCTGTCTGCATGCATGGACAGTGCATGGAGGGAAATTCTAAGTGAGCCTTGCACAGCACATAGGGAAACTGTTTCTATCTTCCCTATAACTCTGCAGCTGATGTGGAAATAAATAGCGTAGTCAGTCAGGAGTTGTCAACGGAGGGACATATCATGGCACAGGGCACTTATGGAACAAGTATTGTGAGCAAAACACACACCACATTGTTTTCTTTAAAAGATGTATTTGTTCATACGCTCAGTATCTGTAAAGCCATGCTGGGAGGCTGTGTAGCTGTATATATAGCCCGCTATTAGTTAAGAGAAATGGTACTGAAGGACATTGGAGGGGAAGAGGGGAAAGGACCTCACTCCCCCATTTCTGGGGCACCTACTCTCTCTGACAGCAGTAAGTATGAAGAGTTGGGATGAAAGACCAGAACACAAGAAAGGGAAAGGACAACAGGGATGGAAGAACATGCAGGAGCTCAACCTCTATAATTAGCTTAATATTAAAGGGTATTAATACTGACCACAATTTCCTAGCTCCAGATTTAGTGTCTAATTCTGCTCCCATGGATCCCTGTATTAAAATGCCCAGCAAGTTCAACGGAAACAGGGTTGTTGTATTGTGTGGTATTGGCATTGGGTTTACTTTTGCTACATAACATTTGCACATACCATAATTGTCTTGATTTTGCATCTGCATTTTGACATGTACATGCGTAGCCAGTTCAGGCTCCCAGAAGGGTTCCTCCTCTTCCGGGTCAGTGGACGGTCATCCTGCCCAACTGCCACAAGTACCCAACGACAACCCCCAAGTCACTCATTCAGGGGTTTCCCACCTGTGCCTCAAGTGGGTGAGAGGAAACAGTTCAAAGCCTCCTGCCTTACTTCAGGCAGGCGCTGGGGAATATTAGCTCTCATCAGGGCCTTGCCTGAGGTCTGGGCAACAGCAGGCCCACAGTCTTAGAAGGCCTCCAGCCCTAGCTCAGGTGGGGTGGCAAACAGCCAAAAGGAGCCAACGCCCTGGTGCAAGGTGGGGCAGGCCGAGGCCCTAACTCAGGGCAGGGCAACAAAACCAATGGAGCCCAAGCCCTGGTACAGGACAGGGCAACAAAGCTACAGTCTTATGAAGCCCAGGCCCTAGGTCAGTACAGGGCAGCAATCATCCAAGAGAGCCCAAGCCCTGGAGCAAGGCCCAGGCCCAGGGCAGGGCAGCACACAAGCAGACACTTCACCCATACTGGCAGAGAGTGGGGAGACTGCCACCTAGGGAGTGAGGGTGGGCAGGATGTGGGCCCGCCCACTCCAGCGCATCCCAGCACAGGGGCCCTGTGTGGGCCAGTGGGGAATCCAGACCTCAACATGCAGCCCCAAGGTCCTTTAATGGTCCTCACTATCCCCTGGGCCAGTCCCAGTCTCCCCACAGCACATACCTAAAGTCCATCCAACACCTCAGGGCTCACAGGGTTTCAGGTCTGGCTGGCGTCTGGGTGGCCCGAGTCCAAGCCTGCATGGCCTATTGATTCCACTGCCTCAGGCTGGCTTGGGCTGCAGGCTGAGGTGGATATTCTGGTAGGTCCATAGGGTCCAACTGGTCTTCTTCAGGCAGGCTCCGCTGGGTCTGTAGGGTGTCAGGACCAGTAGGGGCCAGGTGGCCCAATCCAGGCCTTGGCTTCACTCAGCCATCTGCAGCTTCCCAGGCTGAGAGCCCAGAGCTGTCCTCTAGCTCCTCTGGAGGCTCAGCCCAGACTAAGTCCTCAGGCTGGGATTTTCTAGGCCTGGCTCCACCACCTGACTTCCAGTCAGGTGACTGGGAGGGGCCAGGCTCCTTACAAAATGGTTCCTGGAAGGGCTCCTCCCCTTCCAGGTAGTGAGATGGCCACTTCGCCCTACTACAAATTGACTCTCATAAGTACCTGGATCTCATCACCTGATAGGCATGACATTTACTGTTTGTTTTCCTTGAAGACTTCACTTATATTGAGGGCAGGGCTTCTGGAAGTTGGAGTCACTGGGGAGCATTTCTGAATATACTAAAACTGTGATACCCACTTTCCACTTCAAAGGATGATTATATTGTTTTCAAAGTTTAAAATGTTGAGTTGAAATCCATCCATCTTCTGGAGAAACCCTCTTTTGCACATTTGACCCCAAACGCTATGGGCTTATCTACACTTGGCTGCAACGTCGAAGGGGGCATGTTAATCAGGGCAATGGGTGATTAATAATGAAGTGCTGCAGTGAATATGCAGCACTTGATTAGGCTAATTCTCCCCTGCAGCAACTTTGAAGTGTCAAACTCCGAAGTGCCAGCATGTGTGTAGCTGCAAGCACTTCAAAGTACCCACGCTACTTTGAAGTACCACTACTTCCCAAAATTCTGAGGAGTAAAGGCACTTCAAAGTGCCTGCGGCTACACGCATGCCAGCGCTTCGAAATTTGACACTTCGAAGTTGCTGCGGGACAGAATTAGCCTCATGAAGTGCTGCATATTCACCTCAGCACTTCATTAGTAATCTCCCATCACCCTGATTAACATGCCCCTTTCAAAGTTGGGGCAAGTGTAGACAAGCCCTATTACAACTCATTCATTGAGACCTTTCTCAGCTGCTATATTTCAGCCAGAGTTTGAGGTGGGAATTGTTAAATCCTGCTCCCAACCTATGTGCTTACAGTTCCCAAACTGCATTGCTCTCTTCTAGGTATCTACTCCATTTCATAGGTACTCTTTAAAAACAGTCACTGACAAAATGATTCCATTAGCAACATATTTCCCTATCAGGCCTGCTTCTAAAGTTTCAGCATTCCAGTCACTACAGACAGAAGGTGATGATTATGGAGATTCCTCACCAGTGGCTGCGTCTGCAGAGCAGGTAGGTGGAAGCTAATGAATTAGAATGTTTTCTGTCAAATACACTCAATATGTGCTCATTTGCATAAAGAAGATGTCTCTGTTAACAGTGAATTCATGTGTTAGAAAGCTCTCTTACCCAGAGGCTTTCAAGTTACCATTCACAAAACAAAAAAGTGGTCAGGTAGACTAACATAATTTACTATGCAATTAGCTTTTGTGGGGCAGATCCACTTCTTCAGATCCGGAAATAGTGCTGAAAATGAACTGGCATGATGAATATGTAACAGAGAGACAAGAAAAAAAAAGAAATGAAAACTGAAATCAGCTGGCGGGGCGGGGAGGGATGAAGCTGGGATACACATTTTCTCCCTCAAAAAACAACAAGAAGTCCTGTGGCACCTTAGAGACTAACAGATTTGTTAGAGCATACGTTTTTGTGGGCAAAGACCCACTTTGTCAGATGCATTTCCTCCTTGATCTTCATAGAATAACTAGTCTCATTTAACTGGTTCAATAACATTTGAAATGACAACTTATGGTTTCAGCATCCTTCAGTGTATTTCATACACACATGATAAATCAACCATGAAAAGACATACACACTCCCTCAGTTCCCTACTGTGAAACCAAATAAAGAGGGAAACACACAGAGATTTGAAGATTAAACCATTGGCTACAGCTGTCTTGTGTGAGTACATGCACACTCACAAAACTTTATTGTTAATTTGTCACACAAGACCAAATTATTTTATGAGTAACATGGGTGTTGATTCAGAGTTGCTCCTAATTTATACCAGTGTTACTAAAAGCAGAATGTACCACAATAGCAACATCAATTACCATGGTTAAATCAATGGCAGCTTTTGGTATACTCTGGCCCTAAATTAACTCTCTCTGTCTTCCAGTATAATCCCTGTTTGTTGACTTAGTTGTATAAAATTATGCTTTGTATTAAGTCACTGGATGACAGAGAAGAAATACCTGCATTGCCCATACTCACTTTAAGTGACCCATTTAGGACACACTTTGGGGTAAAACTCTTATCACATTAATTTTCAGTTTGTAATACCAATAATAATCCCTGAAGACCAAATTTTTCAGTGTACAAATGTATGGTCTTTCAGGATGCAAACAGAGACAAATCTGGCCCCTGGCTCTTATAGGGGGTTCTAAGGCTTGTCTGACCTGGACAGAATTGAAATGTTATCAATCACTGAACATTAAAAATCATATTCTGGACATTTTAAAATTCCTATGAGATTGATAACTGAAGTCAGTGAATTACTTTCGATTTTATACCAGATAAGGTGAGATCAGAATGATTCATTACTTCCTTTAAGAAGTTTCCTAATAGGATTTTCTGCTCTACTTAGCAAAATATAATAATTGCTGTATTTATTTGTCTTCTCAGCAAGATTCTGATGCACCAGCCAATTCAAACATCCTTTAAAATGTGAATACTCCATCAGGTCTATTATTACGCACTTGTAAATCACCATAAATGCATAAAGAGCCTTCTTGCTTATGTACTTTATCCCAATATAGTCAAGCAGAATCTGGAGGAGGGATGAGTTGCTCTGATATAAGTTAGCATGAAAATAGAGGTTCTCTCTTCTAGGGCTGTCTTGGAAATTTGTACCAAGGTATAAACTGCAGGCTCCTCTTCCTCCTTCACATCCAAAGGATGAGCACCTCGAGGGACAATCAGGAAGTCTTTCTACAGCTAAGAGAAGAGATGATCTAAACACGAGTCTCTCAGTTGTATTCACTTTGCAACGATGGAGCAGATGGGTTGAAATTTTATCCAGTTGTTGTAGAGATGGTAAAGATGTCATTCATTCTTAAAGAGTCTAAGAGCTACTTACAGGCTCCATCAGGTTTTAAATACTGCCTGGGATCAGCGTGCTAGAAGAAGCAATACATCTTGTGTATCTGAAGTCACCTCAGCTGTAGAGCTGCTCCTATCAGGGTGTGGCTGTCTGACATATCTGAAGAGGAGCATGCAGCTGCAATGCTTTCAGATCAATTTTTACTGTCTCTCAGGCAAGCAGTGAACAAAAAAATAGGATTCCCTCAATTTTCATTTTCTCCCAAGTCACTGTCTGTGATGGCAAAATAGATTAGTCTTGTAATCATGCAAATATTGTCCCAATGTCTACAAATCCAAATTCTGCCACTTGCATCACCAGCCCAGCTTCTTGCAAAAATGCTGATGCATTTGCAGAGAACTCATAACCAGGCCCATTGAGCAACATGTCAAAGTGATATAAGATGTTGGCATTTATGGTTGTGAGTCAAAATCAAACAAGCTTCTTTTATAAGCTTCCTGTGTGTGTAGTAGCACGTACTGCAAGCCAGTAAAATATCTATGACCTACTAACTCTTTTGCAATTGAGCAAGCCTTAGACAGTACTATTGCATCCATTCTCAAGATGTATGTATTAAATGCACTAGTGGATAGATGAGAAATAGCTACATTGGCCAATACTCACCATAAACTGACCTAGGAAGATCACAAAACTCCTTCAGCTGCTGATTTTCCTCCATAACAAACCCACGTTTGTTTGTTGCAAGCAAATTGTACAAACTAGGTTTTAATTAATTATGGGTGTAGGAGAGTCTCAGTTTAATGGCATATATAAGAGACCTGAGCATGCAATCTCCCTTGACTGACAGTGTCCACATCTCTAGGCTCACACTGCAGAAACATAAATCCCAAAACATGTATAGATTACTCACTGTTTTGTAAAGCACTATCCATTGTGGCTGGTCCCCCAGCAAGTTGCCTAATGAACAGTTAGATAGCGTGCATCTACTTTTTAAAGACTGTCCCTACTTTATGTTGCTTAGGAGCATGTGTTCAAGTCTCACTGACTTCTGTCTGAAATAAAGAAGCTTTCTTGAATTGGGGCTCAGATCATAGAGATTCAAACTCCGCATCTGCAGTACTGCCATCGATGCCAACAGTATCAGGATCCCCCACCTGCCCTCTCAGCTGCAGGGATATTAACTTTGTCATGTGGAGAGCAGAAGAGCAGTTGACAAAAGAACTGGAAACCAGAGAATTTAGGACCTTCTTCAACAAAATGTGTGTTTAAATTTAGGCCTCAGCTTAAATCCTACTGAGGTAAGCATATATTTAAGAGATTTGTTGCAGATGCGCATTTAATTATCTGTAAATGCTTTGCTCAAACAGGGCCTTGAATAGGGCCTACCAACCTGGTCTGAGATGCTCTCTTCTTTATATTGTGAATGTGCGGGTGGGGACTGCTGCCACCCCACCCAGTAGCTGTAGGGTTGGGGAAGGGTAGAAGATGAAAGTTCACCTTTGCTAGGCTATATATTCATATTTAAAAGTAACTGGCTTCAGCAAAGCAGGGAGACACACTCTGTTCCCAGATATGTATGTGTCACTGTTTTAACATCTGTTTTGTTATGATACTCATGGAATGAATTCCTTTGTATCTGATCAGTTGCAGAGCCATAGTCAAAGTACATTTATGCTGGCCCTGTAATTCTCTCCTCCACTTTGGCCACAATCTTAACCACAGCTAATTCTCACATATCTGAGAATTAGACTTAAAATATATACTTTTCATTCTTATGTCTCCAAAAATTATTAACATGGCAGTGCTCCGACTTATCAAAATTCTAGGTGGAGACCAACATGCAAAAGTTCAGAAAGCAGAAGTTCAGAAAGTTAAGCATATCAAACTATGGTATTATTATGGAATTTGGACAACAAAAACTTGTTAGCAGCAGCAGGATATACCAGACAAGCATTATGATAGCTAATTTATGTATTTTTTTAAATTTAGGAACACAAAATGTAAAGATTATGCTTTAGTAAACTATCCCAAATAGCCCACTTAATGACAGTTTGACATTCAAGGGCTAAGATGTCACTCTGTTATGCAAAATGCAATTATAAAATGCACTATCTCAAATTGAAATTCTCAGAAGTGTTCCCAGAAGACAGACTTCTTTTTAAAAAAGAGAATTGTTGTTCAGAGCTTTCCCCAGCTTAAAGCCTTCAGGCAAATCCCAAATATGGATGTGAAAGGCCTGTTTAGAATTTACTGGACTTCCACAATGCTCCACTTTAACCAAAAAAAAAAAAAGGAACCCACACAGCTCTGGAAAACTACTTCATTAATGTTTTTTTCTTCTTGGTGCAGGAGCACATAATTAATGGCTTCTTCTAAGATTATTTAGCTTCTCCTTATGAATTCTAGTCACTTTCAGTGTGCCTTGTTCAGAGGATAATGCCCCGTCCTGTTTGTGTGCTAATTTGCAACTTTAGTTTACTAATATGACTCTCCTGTAATACAATTCCTAACTCTTAAACCAGGTAGAATATAGCCCTTTATACAGAGATGATTAGAAAACTCCACTCATTAAAATCCCTCCTACACATTTCTACCTGGTGTATGAGAAATAATTTATTTTTTTAAAAGACAAAACCCCCAAAACAGTGTAACAGAACCATCAAGTTACACATATACCTACAGAGTAACTGAGGCTTGATCTACACTTGAACTTACAGTCACCTGCAGATACGCAATTCTAGCTACAGCAGTTGTGTAGCTAGAATTGAAGTTTCTGCAGCTGACTGTAAGGTCTGTCCTTACTTAGGAAGGTTAATGGGAGCATTTATCCCATCAATCTCCCTTATTCCTCATGAGAACAGGAATACAGGACCCCAGAGAGATCAACTGTGGACCCCAGAGTGATCGATTTTTATGCATCTTTGCCAAACACGTGAAATTGAACTCAGGAAGATTGACCCTTCGACCCGGTAAGTGTAGACATACCGTGAGTGGTCTTCTAACTGTCATCTCTCTCCTCCCTCTCTATTTGTTTCTGACCTTCACATTTTGTATCATGTCAGAATTTAAATGCTAAGATCTCTGGAGGAAGCATGCGTCTTTACTTGTTTCTATGGACTTCATAATGTTATAGGGAGGGGCTGTTTCAGTAACATCTGCTCTTGCTCAGCTATAACTGACCACTTCAACTTATCGTTCCAGAAATATTTATTTTTCATTTGGACAGTGCTCAGACCCAAATAATGACAGACGTGTTTGTATCAAATAAACTCTACTGGGTTTATTAAATGGTGTTTACACACAGGTTAATTTAAAAAAAAATCTACACTTCATGCAATATGTGCATTCACTGGGCCAACTTCCTTTGAATCTGTTGGTGCTCAGTCACTGTCAAAATGTACAAGTCATTTTCCAATATACGAAAAGAAAATCTACCATTCTTTGTTAATCATTCAGTACAGCTCACCGCATTCTACTATATAGCTGCATGTAGTATTTTAGTGCAAGAACATACAAATATAAAAATACAGAAATTTGAATTGTAAAAAATACCAATGGTGTTAGAGGTGAGTGTCTGCTATGGGTATTCTTCTAAGTTCTACAATCTGGGAGTTAGCCATGATACTTCCATCCTGGCTGCCCCGGTAGGAATCGTTATCACTGATATTGAGGCCGGCACCTGAAACACAAAGCCAAGAAAGAAATGGTGAGGAAGGAAGACTGAAACAGCAAGGATTACATCATAGCCTGTTAAACAGGGGAATCTGCCTTACTTCACTATTCTTATTACAGCAGCTCTTCTCCTCCCCCACAAAAGTACAGTAGATTTTCTGATGTGGTCTATGGTTTTGCACCTCAGGCGGTAGGCTCATTTAACTGAGGACACATTTCTGCACCTACAATTGTTTGTGCCTTTGCCTGCAGTGTAGGTCACTTACACGTCTTAGTATCTGATTTGATGGTGTGAACAGGTAATCAGATGTATAGCTGGCATTCTCTATTTCTCTGACATCACTAGTTACGCTTACACTCAATATTTGTCCTTCAAGAGATTCTTATTAGGGAACGTGCAACACCTGCATTCAGTCAGGAAAGAGATCACTACAGAGTGAGGGACGTGTAAAAAGTTGTTTGATCATGGCAAGCAATACCATAATGCTTGCTGTGGAGGAATTTAGCTCTGAATTAAGTTGAGGAGTAGGTCTGTTGATGTCAATGTGTCTATTCCTCCCCTTAAAATTAGGCATGTGCTTAGGTACCTTAGTAATGACACTTTTTGAAAATGGAAAAATCACAACTATTTTTTCTTTCCTTGTGTCTTGCACTTTTATCTTCTCTTAGATGGGACTGTTTAGTTTAGCAATGAGACATACAATATAATGAGTGACATATAGAAGGTAAATCAGGCTATGTCTATACTACAGAGCTATTTCACAATAACAGACATTATTATGGAATAACTTTGCTAGCATGTACACTATGAACACACTATTTTGAAATACATTCAAAATAGTGGCTGCTTTATTTTGAAATTGATAAACCTCACTGCAGGAGGAATAATGACAATTTTGAAATAGCTATTTTGAAATGTGCACCTTTAAGTCATAGAATAGTGCTATTTTGAAATAAACCACAATGCAATTTCAAAATATCACTGTGTCTGGAAATGCAATTTCAAAGTGACTGGGTGCCATTTTGAAATACATTTTGGCTGAGTCTACAAGGGCAAGTTCTTTTGAAAGAGTTTTCGAAAGACGGGGGCTCTTGCGAAAGGTCCGGAGGAGCGTCTACACACAAAAAGTGTCCTTTCAAAAGCAAACTGAAAGAATGTGGCACTTCTTTTGAAATTGCTCTTCCTTTCCCATTTCAGGAAGAGTGCCCCCTCTCAAAAGCTTGTTTCAAAAGAAAATGTGTGTAGATGCTTCACAGGCCCTTCTTCTCGAAAGAGCAGTCCTTAGTGGGCCTGATTTTTCGATCCCCAGCCCATTCTTTCAAAAGAGCGGGGTCTGTGTGGACACTGTCTTTCAAAAGAGCAGATCACTCTTTTGATCTATTTTTTTGTGTGTGGATACACTCTTTTGAAAGAAGTTCTTTTGGAACAGATCTTCCAGAAGAACTTGTTTCGAAAGATCTCTGTAGTGTAGACGTAGCCTTTGTGTGTAGCTGTGTCATTTGGAAATAGCTGTTTCAAAATATTTCAAAATAACTCTGTCATGTAAGACATACCTTCAGACACACATGTTGGCTCTCTTATGATGCCAGAACAAGATGGCCTTCATGAATGTAAAAGGCAATAAACGTAAAATAGGTAAATAAAAATTACTTTTGCATAACACAATTACCTTGTGGCACTTATGGCCACAAGATATTTTAAGAGAAAGAAGTGAATGGCTTTTAAAAAGGATTAGACACTTACATGGTTAATGAGGTTTATTTTATAATGTACATGAACCCTTGTGATTCTGGGCACTAAGTAACCACTAACTGATGGTGTTAGAAATTTGTCTTACAGGAATGTTATTCCAGCATTGGAAATAACATGGTGGGAATTTCTTGACTGTCTGGCTTTGGTCATTATCAGAGACAAGATACTGGAATCTGCTATAAAGTAATCTGCTATTGCAGTAGTGACATTCCTAAATGGAACATGGCCATGTAGCATCCTTTTAGGAAGGAGAAAACAGTAGCATTATATTTAAAATAAATGAATTCCCTTTATAACAGTCACTCTGAATTTCAATGTAACGCAGACACCAAACTGCCAAACAGTTGTTCTCCAGATTAGTAAATCCATGAGTGTTTACACAGCAAGGTCTGCAGAGCTCATGGGCCTGGCTTATTCTCAGTTTACAGCACCTCTTGACTCAGAATAGATGTAATCTCACAGAGTGCATGGGTGAGCTACAGTTTAGCTCACAAAAACTAGCAAGGCCCCTTCAGTGACATCTACTGGTCAAAAGATTTCTTCAGTGAATCTCAACACATACTTTAATTGATCCATGAGAAGGGCCCAAGTTTGATTTTACCTAGCTGCCTACACATGTCAAAGCTTTCACTATCATGTCTGTGCAAAATGTCAAGTATATTTTAACTTGTTATTTTCACTGTTTTACACATTTCCTAGGAGGGGGTATTTATATTACACCAGGCACACGTAGAAGTATGTGTGTACCTGATACAAACACCTGCATACATCACACCTGCATTTACCACCCTTTTTGTAGTTATATGTAAGAAATCAGACAATAAATACAAAAATCAGTTGGTAGATGTACACATACATATATTACCTCTTGTTTTATCAGATTGGCTGACTACAGAAATTGGTACAGTAGTATGTCACCAATTAATATCCATATCTCTAGGGATAAATTTTAAGATTCAATGGAAATGAGTCCTTTGTCCTAGTGGAACCATGTCCCCCATCCATTATTTCAATCTCTGTTGCAGTGACTTGGGCGAAGCAGTTGAATTGGTAGAGAGATTACCTTCTCCCCCTTGTCTCATCTTTTCACGTGTTCCTCAGGGAAGCTAACACTGCCATTGCTGTGGATTCACCAGGAGTTTATCCAGCACCTTTCAGGAATGTTAAACAACTGAACAGCCAACATTTTCCAAAGTGACTTCTTCCAGTTTTGGCCAACCAACCTGAGACACTGAGTCTCAAACTGAATACACAAAATGAGAGCAGCCAAAATTAGCAGATCCGCTTTGAAAATGTTGACTTGTTCTCTACTATACTCAACAAATTATTGTGGAACACTTGTATGGCCTTATGCATTGTTTTTCAATAGAGATTTACTTTTCAGATTATTTTGGAGAGTTTTTTTCATAATTAATACAGAAAGCCCAAACTCAGCCTGGCAGGGAACAAAACTTCACTAGGCATTGAAAATGCAGGTCATAAACCTGCCTACCTTGGTTCCATAGTCACTCAATAATCTCAAGTGTAGCATGTTAGTCCATATGAGCCAAGGGTATGGTCTGCCCTGACTGCATCAGAATTTAGGATTAAAGAGCACAGTTTATGCATAGTTCATTGCTTGGGGCTAGCATTCACTCATTTTTCCTTCATCCCAACCCTTTTTTGACTACACTCCACCCTTACATAACATGCGGAGACCCTGCGGCATACTGCTTTCAAGAGAGAAAGAGTGAAGTGTAGCTGCACTTAAATGGGAACCACTTTAAAATGGTTTTATACTTTAATTACTTTAACCCTATGTATTAGACTGAATCAGTGTGAAAGGGGAGGGGCTCATTAAACTGTCAAAGAGAGCTTGAGCACTAAAAAGGGAATCAGAGGCAAAATGTGAATTAGCCCAAAATGAATGGGTATTATTAGGTAATTAATGTAACTAGCAATAACTAATTATGGAATAATTATCCTTATTCCATGGAGGTATAATCCTTTGATTTACTAAGAAAGCCACAAAAGAAATAAAATGAACAATTTAAGCCAACCTTTTTACTAGCAGGAAACAAACAAGGTTTTAGCATAAATCAACAGGCAGTAGACTTCTCCATATTATTTTTCATATTAACCTTTCCTTAATCCTTTGCAGAGAGCTAAAACTCATGGAATCATGCAAAGTTCATGATACTGTACCCAGTTATGTTTCCCTGGCACAAACCTGCATTGGAGCCAACTTAACTGATCGCTAGAAAATTCCCCCAGAGTTGAATCCTTGGCTGTTATAAACTCACCATAGTGGCTACTGTAGTATTCCTTTTAATACAGGGGGCACAATTGATGGAAAGGGATTATAGCTGGATTTTCTTATGTTCACCAGTTCCTGGCCCACAAACAACCCCTGAGGTAATTGGCAGCAAGGCCACTCCGATAAGCCCTCAGGCTGCTCAGCATTACTCTGGTATGAGGCAAGTTCGGGATTAGAGACATGCAGAGGTATCACAAAGACATATTTGCACATTCTCATGCCTCAAGATCTGACCTATTGTTTCCAGCATGACTATAGCTACCCATAGAGGGGTCTGGACTGACAATCTTGAGGAATGAAGTCTTCTACTTATCCTTAGAACAGATGAAATAAAGGCAGCGGGATAGCCAGCTTCCCTACCTCAAATTAAACTCCTCAACATTTCCCTAAAGAGGCTACCAGAAATGCCCTGCACAGTACCGGGCAGCACAAACACCATATCCACACAATCCTTAGTCTTTGTCTTCAGTCTGCAAAAAGGTTTAGATAGTTTTTAATGGGAACCAAATAGAAATGCTTTTCTTAATAACCTCACAAATAACTATTTCTTCTCTCTCATCTTTTTTTTTGCCTCCATCACCTCTAACCTTATCATCATCCTTGATGCTGAAAGTTTTCTTCCTCTCCATAGTCTCTGTGTCTACAAATTTGCCAGGCAGTGCTTCTGCATCCTCCTCGCTGTACAACATGACCTCTGTTGAAATCACCATTCTCTTCCTATGTCAGCTATTGTAATTCACTCCTCTCGTCTGTCTCCCAGCTCCCAATTCTTCAGCATGTTTTGGGTTCTGCTTCCTCTTCACATATATACACAGGCCATGCCATCCACATTCTCAGACCCCAAAACGTGTTCCCTGGTCATTTCAGGAGCCAGCTCAAAACTGCCCTTCATATTTTAAAGGACTTCTATGATCTGAATTAAGTTTATTTCAATGCTCTGCTCTTTCTAATCTGGTCACCTTGCTGTCTAGGCATGCATTCTGCTCATGATCTGTATCAGAACCTTCTCTCCAGTGTCTGCCATCCAAATCAACCTCCCTGTATCTCTTTGCTGCTTCAGTGCACCAACTTTAAGATTCTCATTTGAAAATGTATCTTTTCTCCTTTGCCTGAATCTTTTAACCTCTCTCTCTCATGTTCATTCCCATAATGGTTTTATTTACCCCCGCCATTGATTTTGGATTCAGTATGATGGACCAGAGCCACAATGTTTGGGTCCTCTTTCAAATGCTTCTCTTTGGGGTTTTCCTTTGGTACATTAGACAAGTGGGGCAAGTTCAGATCTTGATTTGATTTGAATCTGGATCTGATTTATTCAGCTACTTTTATGTCTCCATTACTGGTCTTGGCTCAGACTGAACTCTCCTATAAAATAAAAAGTCATGCTGAATTAAGGCAAACTGCTCTTACTGTTAGTTAATAAATAGCCTTCCATTAAGTCCCTCTGTTCTCAAATTAGAATGGATATTTAAGGCCCATTCCTGCACATTGTTTACTACTGAACATGGAGACTACCGTGAATGGTCCCACTAACATTAACAGAGCTGCGAAAGACAATAAGCACTATTGGTGGCAAGCATGAGCAACATTTAATCCATAATTATCTAACTCTCTGTATTTTATTACCGGGGATCCCAGTCTTTTGTGATGAAAATTAAAAAACAAACAAACAAAAAAAAAACCTCCAATAAAAAACTCCATAAAAATCCACAATTTTCCACAACTAAAATTAAACTTAACCTTAATTTCTCTAGCCACACTATACCTACATATCAGTTGAACACAATTATGTATATAGTAGTTCCCTGTTTATTCAAGCCTCTATTATCAATCTCTTAGTATTAAGTGAACCCCCTGCTACCCAGGGAAGACAATGACTGGGACTCAGGCAGTGAGCCTTGGGCAACTAGATAATAGAAGCTCAGATAAATGGGATTCTACAACATTTACATTTTCACAAAATGTTAAAACTAAAGATTCCATATTTTTCCATGGTAAGCAGTTTTCAAGGATCTTTGCCTGCTATCTAATAAAATAACATAAATCAATCTTCTATGTCATCCAGCTACCTGAAATTTTAACACAAATGTCTGCAGCCAATGGGAACTCAGTGCTCAGTATTTTTGAAAATCAGGCAACTCATGTAGGTGCCTAATTATGGATTTTGGCATCTAACTTCAGGCACTGAGTTTTGGTCAAAAACTTTACCGAATACCACAGTAGTTAGCAGTAGACTGGGTGAAAAAACATGCAAGAACTAAACAGCCAAGTGGTCAATGTAAAGAAACAATAAAACAAAATTTAGCTGGTTCATGTTTACCCCCTAGAATTATCCTATAGTTCTCTTCACAGAAAAAATTGATTGGCTTGCTAAAGTTTGATTAAAAACATAAATTAAGTGGCACCAGCAATATGCATATTTGTGCATGTTTTACTCTAACACTGACTGTTTAAAGCTGCACTAAATTACAGATGAAGGAGTTTCTCAAGTACAGAAGGGAACACAAACACTTCTAAATGGTCAGTGTTTCACATGTACCGGAAAAAAGTGAAAAAATTGCACAGTTGGGCTCACTTTTTAAATAAATTAGAAACATGCAATTGTTCAAGGGCAGTTTAATTTTACCAGACATATACTCTACATGCGTGTGTTCATAAAATGAAGAGAGCATGGAGTCAAGAGATAGAATTCTATGTTAATAGTATTCTTTCATATTTTAAATGATACACTACACTGGACATTTAGATAAACGAGCATACAATGTAGACAGATACTACATCCTGTATTAGGAATTTAAATGAGCAAATACCATTTAGAGATTAACTTTTGAGGGCTCAATCTAATTCCAGTTGAAATTAATGGGAATCATTCATTTGCTAAATTTACATAATAAAAGCCGCGTCTACACGTGCACGCTACTTCGAAGTAGCGGCACTAACTTCGAAATAGCGCCCGTCGCGGCTACACGCGTCGGGCGCTATTTCGAAGTTAACTTCGACGTTAGGTGGTGAGACCTCGAAGTCGCTAACCCCATGAGGGGATAGGAATAGCGCCCTACTTTGACGTTCCCGTCGAAATTGCCGGGTCCTCCATGGCGGCCATCAGCTGAGGGGTTGAGAGACGCTCTCTCCAGCCCCTCAGCTCCATGGTGGCCGCATGGAGCGGCCCCTTAAAGGTCCCCTCCCCCTCCCTTCCTGTGCAGGAAGCTGAGGGATCGTGCAGGCAGCAGCCTCCACACGCGGCCAGCCTGCACCTCCCTCAGCCCTCCACCCAGCTGCGATGGCTGCCCGGCAGCCCCCCCAGTGCCCCCAGGGGACCCCCCCCAAGGGGAGTCAGGGCTCACAGCCCAGCCGGAAGGGCAGCCAGGCTGGGAAGCGGCAGCGGGGCCCCTCCTGGACGGAGGCCAAGCTGCGGGACCTGCTGGGGCTCTGGAGCGAGGAGGAGGTGCTCCAGGTAATGCGTTCGCTCGGCTGGCCGACGGCCTGGCTGCCCGGGGTCACCCTGCCCGCACTCCTGACCACGTCAGGAGTAAGGTGAAGGAGCTGCGGCAGGGTTACTCCCGGGCCCGGGATGCGGCCAGCCGATCTGGGACCGCCCCCGTCACTTGCCCCTTTTACAGGGAGCTCAGGGACATCCTGGGCCCCCGGCACACCTCCTCCCCTCCGGCCACCCTTGACACCTCGGCCGACGAGCCCCAGCAGGCCCTGCAGATGGAGTCCGCCCCGGAGGCAAGCCCCGCACCCCGGGGCACCCCCCCCGGAGGCCACCCCCGGGACATTGCGGCAGGAGGAGGAGGAGGAGGGGGGCTCCTCCTCTGCAGAATCCGGGCTGCAGATCCTCCTCCTGCCATCCCGGAGCAGCAGCAGGGCCTCCGCTCCCCGGGGATCTCCGGACGATGGGAGCGGACCGACAGGTAGGTACCCCCCTCTGGTGTACACCCCTGGCCTTGAGGGGCGGGGGGTAATAGATATGTGTCCAGGGCCCCCCACATGCTCACATGGCCATGGCCCCAAGGACAGCAGGGCCATGGCCCTCACAGCAGTGCATCAGCCCCTGCCCCCACCCCACCACACACGACAGTGCCATGCCCCATCCCCGGGCCAGGGGGGAGCGGAACCTCGAGGGGCCCCCGGGAGGATGGGGTGGGACACCCCGCAGCAGCAGCATGTGATGGAGTGGTGGGGAGTGCAAAAGGGAGACTCAGGCTACATATGGAGCAACAAGAGCCGAATAGCTCCCAGGGGCAAAGGAGGATCCTGGGGCTACAGCTGGCAGGTGACACCTCTGCCCTGAACCAAGAGGAGGGAGGAGCCGAGCTGGCTTGGAATCGGGGGGTGAGGGCGGGGGCCACAGGTAGAGGCTAGGGGAAGGGAGAGCTGGAAGGCAGCCAGCCTGAGGAGGGGGAAAGCTGCATCCCAGAGGGGCACCCCTTGGGGTCTTCTCCCTACGACGGGTTGGAAGGACTGTCTCTTCCGACAGCTGGTGCTGTCACTCCTGGGAGAAACTGGGCATCTGTGGCCTAAGAAACCTCTCCTGCTGTCAGACCCTGCGGGGTGAAGTGAGAGTCGCTCCCACCAGGGGACGGGGTGCAGGGCAGGGGGACCCCTGAACCCCATCCATCACAGCAGCATCTCCCGGGGATGGGGAACCTGCAGCACAGAGCTGGGGGGACAAAGGCCACGGCTCGGGGCCCATACTAACGCCTGTCTCCATTCTTCTTCCCCCCCTCCTCTCCGGTGTCCCGCACCTGCACCATCAGAAGGACCGGAAGAGAGCGCCGGCGAGGCCTCAGTTGTCCCGGAGAGCCCTCCGGGACCATTGCTCCAGGCCAGACCCTCGGCCGAGGACCGACCGGCCCCACAGCGGGCTAGACGGCGGACCCCGCGCCACCACCAGCCGACGGCGATGGACCCCCAGCTGCTGGCCATCCACCATCGGCAGCTGGAGGTCGCGGAGCAGCACCTGCAGCTGCAGGAGCGGGCGCTGGCCTGGCGCCAGGAGGCATGGGGGGCCTACATGGAGACATTTAACCGCTTGGTGGACTACCTGGCCCCCCATGCCGTGCCGGCCGCCGCATTGCCCGCCCTGCCTGCTCCACCAGCCCCACCACCAGCTGCTCCGCCCGTCGCCGTCCCGTCCGCCGTCGCCCTGCCACCCACCGCCGAGGGCCGGAGCGCCGAGGGACCCCTGGAGCCACCTGAGACTCGCCGGCCATCCTATCTTCCGGTCCGGCCCGCCCCCACCCAGCCCCAGACAGGGCTGCGACTGCGTCGGGGCTCCCGGCCGCCAACGCCCAGTGCTGGGCTATAGGGGCGAGGGGCCCGGGACGTGGCCCCCCCCCTTGTATATAGTTTAAAGTTATTATTTGTTGCCCCCCGTTTGCCCCGTCCCCCCCATGTAAATAGTTCTCCCCTTTATCCTCCCTGGTTTTCTTTTTATTATTGAGGACACTTGTTCCTTTGTATTGTTTTATTTTTGTACATATTAGTTTTTTTTCCACATGTTTGTACATAGTTTGTTTTTGGTTCAAATATTTACAGTTACAAAAAAAAGGTTCTGAAACAAAAAGAAGTTTAAGTTCAGCCACAAGTGCGTGCTGTCATTTGTCCAGGAAAAGTGGGAGCGGGGTGCGGTGGGGTGCTCCATGGTGTAGGCGTTGGGGCAGGAGTGTGGTGGAGGAAGGGGCGGGCAGTAGGGGGCCTGGGCAGAGTTCACCCCGCGGCCTCTTCATCAAAGTGGGCCCGCAGGGCTTCCCAGACCTGGGTCCCCTCGGGGTCCACCTGCCGACTGGGGGCAGCAGGTGGCTGGACGTCTGCCCTGCCGGCCTCCGCAGCCCAGCCCTGGAAAAAGGTGTCCCCCTTGCTCTCTACCAAATTGTGCAGGGCGCAGCAGGCACCCACAATCTGGGGGATGTTGTTGGGGCCTGCATCCAGGCGGGTCAGGAGACATCTCCAGCGTCCCTTCAGGCGGCCAAATGAGCGCTCCACCACCTGGCGCACATGGTTCAGGCGCTCGTTGAAGCGCTCCTGGCTAGCGGAGAGATGGCCCGTGTAGGGGTGCATGAGCCACGGCCGGAGGGGGTAGGCCGCATCTGCGATGACGCAGAAGGGCATGGTGATGTCCCCCAGAGGGATCTCCCGCTGGGGGATGTAGGTCCCCGCCTCCAGCCGGCGGCACAGGCCCGAGTTCCAGAAAACCCGGGCGTCATGGGTGCTGCCAGGCCAGCCCACATGAATGTCCTGGAAACGTCCCCGGCTGTCCACCAAGGCCTGGAGGACGACAGAATGGTAGCCCTTTCGATTCAGGTATCGTCCTCCACTGTGATGCGGGGCACGGATGGGGATGTGAGTCCCATCCAGAGCCCCGAAGCAGTTGGGGAAGCCCAGGGTGGCAAAGGCCGCGATGGTGGCATGTGGGTCCCCCAGCCTCACGAGCCTGTGCAGGAGCATGGCGTTGATGGCACGCACAACCTGCAGAGAAAGCACATGGGACAGCACCAATGAGGGGTGAGCAGGGTGTGCGTGGCCCTGCCCTGCCCTGCCCTCCTCTGCCCGGGCACCCCTCCCCTGCCCTGCCCTCCTCTGCCCTCCCCGGCCCTGGCCTCCCCTCCCCTCCTCCTCCCCTGCCCTGCCCTCCCCTCCCCTCCCCTGCCCTCCTCTGCCCGGGCCCCCCTCCCCTGCCCTGCCCTCCCCCCGTGGGTTCTCTTACCTCCATGAAGACAGCCCCGACGGTGGCCTTGCCGACACCAAACTGCTGCCCCACGGATCGGTAGCTGTCGGGAGTGGCCAGCTTCCAGACAGCGATGCCGACCCATTTCTGGACTGTGAGGGCACGCCGCATGGCGGTGTCCTGGTGCCTGAGTGTGGGGGTGAGCCACTGGCACAGCTCCAGAAATGTCTGCCGGCTCATCCTGAAGTTCCTGAGCCAGCGGTCGTTGTCCCACTCCCCAAGCACCAGCCGCTCCCACCAGTCGGTGCTGGTGGGGTAGCTCCACAGCCGCCGGCATGTGAGGCAGGCGGGGGGGGGGGCGGGGTGCTGCAGGGTTAGGGGTTGAGCCCTGCTGCCCTGGGGGCATCTTCTCCTCTGTGGCAAGGAGGTGCTCAGCTGCCTCCCGCATGGCACGGAGCAGGGCAAGCCCTGCTCCTGCCGGGAGGGCTGGGTGGACCTCTGGCTGCTGCTGCTGCTGCTGGGGGTCCATGACTGCGGCGCCCGGGGTCTGTGTGCCTATGGCTCTTCAGACCGCGTGCTGTGCAGGCTGAGTGTGTCTGGGAGGCGCCCTTTAAGGGAGCGGCTAGCTGTTGCCCCGGAAGCGCTAGTCCGCCCTGTGACCCTGTCTGCAGCTGTGCCTGGCATCCCTATTTCGATGTGTGCTACTTTGGCGTGTAGACGTTCCCTCGCTGCGCCTATTTCGATGTTGGGCTGCGCAACGTCGAAGTTGAACATCGACGTTGCCGGCCCTGGAGGACGTGTAGACGCTATTCATCGAAATAGGCTATTTCGATGTCGCTACTTCGAAATTAGCTACTTCGATGTAGCGTGCACGTGTAGACGTAGCCAAAATGACTGAAAATTGGTAAAGGGTAAAAGAGGCCAGGCTGCATACTGAGCCTAAACTTCTACACTGTTTTTTAGCCCCATTGTGCCCTGCAAATCCACATCAGTTGAGCTGGGACCAGACTCAGGCAGCTGTAAGGCTTCTCTCTTTCTTTCTCTTTTCACTTGTTCGTTTGTTGGAAATGTTTTATTTGGTTTTGATTGGCTGTATTGACTTACCCCTAAAGTACTTTGTGAAAATGTTAAACTTTCAACCTTTCCTGGATCTTGCAGGTTTTTGTCACAAGCTTATTGTTATTCAAATAATGCTTTTGTAGGCAATTTCCCTTTGTTATTTCAAATAATATGCTCATTATATTTGGTTCATACAATAACAATTCATACCAAAACAAAAATTTTGTTCCAGATTTTCACTGGCAATCAGAATGTGTTAGTAGCAATTAGATCTGCCCTTTTAATGAGTCCGGGGGAAACTGTTCTGTTAGGATAAAGCATAGCATACAGACTTCTAGGAATGAAGAAAAAAAATCTGTCACTCACCAGTTTTTAAAGCAAAAATTAAGTCATCAAATTCTTGTGATTCTTCATCAGCCACCAAGGAGCTGTTACTAAATCCTCCAGAAGCATTGAAGGCATTCCCATTTTGTGGGCTCTGCTTAAAAGCAGCACTGGCTTGACTAGCTGGCCGCAAGGATGCCCTCTCCCAGTCTCCTGGCACCTTAAATGAGTTAAAAAAGTCTCAAAACTGAAATTATAATGGCAGTTACAAGTGCACAAATAGTTCTGTCTAGCTAGACATTTAACAATCCCCGTCCTTGCTCACGGTATCTGAATGGCTTTGAACCCATGACTACAGAAGGGTATAGGAATAGGCTCTTTTGTGTCTCTTGCAACGGAAAGTCTAGCTCAACAGACATATTTTTAAAATCACTCTAATTCATTACACATAAGTTAGCTTTGTGTTCACTCTGGATTCACTTGCTGATTTAAAAAAAAAATCCAGTTTTTCCTTTTTTGTGAACATTGTCCTCAGGCACAGGGAATTCAAACTGAAATACTCTAAAATTCCATTCAAAGTCTTCCTGCCTCTTCTCTCCTTTAACAATGACACCCCCCAGGAGATCCTTCAACAGACCCAACCTTTCTTCTTCACACCATCCAAGTTCCTCTATCTTTCTGCTTTATAGAAAGTATATTTCACTGGCACCCAACTCTTTGCCACCTGTTCCACAACATCTTATTGATTAGTTTAAATAATTTATCTTCACAATATTATTTGCCTTTGAAATTGCTGGGGCAGAGCCTGGTTGCTAAATCCCATGTGCCATCCAATCCAAATTACAGCTGGCTAGAAAACAGAATTTATATTCAGAAAAAAAAAATTAAGTTTCAATTTTTTGTTTTGTTTTACATAACTCAACATATGACAAAACCAACTATGACATCCTCTAAGATCAGAGACAAAAACCTGCCCCTGTTGAAGTCACCAGAAGTTTTCCCATTGACTTCAATGGGGCCAGAAGTCATCAGAAGTACAGCAACCTGAAAAGTATATTATGTTGACGGTGACCTACTTTTCATAAACATGGTTGATAATTCTACATGAAGCTAACAAATCAACCAAGCAATGTAAATAAAAAGAGGGTGTTGGTAGTGATCTATATGTGTGATGTCACCAGAGAGCTGTAATGCACAAGACCATTAGCAAGCCTGAGAATAACCACTTTTATTCTTCAAGTTAACATCATTATATGTTTGCCCTCTCACACACCAATTCAGATATGAAGCACAGAAGCAAAAAATAATTCCCCCCTCAATGGTTATTCACAGCTACATACAGTTTGAAGCTCTCTTGTACAGGACTCTCTAGTCTGGCAACATCCTGGGTCATACCAGACCATAGTTGTTGCCAGCTCAATGACTCCAAGTCACAGAGGTTGCCAGTGGTTGGGAGCTCAGCTGGTCTGGTGGCAGATAGCCCCACCAGCTAGGAGCAAAGCCCAAAAGTTTGGGAGCAGAACTCTACCAGCTGTGGGGGGCACGGAACCATGCTTCCCATAGTGGGATAGTGTCAGAGTGGCCTGACGTCCCCTGCTCCAGCAAACTCCCTCCACCAGGACCTCTCAAGTTCCTGAGGGTGCTGGACCAGGGAGGTCCAACTTGTGTATCACTGTTTTCCCCCATTCGGCTGTACAATTGGCCTCTTTACAGTATTTTATTATAATGATTATGAGGTAGAGAATAGTGGTACCTCTTCCATAGCACTGATCAGATTCTGAGTAGATTTGCTGATCTCTCCTCCTGCTGGGGGCATCCCACTGCCATGTGTGAAAAAGGCAGAGTCTGGACTTGTATGTCCATTCATATCTATGGTGTAACTTGCTTTCACTGGGCAACAAAGCTGGTTGTGTAGGATAAAATACACAACAAAGACATACAGACCCTGGGGAAAAAACAAAGAGAAAAGAGCATCAGTGAAATGAAGCAATCCTGGACTGAGAACACAGTCATGACAAGAATCTACGTGCTATAGCAGATATCTCCTATCACTCCAACAACCAATGAAACATGTGATTGAGATAGGATACACTGGATAACAAGAGCAAGTGCCACTGTAAACCACAGGCTTGGAAGTTAACAGAAAGCAGAAAATTATATCCTGAGGCCTCCGGTTATGGATCATTAAAAATGATTGCCTAGTTTAACCAACCTAGTTGTGAAGCCAAGATCACAACAAAAAACAAGTTTCACAGTCATCGTAACAGTGAGAAAACACGTTTAGGGGCTGCTTTACAATAGAAGTTGTCAATTACTCCCCACTTATTTTATCCTGACAGCCATTATTTTTGTTCTCTTACTGACCTACCATCTCCTTACCTTTCTACCCCCTCATCAATCTCAGACAAACGGCATTACTGCCAGCATTGATATCTAGCTCCTGTTTTAAAAGAAATTCTCCAAGATACTCCCTCATTCAATACTGGCTTTCATTAATGATTTTTTACAAGAGCTCTTCTTGTTTGTTTCTGTAACTCTTCTGTACAACTTGCTAATTTTGACCTTTGGTTTGAACAGCCGGTCAAAAGGGTTAAAAGTGACTGTATCTTTTGCCAACACAGAAATCATATAATTTACCTTTTCAGAATAAAATCTGACTCATCCTTTCATCTGATTGTTAAATTATGTGACTACCAAGGTGGTGAGAACAACTTGTTAAATGGGTTCTGCAGAAAGGTTAATTCAGGAAGATTTCCTGGTATCAAATCTGAATTGCTTTAATGTCTCCTTCTGTTCTCAGGACTTCCAAAAAACCAAAATAGGACAAGTCATTTGAAATGTAGCCTACAGACATGAAACTTGTAATTGAGATTATAAGAAGTAAATGAGCTTTCATCTACCTTCTTATTCTCTGGAATTTCTACTGTTTGCAATTCTAAATATGAAACGAGACTGGGAACACCCAGTTTCTGTGTGTATACACACCCACACGACAGGCTGACTGAAACCACACTTCATCAGTCTCACAGATTCATAGATTTGAAGGCCAGATGAGATCCATATGATTATCAGGGCCAGATCAAGCCCTGTGCACTGTGGAAATGGGAGTTTCGGGTGTTAACTATTTTTGCCTGGGCAGAGAGAGAGACCAAGCCTGTAGGGCTGCTACCGTCCCCAAGAAAATGGAGCAGGGGAGAAAAAGAGGGAGGGGAGGACTATGCCCTGCCTGTGGTTAGGAGCCTGCTGGTCCCACCTTTTCCTGAACTCTGAGCACGCTTCTCTTGGGACTAGGATTCCTAGCCCTTCTTCTGCCACTGGGCTTCTCTTGCCCTGACCCTGGCATGGTGATCCCTGCAGTGGTGCTGATAAGATCCGAGCCCAGCTACAGTGGACATTTCCTACTCTCTGATAGTGAATGCTATAACCCAGTAGACCAGCTCACAACACAACTCACTCATTCATCTGGGGCAGCCAGACTAACTCTGAAATGGGGGACCTATGCAGATGCACCCAGTGCATGATGGTCATCTAATAAAGGAAGATGAAACCCCCTCTCAAACCCATTCAGCTAAATACCATAAAAATGTCCCCCCCACAACTACTACAACGTTTGTGTCAGATTTTTTTCAAAACAAGTTTAGCAGACAACAAAATTCTAAATAATTAACTGTATTGATAACAGGCGTTTCTTCTTTTATTGAGTGGATCTACTTTTGCTTACAATGAAAGCCTTGTTTATAATTTCAATACTTTCATTGTAAGCACGCTCTTGGTTCAGAAGGTTTGGTATTAATCAAAATAGCTTTAAGGTCAGTGATCTACAGTGTGTATTCCCTAATTAAAATAGCTATCATCTTGCAGAAGGAGACACTGTGACACACAGCAGAGATATTACTTTCAGGATCTAGCAGTGTTCTTGTTTGACACCCACCACGTAGCCACTGAAATTGTGATGGTCAGTAGCGAAGGCTGAGGTGGATTTTCTTTACATGAGGTTTTTACACTGATGCTCAAATTGCTCTTCTGTGGTTTTCCCTAATGAGTACGCAGACTGCTGTGATAACCTTTCTGAATGAAAGGGCACACAAGGAGTCATTGGCTGAGTCAGGTATTAGAAACAGGAATCCTGACTCTCAGGTCATGTCTTCAGTCAAACTTATGTTGCTCAGGGGTGTGAAAAAACCGCCTCTGAGGGAGATAACTTTTGCCAACAAAGCAGTGGTATACACAGTGCTATGTCAGTGGGAGAGCTTCTCCTGCCAGCACAGCTACTGCCACTCATTGGGAGTGGCTAATTATGTACACAACAGAGCTTTCCCATCAGCATAGAGTAACTACATGAGGGATATTACAGTAGTGCAGTTGCATCGATATAGCACCTGACACTCTAAGTTCTCCAGTGCAGACATAGCCTGAGGTCTCTGTGCCCTGTGCTATCACTGTTTCAACACTGCAAGGCGCACACATGCTGATCAATCAACTTAAGTTACAACCAAACCCTCCTTGGTCTGCACCATTTACCAAATTATTCTTTTTATAGCCACCTACCTTGCAAGGTCAGAAGAGCCCATTGTGTCCCCCAGTGTGAATGCCTGTATAACACAGGCCATAGGACTTTCCCAAAATAATTCCTAGAGCAGTACATTTGATTTTAAAATGGTCAGTGATGGGTAGTCTACCCTGACTCTTGGTACAATAAAAGCTTTATTATCCGGCATCCCCGGGGATGCCAGATAATAAAATGTGCCAGTTATTGAGCTGGGGTTGGCAGCATGCGGCCAGCCCTGTTCTGCACCCCTTCCCCACAGGCACCAGCCTGCCTCCTCCCACCCTCTGCGGTAGCTATGGCAGCTTACCCTAGCCAGTCAACTGGCCCTGGCCATGCCAATGGCGGCCCAGCCAAGCCAGTTAACTGAATGTGCCAGCTAGCTGAGTGCCAGATAACTGTGTTTTTACTGTAATTAATCCAATAACTAATTACTCTCATTATTCAAAATGTGTACCTTATTTCCCATCTAAATTTGGCTAGCTTAAACTCCCAGTCGTTTGATTTCCAGCCTTTGTGCTCTATGCTGAAAAGGTCGTTGTTAAATATTTGATTGTTGTGTAGCTACTGATAGATGGCAATCAAGTTACCACTTAACCTTCACTTTATTAAGCTAGATCAAGCGCCTTATGTCTATCACTGTAACTATTGAAAATGTATACACTTGGACTGAGTGTGAGATGGACATAGGAGACAAACTTGTTGAAAGTCTATGGGTAAGTTTAAAAGGGTTAAAAAGCAAGGGTGATGTAATGGTAAGGGTCAAACCAGGAAGAAGAGGCTTTTTTAAAATGACTAACAAAATCATCTAAAGCACAAAACACGATGTCAATGGGGAATTTCAACTATCCGGACGTCTGCTGAGGTCCAGATGAGGTGCAGTGAGTAACGCTAGTTCCTCTTACTGTGATTAAATATGTGTTCAAAGGATCTCAAGTAATGCCTCACTACATTTATTAATTGTTGCAAAGTCTAAGTGTACTTACTTTGCTTTTGTGCAATCAAATGGTTCTGCATATTATACAATGCAGATAGTTCCAACAGCTATGAAGACTGACATGGCCTGCACCAGAATACATTGACATAAGTCTATATTACCTATACGTCAAATATAAGTAGCAGCTGATTGTTTGCTTTGGAACAGCATTAGAAAAGTGCACATATCAATGTTTAACAGTGCTACAGCTCCTTCTGAAAAGTACTCCTGGACTATGTAAATAAGGGATGGCAAAGCAATGGATTTTGTTATCATGTTTGTTCTTAATTGCTTTGACCAGGCTGGTACCATTCTCAGTGACGATGAAGTCAACTTCCAAAAACCAAGTTCCAATAGCTAGATACCTAGAATTTCTCCCATATGTTCACTCTAATATATTTAGGGATATGTGGGAACACAGTCTTTGGTGAAGAGGCTCCCAGTAACCACAGAAAGGTTAGGCTGATGAGAAAGGAAGTAGCAAGTGACCTGATAAGAAAATCACAGGTGCAGTGAGATCAGACAATTACTACAACAGGGGATCACAAATAAACAGGCACAAGCAAGCAAGGCATTCATCTAGCTTTGGTGTCCACAGTGCAGAATATGCCGTTTCTATCAGAAGTTTGAAAAATTCTGATAAATACAAAGCTAGTCTCACAGTTCTCGAGACCATTCTACATCTCCTGTGCAGTAAAGCTAGAGTTGCCTACAGCCAGTGTCCTCCACTATTACACAAACTTCAGAAATTCAGGATCTTATACCACAAATTAGTTCTGTAATGTGAAGGAGTGAGGCTGAAACTACCTGCACTTATAATGAAAGACAAGAAGATGAGACTACTCCTAACACTGTTGCGCTGGTTTTGCTTTTTCCCTACTGACAGTGGCCATGGCAGAGGAGAAGGGGGAACATGAGGACGGAAGGGCTGGTGCTGCTGCTGGTACCTGAAATGGAAGACCACCACCACTCCCAGCGGTAGAGTAGAATGATGTGAAAGTGAGGAAGGACAGACAGTGGCAGGTGGCTTGCTGCCCCTAGGGGTGCCGGATTTTTGAAAAACTTATGTGGACAGGCAGCCCCAGCTGTGGGATCCCCAACACGGCTGCCTGTCCTGAATAAGTTTTCAGGAGTAACTGGGAACTGGGGTCTGTGGCCAGGGGTACAGAGGGACCCCGCAGCCCTGCGGGATCCCTAGCCAGGAGCAAGGAACCCAGAAGCTGGGGACTGCGCAGCCAGAGCCGGTCCTAGGGGTGGGCAAGCTGGGCAGTCACCTGGGGCCGCCAATTTCAAGAAACCACTGAAATGAACTGGCCTGTTTGGGGTTGGAGCCAGCAGGTGTTTGCTGCGTGGGGCCAGGGGAGGGGCATGGTTTCAGCTGAGCAGCCTGGCATCTGGGGCATGCTATGGGTGCAGCAGGGTCCAGCAGGAAAGCGTGGCAGCTGGGTGAGCCCACCCGTGGTCCCCACCCCCTGTGGGATGACAGCAGCTGGGAGGGTGCACCGGCCACCCCCGCTTCTGGCAGCTCGCATTTGCCTGGAGCCACAAATTAGTTAGGACCAGCCCAGCTCTGCCAGCAGCACTGCAGCTTGGAGCCAGTTGGGGTGGGGAACTGTTCCTGAAAGCCCCGGCCGGGATGGAGGGACCCCACAGCTGGGAACCAGCCGAGGCATAGTGCTCCAGCTGGCAGCCCCAGCCGCATGATGGAATTTCCCTGATAAGACCAACATTCCCCATTTACACAGAAATGTCCAGCAGGATATTTGGCATCAATGCAGGACACAGGACTTGCCAAGGAAATTTGGGACTGTCTTGCACATTGCAGGATGTCTGGCAACCCTAGCTGCACCTATGGGCTGTGTCTACACTACAGTTCTGTCTTGAAAGAACGTCTTTCGAAAGAGAACATCGAAAGACGGTCCTTTGAAATGGAGTGTCCGCACACACCAGCGGGGGCCGAAGGTTCAGTCTGTTCTTTTGAAAGGGCCCCAGCACAATTTTGAAAGAGAGTGTCCGCACTTGCCAGGGTGCTCTTTTGAAAGAGCAGGGGCAGGAAGTGCCAAGGGCAGGGTCAAATGGTGGATGAGCCCTTCCCGGATCACCATCTGCCATCCCCTTAAAGGGTGCTCCCAGTACCTCAGTCTGCACACTCCGAGGGCGAGCAACCCGATCCCCAGGCAGTGCTAGAGTGAGAGAGAGAGAGAGAGAGAGAGAGAGAGAGAGAAAGAGTGGGAGAGCGATTGGAGGTGGCATCCCTGGCCCTTATGGAACCCCGAGCAGCACCCCCTGCCCCATCACAGCTGTGGCCAGCACCATGGCTGAGGTCCTGGCCACCCTGCTGCAGTGGCTCCAGGTGGCCACCACAATAGCCACCCTCCTGGACGCCATCCTCAGGGCACAACACCCCCAGCTGGTTCCCCAGGTCATCCGCCACCTGTGGAGCTTCCTTAGAAGCAGCGACTGGTGGGACCAGCTGGTGCTGGAGGACTGGGGCAATGACTGGTGGCTACAGAACTTCAGGATGACCAAGGGGACATTCCTGCAGCTGTGCCACTGGCTCGCCCCAGTCCTCCAGCACTGGGACACACACCTGAGGCTGGCACTCCCTCTGCACAAAAGGGTGGCCATTGCCCTATGGAAGCTGGCCACCTCAGACAGTTACAAATCCATCGGCCACCAGTTCGGGGTGGGCAAAGCCACCGTTGGGGCTATCCTTATTGAGGTAAGACATGCTCAGCTCACACCTAGACGGCATGTGGTGGGTGGGGGGCAGCCTGGCGACAGGCACCGTCAGGAGAAGGGCGGGCACCCTGGGGACAGGGGCAGGGATGGGGACAGGCATGAGCGGGCAAGCCACACCCCACCCCATGCTCACAAGTGCACCCCTCTATGCCCTGCAGGTCATCTGGGTGATCAACAAGGTGCTCCTGAGGCAGCTGGTTCACTTTGGGGACCTGGACAACACCATCTGGGGATTCCAGGAGCTGGGCTTCCCCAACTGCTTGAGGGCCCTGGATGGCACCCACATCACCATCCAGGCCCCAAAGCACAGCTGCAGGGCCTATGTGAATCACAAGGGCTACCACTCGGTGGTCCTGCAGGCCCTGGTTGATGCCAATGGTCAGTTCAAGGACATCTATGTGGGCTGGTC
The DNA here is from genome assembly GCF_033958435.1 of Carettochelys insculpta. Lineage (NCBI taxonomy): Eukaryota > Metazoa > Chordata > Testudines > Carettochelyidae > Carettochelys > Carettochelys insculpta. The sequence continues at coordinate 75,694,925 of NC_134141.1, forward strand.
TGGCCGTGCCTACAATGAGAGGGTCTTCAAGAACTCAGGGCTGGGATACTGTATGGTCGAGGGGAACTTCATCCCCTGGAAGGAGCTCCCCACTGGGGACACGACAATGCCGGCCTGTATCGTGGCAGGCACGGCCTACCTCCTGCAGGCCTGGCTGATGCGGTCATACACCAGGCAAACGTAGCCGAGCCAGGACCTTTTTAATGAGCTGCTGAACTGCACCTGGAAAACTGTCGAGCAGGCATTCGGCCTCCTCAAGGGGTATTTTAGATGCCTCTGCACCAGGGTGGAGGTGGGCCTCCCCAACGTCCCAGCAGTGGTCGGGGCCTGCTGCACCCTCCATAACCTGGTGGAGGCGAAACGCGAGCCCTATATGCAGGGGCGGGCCGCCAAGATGGGGCATGGGTACAAACAGCCCCCTGCTGCCGCATGCCACCAGGCTCAGCAGGATGGGGTACATGTAAGTGAGGCCTTGTGCCCGACCTTTGAGAGGGGGCCATGGTAACAGCCCCCCCCTGCACACTCCCCCCCCACCCACACAGGCACACCCACCAGCACACATGCACAGGGGACACAGGGTAAATTAACTGTTTATATGAAAAAAATGTGCCCCTCATTATCTAGAGGAAACTATCTGCATGTGTGTGGGGAGGGCGAATGGGGAGAACCATTTACATAGGAGGGGGAAGGGCGAACGGGGAGCCGGGGCTCACCCCTTCAGGGGGCTTGATGGGCGGGAGCCCCGTTGCCTGCACCTGCCCCTTCCTCCCTATGTCTGGGGGCCCTGCCGGGGCTGGTAGCACAGGGAGGTAGGGGTATGGCTTTGGCGAGGTCCTCTCGCCTGTGCCGGGCTCAGCATGGGGGGAGGGGGGAGCCGGAGGCTCAGCCTCCATCTGGCCAGCCCTGGCCAGCAGGGTGTGAGTCAGGTGGATGAGGCTGGCCGAGGGGAGGTGGGGAGGTAGCAGGGCCTCCAGGTCAGCCTCTTTGGGGGGTGGCATTGTGCGGGAGGCAGGGAGACATGGGACTGGGGCAGGGGGGAGACCACTGGGAGGGAGGAGAGGTGATGCATGGGCGAGGGGAGCATGGGGGATGTTGGGGGAGGGTGACGGGGGCTGTGGGTGCGGGAGTGACCTGCAATGGAGTGGCAGTAGGGGCCAGGTGGCCGACCACGGCCTGGGTGAGGGTGTCCAAGTTGGATGCCACCCAGTCCCATGCCTGATGCTCCATGGCAAGCCACTCCCACATAACACCTGTCAGCTCCCTGAGGGTAGCTGTGTGGGCCGTGTCCCCTGCCTCCTCTTCCCTGGCCTGGTGGTGACAACAGAGTGACTGGCGGTGGCCCCGCGCTGTCCTGGATCGAGGCCTGGGCCGCTCCCCCTCGCCCTCCATCTCCAGGCTCCCCGGGCCCATCATGGGGCTGGTCCGTCTGCTGGAGCTGTGGAGACAAAAGGGGAGAGGAACGAGTCATTAGTCCTGGTGAGGGACCCTTTGAACCGCCCCCCATCCCTCCCACCCCATCCCAGTGGTCCTGCAGGGACCGTATCCGGGGTTCCCCATGTGGGTGCAGGAGTGCTGTCTCTCCTCTGCCTCCCCCGGTCCCCTCGTGGGCTGGCAGCCCATGGTACTGCCCAGCTAACATGGTGCTGGGTGCCACATGTCAGCCCTGTGAGGCCGGGGCAGTGGGGCTGTCTGACCCGCCCATGCCCTGGGGCTGATGTCCCTGTGGGTGGGCTGCGGCCACCCCAGGCAGGACTGCGCCCCACCTCCCCCAGTCCCGAGGCCACCAGTGTGCACGTACATACCTGTGGGTCCCTTCAGGAACTTGGGCGAGGCAAGGCACAGCCAGAGGGGGCCGGGCTGGATGGGCCTGAGGGGACATCAATGATGAGGGCTCCCTCGCTCGAGCCCTCATCGTCACTGGTGTCCTGGATCTGTTGGGGCGCCTGTGGGTGGCTGGTGGTATGGGCTGGTCCTCCTCCTCGGTCCCCGTCCCCATCTCCTCCAGCTCGGTTGGGGGGTTGGTGGTGTACATGTACATGGCTGGGGGTCCCACCCCCTTGGGCCCAAGGAGATGGTCAAGTTCTTGGAAGTAGGGGCAGCTGGTGGGCACTGCCCATGGCCGCCCAGACATGTCCCAAGCCCAGCAGTACGCCTACCAGAGCTCCTTGACTTTGGACCTCACCTGGTCCGGGGTCTGTGTGGGGTGACCCCAGCTGATGAGGCCCCTGGCCAGGCACGTGAATGCCACGGCGTTTCAGCGCCGGACCCCTGTCTGCTGCAGGACCTCCTCATCTTCCCACAGGGTGAGGAAGTCCTGCAGCTCGGCCTCTGTCCAGGAGGGGGCCCAACATTTGGGGCCTGGCTCGCCTCCCGGGAGGACTCCCCCCCGTCCCTGGATGGCCCTTGGGGTGGACGGGAGTCCTGGCGGCTGGCCATGGTGCCAGAGGTGCTGTGGCTTCCCCCAGGGCGTCGCGGCTGGGAGTGGTGCGCGAGGCAGCGTGGGCTCCCTGCTGCCTGCATGCTCTCAGCTTCCTGCCTGAGGGCTTCTGGGAGCCTGCGTACTGAAAGGCGGCCAGACACTGGAGCCATAGAGCTCTGCTTGCGCTCTGAACGGTGCCGCCGCCTGCCAGCTGATTGCGGCCATGAAGGACCCCGCTCTTCTGAAAGAGTGGGCTGCGGAGCGTCTACACTTGCACTGTTTTGAAATTATCTTTTGAAAGAGGGTGCTTTTCCCATCCCAGGAGCGGAGGACCACCTTCAAAAGAACAGGGGAGTTTGTTTGAAGTTAATTTAGAAAGAACTCTGTGTCAGTGTCGACGCTCTGGGGCTTCTTTCAAAAGAACTCTGTCTTCCGATCCTAATTTTGAATGTAGTTGCTAGTGTAGACGCACCCACCGTGATTCACTGAAATGTGTGGGTGTGATACTGAACTCAAACTTGTCAGCCTGTGCATGTTTGTTTTTTTGTGGGGAAAAAGAGAGCGTTTCTGTATTGGGTCATACTCATCATACATTAAATGGGGTGTTTGTTACTAAGATAATTTAATACAAGGTGCCTGTCAGGTCTTATGAACGCACCACAGTAACTACATATGTACGGTAAGGGATGGGTCCTCACAGCCTTCCCCGTCATGGCCACCTAGCTGCTTTGCACTGCTCCAGCAGCCCAGAACAGCCAGAAACCCAACAACTACAGCTTAACTGAGGAATAAGCAGGAGACAAAGAGACAGCACAGTCCACCCTGGGGGACCATTTCAACTCTTGAACTTATAATAGCCCTGAAGCTGCTCTACAGCATGCCAGGGCCTGAACCTTCACTGATCTTCATTATAAATCACAGATATGCAACAGTTACAAGGTCTACTGCTCACTTTCGTGGGTCTTACACTGAGTACAACTAAGCCAGATAAGATCAGGGCCTGTGTAGACATATCTTGAGAATGTGGGTAGCTACTCTCTGCTGTGGTTGGAGGCCCACTATCATATGGAGACATACGAGCATTAGACCAGGCCTTTGTATGCATGGGTTGCTCTGCCTGTCATTTTGCCCCACTGTTTCTGCAATAGCCTAAAGTTCCACAGTTTCCACTGAGCAAGCAATACTAATATTAACTTTTTTTTTTGGTCTTTGTCATTTCTGTTCTAGAATTGGGAATTTGTTTTGTGTAGGGGGGCATTGTTTGATGCTGTTTTACTCATTTGTAAGTTTTATTTTGTTGCATGGTACACTGGTAGCGTTGGGCTTTTGGAGTTCTGATTTTTCTTGTACTGCAAGCTTGAAAAGCAAGCATTAGGGTGCTGCAGGCAGCCAGCATCTTCAGTACAGGCATTACTTGTCTCTCAGCAGAAGCACAGACTAAATGCATGTCCTCACCCAAACACAAAGATCTGAAGGGCTGGTCCATTATGTTGGTCTCTATTACACATCCAACACAGACTGTTCTTGTTTATGCTCCCTGAGTCTTCTCTCTGTTCTGTGTCACTGGGCTGCTACTGCCACTGCTACGAGGCCTGCTACAGATGAGCTTCAAGAACTACTCTCAACTAATAACTAATAATTATGTGAAGTGAGAGCACAGACCAGTGAAAAGATCAGCAATAACTCCCTTCTTTACAGTTGTTTTTCCACACAAATAGACCAAGAAGGCTGCTCCCTTATCTATCGCCAGCCATAGCAGTTATGCCATGACATTTCAAAGCCCCCATTTATTTCCCAGCCATGCACTGAATACAGGTGATGCCAGCTGCAAACTCTCCTTAGGCCTAAATTACAGCGCAGGGTATTTGGATTGGTATTCATAGAAGAAAGTAGTTATGCAAAACTTCTTCTTAAAAAAATGTTAACTTTTGGAAATCCTGGTCCTTATAGTCTTCCAGGATGCTAGTCAGCTGTCACACATGTGCGCAAACATAAATACAAACAAAAAAAGGCCACTAAAACCTCCCTCTTCCATTGCAGACCCTAGTCCTTATTGTAACTGAACAGCAATCAGCTGCATTGCTGCATCATTCCACAAGTACAGTTTTGCTAATGGTCATACTTTTAGTGTTATAGGCCGTGTCTACACATGCCCTTCCCTTTCGGAAGGGCCATGTTAATGAGGCACTTTGGAACAGGTCAATGAGGCGCTGGCATTGCATATTCAGTGCCTCATTAGCATAATAGCAGCCAGTCGTGATTTGAAAGTGCTGCTTTCCAAACCCCACACTTCGAAATTCCCTTATTCCCAAAATGAATTGGGAATGCATGTCAGCGCCTCATTAATCTGTTCTGAAGTGCATCGTTAACATGCCCTTTCTGAAAGGGAAGGGCATGTGTAGACATGGACAGAGTTACAAGACAAAAAAGCAGCCCTGTAGCACTTTAAAGACTAACAATAGAACGTATTATTATTATTATTATTATTATTATTATTACCTAATAAATTCTTTTATTAGTCTTTAAAGTGCTTCAAGACTGCTTTTTTGTTTTGTGCAGATACAGACTAACACTTTTACTTCTCTGTAACTAGACTTACAAGAAAGAGACCAATTCTTAGCTAGTGTCAATCTATGCAAACCCACTGTAGTCAACAGAGGCAATCCCATTTGCACCAAGTAGACTAGGAAAGCGGCATTCTGTTGTACTGGCAATGACACGACAATAGTTATGCCATGCACATACCTTTACTATGGCAATTTATTTTCCTGGGTATTTGCTGTATTGAGTAAATCTACCCTTCCCACTGCAGCTGCTGAGGTTCTTACGTAGTGAAACTGGTTTGTTTCCCATGTGCAGAGGGTGTGGACAGGATTTGGAGAATTTATGCAGATTCTCTTACACAGCAGGGTTTTGCAGTGATGGAGCAGCCTAGGGGAGTGGGAGTTGGGCTGACAAATGCACCATTATTGTGATAGTTTGGCCATATGCCTCGTTAGACAGGAGTCTAATGAGGCAATTGTGGCTTCAGGACTTCAGTGTGACCTTCCAACTAATGCATCAAGTCCTGCTTTTTGAGTCTAGTGTGAGCAAAAGAGTTTGGTCCTTAGGGATTTAAGCAGCTTCAACCCTACATGGGATTGTACATTGATATGAGCAGTTTATTCAACATGGAAAGATTGAAAAGAATATGGTGACACTCAATTATGGATGGGGTTAAGGATGAATTTAGGGAGCCACAAGATGAATATTTCCAGATCAAGGAACTTGCAAGCCTAACCGCTGCACAAAGTACAGGCTCGGCAAGCCAAAGAACTGACAGGTTCATGCTTGATCTGGATACAGAGGCACCCAGTACACAGAGGTGACCAGGTAAATTGCCAAGCTGCATGAGTAAGTGCTGTGGGATGAATGCCTCAGCCATTAAAAAGCAATAAGCAAAGCTCAAAAGTGTTAGAATTTTGGAAAGCGTCAAAAAGTTGGATGTTTATCAAAATGTGCTGAATTTGCAGCACGGGGATAGAAATCACATGCAAGCAGTCTCTGAATTTTCTAGTACTTCTGGCTTCCAGCACAGGAAAGAGAGCCAGGCAATGCAGACACACTGAAAAATTAAAATGGTTAAAGATAAGCTTCAGTTCAAATTTCAGGCCAGTTGCCTTTCCCGCCCATCTCCCCCCCTTGCACGCCGAACCAGCTCTCCCCTCCCTAGTGGCAAATTCCTTCTTTATCTAGTGAATAAATTTTCCTTGAGCTGGTTCTTCCTGTAATGGGGCTGGGGCAAACAAAGAGTAGTAGTGTTTGCCAGCTGAGAACACTGATCTAGTTTAGGAGGTTGGTCCCTTGGTAAGCACAAGAAGTTACAAGACAAAAGAAGTGACTCCCAAACCCAGCAACAAACTGGACTTGATTTAGATCAGTTTCTTCATATGAACTGACTGTGTAGCAGAGATGGGAAAAGTACCCAAAAAGTTACTTGAGTAGAAGTGTAGCTGCTGGGGTTGGGGGTGGGCGTACTTAAGTACAAGTCACAGGTGTCCCTCAGGAAAACCACTCAAATAAAAGTACACACACACTGTCTTCATTGTACTCAAGTACCCAGAAGTGAAAGCAGGCGCACTTTTACTCAAGTAACATTTTGGGTACTTTTCCCACCTCTGCTTCTGCAGTAGTTTTGTTAGTGTGAGTTGCTAGTTTTATTTTATAGAGGTGTAGGGGATGTGTTTGTTTGCTCTGCTTTGTTTTTTCGCTTACATCAAATTCAGATCTCGTATAGCTTTTACTTCTGGACACTGCTAGCCTGGCAGGCAGTCCTCTGCAGTACTTTGCTTGTCAGCCTCATGGTGGGAGTTTGCATTTCTCACTGCTTAGCATTCAGGTGGTCTTTCTTTTCAGCTGCCTGTGGTTTCTTTGGTGGCTGTCTGTGGGCACATGTGGTGCTGGCTGCTCCTCCCTGTGGTATCTTCTTGGTTGATGTGGCTTTTTAGCTTAGCTGACTCTTTTGTGAACTTCCATGGGGATTTTCACTGATTTACTGCCAGTTCTCATGTTGCTGCCTTCTGCTTTCCTTGCAGTTTCCCATCACTGTTGGGCTACTGAATGGCTGTTTTGGATTATCATTGCCTGTATGTGGCAGGTAGAGATTGCTCATATGGAAATTACTATTCCAATTAAACCAGATGCATCAATGTGTCCTCCCATGTGCAAGAAGACTGCAATCCACATAGGAACAATCCACAATGAAAATGATAAAACCATTCAGAGAATTGTAAACTGACCTATAGTGTAATATATGACATGTTGTGATGATGGGTATTGCTTTTGAAAGTGCTCTTTGAAAATTCCAACCATAAAAATGCACAATTATGCATGCTAATCAGCTATTTCTTCATACAGATGGATAGTCAGATGTGCATCTGTCCAGGCACTGTGACTATTCAGAGTAAATGAAGGCCCAACATTCTTATGCACACATTTTGTATATCTAAATATTTTGATATCAGGCCTTCATGCCCATTTTAATTTTCTGAAAATCTCTGAATCTTTGACTTTTCTCCATCTCTAAGTGGTTGGTTGAGACAGACGCTCCTGTACAGGTGTGATCATTGCAAAAGCAGGTAGGTTGCGATCACTTCTATTCAATCACAGCATGCAATAATCCCACTTCTGCTTCCACTGATGTGTTAATCTTTTGAAATTTAAATCAGATTCTTTTATTTATATGCACCTCTCCCCCTGAACATTCAGCGCCACATGAAAAGTGCAGTTGTGTTAACTGAGGATCATAATTAATGGGTCAGCCTTGGATCTAGTTCACCTGAAGACTGACTGTTCTGTCTCCATGTAGCCTCAGTTTTGGTTTAGCTATGCCCATTGCCTGAACATCTACATTGCTATTTTAGCCCCAAAGTCAATTATCCTGGACTCTGAGACTCAGTGGTGTGGGCTTTTAAGCGTACTGTAGATGTACCCATACTTGCTGAGTCTGAGAAGATGACCCAGTAACTCATTGTTCTCGGAACCTCAGCATAGGTGCCTCACACAAGCATACAATTTGCAGGAAATATCAGGTGAAAGGGTATTGAGTCCCATTGTAAAAGAAACTGGGAGGTGGAAGCCAGGATGTGGCCAACATGCTGGCACACTGTTGGTGCAAGGACTGAGAGTCACAGTAGCAGAGTACTTAAGACTTTGGATATTGTAGAGTAGGTGCTGACACAACCCTGTGCTAGTCTAGCTTGAAGTCCATAGCATCAGACCGTCGTAGCTGACCATTCTCTATATGTTGTAGCCAACTTGTTGAAGCAGTGTGTAGGACAAGAAGCAATGGGCTTGTATTGCAGTGAGGGAGATTTAGGTTGGAGGTCAGGAAAAACTTCTTAAGTGTCCAGATGGTTAACTACTGGAATAAATTGCATAGGGTTGTCGTAGAATCTCCATCATTGGAGATATTTAAGAACAGGTTGGATAAATATCTAAACAGGGATGATACAGATGGCACTTCGTCCTGCTGAGAGGGCAGGGGACTGGACTTACATGATATCTGAAGCTCCCTTCCAGTTCTAGTATTCTATGAGTCTATGTTAACAATGAGCCTCTATAATAGTATTGAACATAACTGATTATAGTTAGTGCTTGATTTATATCTCACAACTTGACAAAGGCCAGCTCTAATACAATCATATTTCTCCTCATTAGCATAGGAGATTTTAATAGATTTTAACTTTTAGAGATCATTGTTCTGTATCAGCTATTCAAAAGCTGGGCATACTTTACAAATCACCATCCTGCTTCTTGAGATACACCTGCATGAAACCAAGAGGATGTGTTTTTGCACTATGAGGAATCCTGCCAAATTAGCCTGCTTTTTCCCTGTTACCATGCCATGGAGCTCATCAACCAGAACGATGAAAAATTTAGTAGTATCAGTTTGCACTTTTGCCCATGTAGTTTCAAATCCCCAGAACTTCACTCTGAGTTTTCAAGTTCCAACAAATCTGGAAACTCTGTCAAAAATGCAAAACCATGTAGAACCATTCAATCTTGCATAGTTTCCACACAAAACCATAAACGTTTCTCTGGCACCTAACACAGCTCATATTAATTCAAAACTTGGCTTAGGCTTACTTGAAAGTTTCGCATACTTTGCCAGACCTTTAAGTAGATTTTCTCTGAGGGTCAGGTTTCATTATGAACTTATATTTGCACAGTTCTCCACATTGCCTCATGCTCACAAATGTCTCCATACAACAAAATCTTTGCAGCTGTTGTGTTCCTACAGAAACTAGTGCAAAGGATTCTGAGAAACATCTGGGAATCAGCGGTGACAGGTTTATGAGGCTGATCAGAATATAGAATCACTGTTTATGAAGGGTAATTAGTACAGCAGAAGGTCAGGTGAGTTCACAGAGTAGTTATGCTAAGAGTTTAATAATAATAAATATAATAGTTTTCACCCACAGTCCTCAAGGAACATTAATATAACACATTTGTTTAGATGGGGAAACTGAGCCACAGAGAAGCAAAGTGACTTGCCCACGCCCACCTGTCCCACCAGAACAAAGCCCAGAACCTAGATAGGTCTCCCAGCTCCTGTACCACTGCCCTGCCACCAGGCCACAATGCCTCTTCTGAATGTGGCAGTGAGCCAAATAACAATAAAGAAACCTGCTACAAAACAAATAAACTACACTGGCCCTATTTCTCGAATGGCCAGTCCTCAGAACACACGTAAGAAAATAACAGATGGGTCCAAAGGTTATTTCATAATATGTACGTCAGCAATCTGTTTCTCTTATTTTTCTATCAGTACATTGACGGCCTTTGTAAACAGAATAAATAAAAGATTATATAAGTTTATATTTTGCACCCTATAACATTCAGCAAAGCTTCAGTCCAACCCTTACTTGTTGTAAGTAAATATTTACAACCCTATTTTTTTATGGCATACCTCACAATTCAAGGATATCGCTTTATTAACTGGTCCCTAATACAGATTGGAGACGACAAGAACAAGAGCCGTTGTCAGCTGTGCCTGTAGGCTAAGACATTCCCTGATGAATAATATTAAACCAGTGAATTGTATAACTATATTTGAAAGCAGGCTGAAAGCTGAAGTAAGCATCAGTCATTTAATTTATTCTTTTCTCAAGCAGTGCATTTGGATGCTCATCATCCAAAGTACCTGTAAAAAGCAGACCCCATTGCCCTGTTGTAAAGGAAATTACATGCCAAAGGGGCTATGAAGCCAAACCACTTCAGGCTGGGTACTCACACAACCCTATTCATTCAGTGGAGAAATCCCCTGCCCTCCTAAACAGCTGCGTACACTCCACAGAAACATTTCTCTCCTCATGCAGCTGGTAAGATACAACAAGAACTTTATGCAGCCACAGAGCCAAGCAAAGATGATGGTCAAGAGTGGAGATGTCCTGCAAGATCTTCAGATAGTTACTTCTGCTACAAATGGAAGAACCTTCCTTCTGAGACTCAGGCCAATCTGAGAAGCTGTGTAAGGAACATTAGGTCAGCCTTTTACAGTATCCCTATTTTAAAAAGGCATAAAGAGAATACTAGATTATTCCCTTTTATGGAAGATTTTGTAAAAATGATTTCTGTTTCTGTACATTAATGAAAATCAGAAAAAGCCAAAAATAAGAAGCAGTGGCATGAAAAGCTTCCTTTGAAAGACAGAGTGCATTTGAAGGGATAAAGATAACCTGTGGCCAGTGCTGAAGTCTTTTTGTTCAGATTGAGATAATCATACAAGATTAAGAGCTAGGTAGCAGCTAAGAATTATTAATTATTATTATTATTAACAACAGTAGTAGTTTCTGTGTGCTACCAGCATCCCACTTGTTATTCTGTGGTACTGAGACAGCTTAGAATTTGGCTAGGTCATTGATTTAGCAGCACTGCTGTGATCTGCCATAAAAGGAGCCACATCCTTGGCTGCTTTGTGCTATTGCCCTTGCACAAAGCAGTCAGAGCACCGGCAGTTTTAAGGGAAAACCCTAGATGATGAATAGCCTGCAGAGTTCACCGTCACCCCCTCAAGGCTGATGGAAATGGAACATGGACTCTTGTACTCTTGCAATCCCTGCCTGCAGAATAACCCCTTGGGGATAGACAAGTGCAATTTAGAACAGCCCTGAAGCTACTTTAAATGATACTAGGAACTAAATAAAGCCTGGCTAGCTCCAGGATACACTTAGCTACATCTACTCCCAGGAGGCATTACTGAAGAGTGTAGGAAAGACCCTGACTCAGTTCTGAGAGTACAGAGTAGACATGCCTTCTCATAATAGAGAACCTCTGTTCACTGGGGAGAGACCCTGAGCATCTCCTCCTTCCACTGATTTTAATGGAAATGGTTGAGGTGCTCACTGCCTTTCTGCAGTAGCAGAGGCAACAGAAGGCAAATCTTATTTTTAAACCAGGTGGCTCACACTTTTCTTAACGTGGAGTGTTCCCTTCAGTAGGTGATGTGTGGGCAAAAGGGAGACAAGGAACAGATGCCCTTCCATATCTGAGGAGCAGATGAAAGTAAACCCTGGAGGTACAGTGGAAGCTTTGGGTCCTTCACTGAAATGATTCACTCTGGCTTGATGTGGTGAGCTGGCCCCACTTCCCCAAACCAATCCAAACACGGACAAAACCAACAACAAAAACAACGGAGCACAAATTAAAAAATGGAAAAATCTAAGGAAGAGTTCATGAAATTTTCTCCCAGAGATGCTGCTGCTCACAAGCCTTGCTAAACATGAATATGACATCAAAGCCTTTTGTAGAAGGTTTTTAGCTGACTAGGTTAGCCTCCTCTAATTTGCTTTTGTTGCACAGTTTGCAACTTTTAATTTTTGTTTCAAAACACATACATCAATGGGCATCAAAAATTTCCAAACATGGATTTTTAAGTACAAACATCAGCATATTTAAAGACTAGTACCTGTAAGCTCCAATGAGCCCATGTACCAAGGGAGATAAAGTGTTTATACACATCAGAATGTGAATTAAATAAATATAATGATAATTCCATTAACTAACTCTTTACAGGTGACCATGAATTGAGGATGGTGAATAACTGCCTCATTGTACTTGTATATCTATTAAACCCCCCACCTTATATATTGATGTAAGCAAGCCCAAGCACAAAGATATATATTTATTTCAAGGTTCTGTAGTGGGAAAGTTTTGGTTTTAGTGCCTTGCTGCACTCATCACATTTACTGCAAGTGCAGCTCTCTCCAATGTCAACACCAGATACAGTAGGCCACGAAACACAATGTTTGCTTGCCTTATAATTGGAAAAACCAGATAAAGTTACTTTTCTTCTTGTTATTTTTCTCTGATGGATTAACACCAAGAATAACCTAAGAAATGCTCTGAACAGGGGAAAAAAAGGTAATATGATTTGTTCTGTGATCTGTTTCTGCCATCTGTGGAGCATTTCTTAGGGGAAGAAATCAGTTGGAGATGTACAAGAATGGATAGCTCTCACATTTTGAAAAGCAAACAGCTTTTTATTGTGGGTGTTTTTTTTTTTCATGCAATGGAAGTGTGGCCTCTTGAGGTTTCACTCTCTGTGTGTGGGGCTGTGGATTGCTGTCCATTCTTTCCAGAAACCTTGGTCTGGCAATAACCCTTGGCTGGCTCTGCAGTATCATGTTTTCACATTGCAAAACCACCCAAAGTGCTTGACAGAGCTGTCTTGGCTGCACAGTGAAAGCCAGTGTTAAGCAAATACAGTCAGCTGCCAAATCCCAGCCAAAGAATGAGCTCTGCAAGGTGGTATGGAGAGACGTTACAAGCCAAGAAGAAGCACTCCCTTGCTTTCTCCTCCTTCTTGCTTCCTTGTAGAGCCATGTGCAGATGCAAAGTTTATATCTGCATCCACATTCATTTCTGCAAAAATGAGCCATGGATATCCGAATCCATATTATGTATAGCCTCGGCTATAAAGCTGATATCACTTGATTTGCAGGCCTCTACTTATATTGGTTGATTTAATCCAAGCCATCCAATTTACAAAAAAATCATGAGCGAAATGCAAAAATATACACCATAAATGAAGATGATGAAAAAAAAAGCTAGAAATTCTTTGCTTAATTAGTAACACGACCCAAGGAGGAGCAGATAGCCTGATCAACACCATTATCATATTAAAAGCATCTAGTCATTAATTCCCCTCAAACGTCTTGCATTGCACTCGTCTCTATAAGTTAAAAATTTAGAAAGGGAATGAATGTTTTTATGGGTGATGATATAGTTTCAATTAGTAAGAGCATGGTATTTCTTGTAAATTAATGCTTTGTATGCTAATGTCTCTAGATGGCTTTGTTTCTCTCATAGTTAATGCATAATTAGATTTATCTGATCACGTTCCATGAAGATCGGTGTGCCTACCTTTTCCTAGATTCCACAAAATGGAAAATAATTAAATTATGAGTTGTGCACAGACATAGGTACCAGCATGCATGAAGCCAAGCGCTGACCGCTTAGCCCAGCTGGGCGAATTACTGATTTTTGTGGCCAAATGAAAAAAAAATCAGAAAACAATCATTTTGTGTTGACTGGAAACTCCAATTATTCAGTTTTTCTCTTTGAAACAATCGAAAAATGAGTCAAACAAACATTGAATTTGATCTGGTATGAAACTTCTCATTTTGGCATGTTTTATGCTTTTTTTTTGTGGAAACAAAATTCTTTCACTTACTCATAATTTGTTTTTCTCCACTGTTACTCAGTTAAAACTATTTGCAAAATTTGCAAATCATTTTATCTGAATTTGCCAAACAAAATGTGCCCAGGTCTATTTTAACATCTTAGCAAGGGATTCTGTAAAGTCACACAATTACAAGCAGATGCACAACATTGCTATTGGTAATGATCCTGGCCATTTATCCTGCCATGTGATCCATGAAAATGGGTCCCTGTACCCCACTCATTGGCTTCAACTGGGATTGATTACAGGCATAAGTAGTGGCCATTGCCATGGCTCACACAGCAGGATCGGAGATGGAGTCATAGTGCACAGTTTATTTTGTTAAGTGTTATTATCTAACAGGATTTGGATAATTAAATAAGTTATAATGAAAATAAGTAGTACCAGAAATGATTAGAGTCAAAAGAAAGAACTTTTATATTCCTCCTGAAATTTCAAGTCTGCTAGAAATGGAGAAAACCTCTTGTAAGAGCTTTTGGCTCCTCATCATTCACTAGAAGTCCCAGCCTATGAAAATTCCTAATTTTTGGTTCCCTGCTGAAGTGCTAAATCCTGCAGGGTGTGGAGGGCCTCTTGGAAACATTTAAGCCAGTGTCATAGCCAGGATGGGAGAAGTGGATGTTCCCTGACTTAAGGAGGGCCAGCAGTGATGGGGCCTCTCTCCTGCACCCCCAGCATTTCTTACAGGTTCTGTTCCATAGCAACTCCCTTGCTTTGGGCTATCTAAGCAGGAGTTGGTGGGGGCGGGGGGAGTGTTGATATGCCAGTACCTGTAAAAAATTTAAGTGCTGGGTGGAGTACCTGGGGCTCAAGGCAGGGTGATGGGGAGTATTTTGTGCGGAGAGCGCTCAGGGCAGAGGATGGGGATGTTGAGGAGTGCAAGAGTTAGAGTTAGGGGTGTGTGAGGAGGGCTCAGGGTGTGGGAGGGGTGCAGGAGTCCAGGTTAGGGAGAGGGAACCACCGGATGGAGAAAGGCAACTCCCGTGTTCAGGCGGGAGCAGAACCAGGACTGGGGTTAGGTGCACCAAGCTCCTCAGTGGCTGGGCCATGGCCCATACAGGCCCACCCATACCTATGCCACTGAACTAAGCTGTTTTCATTCCTAACAGAAGTTGAGGGTAGCTCAGCAACCTGCAGGCTCAGTCCCACCATTTCCAGCTTGCTTTCCTGGTATTTTTTTTGTTTTGTTTTATGTTTTATTTTGTTTTGAAAGCAAACACAGTTACAATTTTAGGAAATCTCTCCTTCAACTACACACACTCAAATCCACTTCATCTCATATTTACACATATACACACATGCAGCAGAGAGGATACCCCAGCTGAAATCAAGGCTTTTTCCCCTCATCCTCCTTCCTGAAGACATAAAAAGTGAAGAAAATATGCCAAAGTGGTTACCATGCTAACAATTTATGATCTAATATGTCTCTGTCACTAAAACGTTCCATGATACTCTTGGAACAGCAAAGCACTTCTGAAGATTAAAACCAATAATAATCCACAGTACAAGCTGATTTGATGCTTTTTTAAAAGTCTAATTGACCTTCGTCAAGGCAAAAGAGTAATGCTTGATATTTTGCTCAAAATAAAGAAAACATAATATAGCAATTTTCATCCAGTCGTGGTTAGCTCCAGCATCACAATTGCTCAACTCTTTCCAGACACAAATGATTTTCAGCCCTTGCATGTGCTGGTAAGACAGTTTCCTAAGAGACTTTTTATTAAGTGGCTTCTATTGAAATCTCAAGTTTAACTGCTGACATTTTCTTTTTGGGGGAAAAATAGCCCTTAAAATGTCAACTTGAATAAACAACATTGCAGAATTAGAACTGATTAAGGAACTCATTTTAGACAAAATCATATACATATGGCAAAACGTACAAAAATGCCTCTACAATACTATGTCTAATTGATGCCAACAACCCTAGGCTCTAACCTAGGGTCACTGAGGTCAATAGCAATGTTCCCCATAACATTAGCAATGTAAAAAGGAGGTTTAAGTGAACATTTTTGCACATAAGAATCGGGGTTATATAGATATATACTCATTCATGCATGTAAATACTGAATTTGAGAGTGCAGTTTTGGTAAAACATTAATTGTACATCTAACTTTGAAACTCAGGCCTTAATCTCCTCTCCTCCTTCACTCTATATCCCACCTGTTGGGATGGAAAATTAAATTATGTTAGTTTAAGATGATGCAATTCAGCACATCTTCACAGATCATGCTAAAGTGGATAATGATTCTTGCAAATTTTCCTGACCTTCACGCTAGTATTCTTCCGAACAACTTCATTTGCAGCCTCTCTGGGTACATAACTCATAGTTCCCAGCACATCTTCCAGGAACAGTGTTTTCTGGAAGACTTTAAAAGACCGGCACCAGTGCATTGTGGGATGGTAGTAAGAGGACCATTGTTTTTGCCATCACTAAATCTCTTTGGACTGAATCAGCTTAACCCTGCTCAATATATGTCTATTTTAAGTGGTTCTCAGAACACTTGTAAACCATTTGAAGCCCTTTCTTGGCTGCTTGAGAAGTGTTTTTATAAGAATTTAACCAGTTAAACTGGTTCTTAGAACAGCAACATTTCCCACTGTAAACAAGGCTGACACATCCTATTTGTCTCTTGTATAAGTGAGGCTCATACTGTCAAGTCTCTGAATTTAAATTAAAAATAAACTTTCAGACATTTGTAGTGCACGATGTTGCAATTTTTATGCAGTTAAGCATTGCAATCTGAAGAATTATTTGCCTTCATATGAGTATAGGATTGGGTTCTGGAACTAATCGTTGTGGTAAAAATGGTGCTGTTACATCCCTACACATTTACACTGTCATTGCTGCGTCCACTCTTTCAGTTAAAAACCAAGTATATTTGTGCACCAAGTGAAAGCCTCACCTGCCACTCATCTAAACAAAATCCAAAGAGAACCCAACAAAACAGGTATAAAAGGAACAAAAATTACTGGGTGATACCACTTTACGGTTTCTAACCTTCCAGGCAGATCTAGAGAACGCTATACTAACTGACTCAGTCTTGGGAAAATGAGACATGGAAGTGGAGTAGGTGGGAAGTCTTATGAGAAGGGTTTAAAATGTTTGTTTTTTTTTCTTTGCAAAAATTACTGCATCAAAAGTCAATGCTACAAAGCATTGGTACAAACAAACAGAGTAAGTGGCAACATTTCATTAATAAAGATGTTGATTAAAATGCTGCACAGTTGTGCCAGATTTATGCGAGGGTTCCATTCCCACACACCCTCATATTACTCAAATTTCACGTAAGTCAGGGGGTGGCTTTTTTTCCCCCGGTGGAACGCACATTCTGCAGCTGGGGATGCAGCAGGAGGACCTGGTGCTCCTTTGGAAAGGTAAGTCCTGGGGTTGGAGGGGAGGAGGAGGCAGTTGGGGAGGGTTAAGCCTGGTGGTGGGTTGGGCTGTGGGAGGGGGGTGGGGTGGGAGTTAAGCCTGGGGTGGGTTAGGGCTTCAGGGTGAGCAGGGGGTGGAGTTGAGGGCCAAGGCGCATGGGGGGTGGTCGAACTGGGGCTGGGGGGTTGAGCTACAAGTGGGGGCGGTGAGCCGGAGTCATGCTCAGGTGGTGAGCCAGGCTGTGGGGAGTTTCAACTGGGGCTGAGGGGAGCTGAACCAGAGCCAGAGCCGGGGGTGGGGGGTGAGCCAGAGCCATACACAGGTGGCAAATGGGGCTGTGGGGGTTTGAACCGGGGCTACACAGGGCTCTGGGGGGGTTGAGACAGGGCCAGGAGGGAGTGGGATTTTTAGATGAGCTTAAAACAGGAGTTAAGCACAACTTGAAACTACCTACACATTTCAAGGGTTTAATTATTTTCCTTTTATTTACAGTAGTTTGGTGCACTTTCATCCTCTGTATCTCAAAGACATTTTCATCTCAGAGATCATTTGGTTTTTGTATCAAGTGTGTTTAATGTAGGTGTAGTTTGAAATGTAAAAAAAAGTACCAATAACGTTTTTAAAATATCAAAAGTATAAACTTTCTTGTTTCAAAATTTGAATATTGCAGAATTTATTTAAAATGGATTGTGAAGTTTGTTATCAAGATTAATCAAAGGTTAGTGTAGGGAATTTCCATGTTAGCTAACCAAGTTTCAGAGGTAGCCTTTGTGAGTGGAAAGCTTGAACAATGAACCTGCAGAGCCATGTAATATGATTATCGTAATTAGTTTTGAGAGAAAACACTGATTAATACAGAATATATTTATGATGCCACATGACATGAGCCTTGATGCTCACAAATAGAATGAGATAGTTCCCCAATCTTGATTTGATTTACTGAACACTGTCCCAAACCGTTGTCTCTAGTAGGGGTGGTATTGGGCAAAATATATAAAAAAAATAAAAAACCCTGAAAAAAGTGAAAAAAAAAGTGGCCTGGAATTGACAGAATATATTTTCATAGAAACAAAGTGTTTGCAGGAAAGGGTCAGGGTTGACAAATTACAAATCCAGTTCAAAAATATTTTGGGGAAAAAAAAAAAACCTTTGAAATCCCTGAACTGTTCCATTTTTGACATTTTCAAATAATAAAAATGTATTTAATTCATGTTAAATAAAGGTTACATTTCCATTTTTCTATAAAGCCTGAAATTATTGAAATAAAACGTTAGTCTGTTTTTGTTGCTGTTGTTGTTGTTTAGTGAAAGTTTTTGAGATTCTGATTTTTTTATTCCAACTTGGGACCGGAACAGCTTACTAAAATCTCACAGAATAGGAAAACCATTTTCCATGTAGCTCTAGCTATAACTTTCTAGTAGTGAAATGATGTAGTCTGTATTTCTTTTAAAATGTTTCCTAGAAATGTAAAAATGCTTTAAAAGAAAAGTCTGTAATTTCTATAAACATGTATACATTACCTACAGGTTTCCAAAAAATGAGTAATATTTGGTGGAATTGCAAATTTAAATTGTTCCAACTCCATTTTTCAGTCAGGCTCGGTCTGCATGTGCCCCTTCTTTTCAAAAGGGGCATGTTAATGAGCAGGTTCGAAATATGCTAATGAGGTGCTGCAATGAATACGCAGCGCCTTATTAGCATAATGGCAGCCACGGCGATTCAAAAGTTTGGCTTTTCTAATCGCGAGCCGTCCGTGGAGACAGGACCTTCCGAAAGGACCCCCCTCTCAGTTTTCGAAAGCCCTTCTTCCTATCTGTGATCTGAAGAAGGGCTTTTGAAAACTGGGGGGGTCCTTTCGGAAGGTCCCGTCTCCACGGGTGGCGCGCGATTTGAAAAGCCACACTTTCGAATAGCCGCAGCTGCTATTATGCTAATGAGGTGCTGCATATTCATTGAAGCGCCTCATTAGCATTTTTCGAACCTGCTCATTAACATGCCCCTTTCGAAAGGAAGGGGCACGTGTAGACCCAGGCTCAGTTTTCCCTTTCCAACATCTGTTAAGCCTTGCCTCTTTAACACCAAGTCTCTTGTAAAGTGGCTTTGCATGGTAATGATAATTCACACAACTGAATCATGCTTGTAACCAAAATCTAAATTAAAGGAAAACAAACAGGGACTCTGAAAAGTTAAGAACCATCTACGATAAGTATTTTAGTAGTGAAAAGCAGTTTTGTTTAAAAAGAGACCCTTTATAAACAGTCTTGTTTCTTTTTTGCTCTGAAATTATTCAGGGTCTCTGTCTGACAAGCACACTGGGGGCCTCATCTACACTAGCCCCCTCTTTTGAAGGAGGCATGTAAACAAACCCAAGCCGTGAACAGCAATGAGGTGCTACGCCTCATTAGCTTATTTCTCGCTGCCGGAACTTTGAAGTTGCTAACTTTGCAGCGCCAGCAGGCTGTTTAGCCATGGTCACTTCGAAGTGCCCACGCAACTTCAAAGTGCCCTTAGTCCCAAAATGTTTTGGGATTAAGGACGTTTTAAAGATGCGTGGGTACTTCACAGTGTCCATGGCTACATGGCTTGTCGGAGCTTTGAAGTTAGCAACTTCGCAGTTCCCACAGTTAAAATTATGCTAATGAGGTGCTGCATATGCAGTGTAGCACCTCATTGCTGTTCGTGGCTTGGGTTCGTTTACGTGGCCCCTTCGAAGGAGGTGGCTAGTATAGATGAGCCCTGAGTGAGTAAACAGCAACATTTTGTTTGTTAAAGTTACATCTGTCTTTCTAAGGAAGCTAAAATTTACTGGCACTGGAACAAATATTTATATTAATTCTAAATTAAGATTAACAAGCTCTACCAGAAATACCATCCACATGGCAACCCTAATTAACTCATACCTGCCCCACCCCACATTGTAAGATGCAGGATGCAGCTTGCCTGCTAGGTTCCATGCACCACCTCTGTATAGCTCGAAGCATTTTGTGCCACACCAAGACCAGAGTAGGCCAGAGGTATATCTACACTGCAGTTAAAAACCCGTGGCTGGTTCCATCAGCTGATCTGTTTAATTGCACCATAGACGTTGCAGCTCTGGCACTCTCCCATCCTTCAGGGTCATAGAGCTCAGGCTGCATCTGGAGCATAAATGTCTACACTGCAATTAAACAGCCCTTTAGCCCAAGCCCAAGTTCGCTGTCATGGCCAACCCCAGGTTTTTAACTGCAATGTAGACGTACCCCTGGAATCCACCAGAGTCAGCTTAATCTTGTAGCAGATCTTAATTGTGGCATGGGTAACAAAGGGGTTTTAAGGGGTAGCTGGAAGGAAGGTGCCAGGGATAAGTTCACACAGAAGGGAGGCAGTAAGGGCTGTGTCTGAGAAGCTGCAAAGATAAAACAATGCGTTTAAGAAGATATGGAGAGTTAGTCTCTAAAAACATTACAGGCCTGATTCAAAGCCACTGTAATCATTGGAAAGATTTCCACTGACTTCACTGAGCTTTTGATCTGACACACAGAATCACTGAAGGCAGCCAGTCGCATAACCAAAAAAACCTATTCACTGTTTGAAAAATACAAGATTCATTGAAGTTACTGTAACTGTGCAAGGCTATTTTGTGTGATCCCCACTCTTTCATTCAGTGACAAGCCATTTAAATATCAGCTTAATGTACCCTTCCTGACCCTGAGGAGCATATTGTGCATAATTCTTCTTACCCAATCAAGTGCACAAAGAAGAGGCATGTGTTCATTGCTGTGTTTTGCAACCAAAGAGAACAAGCAGCCAAGGCCTTTCACACGAGAACACAGGGATGTTTCTGTGTCACAGATGCTGCTCTACTAACAATCAAGAACATACAGCCAAGGAACTCAAAACAGCAGATATTATAAATAGGTTCTTATCCATTTTCCTCTTTAGCTTTTCATTTCTTGGTTTCCCCACATGACACAAACACGCAGAATGAATAAAAGGATTAAACACAATTTTTAAAATTTTATTCTGGCCTTTATGCTCAGAGCTAATTTAGTGATATTCACTTTCTGGTTTGTTGTTTACTCACTGACCTCCAGAGTCAGCCATTACCTCCACAAATAAGCCTTTGCATTTTTATTCCAGAGATTTCAGGGAAAGGAGTAGCTTTCCTTTCTACTGTATGTGAACAGTTCATACTGTATACTCATGTCCAATGGAAACAAGAGATATTTCATATTATTGTCAGTTGCTGCAGACAGAGCGAGCAAAGGAAGTGCATGGAAACAATTTGTTCTGTATGGCTGGTTGTTTGTATTAGGAGTATTTCCCAAGAGCTGTTTATCATCAAATAAATCAGCCAACTTGGCTAATAAACCATATCTTATAAAACACCTCCACTGAGCCCTTTTTGGAATCTAAACATGAAGTATTTTACAGAATAACCTATTTGTTCCAGTGTTTCTACATTCATTGTTATGTTGATTTTTAACACTGTTTTGTTATATACTCTGTATCTCTTCAAACAGCATGGGAGAAAGGCTGGTTTCTCTGGACCCTTTGAGTGCGTTTTTTACTGTTGGGAAAAGACTCTGAAAGAACAGTGAGTTGCTGTTTTGAAGCTGAAATGAGCTACCAGGTATAACAATGTGAGCCAAATAAATGATAAAGAACCCTTTTAGTTGACAAATGCCTAGCCTAGGTTTTAGTTGGTCCCTATCAATTCTAAAAAATGGGAAGGACTTGAAATGGCAAAAATGGGAAGGTATTAAGTTCCTCTTCGAATTTTTCTGAAATACGGTCCAATAAGCACGATTTCATTTTTCTGACTCCCTTCTCTGAAAAGGTGGAGCTGAGATTAAAGCTTCAAAGGGCCATCTGGACACTGTCAATCTAGAGGGGAAAATGGATTTTCATCATCATCATCAGTCCCTTGACCGACGTCGTTGGGGTGCCTTCATGACAATGTTCTTTATAGCGTCTCTCCATTTTTGGCGGTCATGTGCCAATTCTTGAGTTGCGGCAAAGCTCATCCCTGTCCATTCGTTAATCTTGTCTATCCATTGCTTTTTCTGTCTGCGACGTCTCCTTTTACCATTGACTGTGCCTTGCAGTACGGTCTTGGACAGGCCTGATGACCTAATTGTGTGTCCATACCATCTTAGTTTGCTCTATTTCACTCTGGATAGTAGGTCGTGATGAGGTTCTATTGCTGAGTTGATGATGTTTCTGACCTCTTCATTATTTATACGTGCTGTGTAGGGGATGTTAAGAAGCTTGCGGTATAGCCTCATTTTGAGGCCCCTGATCTTGCGCTCTAGTTCTGCTGTCAGAGTCCAGGTCTCACAAGCATACAAAAAGATGGAGTGTAAAGAGCTTGCATGAGCCTTACTTTTGACTTCAGGGATTTGTTTTTGTCTTTCCAGATTGGTTTTAATTTTGCCATTGCTGCGGTTGTTATTGCTGTTCTGGTGAGTAGTTCTGGTTTTGTACCGGCATCAGAGATGATTGACCCTAAGTATTTAAATTGTTTTACTTCTTCCAATTTCTGTTGTTTTATGGATATTTGTGTGGATATACCCCTAGGATTGTTGGTCATGAGTTTTGTCTTTTCTCTGTTTATTTCCATGCCATATTTTGTTGAAGTTTTATCTAGGCATTTAACAGTCGAGGGAAACAATAAAAATAAAAAATCGTGGAACTCTGTCTTTCCTGCATAGCTTTTTGCATGCTAGAGGGAGGTAATATTTTTATAGTTTGAACACAAATATGGTGGAGCAGTCTCTACTGTCTAGCTATTGTAGTTCAGTGTGAAGACTACAAGCAGCCCACAGTGGTTCTCCTGTAACAGCCTGGGTTGTGTTCACTACTGTGGTGCTTCCTGCTGGTAACTCCAGAAATTAGGTCTGTCCATCATCAGGCCACCTGTCTCTTATGGACTACGTCTACACGTGAAGCCAACATCGAAATAGGCTATTTCGATGAATAACGTCTACACGTCCTCCAGGGCTGGCAACGTCGATGTTCAACTTCGACGTTGCGCGGCACCACATCGAAATAGGCGCTGCGAGGGAACGTCTACACGCCAAAGTAGCACACATCGAAATAAGGGTGCCAGGCACAGCTGCAGACAGGGTCACAGGGCGGACTCAACAGCAAGCCGCTCCCTTAAAGGGCCCCTCCCAGACACAGTTGCACTAAACAACACAAGATACACAGAGCTGAGAACTGGTTGCAGACCCTGTGCCTGCAGCATGGATCCCCAGCTGCCGCAGCAGCAGCCAGAAGCCCTGGGCTAAGGGCTGCTGCCCACGGTGACCATAGAGCCCCGCAGGGGCTGGAGAGAGAGCATCTCTCAACCCCCCAGCTGATGGCCGCCATGGAGGACCCAGCAATTTCGAGGTTGCGGGACGCGGATCGTCTACACGGTCCCTACTTCGACGTTGAACGTCGAAGTAGGGCGCTATTCTGATCCCCTCATGAGGTTAGCGACTTCGACGTCTCGCCGCCTAACGTCGAAGTTAACTTCGAAATAGCGCCCGACGCGTGTAGCCGCGATGGGCGCTATTTCGAAGTTAGTGCCGCTACTTCGAAGTAGCATGCACGTGTAGACACAGCTATGGTGTCTCACTCTCCATCCTCACTTCTCCAACATGCCTACTGTCTGTGGGGACCTGCATCACTCCTGGACCATGGCATCTTCTGCAGGATGTGGCCCTCTGCCCAGGCTGTAGCCTGCTGTCTCCCCACCAGTTCTTTGTCCTACCACTGGCATCAGTGGCTAACTGAAGGCTCTTTAGGCCCTGGCATCAGGGGCGACTTGAGGGTTAGTTACTGACTTCTTTCATCACTGGTGAGTGGGGTGCAACTGTCTGCCTATTTCTGTAAGGCACCTCCCTGTAGCTGTAGCACCTTCATGGTCCCTCCAGCAAGGCTGTCAGTCTGCGAGTGGTCAGCCAAGAACTCCTTGGCCCTGCTAACTGCCCAGTACTGCTCTATCTAGGTGCTTCCAGGGTAGCCAGTGCTTTTTCTATGAAGGTCAGGAGGGAGCCCTTATATTTGGACTGCTCCAGCAAGCCATTTCCTGATTGGCTATTAATAAGCCCTCTTTTCATTGGCTGGGCTCTTCACAGCCTCTTAAAGACTGTTTTTGCCTCTCCCAACAGAGTGGGTAACTGCACCACTACAGGACCTTCAAGCCCTAGGGCCAAATGTGAATCCCTGTCCATGAGTATATGAGATATAATTGCCACAGTTTTGCAGCAAACAAAGGAGAAAGCTGTTGGACAAGAAGTCTTTTGGAAAATGGCAAGAGCATTTCCTTCTGGTGGTTTCTTTTTGCCCCCTCCTGGTTCCTGAACTTTTGTTCCTTCCAAAGCATCACAACGTAGATGGTAAATATGAGGTGTGTTTTGGTAAAGATGCAATTGTCGAGAGAGAGCTCTTTGGTTGTACTCTACACTTCTTAGAAGACTAGCATTTAGAGAAGAAATTTGGAAAATTAGGGAATTGGGAGATTCAGAAGAAGTGTTTCTATGACTGTTACAGTGTTGGCATGTGTTGCATTGTTGTTTTAACACCCAAACCTGGCTGAGGGAGCAGGTGGTATGGTTTAACCACAGTGTCAGTGAGTGAAAATTCTCTCCTCAATCTAATTATCGTTGGAAGTAAGTTGTGGTAGTTAGTTGTGCTGGGAGAGGGCAATTACGTAAACTGTTTTTGCAGATAAGTATTTAGAATGGATGAGGGAAGATTGACATGTCTGGGGGTCAGATCTAGAGTGGCAGTATATGATCGGCAGAATATAGCAATTGTAACCGCCTGTGGGTGAAGGAATAAAAAGTATGTACTGTTAGGTAGCTTACTTTCTTTTCTTGCCTTTGTGGGTGTACATGAAGTATGGCGTGTGTAGCAACAAGAAGACTATCAAGTTAAAAATCTCAGCCACAGCCAAAAATAAAAAAAAGACTATGAACAGAAACTGAGGAGAAAATTCAAAGAGAATAAAAACTAACGTTTTCTGAAATTTCACTTTATTAGACCTCTAATGTGAGAAAATACAAGATTTGTGCCCAATTTTAAGTTCTTTTTAGAGTGGTATTTCTCAACCAGTGGTACAAGTACCCGTGGGCATACAATAAGGTCTTCCTGGAGTACATCAACTGCTCTAGATATTTGCGTTGTTTTATAACAGTCTACGTAAATACAAATAAACTCAGTACAATCTAAAACTTCATTCAGAAAATGATGTGTTTGTACTGACTCATATTCATTAGGCTGAAATGTATGTACAATAGAACTATTCAATTCAATTGTTTGATGATAAGATGGCAGAAAGTCAGCAATCTTTTAGTAGCCTTCTGTGATATTTCTGCAAGTAGTTTTTAAGTGAGGTGTAACTTGGTTATATGCAAAGGGGTACAGTAATCTGGAAAGGCTGAAAGGCTCATGTTTCAAGACCTCAGATTACCTTATGACCGTTTCTCAACACCCTTGGGGCATTCAAGAGAAGCCTGGTAGTACTTATAATTTTGTAAAAGCGTTACTTTATGAAAAAAGGTTGAGAAACACTGCTTTAGAATACAACGCTAACTATGGAGTCATTAGTAGGTGCTTCTCTGGTATTGTTTATTATTTAATCATTTCTTGAATGTTTAATAGCTTAGTCATGCCTTTGTACCCATATTTCCCACATGAATTCAAGGTCTTGATACAGCTACAATGTAACAAGTCCTGTAAGAATCTTGTAGGTTTCATGGGGGTGGGGTGCTAAGATTGTTGGTATAAATATCTCCCCTTCATTAAAAACTTCTTCAGTGACATATTTTAGGTTACAAAAATTAGATTCAAGTATTTTCTGTCAGTCCTACAGAACAGTCAATATTTGGGACATGAATGGCCTTTTCTCAAGGATGCTTATAGAGTAATCTTATCCACTTTTGAGAAATATCCACACACAGTGAAGTGTGTTTCACCAGCCATATGTGGACATTTCTATGGTGATGCAAGTGAAACCGACTGATATACCATCATTCTTTGGGATCTGTTATACTGAGTTGCCTTTTCTGACTACCTATATCCATAAAGGTAAAAGAAACCTATATTGGAACCTATTAAAAACGCAGCAGACGAAGATAAAAAAACAATACAAACAAACCATTGCATATCTGCCATCTACATCAGTGATGCACCTAATTCAAAAGCCACAATGAAGTTATGAGTGCAGAACTGAAATTCTGTGGGTAGGTTATCTAAACAAACTTATCTGAGCAGTGGGTGCCATGAACTTTCAGACTTCAAATGAGACTTTTTGTCCTACTCTATACTATGACATTTTAGAAAAAATAATCTCTCAGGTGCTCCTCTCGGTTTCAGCTTCACTAATGAGAGTCCTACTGTAGGCAGACTACTCCCTTCCAATGCTCTGACCATCAAGTCAATTAAATTACTCATCAGTGAGTCACTGGGAATTTTTCATATTGTAGACGTAGTACAAGAGAGATGAAAAGTTAAGCCCAAAATGTCACAGAAAAAAAATAGCAACTCCAAGACCTGCCAATGGGTGGAGGGGAAAGGGGGCAACTGCCCTTGGACCCAGCTTTTCAAAGGGGCACCAAGCTCCAGCTGATGCCTGTGTCAAAGTAGCAGCAGAGGTGGCTGGAGCTCTGGGCCCCTTTGGATTACTGTGGCAGTGCAGCTTTGGCTGCATGCAGCTCAGGGTGGGGTCCAGGTGGTGTTGAGGGACAAATTTTCTATGTCCCGCCCCTTCCACCATCTGTCCCGCCCCTACTGAGACACCAAGATGGGTTGCCCTCCCACCTTGCCCCAGGGCAGCTCTCGGTGGCCCTGGTAATTCCAGTCTCAGCCTCAAAATAGAATTCTAATTTCTCAACCTTTTGACGTCTTTAGGAATTATAGGCATTTTCTCAGTCTTGACACATGCTCTTCAATTCTGCAACACCAACTCATATGAGTAACACTGAGTTCAATGGCACTACTGACAGATGTGAAGGTACACCTGTGCATAAGTGTTTGTGGGATCAGCACCACCGGGAGCATTAACAGAAGTTAAATATAGCGCTATAGATTAAGATGAGAGTACTGGTATATTTCATACTTTTTTGTGGTTTTGGTAACAAACACAATTACTGGTCTATATTGATCTTTCAGCTGAAAAGACCTTGTTTTTATCTGTGAACACACAGCAAGGGATAGGTTTCAATTGTTTTATTTCATATCATCTTAAACTTCTTCTCTTTGATACTTAAATGAAATTCTTCCTATTTTACTTTTGCAATTGCCGTCCGATACATTTGTTACTTTGTGAGACTTATTGTCACAGGATTATATTGTGTACAGTACAGGTGTTGTTATCTCAACAGTGTGTTGATTATGAGATGATTCTGTGTAATTATTATTGTTGCTGTTGTTTTGGAATTGCATATTGAATATTCATCCAAAATAGTCATTCAAAAAATTAGCAAATTTCTAATGACTACTGCCCAGTGCTAACCTGCTGAGCCTTCTATTTGCTTCTGGTAACTACACAACCTCTACAACTTGAAATGTCAAGATTTTATCCACTCTGAGGAAAGGAAAAGCTCTTACCTGCAGGCTGTTGAAGATAACAAAGAAGACTAACATCCAGAGGTGCCGGTAAGCCATGTGCAGTCCTCCCCAAAGCCATGTAGTGGAAATCAAGGCAAACAGGTATAAGACCAGTGGAATCTCTAGAAACCATAAATATAGTTGTTCAGTTGCTATACCTTGTAAAAAACACTTTCAGCATTACTAGCATATAACGAAATTTTAGTTTTCAGATTTCTCTCACTACTCTTTGTGCCCCTTAAATATCTTGCTTACAAGAAATAACATTCATGTTCCAGTGAAGACAAGATGCATTTCAGAGGTTGCCCAACTTTTTGTCTGGTGGGAAGGAGGGATGACAGGAGAGGAAGTGTTGTTTCTCAACTAGAGCATCACCTACTAGTTGATTTACCAAACAGACTGGAAAGCTGTGAAGATGCACAACTAGTGGGGGTGAGGTTCAGTGGAAGACAATCCAATTAAATAAGATACATTAGGACTCTTCCTTTCTGAGCGGGGAAATGTACATTTGGCCTTGGTAAACATGTAAACTAAGCGGAGAAGCTCTTGACAAACCATAGATGTTTGGAGGAAAAATAAGGAAGTTTTACTTCCTAGAATGGGACAAAAATCCTAAATATAAACAAAAGTTTATGCCAGTGACAAACTAGACAAACTAGAGTTTGTCACAGATTTTAGTTACTTATGCTGCAAATTAAATAAGATTATGGTACTGGTCATGTAAAGACAAACATATGAGTAGCTTTGTTTATTTAACTATTGCCATTATCTACCATGGTAGTATCTACATGTTGACTTTACATGTTGCAGAATCTGGGCTTAAGCACAAAATCCAGAAAATATAAACAGATCTGTTTTTGAAAACTTCAACTATACACACCTTTCTGGATTGCCTAATATCTAGATATATTTATACATTTGTCTCCCTACACTGCTTCATATCCAGATGTTTTTCATATCCTATTGTATTTGTTGTTCACAGGATCTAAGTAGTGTGAAGGAAATGTTACAGCAATACAGCACAAAGTTCAGAAAAAGGGAAGCCTAATACAGCATGAATAAATACAATTCTTAAAGTTAAGAGGCACTGGATTGGCTTCTACTGTTGACAATTCTCATGACAGATTTCAAAGTTCGTATTTGCCCAGTTTTGTATGTTTCACCTTGCAGAAGCATTCTGCAAAGAACCGCACCTTCTCCCTGTAATTAATGCCATGTCAGCAAATGTGATAGACAGGAGGGACTAAACAAAGGTACAGTAAATGCGAATACACAGGTGCATGTACTGCCTTCCTTGTCTGCGTTTCCCATTGTGTTGCAAGAGAAAAGTCATATGAATGTAGTCAGGCAGCCAATGTCATGACTATCTTCCAGCAAGGCAGCAAATAATTACTTCAGGGGCTTTATTATTTTGGCAATTAATGTTGTTAAATGAATGTTTAAACTTTCATGGGTGGAGAGAAAGGGGGCTACTTGGAACAAAGCACAACATGAGCAGGTGCTGTATTCTACTGGCTTCCCAACATAAGGCCT
Source organism: Carettochelys insculpta (assembly GCF_033958435.1). Lineage (NCBI taxonomy): Eukaryota > Metazoa > Chordata > Testudines > Carettochelyidae > Carettochelys > Carettochelys insculpta. The sequence continues at coordinate 75,724,055 of NC_134141.1, forward strand.
GATCCTGCTCAATGACAATTTTCATACTGACTTCAACCTCAACAGGCCATTATTAGACATTACCTCAATTGTGACCTACAAAGCACGTGCTGTGCCTTTCCTGGCCACATTAGGACATGGTTTTGTGTTGCAGATGAAAATCTACACTGTGCTTCTATGTGTCTGACAACTGGTAGCCTGGTACTGCTGAAGTGAAATCTAAAGCATTAAAATAAAGAAACCTGTAGCCCTCCAGAACAGTGAACAGATACAGTCCTTATTAGTAGAAGATACCAAAATGAAGCCACTTCAGCTAACACTGTCCTATGGTCTGAGCACAGAGCTGGGAGCCAGACAACTCAACTCTAATCCTGGTCCAGGTATTGACTTCTCCTCTGTGACCAAGGACAAGACATCAATCCTCTCCTAGTCGGTTAGACCATCTGCAAAATGCAGCTAATAAAGCCTGTTTATCACAGAGCAATATGGTGAAGATTGCATAGGTCTCTGTGCTCCCCACTTCTGCAGAAGGGAAATGTGACTATGCAATATGCTGCTCTCATTGTAGCTCTTCCATACTAAGTGTCGTGTGTAAATCATCTGTACAGGCATTATCACCCCCGTGAGTCAGAGACACCATGATTTTGGCGGGAAGGGGCTGTGTGATAAAAATCCCCTCAGACACATGAAGCTTTAAACTGTCATTGCTTGCCCGTTGGCAGCACTCTAATGGTTCTTTTTGACCGGTTGCTCCCCTGGGAATTTGAATTGTTCCACGTGCTCATCCAAATTCATGAATCAGGGGTATCCAGATTTGCATAGGGGCAATCCGATTGAGTGAGCCTGGATGGTTTCCAGAACTTTCCACCAGAGGGTGGACCTAGTTGAGGACTTTACCTATATGGTAATGATCTCATGAATTATTCGTGAGGACCTTCTATATAAGCAGGGCTTGCAGCCCATTCTGCCCGGCCCTGGATGGGAAGGCATGGCTCTAAAGAGTGTCCGCCAAGTCCCTAGGCCAGCCCTTTGGGCGAAGATTGAAGACTCAAGGCACAAGACTGTCTCCACCCAGCGTCCCTGAGGTGGCATCTTCAGCAGCAAGGCGGTGTCTCTGTGGGGGAACTCGCCAGGGGTCGAACTGGCCTGCTTTCACGCAGGTACTGCGTCCCTGGCGTAGTGAACCCCAGGGCCTACCAAGAGCAGCCTAATACCAGACCTGACACATTTTCCAGACAAGTATCCTAACTCACGGGCAGGCCTGCGCTTTGCGCAGGGACTACAGACAAAGCATCACCGCTTCAGCCAGTAGCTAAGGGACCCCTAGTCGGGGAGCAGGGCCGATCCCCTTGCTGTGTGGCTGCCTGGAAGGGCAGGTGCAGCACCCCAAGGACTGACCTTAGGCCGGCCCTTGCTGGCCTCTGGCTGAACTCTAGTCCAAAAAAGACATTTACTAAGACTACTTATAATTATAATCTGGAACTGTTATTACTATAATTGATCTGTTTTTCATAGATAGTGTCTTTCAATGTTAATTAAATAGTTGAGTTGTTAGTAATAAGTAGGATTGTTAGTAGTAGATAAGATTGTTAAATTATTTTAGTAGTTAATTATAGATAATATTTGTTAGTTATTAATATCTAGTTAGAGAGAAATTGTTAGAACTTCTTAGTAAATTGATAAAATACATGCCAAGGTGAAGGCATGGCCTCCTTTTTCCATTGATTCTCTACTTGGCTCAATAGAGAGGTAAATCCTCCATCAGCCTTTGGTAAAATTATTTGGATCAGAGTAGCGACCTGATGCCGGTAAGGGTAAGAGGAGTAGCGCCCTCTCCCTCCCTTTAATTCAAAATACATACATACACATTTATTACTTTCCTTTAAACTGACCTCTGCACCTAACTTACCTGAGACCATGTCACACCCTAGTGTTAATATGATCATCTTTCTCTTAATTCAAGTAAGTGCATACTGTTACTAAAATAAGAGCTTGCAGTAATATCCTCGTTCCGTCCTTGTGTATTAATAAATTAGGTGTTTGTGTTTCATAAAATTCTGTCGTCTGCCTCATTGTTCTCCTCTGCCCTAGTCTTCCCAAGGGGGTGCCAGCGTGGGTCCATATCTCCTGGAGGTGCACCCCAACAAAGGCCACAGGGGTGGGTTCCGGAACCCAAAAGGTGGTAAGGGGTTGCTTTCTAGCATCTTCCCACCACCTGTCGGGTGCCCAGCGTTGCTGTGAATTTCTCAGCATTGCTGGAGAGTCCCTGGGCACTAAGGACCTGATCCAAAGTCCACTAAGGTAAAGAGCAGTGGCATACACATATTTTAAGACCCATAGCTGGGTCTAAGAAGTTAGAAGTGTAAGCAATATTCCAGTCAGTTCAAAAATTTCTGATAGTAGTTTTTAATTTTCATTTGCCATGTATCTTTGCCACTGAAAAACACAAGTGCTGATGGGACAAAGTAAATGTGCAGAGCATGCCAAAGTCAGCATTTCTGCATGTGCAAGTCAGATTTTTGCATGTACAATACTAGCTTTAAGTAATTTTCACAAGAAAAATATATTCTGAAATCCATAATGACAACAAATCAGATCAAAAAATGAAGCAAATAGATGGATAAACTGCCTTAATCTAAAGTAATTTTCAGATGTGGGGAGACTGATTCTTACATCACTTCCCCACTAGCACATTTCACAAATTACATTAAACTCAATTGAATTAAACCAACAAAAATCTAGATTAAGAAAAATCAGAATCAAGCCTAGTAAATCTAACATGACCTATAACCCCATAATAAATATAACTGCAAGCTGTAGGATCCGTGGGTGTGTGTCAATTTAAAAAGATACAAAGGGTGTCTCTATGGCTCGCTGTGTACCCAATTTTGTTATAAGTACAACCTCAGCATTATTATGCAGCAGCATTGTCAATAATGATGGCTTTACTGTGGAGATTACAGTATATTAATATGATGCTGAAGCTCTGCCCGCATTTATAGTTCAATAGGTGTTTGAGCTTACTTCATTGACATTTTGTTCTGACGACTGGGTATATTTTCACCAAACAATGCCTGAAAAACTAGGACAAATAATCCTGCTAAGCAACTGTAAATTATCTAGCTCTAAACAGTTTGCAAAAATAGGTACAGGATAAGAAAGGAGTGTATCAATAAATAGGTCTGACTTCAATAAGGCCTGGATTTAAAAAGATTCTAAGTGTCTGTGGGTTTTTTCAGAAAAAAAAAATAAAATCATGCTTTTAGACAAATGTGTTTTCTCTTACAACGGTTTAGTCTAAAACCAAACCAGGATCAAATAAAGTGCAACTGCCCACCTACATACTCCCACAATAAACCTCAAGTACAGAAGAGCAAGCTGTGGTGGAACAGTGAAGTCAGCAGCAGGACAGTGTGGGTGGGACATGCTGCAGCACAGCTTTGGTGTGCATTATACACTGTAACTTGAAACATATTTGGTCCCTACCCATGGCAAAACTACATATCATCCATTATTTAACATTTTAGTAGCTGGAGGCTTTCATTTGTGCTATTGTCAGTCCATCCATTTCCCGATCATATTATATTTCGTATATATAAAGGATCCAAGAGCTCTTGTCTCACAATGAATTCATCATAGCAATATTTATCACACCCACAAACTGGATTTAAAGCTCAGATTTAAGTTACGGGAACAGAAGTTTCAAAAAGTGTGTCAGAATATCATCTTAAGGAGTAATTTCTGTGAGCAGATGATTGGAAAAATATCCCACAGCTTCATAGAATACCACCAGGGAAACCTCTTTTAGGGGTAGTGAGATCAGCTATTTGCATTATCATGAACAATCAGCCAGCAGAGTTTTGAATAAGCAGAAACTGCAGGCAAAGCAGCAGGAAAACCTATAAAAGGCAAATTACCATAATACAGCTGCAAAACACCAGCAGAGGACACAAATCAGGCCTTACTGCCCTGCTGAATTTTAGGAGATTATGCTGGAGAATCATAGGACTAGTAAGGACCTTGCGATAAGGTGACCATCCAGCCCATATTGGCCAGGACAGCCTTGTATTTTGGGTGCCGGGAAGGCATTCTGATTTATTTCTGAAAAGGGGCTAATTGCCCCATAGTTGTTGGCTCCTGGCTCCCCAAGCCGTGGGGAGCTGAAGCCTGACCAGCATGGCTTCTGCCAGGTTCCCAGCTCCCCACATTTTGGGGGAGCTGGGAGGATCACCAGCACAGCTGGCCCAAATCCTGCTCCCCGTGGCTCAGGGAAGCTGAAGCCAGATCCGCATGGCTGCTACCTGACCCCCGCGACTTGGCTCACGGCTCCTGAGCTGCAGGGAGTCAGGAGCACACTGGCACTGCTGGCCTGGATATGGCTCCCCATGGCTGGGGAAGCTGGAGTTGGATCATAGCAGCTACTGCCTGGCTCCTGACTCCCTGCTGCTCAGGCAAGCTGGAGCCCAAGTGGTGCAGCTGCTGCCTGGCTCCCCACAGCTTGGGTAAGCCGGGAGCTGCTGCTGCCTCCCACAGCCAGGAAACATCCCTCCCCAGTAATGTGGCAGCCCCCACAGGGCAGGCACCGCCTGACTGTTACGGTGACCATCTGTCCTGTTTTGGCCGGGACACTAGCTCATCCCCCGTGTCCCATATTTGGCCTGAGGTAGTCTGGTCCTTCTACCTTGAGAAATTATCAGTTTCCATCCCCTACCCTCATGGCAGGACCAAGCTCAGTTTAGACTATCCCTGGAGTAGTATAACTAGATGATAACCATTGTTACAGCCCTATCTGAGATCCCCTTTGCAGATAGTCACCAGGCTCCTGCACTGGACCCAAAGCCTTGGATCCCATGTGTCCTCAATATACTGAACCTTGGCAGCATCCAGATACTTGCCCTACATCCACCCTTTCAGGAACACTCCTGAAATACAGAATGCAGTGGTGATATCCTTTTCTAGACTATGTGGCCCTGTCACTTAGGTATCCTAGGCTCCCAAGACAAGTATGGACCAAGTAACTTTTGTATACCTTCTCCGTAGCTGCGCCCTCATGGATATTCTGGATTAAAGTTTCACCCTTTGGGAACTTTGTGACGGTTAAAGCAAGTAACAGAGAATTTGCACTGGCACTTCTAAGACTATGAATAAGAGATATACAGATATTCAGAAAGATGAATACTAACTTTCTTTGTCCCTCCTCAGAGTTTTTTGTGTCTTCCAGGGAGTCCAGTTTCGGTGATTGCTTGAGTAGTTACAGCCTACCTGAAGTGCACCTTGGGAAAACTGGTTCCCATGGGATGCAGCAAGCTCACTGTTCTTCAGTGCTTCTATTTGCGTGAAAGATCATTCAGGCTAACTGTTCTTGATTGCTTTCTATTATTAGCCCTCCAATATGCAAGGATTTCTCCTGACACTTCCCAGGTGTGTCATCTCAGTATGGAGGTTATTGTGCCACAGTGAAGGCATAGTACACTTTTACAATAACTATGCCATTCACAAAATAGAAGACATATACAAACACACGCCAATCTGTCTCAAGGGTGTTAAGACAAAGCCTTGATTCAGCTCTGATTAAGAAAGAACAATGTATAAAATACAAGACATTTGGTATACATAGTACCCTTGCTTTCCAAACTGTTGGTTGTTAGAATGTTAATGGTCAACTTTTTTGCTTCTGTTTGTAAGAATACACTATATTTAAAAGCATCTTTGTTGTTTGTCAACAAAAATAGCCTGATTTTACCTGATAAAATCTGATTATTTAGATCTGACATCACAAATCAAAACTGTCAAAAGGATCAAGGCTTTCTAGAGCACTAACTCAGACTGAGTCAGACCAGTAGGAAAAATGTGAATTAAACTATGAATTAAATAAACAAGGAATTTTAATGCAGACTAATCTCCTTTTTTGGATTATGGAATGTAAGGAATATTCTGTTATGAAAAACAAATAAAAAAGAACTAGGAGTACACTCAAACATTTCTGAATGTTCATGTTTTCACTATTCTGTTCCCTATTGTGCGCTTATTTTTCCTCTGCCTGCAGTGTTTATAGTTTTTGTAAAAATGGCAAAGTCAATAAAAAGAACGATTAAATATATTTTTGTTGTACTTTCCCCTGTAGGTTTTTGAACTGCCAGCAAGAGTTTAATGTCTCAATTGTTCTTGGCTAGACTTGAAGACCTACTGCAGAATCAGGATTAATTTTTCAGATTCTCTATTCCTAGCTGGTCTGGAGGAATTTCACTGGCCAACCAGATATCTAAGTTCAATAACAAATCCTGAGTCTTGCTTTGCAAGACATGGAAAGCTGTATGTTAAAAGTGAATATGCGGCGCTGGGAAAATATTGAAAAACATTTTTGGATAACAGAAATTCAAATGACTGAGCTTCAGCTGTGCTCAAACCACTTCTGTGTTCCCTTTCCACAAATATTGTTGGAATTAAGTTTGTTGGCAGGAACTGTCACAGTAAAATAAGGAAAAAAGTATTAGGGAATATTGGCATAAAGAGAGTTTTAGATTTGCAATTATGAATACTCATACTGCAAACATGATTCTAAGAGGTACTTTTATAGGGTTAAAAAGAAAAATAAATTGTGAACTATACTTCAGGTCACAGATTGAATACTAATTATTTTCAACAAACTACTCATTAATTGCTTTTATTGAAGCCCAGGAATTATTTTTAGAAATTTCAGTGACATGTTAATAAATATGACACAGCTGCCACTTCTACATGAACAATTTACAATTTATTTGTTATGAATGAGTCACTCATGTCTACTGCCATGTTAATAATTACAGGAGGCAATAGATTGAGAATAACAGCAGTCCTAAGGAACAGAAGTTTCTTTTTTTTTTGGTCTAAATCTCTGGGGCAAGGACACATTTTCCTCTGTATTGTGAAAGGAGCCCTTGGATACAGCAAATAAACAACTTTCAGTTTGGTGACAGATGCTATATATATTCATATACTGAGAGAGATGCTATATACAAAACTTGGACGTATGTTGTCAAGCAAAAATGAAAACCCCTGTCCTCAGCTGCATCCTGAATGTGGCTGGGATATACATACAATGTGCTGATCCTTGGTTACCATACTGACATCTTGGAACTGTTGGCACCTGCCAGAATTTAAGCAGCTATGAGGCTGCTCTGCTTTCTGCCAAGATATTGGGCATAGACATTCACAGCCAGCTCAGAATAAGAGGAGATAGCAAAGACAGCTGAATACCTTAGCCAAATATCTAAGCCCTAATGTATTAGAATCCATTCTATCTTTAGACTGGTTCTGGCATCACTCACAAAGGAAGAATCTGAGTCAGATAAATAGTGTTGCATATTTGAGCCTAAGGCATGAAAGCTACGTCATCAAGTGCTGTTCAATGAACTGCGGTTCTTACAGGAATGAAGCTTTTTATCAAAATGAGAAAAACTTATTTTTCTTTTGAAAACTGGGCACAAAAAACATATCTAAAGCTCATTTATACTCAGCTCTGCTGGTGAATTATTTGACATTAAAAAGATACAGCAAACAGACTGCATAATAAAACAGGTGAAAATTGAGCTACTTTTTTCTTTTAAGCTGCCATTTTTTTTTTTTACTCACATCGATTTATACTGTTCTTCTCTTTCCATATCTATCAGCTCTTTAAGGTTGTGTCTATATTATGAGCTAAAGATATGACTCACTTGCTCACATACACAAACTGAGCTTCAAGCAACATAAATAGCCGTGCAGCCTTGGCAGCATGAGCAGCAGCAGCAGAGGCATGGCTGACTCAAGCCAGATATAACCGCTCCTTAGACCAGCAGGTACATTCTTAGCACAGCTATTCAATACCTCTGCTCTGCTACCTAGGCTATGTGGTTATGCTGCCCTTTAGACTCAGACTAGCTTGATGAGAGTAGCACAAGCCTATGGATATGAACACTCATTCACAGCCCTTACTTGTAGTGTGCAGGTAGCTAAAACAAGAACTGTTTCCAGTTTCACTTTCCCTATCATGTGTATGTCCTAATTATGGGCCCAGTACTGCTCCTTGACTTCAACGTAAGCAGGAGCACACTCTCTAACCCTCAACATTAATCCTCTGGAGGGATGTTTACCATTGTACCCTTTCCATTTGGTTCCTGTTGGAGCTGATTACTGAGATTACAAAGCATATCTGCAGATTTTAGAGCAGCTTTTAGTCTGCTCTGCCTTATGGCAAGATACTGGACGCAGACACACAGCCAGCTCAGAATGGCCGCGTCTACATGTGCACGCTACTTCGAAGTAGCGGTGCCAACTTCGAAATAGCGCCCGTCACTGCTACATGTGTTGGGCACTATTTCAAAGTTGAAATCGACGTTAGGCGGCGAGACGTCAAAGTCGCTAACCCCATGAGGGGATGGGAATAGCGCCCTACTTCGAAGTTGAACGTCGAAGTAGGGCACGTGTAGACGATCCGTGTCCCGCAACATCGAAATAGCGGGGTCCGCCATGGTGGCCATCAGCTGAGGGGTTGAGAGACGCTCTCTCTCCAGCCCCAGCGGGGCTCTATGGTCACCGTGTGCAGCAGCCCTTAGCCCAGGGCTTCTGGCTGCTGCTGCTGCTGCAGCTGGGGATCCATGCTGCATGCACAGGGTCTGCAACCAGTTGTCGGCTCTGTGGATTTTGTGTTGTTTAGTGCAACTGTGTCTGGGAGGGGCCCTTTAAGGGAGCGGCTTGCTGTTGAGTCCTCCCTGTGACCCTGTCTGCAGCTGTGCCTGGCACCCTTATTTTGATGTGTGATACTTTGGCGTGTAGATGTTCCCTCGCAGCGCCTATTTCGATGTGGTGTTGCGCAACGTCGATGTTGAACATCGACGTTGCCAGCCCTGGAGGACATGTAAACGTTATTCATTGAAATAGACTATTTCGATGTTGAAATAAGTTATTTCGATGTAACATGCACGTGTAGACATAGCTAATAAGAGGAGCTCATAAAGATGGCTGAATGTCTTACCCAAATATCTGAGCCATAATTTATTAGGATCTGTTCTAGTTTTACCTGCTGGCAGGAAGCTGTTGGACCTGACTAAATTTCAGATTTCAGAGCATATTTGCAGTAGGGCTGGGCAAACAGGGCTGGGCAAACTAGTTTGAAAATAATCAGAATCAGTCCAAACTGTAATTCTCCATTCTAAGCAAACCAAATTTCCATCTTCAAAAGGAGCCGACTTGCGTGCATGAATAAATTCTTGTGAACTGGCCCTTTCCTTCATATCATTATCCTTTTCATGACTAGACCAGGCACTTGTGCTTCCCTAAAACAATACAAATTTCACCCTCCTGTGACCCTCTCTCCCCTTGACTGAGGCCAGCTCCCTCCACTCTAGTGTGACATGACTTGTGGCAATGCAATTGCTGTTACGGGACGCATCTACACTAGCTCCAAACTTCGAAATGGCCATGCAAATGGCCATTTTGAAGTTTATTAATGAAGCACTGAAATGCATATTCAGCACTTCATTAGCATGCAGGCGTCCACGGCACTTTGAAATTGATGCGCCTCGCCGCTGTGCGCCTCATCCCAACGGGGCTCCTTTTCGAAAGGACCCCGCCTACTTCAAAGTCACCTTATTCCCATCAGCTCATGGGAATAAGGGGACTTCAAAGTAGGCAGGGCCCTTTCGAAAAGGAGCTCCATTGGGACTAGCCGTGTGGTGGTGAAGTGCATCAATTTTGAAGTGCCGCGGCCACCCGCATGCTATTGAAGCGCTGAATATGCATTTTAGTGCTTCATTAGTAAACTTCAAAATGGCCATTTACGTGGCCATTTCGAAGTTTGGGGCTAGTGTGGACGTAGCCATGCAGTGTTGAAGCTTAGTGCTCATCACATCTTCATTTGGCAAGAAAAGGTGGACATCAATTCCAGCCCCCCAGCAAAAGCATAAAAATGTGAAGAGAGCAATGATCTCTGTGTTGCTTTGTGCCTTTGAAAAAAGATGCATTAAAAGTTATGCTTCCAAATCTTTGGGAAAACATACACAGACTAAGTCTATATTTAAAACAGTAAAGCACTTTCGTGGCACAGCTTTGAAGTGAAAGTATGATCATGGTACCAGTGTTGGGAGAGAGTTCTCCAGTGCTCTTAAAAAACAAAACAAAACAAAACACCTGAATGAGGAGAGTGGCTCCCAGGGCTGTGAGCCAATTTACACTGGTGTTTTACAACACTGTAACTTGCTACAGCGGAGGTAAGGGGGTGGAATGTTTTCTTTTCCATGCCCCTGAGCAGGAACGTTGTAGCAAAGTAAAGTGACAGTGTAGGCATGGCCTACATGAAACACATATTTAGCTTAGGTTAGCCACTTAGAGCTCTGATTATTTCCAAAGTTTCCGCTGGTGAGCATGTTATTTTGTGTTGTCCCAACTTCATTCAGCAAAACTCCTATTGAGGCTGATGAAATTTCTGTTCAAAAAACTTTAGCTGACAAGCCCTCTGTAATTTAAAGAATAAAGGGGAATTTGTCTGAGGTTCTTGCAACTTTCTAACTTGAGGGTCGGCAACCAAAAGAGCAAGAAGAGACATTTTTGTCGAATTCGGTAAGAAAACTCAACAATTCAAGAGCCGAAATACATGTGAATATGAGACAGCGCTTAATAAATGAACTATACTTTTTTGTAACCCTTATTTTAGGAACAGTGCACACACAGATCCCAGAATGTACTGAACATATTAAAGGAGGAAGTCATCCAACATTTCGAGATCACATAGCAATTACTATTTAGGTAGGAGTTGTTCATTGTTCAGCTTTTAGACATTCACAGAAATATCAAAAATAGTCAGAAGGGGTTTTTTAATTTATTTTGCAACTATAGCATTGGGAGCCACAGCGAAGTGGAGGAATAGGTCTGCTTGCAGAAGGCCTAAGATAATTAAAGGCCAATTTCCCTTGATGATATAGGAGTGATAAAAGATTCACCCCTCTTCTCCTGATAAAAAGAAGCTCTTCTTGACATTTCCTTTAGCCCATCCTTTCTTGGACACTTCACTTTCTCCGAACACCTCACAATGCCCTTTCCACTCTGCTTTTCTACTGGCTTGCAACAGAACACGGAGAACCCATACTAAGTTAGCTATGCTTTTGTTCACCTCTACTTGTAACTCAGGGGTCTGCAACCTGTAACTCCGGAGCCACATGTGACTCTTTAAGGGCTTCTTTCTGGCTCCTGATGCTGTAATTGCAAAGTAAAACAAACAAACAAACAAAACAAAACCCTCCTTACTGTTTTTGATAAGCAGTGAACACCTAAAAGGCCCAAAATGAACAACTCATATCTAAATAGTAAAAACATGTGATCTCAAAATGTTGGATAACTTCTGCAGCGTCCCCCTTGAGAGAGAGACGGCTTGGGAGTGAAAGTCAGGAAGACAGTGGTACAAGCACACACATGTAAAGTGTGAGGAAATAGAATATGTAAAAAGTTTGTGAACATCTTGCAGCAAACATTATCACAATATAAATCACTGTGTGTGCACTGTTTTTAAGATAGGGGTTACAAAAATTATGGTTTGATATTTATTAATGACCATCTTGTGTTCAATGGCATGCAGCTCTTCAATTATTGAGTTTTTTTACCAAATTGGTAAAATGACTCTTCTTGCTATTTTGGTTGCCTGCCCCTGACTAGTTCATACCTTTGATTTACCCAAAATGATTTCTGTTAATATTTTCTGCCCTCCTGCTTGTTGATTTTATGTATTTTATTCTATGTATGCCTGAATATTGTCTTTCCTTAATGACACCTAAACATTGGATAGCACTGAATCCACTAATTGTAGGCAAGCAGGACTGAAAGTTATCTAGTAATGAAGCAAACCAGTGAATTTTACACGTTTGCATCTGACCTGATTTTGCCATCTTATATGAATGCACCAAATGTTTTACATGTTTACATCTTTGAAAGCAACATTTTAGAAATTCTAATATAACAAATACAAAATTAAAATTCATAAAAACAGATAGTGAAAAAATTAGCGATCAGATTTTCATCTCAAACCTGCAGATTTGAATCCAGGCCCTCCGTACACATTGACAAAGGGCCAAAACAGCCAATATGATTTGCCAGGGTGAATCTTTGTGCCTGAATGGATTTTGTTACAGGTCTGGGCCTAACCTCCTTACGGCTGACCGTCCAGTGGCCTGTGTGGAAATTAAATATCTCAGACCACTTCCTAGAAAATTAATATCCACATCACAAAATCTATCATTACTGAGTGTGGCAACAAGAGTGCTAGGTAAAAGATTAAGGATAAAGTGGATTTAGTGTGAACTTCCCATTCTGGTCATCATTGAAATACATTAGCTAGTTCAGGGGTCAGCAACCAAAATAGCAAGAAGAGCCTTTTTTTTTTAAATTTGGTAAAAAGCTCAATAATTCAAGAGCCACAATGCATGTGAATTCAAGATGGTCCTTAATAAAGAACATCAGATGCCTATTTTAAGAACAGCACACACACAATTTGTAATGTGATACATGTTTACTGCAGAACATCCACAAACTTTTTAAGTATTCTATTTCCTCACACTTTACACATATGTGTTTGTATTGCTACTAAAGTCTCGATTTTGAAAAGGAAGCTTGTGGCATTCCAGCTGTGAAGGGCAACACACATTTTAAGAAAGAAAGCTGAAATGAAATGTGAAGTAAAATTGGCATAATTAAAATAGGTTTGGGAGTGAAAGTCAGAAGGATAGTGGTACAATCAAAACAGTATCATATCCCACAATGCACTGCACATATTAAAGGTGGAGTTATCCAACATCTCAAGATCACATATTGTTTGATATTTAGATATGAGTTGTTCATTGTTGGGCTTTTAGATGTTCACCATTTATCAAAAATATTCAGCAGTTTTTTTTAAACTTTGCTATTATTGCATAAAGAGCCACAAAGAAGTCGTTAAAAGAGCCACATGAGGCTCTGGAGACACAGGTTGCAGACCCCGGCTTAGCTAGTCAGTGTAAGTAAGCATGCGTTGCTTGTGACTTTGTTTTCTCATTAGTCAAAGCATTTAAGCCTCCAGAGCTTTCATATATAGGAAATTCATCAAACACTTTCATACAAAACCAGTTAAAGACTAAGAGGGTGGATCAAAGTATCTGAATCATGCAAAACGATTCCTTGTAACTGAATTTGTATGGTATTATTAACCACCAAATAAAGGAATCATTCTTTGTCTCAAAGGCCGTGTCTACACTAGCCAAAACTTTGAAATGGCCATGCAAATGGCCATTTCGAAGTTTACTAATGAAGCGCTGAAATACATATTCAGCGCCTCATTAGCATGCGGGTGGCTGCGGCACTTCGAAATTGATGCAGCTCACCGCTGTGCAGCTCATCCAGACGGGGCTCCTTTTTGAAAGGACCCCATCTACTTCGAGGTCCCCTTATTCCTATGAGCAGGTGCGAATAAGGGGACTTTGAAGTAGGCGGGGTCCTTTCGAAAAGGAGCCCCGTCTGGACGAGCAGTGCCGCGGCGAGCCACGTCAATGTCGAAGTGCTGCAGCCGCCCACATGCTAATGAGGTGCTGAATATGTATTTCAGCGCTTCATTAGTAAACTTTGAAATGGCCATTTGCATGGCCATTTCGAAGTTTTTGGCTAGTGTAGACACGGCCAAAGTGTGCTATGGTGCTATTAGGAAGAAAACAGGCATTGCCTTTTCTATCTTCAGAGGGTAAGGAGGGAACAAAGTGTAAACAAGCCATGTAATGCTAAGTATGTATGAAATGTTCTGTTTCGTCATTTGGATCTTATACAAACATATATTCCTATTAGCTAAGTTTGTACTTTACCAGTGAAAGACAAAATCAACTTGGAGAAAATTCTCATATACTTCATATTTTATTTTTGCACTGAAAAAGATCACTTCTAAAAGCTGGATGCTGTGACGTTCAAAATACAATATAATATATGCATTAATTGCCTATTTGAGTAAATAGTTATTTGGTTAGCTAAGGTTTTATAACTATATCACAGCAGTTTTTAGTACTGTAATTTAACAAAGGCACCTTTTATATATTTGTATATAGTGTCATATCCTGGACTTGTGAAATTAATTTGGGAATGACTCACTTCCTCTCTTTTAGTCAACTTTTTTCAATAGATAAACAAAAATCTCTTTACTTATAAAAATTGATTCAAGAACCCTTTGAGAGTTTATAAAAAACAGCCAAATTCTTTGCTTTATGCAATTGTGCCTCTTTAAGCCACAGCTAAATTTTATCCAGACACTACAAAAAAACCAAAACAGTTCTTCTTTCAAATCATCCACACAGTACCCTGCTATTAAGGGCCATGGCTACACTAGCTCCCTGCCTTTCAAAAGGTGGATGCTAATGAGCCACTTTGGCAGATGCTAATGAGGCACTGCCATGAATATGCAGTGTCTCATTAGCATAATAGCAGCTGCATGTGTTTTGAAAGTGCTGCTTTCGAAACACCTGCTGTCCATGTAGATAGGTGCCTTTAGATAGGACCCTCCAGATTTTGAAAGCCCCTTCTTCCCAAAACCAAGTGGGAAGAAGCGGCTTTCGAAGTCCGGGTGTGCTTTCGAAAGGCCCCTGTCTATGCAGATGGCATGCGCTTTGAAAGCGGCACTTTCAAAATGCATGCGGTTGCCATTCTGCTAATTAGGCACTGCATATTCATGGCAGTGCTGCATTAGCATCTGCCAAAGTGGCTCATTAGCATCCCCCTTTCAGAAGGCGGGGGCTAGTGTAGCCACAGCCAAAGTGTTGTCCTAAATTTCTGAAGAGAACATTGGAGTTTGATTTAATGATTACTAATTTATTAACAATCATTCCAACAGAAAAGACCAGTCAATGTCCATACCTGCTGCACCTGACAGATTATTTTTTAACTAAGCACATTTCTTACATACAGAACTTTTACTCGTTTACTTGGTACTACTACCCTGAAATTTCAAAACAGAAGGCGTAACTATAATCCATAAATATACTAAACATGATCAACTCCTCATTCCCAGAGACACTAGCTTCAGTGCAAAGACCCTCCTCAATCCATTCTATATTGCTCAAACTCACATTAAAATTTTAGTGTCCAAGGACTTTGTTTCCCATTGAGCAAAATACAAAGCATGTGCATAACTTAAAACATGAAAATTTAGACTGCTGACTACAAAGGGAATACTAATGTGCCTCAACTTACACATGTACATAAGGACTTAACTGAATCAGGGTTTCTGTGCAAGTACTCTGCACTGGATTGAATTCCACTTACAGGTAGAATTGCATTTCAGATTTACTATTTGCCTTCATGGAATCCTCCTTTGTCTCCTACCTGCAGCATTGGTTCTTCCTCTGAAAATGTCATCATATGCTTTCCACTGTGGAGTCACTTGATAGGCATGGATGAATACCACAAATACCACCACTAGGCACATTAATGGCACAAGAGCAGCAGTGAAGAGGGCAGCATAGACATTTGGAATAAAACACCTGGGGAGAAAAAAAAATCCACCATTTATAAACTTGACAAACAATTTGGACAGTTGCATAAATGAACTTTCTAAAACCAAGAGAATAGAGCATCAGAGTTACAAACACCCTGGGAAAGGAGTGTGTTCATAACTCAAACATTTGTAACTCTAAACAAAACATTATGGTGGTTCTGGCAAAAGTCTACAACTGAACATTGATTTAATACAGCTCTGAAACTTTAGTATGCAAAAGAACAACGCAGCTTTTAACTATCTTAATTGAAATAAAACAAGCACAGAAAGTTTCCCTACCTTGTCAAGTCTTCTTTTTATTTAAATTTTCACTTTGTTTTTTAGTAGTGTACTGTCTAATTGCATACTTCTGATTACAAATTAGGTGCATGGATTCTGTACTTCTGATTACAAATGAGGTGTGTGGTTGACTGCTCAGTTCTCAACTCTGTTGTTCATAACCCTAAGATTCTATTGTACTTTTGATTGGGAATGTGTTTTACAAACCACAGATGTTTTAATTACATACATAAAATAATCTCACTTGGCAAAGTTTTCAAATGGTTCTTAACTGCTTAACATAACCTAATCAAAATAATACATTGCCACATTAGCAATACCATGTTTGCTTTTCTTTTAGTCTAACAATACACTAGAAAAAATTAAACCCCTATACTGGAATTAATTACAGTTTACACCATGCATGCTGTGTTTATTTAACACAAATTTCTCTTAGATATGTGAATTTAAAAGTGTATTATGATTTCTTTTTTAAATTTGGCCAAACATATTACACTTTGAGAAACGTGATTTCCAAATAAAACAGCTGAGCTTCAATGCAAAACAAACACTTTCCTTTGCCTTACTGGAAATCACACGTCACAACGTATGCAAAGCCAAATATGTTCTCTCACTTCCTTTTTTGTTTTTCTTTCTGCCACTCTTCAACCTTTCTATGAATTTAACTCTTTAAACAGCTCAAATGTGTTGTCCTGGGGAAAAAACAGTTGAACCACACACATAGGGCTGTGTTTTAAAGTATCAACAGAATACCACATAACCACCCAATAGGTCATAGGACTAATGTGTTCAAGCACCACTGACCTGCACTAAGGAAGCTGCATTTCCCTAGGAAGAATTCAGAGTGACCATGGAACTGCTGCACCTTTTCAGAGGGTACTCACTCTCCCCCTGCTCCTTGTCAAGTCAGCTCTGCTAAACAAGGACTTGCCTAGATGAACAGTAAATGCACAGGATAGGTCAATACACACTTGGGTACTTTTAGGTCATGGGGCTGCTGATGCACTGTTGATTTACACCCCAGCTTGCTGCGCACTAAATGTTTATCTAGAGAAGCCCTGAAGGGAATTGACATTGGTGTAGACTGGTGAAGGGGCTGGAAGAATGCGTAAATTTCACCTCACCACATACTCTGTAAATTTAGCCCAACAAATTAACTCTGTCTATCCTGAGGCACCAGCTGGGGCATTATGCTGGTCCAATACTCAGTGCTGAATGAACTTTGCCACTTCCTGCAGCAACAAAACTGCAAAATTGCTGCCAGTTCAATACTGGCTCAGCCACGCCAGGTGCACCTCATTGTTTAAAGCATCTGATAGGATCAGTGCACCACACAGTACAGCAGCAGATCAGTGTTATCATTAAATTGAACCAGAAAATTTATCCTTTCCATTTTACCTAATACCTTGGACACCTGACCTTCAAATCTGTCATCTGTGAGTCCTTACATTTATCCCCTCCTTTTTTGGGCCATGGGGAGAATAAAATAGCCTACACTCCCTTCACTGTGCTCCTAGCACATGCTCATAACACTTCCCCTGCCCTCATGCACAATTGGCCTGGTATATTCTGGGCTGGTGAGTTTTTGTTTGTTCGTTTATTTTCCACATTCCTCTGAAGCATCTGAGATTGGCCATCACAGGAGATGGGGCATTGGATGGGGAGGACCAGTGCTCCGCAATAAGATGGAGAGCTTTTCTAGAGGGCTGGCTGGTTTGTCTTGTTCAGTGTTTGACTGGTCACAAGGTTTGAGGTCAGGAAGGCATTTTCTTCCAGGTCTGACTGACAAGGATTTAGGGGCATTATCACCTTCTTCTGAAGCACAGGAATGGGTTCACCAGCTCAGCATGTCTCACTTAATCAATTCCTTGCCATTGCATAGAGGCAGAATTAGAAAGGTAAAAATCACA
This sequence comes from Carettochelys insculpta, assembly GCF_033958435.1. Classification (NCBI taxonomy): domain Eukaryota; kingdom Metazoa; phylum Chordata; order Testudines; family Carettochelyidae; genus Carettochelys; species Carettochelys insculpta. The sequence continues at coordinate 75,741,734 of NC_134141.1, forward strand.
AAACAAGCTCAGTCTAGCTCGAGACCTAGCAGGAAACAAGAAAACATTCTTCATGTACATTAGAAGCAGGAGGAAGCTCAAGGACAGGTTAGGCCCGCTGCTTAATCAAGAGGGAGATACTACAGCAGAAAATGTGGAAATGGCAGAGGTGCTTAAAGACTTCTTTGTTTCAGTTTTCACCAAGGAGGTTAATGGAGTCTGGATGCTAGTGGAAGTGGGGTACGTTATGAAGTTAAAATAGGGAAGGAAAAAGTTAAAAATGACTTAGAAAAGATAGATGTCTTCAAGTCACCAAGGCCTAATGAAATGCATCCTAGAATACTCAAGGAGCAGATACAGCAGGTATCCAGACCACTAGCTATCATCTTTGAAAAGTCATGGAAGTCAGGAGAGATTCCGGAAGACTGTAAAAGGGCAAATACAGTGCCCATCTATAAAAAGGGAAATAAGAAAAACCCAGGAAATTATGGACCAATCAGCTGAACTTCAGTGTCAGGAAAGATAATGGAGCAAATAATTAAGGAACACATCTGTAATCATCTGGAAGATAATCAAGTGATAGGTAACAATCATCATGGATTTGCCAAGAGAAAATCATGTCAAACCAAACAGATCACTTTCTTTGACAGGTTAACAAGCCTTGAGCATAAAGGGGAAGCAGTGGCTGTGGTATACCTAGACCTTAGTAAAGCATTTGATACAGTATTGCATGGCCTTATCAGTAAACTAGGGAAATGCAACCTAGCTGGGACTACTATAATGTGGGTGCATAACTAATTGAATAACCATTCATAGAGAAGTTATTAATAATTCTTAGTCATGCTGGAAGGGAATAACAAGCGGTGTTCCACAGGGGTCAGTTTCAGGGCCAGTTCTGTTCAATAACTTCTTCAGTGATTAGGTAAGGGCATAGAGCAGTAGTTTTCAACCAGTCTGCCATGGCACATTGGTGTGCTGGGAGAACTGTCCAAGCATGCCATGAAATTTTGTCAGTATCTGCTCTCTGTGGCTCTTTGCAGAGCTACTGTGAGGGGAAATGCCAACCTCCCAGGACCCCATTCATACAGGGAGGCTGCTGAAATGCTGCTTCCCATCCTGAACAAGCTGGTGGAGAGCCAATCCCCACTCCCTGCTGTGGCAAGGGAAGGGAGGGTAGGAGCCTGTTGCAGCTGGGACATGGTTTAAATGCTGTGTCCTAGCTCCAAAGGACTGGAGGGGAAGGGTGGGGAGGGAAGCCTGCTTTCAGTGGTTACTTGTTTACTCAACATCCCTAGAATGCCATTGAGCAGTGTGACAAAGTCAGTCTTATTTCTGGGCCTCTGGCCTCCATTCAGTTCATTGGGCCCACTTAAGGGCCCAGTTACTCACACTGGGGTGAGGGATGGTCTGGGGGGAAGCTGGCCTCTGCCCACTTGTGCCAGGTTCTGGCCCAGGGACCTTAAGCAGCTGCTAGTGGGAAGGGCTGCCTCCCTTAGCCCTGAGTGCAGCAGCTCTTCTCCCACGGCCACTTCTCCAGACATTTCCCCCTGGTACCTTCTCTAGGCTGCATCAATCGCAAGTCCCCACTCTTGATCTGCTGAAGCTCCTCACTTTTCTTCTGTGGTTTCTGGTGTTACTGATGCTTTTTTCTTCTCCTCTCAAATCTGCACTCTCCCAATACGCTGGTCTGCTTGTATCTCTCCACTCACTGCTCACACTCTCTCCTTGCCCTTCCCACCGTGAAAGGTTTTTAAAGGCCTCCTATTAGCCCAATCATGGAGTCAGCTGGTCCTGATTAGGCTGAGCCATCTCACAGCTGCCTGTGATTGTCCTGCTGGTGCTCCGCAGGCCCTTCTGTTGTTTGGGCTCCCTCTGAGGGGACCCTCCAACTTGGCCTTTCCACAGCAGATTATGAAAATGTGTCTGTGCTCACTGTCTAAGATGGTGTATTCTGTGATGGATTTGAAACATTAACGCATTTGATCCCTGTTTCACTTGTTGCATACACTATGTTGCAAACCTCTCTAGTGAGACTGTAAGCATAATAAAAGTAAGTAAATGTGATGTTTAAGAGCAATCGATTCATCTGAAAAGGGTGGATGCACCATGGAATTGTCCATCTCTGTCCATCTCACTGAAGTTTGCCATATTACTGAAAAGGTTGGGAACCACTGGCATAAAAAGTACACTTATCAAGTTTGCAAACGGTACCAAGCTAGAAGAGTTTGCAATTGCTTTGGAGGATAGAGTCAGAGTTCAAAATTAGCTGGAGAAACTGGAAAAATGGTTTGAGGCAAATAGGATGAAGTTCAATAAGGATAAATGCAAAGTACTGCACTTAGGGAGGAACAATCAGTTTCACACATGAAAAATGGGAAGTGACTTCCTAGGAAGGAGTGCTGCAAAAAGGGGTCTGGGGTCATAGTGGACCACAAGCTGAATGTGAGTCAATAGTGTGACACCTGCAAAAAAGCAAACATGATTCTAGGGTCTATTAATAGGTGTGTTATGAGCAAGACCCAAGAAGTAATTCTTCTGCTCTAAGCAGCACTGATTAGGCCTCATCTGGAGTATTGTGTCCAGTTTTGGGCATCACATTTCAGGAAAGCCGTGGAAAAACTGGAAAGGGTCCAGAGAAGAGCAAGTAAAATATTAAAAGTCTAGAAAATATGACCTGTGAGATAAAGCACATTTCTCTGTGCTCAGTTAATGGAAACCACATACAGTTCATGCAAGTGGATCATTCTTGTTAATGTCCCTATATGCTAGTTCTAAATTTATTCTATCAACATTGGCTAGGAACATCTTGAAACGTTTTTAATCAGCTTTGAAAGGTCAAAGCTCACTTTTGACTCTCTTTTTTTTAACTCAATCAATGGGCTAAAAATAACTAGCATTTTGTATGACACACAAAAGGTGTTGAGGTTATACCTTTTACTGGATAAACTTCTTCTGGTGAACGAGACACGTTTTCAAGCTACACTGAGTTAGCGAGTTCCATGTAGCTCTGAAGTTTCTCTCACCAGCAGAAATTAGTCAATGAAAGTTATTACTTCACCTACCTTGTCCCTCCCACATCCCAGGACCAATAACACTATAACAATACCACAGTGTTTTCTATGTATTTCATTGTAAACCCAGTTCTTTATATGTTGGAAGATGTTTAATCTTTTGCATACCAAAAGAATGTATGGTGTAAGAGTTCAGGAACCCGTTAAAAATATACATATGCCAGATGCTCACATTTATTTATTAGTGTTCCATTTGACACTTCAAAGTGCGTTATGTTCCATCTTTTTTACTGTTTGAGGACAATGGATGCAAAACAATCCTTACCCCCAAATAAACTACATTACAAAGAATAACCATCGGCTCTAGGCCTGGAGCAACCACAGAGAAAAATTAGTTGTGAAGTCCATACTGCTAAAATACTCAGTGAGGCTCTGATCGTCTCAGGTTTTGACTATTGTAACCTCCTCTCCTCTGCTTTCTGACACCAATTTTCCTCACTCTGATATTATCTCTATCTTCATTAGCTCTCACTTCCCTACTACAAGTTAAAGGTGCTTCCTTTCACTTTCACAGTTCATGACATCTTCTCATTGCTCCAGTCTATCCGCGATGTCAGCCAACAACATCCATCTCCCTGATCTTTTCACAAATATTTCTACACCTTTATCTGTCCTGCCCATAACTTATGAAATGCCTCCCCTTAAGCGAATATGAAAGGCCAACACCTTCTTCCTACTCCACATTTCATTAGACCAAGGGTGGGGAACTCCCTTTGCGACAGCCACAGGTGGTTCATCTTGGTTAGCTGCTGGCAGGTCATGAGATGTTTTGTTTACCTGAGTGTCTCAAGGCATGGCCACTCCCAGTTCCCAGTGGCCACTGCTTGCCATGCCCAATCAATGGGAGCTACATGCAGCAGCACGGGCCAGGCCACTGGTACCTACAGCGCCCTTTGGCTGGGAATGGCGGCCATTGGAAGCTGTGGAGCTCTGTATACAAACCGTCTGGTGCCCTGACAAACCACATTCAGTCCAATGACTGGAGATTCCCATCTCTTAGTTTAGAGAATCTATTTTCTTCTGTGGCAGTTATGAAAAATCAGGGATAACTTTGGAAATACCTTTCTCACATAATGCATAATGATTTAAGCTTCATTTGGGAATAGCTAAAAAAAAAAAGAAGGATCTTTAAATAATTGGATAAACAAGACAAGATGTGGCATAAAATACAGAAACTTTTGTCTACTATGGCAAGAAGCTATTACGGAAAGCCCATTTCAATGTCCATAAAAAGACTGCTTTAATAGGACTAACACTACACAGTGCCCTGCGTGATAAAGGTCAACAGAAATCACTTTTTTTCCTTTGAAAAAGAGGATATTATATTAATGGTCTGTACTTAAAATAACATCACCTTCTGGTCAACTGGGACCAGGACTCTAACCCACACATCCATCAGCTCAAATAAGGTGGCCAAGGGTAGTTCCATTGACTGCTAATGCAGTGAGCACTGCACACATGGATTTGAATCCCATCCTCATTGGATGTTTATAGTCTTCTTCCCACTGAACTCTCTTCAGGTCAGAAACAGCCCTCTAAACAAAAATCCTTTCAGAGAACAACACATCTCATCCCAGAATTTCTGCTTTCAGGGGAGGTTTAATTTGGATATGCGGGGAAAAAATATCCTAACTGTCAGGGTGGTTAAACACTAGAATAAATTTCCTAGGGAGGTTGTGAAATATTCATCACTGGAGATACTTAAGAGCAGGTGAGATGAACATCTCTGTGGGATGGTCTACACGGTGCCTGGTCAAACAATCAGAATCTTCCTTTTGGCAGGAAACTACACTTCCGGGTGAAGTCATTATTTTTGTGACCTTCTCACTGAAGGTGTTCTCTTGTTATTTTATCACCTCCAGAGAGATTTTGTTATGTACCTTAGGATGGTATTTCTAATAATGGCCTAATCAACATTAAATATTAGGTCAACAATATTTAGAAGTGTGAAAAATCTATACCCTGAGTACCAGAGTTAAGCTGACCAAACTCCTGGTGGTGACAGTGTGAGATTTACTGTAAAATTCTTCCATTGTCCTAGCTACCAAAAATGAGAGGGACCCTTTCATTGGCATAGCTAGTACCTTCACAGAAACACTGCAGTTGTACCCTGTGTAGACAAGTCTAACCCAAGGTAAGACTAACTCCCTACATGCGTGAGGCAAGTCAAATAATGGAAAAATTTGTTCATAAATAATTACTTGCTGAAAAAATGTCAAAATTGTTAAACAGAATTTGCAACAAGTTATGTGCCAGCTGTTTCTAGGAAACATGTTGCAAATTAAAAACACATTTTTGCTATTTGATGTTTATTGCCAGTCTCCGATGTCCTAGGTTGCTTATTTGATGGTCTGAAAATTCAAACCTCTGCTGAAAACATCCCATTTTCTTTAATTTGGGGGGCCTCCAGCTTCCAGCTACAACCTGCTCTGCTAATACAGATTTCTGAGACTTCTTAATCTCACCAGTAAAATGCTCCACATTTCTCCACAAAGACCAATAACTTCCTCCTGTGCAAAATGATTATTCAGAGCTTCATTGAACATACTGCCTCAATGTGAGGGTGCTCTTTTCCTGAGCAATAATTCTAGTGGAACACTTTGGTTTGTTTAAGGTTGTTTTCCTCTGGTTTTCAACATTTCTGCTCATTTCTGCTCTGCTCAGGTGCAGCAACTGGCTTTATTTTTGCAGTTTATGGCAGTCGCTATAGCTAGCTGGTTTTGTGCCATCTTGCTTCCAAACTTACACAGTAAACCCTCAAGTTACATTGGGGTTGTGTTCTTGCAACCCTCCCGTAACTCAAATTTTCATGGTAGTCAAGGGGAGATGGGAATGGTTCCCAGCTCCCTTGGGCTTGCAGGAGACAGAAAACTGAGCAGCCTGTCTTGCGGGACCCAGGAAACTGACCAGGAAAGCAGCTTTGGTCAGTTTCCTGGCTCCAAACAGTGGAGGGGAGCCAGGAAACTGTGAGGATTGCACATATCTCAAGGGTTTACTGTACACAGTAGGAATTTTGTGCAGAGTGGCGATCACACAGTGTCTAGTCACAGTATGCTAGATTTTCAACAAACCTCCTTTCCTCACATTTTCATGAGCATTACCTCTCACTTCCAAAAGTAACAAATATAGGGGAAAAACCACCCACCGCTCACAGGGAAAACCCTAATGGAGACCAACTGGCCATCTGGTAGCTAATTCAATGCCATGTACTAAGACACTGGGCCAAATCCTTTATTCCTACTCAGACTAACCTCCCTCTTAAGACAGAATAACAACATTTAAAACAATGGGAAACTTTCGTCAGTAAAAAGACAGTATTCAGGGCCAGATGAATCCAGCAAGTGCAGGTTCAGGCCCCTTACGTGCATCCAAGCAGTAGGAAATACCTTTTCTTCACTTGCAAAACAAACAAACCATCAGCTCAGCTTGAGCCAGTATTTTATCTTAAGAATTCATTTGTGTCAACAGGATGTTCCTGTCATTGTCATGTCCTCTAACCTTAAAAACAACATCATGGCAATGAATGAGAATCCCCAGCATAAAACTATCTGTTCTTTGGGAACTTACGCAAATGTATGAAAAAGCCAAGTAATTTAGCAATTACCTTTATTTTTATTTTGTATAGGGCTACAACCACACTGGCATATTAAATCACTTTCCCATTTCTAGGGAGCTAAGTAAAAAAAGACTTATTTTCCTTATAATTCCACTCCCTAATTTTCTTTCTATATTACTAGAAACACCAATTACATTTAGACTTCCCTCCACTGTGCTTTATTCTTGTATTCCTTTATAAGGAGAGAACCCATATAGCACAAATTTAAGATTATTTTTTCTTTTTAATATGTCTAGAAATTGATAAGGATACTTTTTGCCTGTGAGAAGATGTGATGGGCCTTCACCCAATAGATAAAATGATTCACTTCATTAATAGGATGATAAGTGAAATAACAAAAATGGGAAAACTCTTTAGCTTTCTTACTCCCACATGGGACATTTATGGATCGACTTACAGCCCAAGCTGTGTAATTTATTGGTTTCATGTCCAAATCCAGGTCCCTCTCATATTTGAGAGACCCAAATCTAATATGAGACTTACACGTTACAACTTCTGTGTTACAACCTTGATTCAGCAAGGTACTGTGATGTGTGCATAACTTTAAGCATGAGTGGTTCTAACAGTAGTATCAGTGGGACTGCACAAGCATTTAAATTTATGTCTGTGTGCAAGTACACTGCTGAATTGAGCCCTAGCTAAACAGAGATCTGACGGGCCAAGCAGAGTGCAGGATCCAGGAAAACAAAAAAGGTATTGTCTTCTTTACACAGACTGAGGCAAATCAAAACCTCTCTGACCCCATCTACTTACTTTCTAACACAGGGGTAACAATCAGGATACTCTGAGGATTCATCAATGTCTTTAAAATACTCTGAAAAATCGTGCTAAGTGGTCATAATCATCAGTGCTTTTTTTGTGGGGGGTGGGGGGAAGAGGGGTCAGTAATCAGTCAGGTCCCCATCCTCCACATCCAGCCAATCCCATGGCTGGGGCTGCCGAGGAGTCACTACACAGTACTGGCAAGTACCGACACAGAAAAGCACTGATAATCATTATTACCCAGTAATGTCTTTTGAGGTCTCTCTGACAAAGTCTAGCGTCAGCCTGTGTTAGCTTCTGAGGGGATCCAGTGCACACTTGGTACAGCTCCAAGCTCTGGCATGTCCTAGTTTTTCAGTGGTTTGACTATACAATGTTAAAGTACCTTTAATGCAGCAGGTTTTTTGTTTGCTTGTTTTTGCTTTTTGGAAGAGGGAACATGTTATAGTTTTCTTACCAAAAGCAGGGGAGAAGAAACAAAAACTCATCGTGAAGGTCCATACTGACCACTAACTTGTGTTATCAGTAGGATTTGGACCTGGATATCTACACCACCGACTTCTAAAACTTGAACAAATGGAATAACTGATATTAGTAGCAGGCCATTATCTCCTACATGCCCAGCCACTAGAGGGATGAAACATATTGTGCTAGTGGGTTTCACAGAGTTTTGCTGACAGCAGAGGAATATAAAAATCAGGATTCCTCTTCAGTTCTAAGTTCAGGAGAGGAACATGCTCTGGTAATTGTAAACTCTTCCTCTCCTGTGCCTCCAATCTGCTGGTGTTCCGCACTGCTCCTCTCCACTGCCCTTAGTACCTTGGCTCCTGCCCTCCAGCGTTCCTATCCAACCTTTACACTAATTCTTGTGCCCTGGTCCCTGTCCTTTCCCCCTTCTTCCTTTCATGTGAGCCTCACCACCATCTGGCTCCTGCACCATTCCCATTTGTTTCCCTCTGTATTCCAGTCAAGCTATTTTACAGGTGGAATACTGGGAGCTTTTACCTGCCAAGTATGTACCCCTGGAACACACATGAATTGAGACATTTTGGAGGCTTGTAACTTGGCTAGTTTCGAGCGGATTCTCATGATGATAGGAAAAGGTATATCCCTCTGCCAAACTTAAAGTCTCTGCTCTAAGGCATGGAAGTATCTCAATCAAACAGTTTTAATGTATTTTTAAACACAGCAAAGTACTGAACTAGTTCAGCTGAAGCATCTCTTCCCTTTTCTTTGCTCCACTTACTTCACCCTTCTCCCCACCAAAGGGGAAAAAAAAACGAAACAGCCTAGGGCAGAAATTTAGAATGGGAACTTACAGCCCAAACAGTTACCATTTGGCAAAATCATATAAAACTGAAAAAGGATTTTCTATTGGAAATTTTACACTACTTTAAGCATAGGCACTGCTTTCAGCAAAGCTTGCAGTAGAGTGGTCCTCTCTCAGGGGTGCCCCTGACGGAAGGCAGTGGTATCGATACTGCTTGTTCTTTCCATGAATGCTCCCCAGAATAACCTGCACATTTTATATCCAGTTGGGGAAATCAAACCCAGTAACAGAAACCAAATAAACCCGGTCACTTTTCTCGGAGGACCAGGCTTTGTTCTCACCAGGCTCACGGACAGGAGGGTCACAGAGGGAAGTTGCTCCTCCTCCACTGCCCCGGCCCAGTGACTCAAAGGGGCTCAGAGCTCTGTCCACTGTCACTGCTACTCTGGGCCCCTTTGAAAGGCCATGGAGCGCTGTGCCGCCTCTCTGTGCACAGCTCTGATGGAGCAGAGGGGCGGGGGGGGCGGGCCTCAGGGCTGACTCTCCTAAGCCCCACCCCTTCACCCCAGTCCTGCCCCTTCTGGGCACAGAGCCGGGCCCCCCTCCCACTTTGCCCTGGGATCTGTGGCAGCTGTCACTGCTGCTGATTCTCACTCACCAGCTAGAGTAATGTCCACAGTAACTGCGACATTTTGAATTAAGACATAAATCAGCATTGGGCAACCTGTAGCCCATCAGAATTCTGTATGGCCCATGAGACATTTTGTTTATCATTGCCCACACACATGGTTGCCAAATTCTGCTGACTTCCATCCTCAGTGTGTTTTTCCTACTGCTATTACTAAAAAGAGATTTATGAAAAACAAGGGCACGTGAAGGGACATGCATGCTGACTACCCACAACACTGACGGTCAGAGCCATGCGCTCCCTCTGGATCCAATTAAAGCACTGCAATCGGCGAACCCTGCAAATTTTAGGTACACAAGGGCTGTCAGCAAAACTACCCCCACCTGGGAGACCATCTCGGTTATGATAATCTTCAATGATTATCTTATGTATCAAGATCGCCTTTGTTTCATGGTGTAGATTGGGGCTCTTCGGGCTCACGCTGATGGTCCTTACTAAACATGGAGTACCAGGGTCAATGGCCAAGCTCAGAGAGAATGATTTTGCAGCATCTTCACAGACATGGCAAAACTGAACTCTGGAGAATTGACTGTGATGCATTGAAAAATATACTATACTGCAGTAAGTATAGACATACCCTAAGGTGAAGAAGGGCCACTCATGTAGCCCACTTGCTAGCCTAAGATGCCTATAGCAAATATAATTGTAGCTCTACAAAAAATGCCTTCACTACATAGACTATTTTTCTTAACTGTTACCTTTGTAATCTGTTGATAATTCCGGCCCCATGCACATTCATACCAAGATACTAGCATGCATGCAGAAAATACTCCTGATACTTACTCACACCCTATTTTATATTAGATTGGAAAATTGCCAGCCTACGCCCTTCAGCATAAAAAAAGTATGCCTAGCTTTGATCAACAAACATATGACACAATCTAAACTGTTTAATAAAGATTCCTGGAACAGCAAGATCACAGGCACAGAAAGGGAAAAAATAAACACACAGCTGAAGACTGGAGTGGAAATGTTTATGTTAGCTTCCAGTCCTGAACAGCTTTTACCAAAAGCTTTATTTTCAGTGCTAATGTGTCTTGCACAGGTGATACGGGTTAGGCAGTCTCTCTCTAATGTTGGGCAGACCATGTCAAGATGAAACTGCAGTTAAAATGTTCTTGGTTTCAGGGATTAAATATATATTTTATTTTTAAATGTCAAAAGATTTATATATACATTAATGTGTGTGAAAAGTTTTGTAAATGAAACTAAGGTGAATGTCATTAGTACCCAGAATGCACTTCAAGCTTGTAGATGTTTTCTGAGCTGTTGGGATAAATTGAACATTTTGGGTGTGTACATGTGAACACACACAAAATGTTCTATTTATCCCAACATCTCTGAAAACATCTGCAAGCTTGAAGTGCATTCTGGGTACTAATGACATTCACCTCAGTTTCATGTTCAAAACTTTTTGCACATATTAATGGTGTAAGTATCATCATTCGCCACCCGCATTTTACAGATAAAAAAGGAAAATGAGTCAGAGGAGACATGCTCGAAGCTGCTGAGATAGTGTTGGGTGACAGATGACACTTTAGGGGTTACTGGCTACCTGACTTGCGCTCACACAGTAAGACCTCTCTCTAAGGGGTTGCTTAATAGTGTGTACACAAGTTTTGTGTGCTCTGCTTTCGCAGTCACTTTAAAAACAGGGCTTCTCACCTTAAACTGAAGCACAACATACTTGTCTGATAAGAAGGAAGATTTAAAAGGCAACTCGGGAGAAATCCTGTCTCCAATGAAGTCTATGGCAGAATGCACAAACTTCAATGGAGACAGTATTTGGCCCCTGAAATTAATATATAACTTTGCAGTCTTTGGCATAACTTTTTGGGGGGCAAGTTGAGCATCCAGCTAAATAGTATAGGCCACATTTTCCAAATGTGTCTACTGATATTTGGTGCTTAAACATTTGGAAGTTCAAATAAAGGCACCTTAAAGAAATGCCATTTTTAGAAGCTGATGCATGATTTTTGAAAAATCAAATCCCCATAATGCAAGGGTGGGCAAATACTGGCCCATGGGTCAGATCTGGTAACCATGGCAAGGTCCCACCTCCACATTTATGTGCACCTCTGCAGGTATTGGGTGATCATGGCTTTCTTTGGCCATGGATTGCCATTTGCAGCCAACTGGAGCTTCAAGAAGTGGTGTCCTGGTACATACTGCTTCCCATTCCTCCCCTTGGCAGGCCGCAGTGATTCACAACCAATGAGAGCTGTGATGCCCAGTACCTGTGGAGGTGTAGGTAAATATAATGGCAGTGGCCCTCATAGAGTAACCCAGGCAGGCTGCTGCTTTTTATTGCCCACCCTTGTCATAATGTATGCCAAGTTGGGCCACTGAAAGATACAGAGAAAAAGTAATAATGTTTTATTTCATCACCCACTTATTAACCTTTCAACAGTCAGACCTGAGAGGCTTAAATAAGGAAAACAAAGGCAGCTCTAAACACGAAGTTGATCTCCTGGCAAATGCGGATTGGTCACCCTTTCCAAACCAGTGACAACTGGTGCCTGTGCCGATGCTGTTTCAGAGGCTGCGTGTTCAGTGTTTGAGTACATCTGTCTAAACCAGACAACACTAGCCATGGAAATATGACATGAGGATAATATATAAGTACAGTTTATTAATGAAGCAACATTATTTTTCTTTTCTTCAGTATATTTAGGGGATAGTCCTTTAACAAGTAATTTATTATTATATACCAATTTGATTTCCAGTAAAGTCTCAGAGTACACCAGGGTTCCGTTCCACGCACGCTCACATAACCCGGATTTCATGGAAGTGGAGGTCTGGCTTTTTCCCTGGCGGCACGCACGTTCCTGCAGCCGGGGAAGGAGCAGAAAGTTAAGTCCTGAGGTGTGGGGGCAGTTGGGGAGGATTAAGCCTAGCGGTGGGTTGGGGCCGTGGGAGGTGGGTAGTGGGGGCTAAGCCTGGGGTGGTTTAGGGCTGCAGGGGGGTGAGGGGTGGAATTCCACTGGAACTGTGAACAGGGGCGGTAAGCCGGAGCCCTGATCAGGTGGTGAGCTGGGCCGCAGGGAGGGAGGTGGGGATTGGGTTGACCTGCAGCCAGAACTGGGCATGGGTGGTGAGCCAGCGGGGGAAGGGGGGGGGGTTGAACTGGGGATGGGGTGTTGAACTGGAGCTGCAGGGTGGGGGTGGGGCTTGAACCAGAGCTGCTCATGGATGGGTTAAACTGGGGCGGGAGGATGGAACCATGGCTGTGTGTGGGGGGTTTAAACCAGCGCAGGCAGTTAAACTGGAGCGGAGGGTGAGCTGGAGCTATGTGTGCATGGTGAGCAGAGCTGAGCGGGGTGGGGAGCTGAGCCATGGGGAGCTGAAGGAGGGCTGAGCCAGGACGGGGGAGCAAGTTAAGCGTAACTGGAAATCACATGACAGGGTTTACTATAGGAATCGGGCTCAGCCACGTACGAGTGGGGTTGCGTACTCTGAGACCTTACTGCCAAAATGTCTCAAGAGAAACAAACAAGATATGGTCTAAATATCTAGATTTTTTAGCATCATGATCCACACAAGGCCATGGATGCCTTGGTTTAGAAAAAAATAAAGTCACAATGTCACAGAAGTTTCCTTGAACCAGAGTGTTACTGCTCACATGCACTTTCCATTTCAAACAAATCACTTCACAATGACCATGGTACCCACGCTGAGATTTAAAACTTAGCACTGCATAGTAAATGCAACAATACCAAGTCTCAGGTAAAGTCCTCAGATGTGCCTTTTCATAATTAAAAGCTTTGGAAATCATTTAATGCCATGATGTGATGAACATTCGGGATGAGGACTTCTCATTTCAGCCAAACTACTCCTGCCAAAGGATTGAGTTGGAGGTGCAAAGGTGGCTCAACATCACCTTTATGCTCCTCTGGTTCTGCAAGAAGCAAAGGACCACCCAGTCCCCAGGACAAATAGGAACACCCTCGTGGGTGCTCTAAATTACACCCGACAGCCCACATCCTAAAGGAGCTATTCTGGCAATAGGTGAAGAGATACCTGCACTAGGAGTTGGTGGCAGGAGCAGCACAGGAGCTGCTAAGGAGTCCCTCTAGTACCTGGGAAGTCTCTGCACCAAGCTAATGCTCACAGAACTGAACTGACTGATTTTTCTGACTGCTTTATACAGCTAAAGTAGTCAGGGGGCATCTCATTTACCTGATCCAAGTAGGCCTAACTCTGCTCAAGCCCTACACAATGTAAAACAAACACAATAACACATGCTGAAGTTGTCAAGTGTTTGAGGCAGCTGAAGTGAGTTAGGCACCACACTGCAGTTGACGTTCAGTGGGGTTCAGGCATCCATCTCCCTTCAGCTCCTTTGAAAATCCCAGCCACTGTCTTTTTGAAAACAACTTAATGGGCTGCAGATAGACTCTTATTAATCCAGGCTGGACAAGTAATATGCTAAATTATAGACTGAGCTCAAGTTCTTAGAAGTAAAAGTCAATCTATGAAAACATTGTAAAATGGCTAAATTTTATGCATCATTGTTAAAAGGTTCTTCAAACTGTGCTCATTAAACACATATGGAAGTTTACATCTGGATAATTAGGTGGTTTCCATGGGTACGTTAGAGACTTGTGGATTTTAATTTTGAGTTTGTCTGGTCACATTTATCAAGGAAGAGTCTGTTCTAAAGCAGGTTCTAAATAAATGGGATGAGACTCTGATCCTATTAAAATCAATCAATCCCATTAACTTCAGTACAGCCAAGATGTCCCCCTAAATCACCTAGGCTTGCTTATGAAAAAGTAGTGGATTTTTGACACAAATAATAGTGTGTTATACAATGAGGTGATACTTGTAAAATATTGTGGCAGATCAGACTGCAGTTGATGAGTGCCTGATGGAGGGGGAACATTTTGGGTGCTGGATGAACTCCTTTTTGTTCCCCTCCTTAGTTCACAGAAGGTGCAGTCCTGTAAGCTGGACAGGCAGCTGGGGCTCATCAGGAGTCAGCCAGCGACAGGCCATAATCAAAGCACCTGCAACCAGTTAAGGCCTCCAGGCTCCCTGTAAAAGGCTTTCCCTAGGCAGCAAGAAGAGGAGGGGAATGATGCTCAGTGAGAAGGATGCTGGAGGTATGGAGACCAGACCAGACCAGACCAGACCAGACCAGACCAGACCAGACCAGACCAGACCAGACCAGACCAGAGCACAGCACAGCACAGCACAGCACCCCAGCAACAAGGTACGGGGGGAAAGATACCAGAGGGAAGTGAAAACACAAAAGCAGACATGTAGCACTTTAACAAAATAATTTATTAGGTGACAAGCTTTCATGGAACAGACCCACTTCTTGAGATCTATAGCTGTCCCATGAAAGCATATCACCTAATAAATTATTTTGTTAGTCTTTAAAATGCTGAATGACTGTTTGTTTTTTTGATAGACCACAGACTAACATGGCTACCTGTCTGTTACAGAGGGAAGTGGTGGGTGCAGAGGCCCAGGAAAAGGTTGCTTATGTGGGGCAGGGGCCAAAATCCCCAACAGCTCCCTCGTTCCCTAGGGTCCCTGGGCTGGAGTCCAGGGCAGAAAGTGGGACTAGACTTCCCCCTCACCATTTCCCTTGCAGGGCTGCCCAACCAGTGCAAAGCCAGAGCAGCTCAAAACCAGTGGAGAGGGAGCAAGGGCCTGTGATGAGAATGGCTCAGTAAAGGGAGACCCTTGCCTTCGGGAAGTCCCAGGGCAACAAAATGGGCCTCTGTGAGTCTCTGAGGCACACAAGGAGCTGCCCAGAAGTGCAGAACCCTTAAGAAATGGATGAGGTATTTGGCACAATATGAAGAAGTTAGGTAATTACTGCAGCAGTCATCATCAAATCAAATCATCATCAAATTATACTTTTCTTTCTAAATGCCATCTATGTAAAGATATATGGCTAATTTCAGTTAGTATATAGTATCTAATCTAGGTACTGAAGCTGTGTAGTTACTTTTAAGAACCAATTAGCAGAATGAAGACAAAAATCAGGGAAAGAATAAAAAATAATTAAAGAAAAACAAGAGCTTTTTATTTAAATTTCTTTGGACTTCAAACAATTGAAAGAGTTTGTTGGCTGAAGCTCTAAAACAGAGTAATTTCGCATGCAAACATTCTTGCTGATAGTGTGAAAAGGCTACTCTTCCTGACTTGCTGGTTCTTTTAAACTTTGTCTCCTCAGGGCTGAAGCATTTTCAGGACTTGAGAAATGATCTGCATTTTAATATTCAGTTCCTGCCCGTAGCTTTATAGGTTCTTTTTTTGTTTTGTTTTTAAACACCCACGTTATTTTCAGTATTCGTAGGGTACAGTGTAGACCGAAACTAACAGCACATTCCAACAGAAGAAGCACCAATTTGCTCCTGTGCAAACAGTCTGGATTTACATGTGAAAGATGAGAGCAGATAGTTTGAACCTTAGTGCCTCTTAACAAAAGAGCTGCATCTGGCTTTCCCAGATGGTGAACAGGAAATGACAGATACACACCGAACTATATGTAAAACAACAGAACAGAGCTTTCCTATTGGCTTCTCCAGCCTCACGCTGTTGCTGAGCAAACATTAATATAAATGGTTGATGCTACCATTGGCTCAAACTATAGCTTCTTTCTTGTGGGAGGAACAGGGAACTAATGTGGTTTACTTTTCAAGTTCAGCACACCACACATCAACACATGCAGCACAGTATCAGTTCGTTTCTGCCCTCTGCAGTAGAAAGAAAGCATTGAGGAAAGTGTAAGTGACATGAAAAAGTGACATTCACAAGTATTTTACAGTCAAAAAATGACCAAGTGCAATCTGTTAGAACCTGGATGTTACTAATTTACACTATACTGATGTGCCAGTAGCATCAGAGGAGTAGCCATGTTAGTCTGAAGCTTCACAAATAACAAAGCAGTCCTTTAGTGCCTTAAAGACTAATAAAATTATCAGGCCATGAACTTTTGTGGGTAAGACCCACTTCCTCAGGCAACATCTGTCATCTGTGGAAGTGGGTCTTCCCCATGAAAGTTCATGACCTAATAAACGTGTTAGTCTTTAAGGTGATACAAGATTGTTTGTTTGTTGTTAATGTATCAGCAGTTTATGATGATATTTTTTACAAAACTGTGCCTCTTTATGGAGCATTGGTTTTCTGCAGAAATAATCATTACATTTTGCTGGTTATTCACACTGATTCTCCCAAAACATATTGGGCCAGAAAATCAATTTTTGAAGAGGAGAAGTGGCACCTGGCACATACATGAGCATGACGGGAAGCCCTGAATGAGCATTATCACAAAGGAGTAGAAGTAGAGCTACAGAATCTCCACTGTGACAGCACCTCCATTAATGCTCTAAGATCCATCCTCTTACTACTTATGGCATCACAGGCAGGGAGAACTATTCTCTTTTATGGTAAACCTCATTTACCACATGATCTATAATGGATTTTCCACAAAATGTTAGCTGTCACACAGCTATTTAAGGGGAGGGCATGATCCCTACACACAAAGGAATACCAACAAGGACATGAACTGAGGTGAGCATCTTGGTGTGTAGGTTAACAAGTCACAACACTCAATTCATCCTAGTTACTAAAAGGAAAAAACAAACAAACAAAAAACCTCCACACACTATCTATTTAAATCTCCGAGACAGTTATTCTGTTCAGAAAAAGGGCTTCCCATAAAAATGTCACACAAATTTTGTAAAAAGCTGGGATTTTCCCTATTTCCAAATTTTGCTTAGTACTTATTTGTTTCCTTGGTTTTCACTTGACTGCTTGTCCTCAACAGCAAGTTCAATCTTAACTGTACAGTATGGAGAGGGGATTTCCTCTGGAACACATACTGTTTGGAAATGCCAACACGTCATGGGTCAAAGTAAACAGATTTCAGATGATTCAGTAAAATCTGCCCACAACTCTCCAGTCTAAAACAGCTGTGGAATACAATCCTCCTTACTCAACTACAATTCAAGACTTCTGTAATCTAATTCTACTCCCCAGAGTGAGGCTCATTTGCAGTTATCTCATTTGGTTCAGAACAGTAAGAGTAATCTGGTTCAAGTAACTTTCTTCTAATCACCATGATAAAAAATATTTGTTCATATAAAGAGCCTGCTTCTGTTCTCATTTATGTTTTACAAATTGCTATTAACTAAATATTATTTAATTAAATTGGAAGTTATCCTGGCATTTGGTGGAGTTAGATCAGTTTAAAATGAACATAAATGAGATCATAGTCAGGCCCTTTAACTCTTTTTCAATATAATTTGCCCAGGAGCAGGACAATTAACTCCTGAAGTATAATAAGAGCAGACAACCCCTAGATCTGAGAGTAAAGTTTTACTCTAATTGTAAAGAATTTTACAGTGGCATATTTCCCGACTGCATGGACTGATAATAACCCCCTTATCCATTCAGTTTCATTTTATTTTGGTTACTTTTTACACACACAAAAGAGTTAAGGGGAAAAAAGCCAAACACTTGAGTCAGACAGAAAGGCTGTGTCTACACTTACATTCCCCTTTTGAAAGAGGAATGAGGGGGGTAGGGTTAGAAGTTGAAATAAAAAAGAACAAGTTAAAAATCACGTAGGAAAATTAGACGCCTGCAAGTCACCAGGGCCTGAGGAAATGCACCCTAGAATACTCAAGGAGTTGATAGAGGAGGTATCTGAGCCATTAGCTATCATCTTTGGAAAATCATGGGAGACAGGAGAGATTCCAGAAGACTGGAAAAGGGCAAATATAATGCCCATCTATAAAAAGGGAAATAAGAATAACCCAGGAAACTACAGGCCAGTCAGTTTAACTTCAGTGCCAGGAAAGATAATGGAGCAGGTAATTAAAGAAATCTTGGAGCACTTGGAAGGTGGTAAGGTAATAGGAAACAGCCAGCATGGGTTTGTAAAGAATAAATCTTGTCAAACTAATCTGACAGCTTTCTTTGATAGGATAACAAGCCTTGTGGATAGAGGAGAAGTGGTAGATGTGGTCTACCTAGACTTTAGTAAAGCATTTGATACTGTCTGTCATGATATTTTTATCAAAAAACTGGGCAAATACAATTTAGATGAGGCTACTGTAAGGTGGGTGCCTAACTGGCTGGATAACCGTACCCAGAGAGTAGCTCTTAATGGTTCTCAATCCTGCTGGAAAAGTATAAAAAGTGGGGTTCCGCAGGGGTCTGTGTTAGGACCGGTTCTGTTCAATGTCTTCATCAATGATTTAGATGTTGGCATAGAAAGTACGCTTATTAAGTTTGCAGATGATACCAAGTTGGGAGGGGTTGCGACGACTGTGGAGGATAGGGTCATAATTCAAAATGAGCTGGATAAATTGGAGAAATGGTCTGAGGTAAACAGGATGAAGTTTAATAAGGACAAATGCAAAGTGCTCCACTTAGGAAGGAACAATCAGTTTCACACATACAGAATGGGGAGAGACTGTCTAGAAATGACTACAGCAGAAAGGGATCTAGGGGTTATAGTGGACCACAAGCTAAATATGAGTCAACAGTGTGATGCTGTTGCAAAAAAAGCAAACATGATTCTGGGATGCATTAACAGGTGTGTTGTGAACAAGACATGAGAAGTCATTTTTCCGCTCTACTCTGCGCTGGTTAGGCCTCAGCTGGAGTATTGTGTGCAGTTCTGGGCACCGCACTTCAAAAAAGGTGTGGAGAAACTAGAGAGGGTCCAGAAAAGAGCAACAAGAATGATTAAAGGTCTAGAGAATATGACCTATGAAAAAAGGCTGAAAAAATTGGGCTTGTTTAGTTTGGAAAAGAGAAGATTGAGGGGAGACATGATAGCGGTTTTCAGGTATCTAAAAGGGAGTCATAAGGAGGAAGGAGAAAACTTGTTCTTTTTGGCCTCTGAGGATTGAACAAGAGGCAACGGGCTTAAACTGCAGCAAGGGAGGCTTAGGTTGGACATTAGGAAAAAGGTCCTAACTGTCAGGGTGGTCAAACAGTGGAATAAATTGCCAAGGGAGGTTGTGGAATCTCCATCTCTGGAGATATTTAAGAACAGGTTACATAGACATCTATCAGGGATGGTTTAGATAGTACTTGGTCCTGCCATTGGGGCAGGGGGCTGGACTCAATGGCCTCTCGAGGTCCCTTCCAGTCCTAGTGTTCTATGATTCTATGAGGGAAATCGAAAATGCAAATGAGGTGCAGATTTGCATATATGCTTATTTTGAAATAGCTTCTTTCGAAAGAAGAAAACCAGTGTAGACACTGCTCTTTCGAAAGTAAACCCCATATTCTAAAGAATCCTTCTTCCCATAAAAAAGTTATTTCAAAATAAGTATATGCAAATGAGGTGCCAGATATGCAAATCTGCACCTCATTTGCATTTTGTTTCCCTCATTTGCATACCTCTTTCGAAAGAGGAATGCAAGGGTAGGCACAGCCAAAAGGTAAGAACTAGAAAGGGATATTGTATCCCTTATCCACAGGTGGATCAAACCAGTCTTCAGTTTAATAATCGTAATTTTTCATCAGTTTTAAGCAAAAATCCCTATGTATGTCAAAGGAGATTTCTAAATATCGGATAGTGTGATTTGGCCTATATCATGGGCAATACATCGCCACCCTGACATTAAGGAGTGCCTTACCCCACAAGTAGTCCCATGCTAATCAAGGGTTAGAATAAATTACTATTCAATATTACTACCTGAAGGAGAGCTCTGTATAGCTTGAAAGTTTGTCTTGCTCATCAGCAGAAGTTGGTTCAGTAAAAAATAATACCTCACCTACCTCATACTCTCAATATTAAAAAAAAAAGAGAGAATGTGAAGCAGCAAAAACAAACATAAGAAGTAAAAGGGTGTGGCTTTGAAGTGTTAAAGAACAGGCTCCTTCGAAGGTTCATTTTGAGTAAGTATTCACACCAACATCCTTATCAATAAATTAGACCTCCTATTGCCTTCTATTGTGCAACAAGGGAAAAAGCAAACGTCTCTGTTTATTTCTACCATGGCTGCTGTTTATGTACAAATCAACTGCAAGGTCAAAAATGGAGGTGGGGAGGCAAGGAAATCCAACAACTTAACTTTGCTCTGCTTTTCCCTAATGAGTTCAATTCCACATCAGCAGCTATCATATTACAAATCAGCCTTCTGTATTTCATTCTTCTCGTATCTCCTACAAGAACTCATACTAACGAATTTTACACAGAGGACAAGCAGTCCAGTAGCACCTTAAAGACTAATACATTTATTAAGTTATGAACTTTCGTGAGTAAGACTCACTTCTTCAGATTTGAGTAGAAAATAAGAATCCAGAGTTTATGTAGTGGGGAGGTGGCGAACAGAGGTGATGGGGAAGAAAAAAGAATGGGGGGAGGGTAGGATTTCAACAATTTGCACCCCACCCTCAATCTCAGCCTTCAGCATTCCACACAAGAGGTCCATTTCCTCGATGCTACAGTACAACCCAACGATGGTCAAATATCACATCACTCCGTATTGGAAACTCACTGACCACTATTCTTACCTACATGCCTCCAGCTTCCATCCAAGACACTCCTCAGGTCTATTGTTTACAACCGAGTACGAAAACACAGCCGTACCTGCTCCAGTCCCACCAACATAAAAAAAACTACAAGATCTTTACCAAGTATTCGTAAAACTTAATTCCATACCGAGGAAGCAAAGAAACAGATTGATAGAGCCAGATGAGTACCCAGAAGCCAGCTCCTTTATGATAAGCTCAAGAAGGAAAATAACAGAACGCCACTTGTCAATACCTATAGCCCTAAGCTTAAACCCTCCAGCACATTGACAATCTACAATTTAAACTGGAACATGATCCCTCACTCTGACAGACTTTGGGTCACAGGCCTGTTCTTTCCTACAGACAGCCAACCAGCTCAAGAAAATACTAACTAGCAGCACACACCATACCCAAGAAACACCAACTCAGGAACCTATCGCTGCAACAAATCCTTTTGCCAGCTCTGTCCACATACCTATACTAGGCCACGTATATACAAGGGGCTTTTGCTGGGGAAAAAAACATGGCAAATGTGCTTTGTCGACAATTTGTTGACAAAAACGCAGCACATCTGCCCGCAGCATTATACCTCTCCTCATTCAGGTATAACATCTTCCTCGACAGCGTTCGGTTGACAAAACAGCTGTGTAGACGCTCTAGGACCCTTTGGTTGACCGACAGGAATTCTGGTTCACCAGGCAGCCCTGTTTTCAGAGTCTCTGGTCAGCCATTCTGTCAAGAGAGGACCAGGCGGTCCGGCTGCTCTTCGTCAACAGAGTGGATTTCAATCTTCCTTTATGTGTAGATATGATCTGTCAACAGAAGTTTTGCTGGGAAATCCCTTCTGAAAGTAACTTCTGCTGACGGAGGCTTCTCATGTAGATGCGGCCCTAGAGACACCATCACTGGACCTAACTTCATCAACCACAACATCAGGAGCTCATACACCTGCACATCCAGTAATATGGTATATGTCAGCCATGTATGTGGATAAACTGGATAATCTCTGTGCCAAAATATCAAATCCAACATCAGGAATTGGAATACATAGAAACCTATAGGGGAACACTAACTCCCCAGGACATTCAATTAAGGATTTGAAAGTAACCATTAGTCTACAAAAGAATTTTACCACAAAATCACAGAGGGGGACTTCGGAATGGAACTTCATTTGAAAGTTTGACATATTTAACCTTGGGCTTAACAGCGATCTCAATTATTTTACGCATTACAAGGGCAATTTCCCCACCTTTGATATTCTCAGGAATGGCACCCAGCCCACTTAATTTAATTTAATGTCTTCCACTGGTACGATTAATGACAGGTGATTCCCACCCACTACCCCTTTTTTTTTCTTCTCCTCCTCCTTTCTCACCCCCCACACTCCACTATAAGAACTATGGATTCTTATTTTCCACTCTAATCTGAAGATGGTCTTACCCACCTAGTAAATAAATTTGTAAATCTTTATGGTGCCATAGGACTGCTTGTTTTTGCGAAGCTACAAACTAACATGGCTACCCCCTGGGACCTTTTACACAGAGGGCTTTTTCCTTTGAAACTAAAAACCAAGAGAGCATCAACACCATATGGACGTTACAGACCTGCTACATAAAGAAAGTAAACACACACACTCATGCACTTTAGCCCTGTACTGGGCAAATTTCCAGTGAGCAGCAATTAAGGGAGAATATTACTTAAGGAAAAACACACATGGAGAACAGGTTTTTTGAAAGACTGCTGTTGGCACTTTCATTAATCTCTTTTGCACTGCCTTGATCTCATTTTCAGAGAAACTAATGTATCTATCCACCTACCTTAGGGTTTTGTAGTTCTGCTGATCAGTGCAGAGTCCAAATGCCTTTCACATAAAATAGATTAACAATAGTAATGTCCTTAGTGGACTTTGGTTTACAATTTTAGGATGGGGAAAGCAGAGGAATGCACTTAATGCTCTAAATACCATTTTGGTTATAGTGAAAAAGTAATGGAACAGGAAGATTTTACACTGTTTCCTACAAGCGGGTCATACCATAAACTTATTGCAATAGTTTGCCAGCCAATTCCGAGTATAACTCATGTACTGACTACCTATAAAGCCTTGAGTCACTACAGTATTATTCCACAGTTGTAGCACTGGCCCATCTCTTTTCTTAAGATGTGCTTGGCTTTTTGCTTCTTTTTAGATAAGAAGCAAACTTGTGTACACATTTTCCAATTGCATCCTGAAGCATGTTAGAAAGGGAACATGCTACAATTCCTTAACTATGAATGTTAATGAAAGATATTATTGCTGTTGGCAGCTAGTATTCTTTCCCCACCCATGTCATTAACTCGGAGTACATATGAAATGAAGAGCTGTTATTTCAGGTTATATTTGTAATATTTCTTAATTTGGTATTCCTGAAATTGTTCCATATTTAAAAGTATTGTTCCCAGTGGCTGATTTTCATGACAGACACATTTGTCTCTTGATTATACTATTGCAGTCTATGTGCTCCTCACAGGAAGCATTTCAGTCTAAGCATAGGCTGGAGAAGGACACATTTCCCTACGCAGACAGTTAAACATTAAACCAAGCTCACCTTCACTGTCTGCAACCAGAAAGGAATTTAAATTAAAAAAGGGAGGGGAAGGGGATTATCAGGCCACAAGGCTCTCCTTGCTTTTTTTTCTCCGACACTGAACTTCGTACCATTGCTTTTGTTATTTGTATGCTTTGTCTCACTTGTTAAGCTCTCTGTTGGCAGTAGTATCGCAACCCTTATGTTGAACATGGTGACCTTGTCTACACTCACCTAACTCTTACAACGGCTTGTGAAAGCCAATTTGATAATGCTGGGTTTTCTTTTTTCAGAAGTGCTATGACTGCACTGAGTGAACTAGGGCTTTAAATGTCTGGTTTTATTGCACAGACAGGATATACAGGGGACTGTGTACAGCCTTTTGAATCAGGTTCCCAACAGTGCAGCTGGCTGTGGTGACAAACATAGCTTGTGCCCATATGCTCCCCACAATTGCAGGGTGAGGGGGAAATAAACTTGCTATAGGATATAGTGATTGGCTGTGGTACAGCTCAAACACAAGCAGTTTCTATGAGCCCTTTCAAGGAGATAAGTACAGGAAAGTAGTATACAAACAACAGTACATAATCGGAAAGATTTTGCTCTTGCTTTAATGGGTAGGGTAGACTTTAACCCAGGAATATATTAGACATTTACTGTAATGTGTCAAACACACTATTACCATTCAATATATATTTGAAACTATATAATTTATAGATGTGATGTACCTGTGAATTACAAGAAATTAAATAATATAGATTTCCCTTCAACATCAGCGACTCAACTGGCATTTGGCTTCAGACCCAGAAACTTGAGTGTTGTTCAGTTGTGTGAGTACTAGTTGACTGAGCAGCACTTCAGCTACTCCAATGACAATTTGAAGACACGGGAGAACAGCAAGTAGATGTAGGTGGGACAGAGGAGCAAAAGGAAGAGAGAACCAGGAGGATCTATATTGTTGTGAACTGTGCACATGCATGCGCCACGTAAAATAAAAGACCAATATTCTGAGTATGGGAATTGTAAGTCCATTGGTGGGCTTAGTGACTATATAAACCACACAAGTTTTCCTTTTGATATGCCTATCACCACAACACAGATGGGAATAGAGACCTTGATTTACTTCCTACTATGCTTTCAATTGAATTCTATAGGGCGTTCTGATGATACCACAAAAATGGGATGGATTCACAAGTTCAGTGCACTGACATTCTGGAGCTATGCAGAGTAATATGCAAACAAAAGTACGTTCTTCCTTCTGTATTCTCATCAACAGCCTGCTTGCTATGCCAAGAATATCTTCCTTTCACCTTTGTTTAGCCTTCTCCGACAATTCAAAATACTTGTAGTCTTGTTGCTTCTTTCTTTCTAGAATTATTTACATTTGAAACTATCAACAGTATCATAGTGCCATTTTCTCATGATCAGTGCTGGGTAGAAAAAAACCAAAAGGTTTGTAAACGGTGGGTTGTCTCTGCCTTCATGTTCATCTGCACTGATTGTGCTCTCCCTTCCTGTGAGGGGAGAACAGCCGTTGAATCTCCAGTCATAGATCGAAAAAGCCTGCACCCAAAAATTTCTGCAGCTGATTGCACCCTTACTGACTGTGGGTGAGAGAGCAGTATTCTCCCTTAAAAGAGGAATTTTAGCTGACAATTCTGTAGAGAGCTCACTTTTATCATTATTTATTACAGGTTGAAACTCCCAAATCTGGCACACTCTCATCTTGCAAGATCTATCACCCAGAAGGACCAAGGATCTTGCAGGACTAGAGTCCTGGGGATGGGGGGAGGAGGTGAGACAGACAGACCAGGGCAGAGTAGCCACAGCTGGTCTGGCAGCAAGAGGGGAAACAGCAGGTAGGGAGCCTGGGCCAGGAGCAGCAGCAGGAAGAAGTGGCCTGGGCTGGTACTCTGGCAGCCCAGGCAGGGGATCAGCATTGCACAGAGGCTCATCACAGGGACTGGGCGGGAAGGTGTAGCCTGCAGAAGCCCCAGCTGGGGCTGTGCGCAAAGCCCCTGGCCAGTGAGCAGCAGCTCATGAAGGCTCATTCCCCGAGCCCTGTGGGAATCCACAGCCCTGGGCAGCTGTGGACTGGGCTGTGCACAGAGTCATGACCCTGGGAAGCCACAGCCACAGCAAGGGCTGGGCAGGAAGCTGTGCACAGGGAGGCTGGGGAAGGGTGAATAAGAAGCCTGTGGGGTAGGAGAATGTGGGAGGCGGGGTCAGAAAGCCACTGCAATGGTGGGGAGGGGAGCACAGGAGCAGGGTCTGATGCTGAGGCAGGGGCAGAATTGACCACCCCTAGTCTGGTAAAATCCCTGGTCTGGGACCACTGAGGTCCCAAGGGCCAGATTGAAGAGACTGAACCTGAATTTGTATTGTGGTAGCACCTAAGAGCCCTATTTGTATACCACTGTACATAGAACAGAAATATGATCTTTATTCTTGTAGAATTTACAGCCTAAGTAAAATAAAAAACACATTTTTACTTGGTGTCTTGAATTATTCACCACCTCATATGGTCAAAAATAAATAAAGTAAACTTTTCATTCTGCACTCCACATGTCAATTTTTACATGCTTGGCTAAATCTTAAATGCATAGAGAGACTCAATAGCTTGAAGTCAAGGTAGACTGTAGAAAACCCCATGATAGAGTGCAAACCCAGCAGCAGAAATAAGGGGCAGCAGTGAGAATGTCATCTACATTGTGGAAGAAACATATTGTAATAACCAGGGAAGGGACAGATAACTTCCCAGAGCAGGAGTGAACAGGTGAAAAGTGAAGGAGTGCTGCATGTGCAATTTGCTGTGCGTTAGCAGAAAAGGCAGTTTTGATGGAAGGTGAACAAATGCAAAACTATTTAAATAGACTTTTCTTATTCCCCTCTCTGCTAGAATAATGGAGTATAATAAATAAGTGTAAATGAGTGCAATGCTAATTTGCATTTATATAGCAACTCTCCTCTGCAGATCTCAAAGCAATTTACAATTAAATACAAATATCTATTTCTTAAACTTCAACCATGCTTGCCTCATTCAACAAAAGGAAATGTATGCTACAGCTATTGTTCATGGCTCACACCCAGAAAGATTACAGAACTGTCAGGGTTATATCTGAACCAGACTGGTGTGGTAGATGCCTCACCTGGCACGTTAAATTTTCACTGATTTCAAAATAGGTGGAAATTGCTGGGAATCAATAAAGTTGCTGGTTCTAGCTCCAATTCTTCATGATTTGAGACCTGTGACTCTGAGGCACCAACACTCTCTTACTATGATGCTGTGGCCCCAATATCAGCTGAACCACCCAGGCTGAAATTGAAGTCAAAGAGATTTCTATCATGAGTGTCTACCAATGTAAGAGTGATAGAGCTGGGCATATACTTTCTCTTCTAAAAGCAACAAGCTAAGTGGAGTCACAACTCTTACTGAAGAAATGAGGTACTGCATATTGTTGCAAGTTACTTTTATGTCTCTTCATTCCTTCAGGTATTCCATGCAAATATTTGCCCTCCCTGATGCCATGGATGTGTCAAATAAGACTTTTAATGTGAGATACTTGAGAAAAAAAGGACAGCTGAAGAAATGAATGGGCTCAAACCCAAGTTTTAAAAAAAGATACAGGCTGAACTTTTCTAGCACAGTATCCTCGTGACCAGACCAGTGCCAGGCAAGAGAATTTGCCAGACTACAGGAGGTCAATATTGTCTAGTTGCATTATCATAATTTCCACTGTTTACTGGGCTCTCTAAAGACATTTAGTGATAAGTTACAGCTAAATAACAACACAGAACACTGACAGCTAGGACTCATGGGTGCAAACACACTTTACGGAACTACGAGAAACAGCCACAACAATGATAAATGGTCATCCAGGTGGCTAAAGTCATGCCAGATTAAGGATGTTGCCAGACCAGAGAGTTCCAGATTAAAGAGGATCAACATGTAATTCACTTGATTTTTTATCCTAACAATTTCAGAATATGGTGTGTGTAGGCAAGAGTAATGCTACTGGGTACCTTTGCCACATTTTAGCATGTGAACTAGAACCAATCCAAAAGCCATGATGGTAACATTAGTGACAATAGTTCCTGATGGAAAGGTACAACTCGTAGCAGAGGCTTGGACCTTTTTACCTTAAAATCGTTATCATGAGTCTCTCTTCCATTTCCTAGTGGCTTGGAAGCCTGTATTAATTTTCATTTTCTGCTGACCTCCTGACAAGCTGTTCAAGCATGTGTAATTATTGAGGGGACTCTGTTTTATTGGCGTGGCAGGAAAACTTGAAAACAGCCTAGATGAAGAGGTTTAAACAGTTGCACTTCAAGCAACAGTAATGGTTTCTGGGTCCCTTGCAGCCAACAGAGAGGCAGCAATTTTCTGGCCTAGTGCCTGGACTGCCTCTCCAATCCAGTTTCCACTCAAGCAAATACGCATTTGTGGGGTTTCCAAGTCAGGGTTCAGTCAGTGTCTCCAATGTTACGATTTTGCTACTGCCGAAACTACCTTAAATGGTGCTTGGGCTCCCACCTCATCTGGAAGTCATGTAAAATCTCATCTATTGTTTACAACCCTAGCAGCAAGTGTCTCTCTCTCTCTCTCTCTCTCTCTAGCACTCGTACCCACTGGTCTAAAAGGTTGGCTCATTTTAGAAAAAAACCTAGAAAGAAAAAAACACACTTATGCTCGTAGTAACAGAGAGGAAGCCGTGCTAGTCTATACACTATCAAAACAAAAAGTAGTCAAGTAGCACTTTAAAGACTAGCAAAATAGTTCATTAGGTAAGCTTTTGTGGGACAGACCCACTTCTTCAGACGTGGGTCTGTCCCACGAAAGCTCACCTAATAAACTATTTTGCTAGTCTTTAAAGTGCTACTTGACTACTTTTTGTTTTGACTTATGCTCGTATTTATCAAAACTAATTCACAAATGCATTACTTTGGACAATGATCCTGTGAGCAGGTGCGTAAGTGCCAACTCTGGTACCTGCATGGAGTTTCCCTGACTTCACTAGGACCCCAAGCAGGAGAAGGGACCACATATATGCAACTGTTTGCAGGAGTGGGGCCTTGTCTTTTATGTTTTGCTATATGAAATTACTAGAAAAGTTTCTTGTCAGGGAGCAGCATTACAAATAGGTTGTATTTACGTGCTTTATTCTCAGTTGCCTTGTCTGAGATGTTGAGTGAACTCTTTTTGATTAACTGGTTAGGTTTTTGGTTATTTCCTTTTTCAGTCAGAATGTCCAAACAGAACTTCCTATATAAAGTACATAATGACTGATTGATTAGTTTCCAGACCCAAGTCATTTGGCAGTTTGTGGTTTTATAACTGTACCTGTTGCAGTTTCCAAACTGTGAGCTGCTGGCAGCTAATAAAATCCTGTGCTGTAAACTCTCTAAATATAAATGTTGAGTGAGCACATCTGACTTCATCTCTTGGAAAAAGCTCTGTATATATTGGATGAAATTGGTGAGGTGCAGATAGTCAGAACAAATTCTCTCTTCAGCCTAGTCTCTCTTCTCGTGCATGGGTTTGCTCCTTTCCTTTCAGTCCCCCTATTAATATTGTATTTTCTGAAGTGTCTTTCTATTAAGTTCCTTGCATCTGATGCTGTACACATTGTCAGCTGGAACGATAGGATTTTGGAGACATTCACCAAAATATATCAAAGGATTCAATTAGAGTCAGATGCGTCTACCGTTTTGAAAATTTCTATAAGTGACTATTTGCATTCTCAGGCTTCTAAATACCTTTGAAAATCTTGCCCTAAAATAGTTGTTGAAGATCCATCTGTAGTAGAGGGGGAACTGAACCCAATTGTCTCATATCACCAGCTTGTGCCCTGATTACTGGACCACCTTTCCTCTCTAGGATGCAATTGTTCTGTGAATAAGGACAGAAATTTAATTTTCTAGTGAAGTACCACAGGGTCACCCCCAGGCCAGATACTATTTTATATTTTTAGCAATGATAATCTTAGATAATGGCATGGAGAATATGCCAGTAAAATTTTCAGATGACATCAAGATGGGAGGGGTTGCAAGCACTTTGGAGGACAGGATTAGAATTAAATATCTTGAAAAGTAGGATAATTGTTATGATGTCAACAAATAATACTCAATAAAGATAAGTTCAAAAGTACTATATTTAAGAATTAAAAATTAAATGCACATCTACAGAATGAGCAATAATTTGCTAGGCAGTAATACTGCTAAGAAATATTCAGGGATTAAAATGGTTCACAAACTGAATATGAGTCAAAAGCTGTTTAAAAGGCTAATATCTCTCTGGGATACATTAACAGTAGGGTCATACGTGAGACACAAAAGGTTACTGCCCTAGATTACTTGGCACTGGTGAGGCCACAACTGGACTACAGTGTCCCATTTTGGATGCCACACTTTAGAAAAGATACATACAAAGTGGAGAAGAACAGCAAAAACTAAAAGGCTGAATCTCATCTACTGGGAAAGGTTAAAAAAACTTGCTATGTTTAGCCTTCAGGAAAGCAAACGGGGCTGATAAGAGTCATTCAATATGCTGTAAAGAGGGTGGTAAGCATTTTTTTTTCCTCCATGTCCACTGAACATGGGACAAGTAATAGGATTAATCTGCATTTAGTGAGATTTAGGATAGATATAAGCAAAAGTTTCCTAACCACATGGCAAGTAAAGCACCAAAACAGGCTTTGAAAGAAGGTGATGGAATTTCCATTATTAGAGAACAGGTTAAATGGGATTCAGGGATGGTCTAGAAACACATAGAATCATAGAATACTAGGACTGGAAGGAACCTCAAGGGGTCATTGAGTCAGCCCCCTGCCCTCATGGCAGGACCAAGTATTGTCTAGACCATCCTTGACAGACATTCATCTAACCGGGTCTTAAATATCTCCAGAGATGGAGATTCCACAACCTCCCTAGGCAATTTATTCCAGTGTTTGACCATCCTGACAGTTAGGAACTTTTTCCTAATGTCCAACCCAAACCTCCCTTGCTGCAGTTTAAGCCCATTGCTTCTTGTTCTATCCTCAGAGGCCAAGAAGAACAAGTTTTCTCCCTCCTCCTTACGTCACCTGTTTAGATACTTGAAAGCCTCTATTATGTCCCCTTCTCAATCTTCTCTTTTCCAAACTAAACACGCTCAATTCTTTCAGCCTTCCATGGTCTTGTCTCAGCACAAGGAGAAGGTCTGGTTAACAGCTTGAGGTTCCTTCCAGCCTCCACACTTTTATGATTCTATTTCTATCATACGTGTACACACAGATTTCAGGGTCGCGATCAGGCCTCTGGTTACAACACAAACAAATCATGCACAGATGCAGTTGTGATCATTGGGACCTGGCTTTTCTTTCCAAAAGCAAATGAGAAGCATGAGAAGTCATACTCGTTAGACATTTACTTTTGAGAACAAGAGAAACCCAAACCACTGCACTTGCCAAGGTACCTACTCTGATTTACTGCTAGATGATGGACCCTCCCTCCTCCATTTATGAGTCTTCCAGGTGCTATGCCAAGATGATATGCACTCCCCTTACCTGAAATCCTTTGTGCTAAGCTCCAATAGCACCCCACAGAAGTAAGCTTTCAGTTTGATGCATGCCAGTACACAACCTTCCACTAGCTTTCTAAATGCATTCCCATTTGATCCATCTTCCAGCAAGTTCATCCATGAGACCCGTCACAATGCCCTCACTAGCGGTTAAACCCTCCCTCTGCTTCTTGACAAGAACCAGATCTTCTGCTGTACCACATTTCCCTTGTTTAAAAATGGAGAGGATATCATAGTTACATGTACTGTAACATGCACTGGAACACCACTAAGCATGTAAACATCTGCTTCTTTTCTTGTCCATGAGAAGAATTCATTATTGTACCTCGGATCCATGACACCATATACACAGAAAAGATCCTTTTGCCACCTTCTGCACATAACAGTATATCATAGCAAAGAAAAGTGTTACTATGGCCGTATCTACACTAGCCCCAAACTTCGAAATGGCCATGCAAATGGCCATTCGAAGTTTACTAATGAAGCACTGAAATGCATATTCAGCGCTTCATTAGCATGCGGGCAGCCACGGCGCTTCGAAATTGACGCTGCTTGCCGCTGCACAGCACGGCCAGATGGGGCTCCTTTTCAAAAGGACCCCGGCTACTTCAAAGTCCCCTTATTCCCATGAGCAGATGGGAATAAGGGAACTTCGAAGTAGCCAGGGTCCTTTCGAAAAGGAGGCCCGTCGGGATGAGCCGTGTCAATTTCTAAGCGCCGCGGCCGCCCACATGCTAATGAAGCACTAAATATGCATTTCAGTGCTTCATTAGTAAACTTCAAAACGGCCATTTGCATGGCCATTTCGAAGTTTGGTGCTAGTGTAGACGTAGCCTGTATGTGTTACTTTATATGTGTGTGTGAATGTGTGTGTGTATAGATTGTAATAGAAGGAAGTGACAACTCTACTATTATCTCATATGAATTACCATGTCTGTATATTAACGTTTGGGCATTTAGCCTAGGTTCCCTTCATGTAATCTCTTCACTGCTCGTTAATCAACTTTAATTGGCCAATGGTACTCTTAAGAAAAATGGTGCTCTTTAGTCATTGCTATATTCCAGTCCCTTCAGAGTTGAGGGGCCTGAATGGGTGACCACTTAGAAGAGAGCTGAGATACAGGCTCTGTTACTTTTATTATTTTAACCAGTCCCCCAGCTCTCATGGGAAATTAGCTTATTTTAGCAGAGCACTGGAGCCATATTGTATTTCTGTCACTGTGCTGGAGTTATTATGTAATGACCTCGGGTTTGGAAATGTCATCATGTTCTCTTCTACATTCTGGTTCAGTGTAAACAAATTAAATTACATATATCATCTGAGCCCTCTTCCTTCGTTCTGGCCTTGAGAAGCTTCTGTAC
This sequence comes from Carettochelys insculpta, assembly GCF_033958435.1. Lineage (NCBI taxonomy): Eukaryota > Metazoa > Chordata > Testudines > Carettochelyidae > Carettochelys > Carettochelys insculpta. The sequence continues at coordinate 75,774,100 of NC_134141.1, forward strand.
ATAAAGTAACAACACTAATCTTTAAAATAATTTATGAGTGTAATATTTAACAAGTGCAGTATTTATAATCTTTTCAGCTACACTTCCACAACACTAACCTCAGCTATGCCTGAAGATGCCTCACAGTCACTTTAGGCTTATTATGTTAGCAGATATCAGAGGGGTAGCCGTGTTAGTCTGGATCTGTAGAGCAACGAAGGGTCCTGTGGCACTTTATAGACTAACAGAAAAGTTTAGAGCATGAGCTTTCGTGAGTTAACTCACTTCTTCAGATGCTGGTCCTGGAAATCTGCAAGGCCAGGTATAAATAGGCCAGAGCAAGGCTGGGGATAACGAGGTTAGCTCAGTCAGGCAGGCTGAGTTGTATTGTCATCAGTAGATCTGGAGGTGTGAACTCCAAGAGAGGGGAAGCTGCTTTTGTATTTAGCCAGCCATTCACAGTCTTTGTTTAATCCTGAGCTGAGGGTATTGAATTTGCAGATGAATTGTAGCTCAGCAATTTCTCTTTGGAGTCTGTTCTTGAAATTTCTTTGCTGCAGGATAGCTACTTTTAAATCTGCTACTGTGTGTCCTGGGAGATTGAAGTGCTCTCCTATGGGTTTTTGTATATTGCCATTTCTGATGGCAATACCCTCAGCTCAGGATTAAACAAAGACTGTGAATGGCTGGCTAAATACAAAAGCAGCTTCCCCTCTCTTGGAGTTCACACCTCCAGATCTACTGATGACAATACAACTCAGCCTGCCTGACTGAGCTAACCTCGTTATCCCCAGCTTTGCTCTGGCCTATTTATACCTGGCCTTGCAGATTTCCAGGACCAGCATCTGAAGAAGTGAGTTAACTCACGAAAGCTCATGCTCTAAACTTTTCTGTTAGTCTATAAAGTGCCACAGGACCCTTCGTTGCTCTATGTTAGCAGAGAAATCCTTCAAACCTACCTGGCTGAGTGAGCTTCTAGAGTACTCACAAAACTGCACATATTCTACCACAGAAAAGCAAAAGGGCTTCTTAAGAATTTTCAGGGTAATAATTCTATCTTTATGACCTAAGTAAGATCATAAAGGCTAAAACCCTTACTCTTCTTATGAAGATTTCTGCATGTAATTGCATCTATCCGTGCAGTCTCTATTTCTGAAAGGCAGAACAAGAACCTTGTCTGGCTCATTTAATTACTTCTCTGCTTGTATTCTGGCAGTGGGTTTTGGGAGCTCTGTTAGTTTGCTATACTAAGAGTATCCCATCCCGTTACAATATCCATGAGTTTCAAATTCATTTTCTGGAAGCATCAATGTAAAACTTACTTCCATGACTGTCCACAGGGAAAACAAAATGGATATGTATATGCTCCAAACAAATTAATTTTTAACTGAATAGATGAATACATCTTCCCTGGAATTTGCCCAGCTTTAGTAACTTGCTGGAAAAGGTCTTTAAGTGAAATTTGGAACAAATAAGTAAGTGACTCAGCTTCATCTACTTAGCCTTGGAGGGTTTCTTCTTTTTGAGAAACAACAAGAAGTCCTGTGGCACCTTACAGACTAACAGATAGTTTGGATCATAAGCTTTCATGGGCAAAGACCCACTTCATCAGATGCATGAGTGGGGGTCAGACAAAGCAGATCTTTGCCCACGAAAGCTTATGCTCCAAAATATGTTAGTCTATAAGGTGCCACAGGACTTCTAATTGTTTTTGAAGATACAGACGAACTCAGCTACCCCTCTGGTTCTTTTTGAGGGAATTGTGACTGCTTACCTAATGACAGACACCATGAAACTATTACACAGCATGGTTTCCCACCACTCAGTCTGACTGCAGTAAACAGTAGAATTTCCCAATTCTGGTGCATGTTGAGCCTCCTGTACACCACATAAATGGAGGTGCATGTGGCCATAAAGAAACAATTCTGTGCAATGCAGAACCATATCCACTACATGCTTAAGCCACTTGCTCTCATTTAAGTGGCAACACACAACAAAAGAGTGGAGTCAAATGCTAACATTTCTCGCTATAATTAAATTTAAATTTCTCATTAAATTTTTTCTCTAAATTTAATTTAAATTTCTCGCTATAATCTACTTGTTTTCAAAATAATGTCACTTTGAAAAATGTTCATTTATTAAGACTGGCTGCATTTCCAACAATTCTCTGCACTTTGCTGCGCTTCAGCTGAATGGAACACAGTGTACAGCTAATATCTTTCCTTTGTACAGATGTGCTCCCTTGTGTTTTGTTTTCTCCTTTGATCTAACCTCAGAACTGTACATGAAGAGTCTGCTTTTCAGCAACCCTGCATGGGATGATCACTCATATATAATGGCATGTTGACATCAGACTCTGTACCAAGAGTTGTGGTGGTTTACAGCAGAAGAGAGAAACTAGTACATTCCTGGTATTATTCTAAGAAGAAGCTGCGTATTTATGCTTTCCTGTGCATTAAACATGTAATTATGGCATGTGATGAGCAAGCATGTGGGGCGGGCCTGGTATTTCACAATAAATTCACATCCTGAAACAACTTACTAAAAAACACAGCTTGGCTTTGAAAAAACAATGTTTCACCCTTCTGTCATCACCTTTGGGAGATACGCATTTTGAGTCTGACGAATAGATGTTGTTTTAATTAAGATAATTTTACTGAGGTTAAATACAGTTATCAGACATGCTGTGTTAGTGTAGTGGCAGTACTTAAACTGAAAATAATCTGGAGTTTAGAATACTTATCCGTGTATTACAGACCCAGCAATACAGGCACTCCAGAAAATATATTTGATGTCCTAGCTATGATCATCTTCCCTCTGGGAAGGAATAGCTTTAGTAATTGGAGGGAGAAAAATACTTTAAAAGTGAAAGCAAAGAAATGTGCAGATCCACCTTCCTCCTGCCCAGTAGGCATCTATCACCACCCCACCCTTCATAGTGGAATTGCAGATGCTCTGCTGATGAGGGAATTCCACAGCCATGTAAGTGTAACAGATTTATCCATAAGATCCAGGCTACACCTACACTACGAGATAAATTCAAATTTAAGGCAGTTAGCTCAATTGAACCAAGGGACTGTCTTCACTGTAAATACCATTAGCTTGATTTAGGGAGCGCTAATATCAATATCATAATACCAGCTGAACTGGTTGGGTATAGTGTTAAGATCAAATTTAACAGTTCAGATGAAAGCTAGTGTGGAAGCACCATGTGTTTGAATCAAATTCATTAGCCTCCAGAGGCTGACTGGTGCTGTTGCACCTGGCTCCCAGCTGTCCATCACTTGCAAGAGCCAGAAAACTGACCAGTGCAGCAGCCCTGCAATGGCGTAGAACTGGGAAACTGATCATGCTGCTGCACCTGGCTCCCGGCTCCCTACCACTCGTGGGAGCCTGGAGCTGGGAAACTGACCAGCACAGCATCTGGCTCCCTGCTGCTTCTGGCTCCCAACTCCCCCAAGCTGTGGGGACCTAGGAACCAAGCAGAAGGATGAGCACTGCCAGCAGAGGAGGCGCAGAAGGGCCCAGGGGGATGGTGCAAAATGCGGGCCTGAGGGAACTGTGGGATATATGCCCACAGTGCACTGTTGCAACAGTCAATGTTTGGCCACTCTAGTGTGGCAGTACTAATTCTACTTTGTGTGGATTTTGGCTAGATCTACATTTACTGGGAATGTCAACAGTTGCTAAGCATTTTTAGAGATGCCAATTGCATACCTAAAATTGATTTTGCAGCCGTCGACATTGGTCCCTGTCCTCACTTGAAAATGTCGACAGGAGCATTCCTCCCACTGACATTCTTTAATACTCGTGGCTCACAAGGAGTTAAGGGATCAACATTGACCCCAGAACACGCCGTTTCATGCATACGCAAAACAGCGCACCAGATGATCAAACCTAAGTGTTCCATCTTCCCCAGTAAGTGTAAATGTAGCCCCAGTGAGGACTGAGCATACTCAGAATTGAATTTATAAAACCCAGTGTTCTAAAATTGAATTTAATACAATCAAATTTATCTGGTAGTGCAGAGGTAGCCTAAGAGACTCTGTCTACATTTAAAGAAAATATAGTGAAAATATGCAGTGTCCAAACACCAGCTGATGTTTTCTTGAGGAAAAACTTACAGATCACCGTAGACCAGGCCATATATCTGTCCCATGCTCTGATGATAAACCCCTCTCAGGATAATTAACACCAGAATCACAACAAAAGCTGGAAGTCCCCAACTCAAAAGGAAGAAGAGCAGATAGCGCCGCTGTGTGTGTTCATCATTCATCACCAGGACATACCAGAAATTAACAGCCTAAGGAATAACACAGATCATTAAATCGACAGGATTTAGGAAATGATTAACCATTCAATCAAATAAAACAAACATTTAGAAAGGCATAGTTATGTTTCACCCAACAGTGATATTTGTTCCCATTCCCCCACTTAACCCTCACACAAACAGAAGTTGGTTTGCACAGAAAGTAGGGTAACTCTTGCAGTTTGGTTATGCTTGAGATTAGCCTGCCAGAAGGAGATTCACCCAAGTTAGCTTAACACAAATTCAGTTTCTACACCGGGGCGGGCGTCTTGTTGGGGGGGATGGTTTCCTTGATTTTCTGCAGACTCACCTATAATACTGACACAATTTTGCTAACTCCGATCTCTCCTGAATGTCCTATAAGCTAACAGTGAACTGTCAGTTTCTTTTCACAGTATATACAGAACAGGAATGCAGCTCTAATTCTGAACTTAACAATGAAGTGTCATTCCAATTGTATTTTAATGTAAGGTAATGCAACACTGAAAAAATTCAGATCAGATGACCAAAAAGAGTGCCATGAAGCAAAACTCAGCTGTGTTCTATCTGTTGACTGTTCTGGACTCTAGAAAAATCTTAATTGCTGCCAAGATCTCTTTTGGCCTGAGGACTGAATAATTTCTCTTTAGCAGTGAAGCGTTAACATTCACTTTTCAGATCAACTGGGATTAAATTTAATGAGGAGAATCTCACAGTGTTTTCTTCTCCTTTGGCATATTCTTATGGGCTACCCACATATTGGGGAATGTGGGTCAACGTTCTCTAGGATAGAGAAGTATAGAAAGCATGTTTTGATATTTGTGAACCGATCCTACTTTCCTCCATTTCTTCACCAAGCATAGTGGAGGTGAATGTTTACCATTTGAAAGAGCAAATGCTTGACCACTCTCTTTCAGCTGAATTAATGGGACTGGTAAAATCTGTATGCATCTAGGCAGAAATCCAGAAGGATTATGGGTTATATGAACTATTGAGGAGAACTTATGGAAGGCAACTCAAAAAAAAAAAAGGAAGAAGCACACAAAGTTGAGAAAGAGACTGCATATAAATAAACAATTTGAAGCACATGTTCACATCAATCTTTAAAGCAATCAGTGTGTTTTTTTTAAGTTTAGCTTATTATCAAACACAGTAATCAAGGGACATACACAATCTCTCTGACCTAAAATGACTGAGTAGAATGCTAGCGCTCTCCTATGAGCACAGCTAAAATAAGACAAAAAACACTTCAAACAAACTGCATGCAAAAGTACAATTGTGTGAAAGATATTTTCTGCCACCAATCACTTTGTTTTACATTCGCTAGAAAGTTAGTGGGGAATAGACAAAGAATAAAGTTAAACAGTTATTCATCACTCCCTGTATTGAGTCCTTTATAATTCAGTAAGAATGCTTTTGTGTAGCAAATACACACCAGTGAGTGGCCCATGAGAGCTCACTTGAGCTGGAGCCTGGTTCTAGGACCCTGCAAGGTGGGAAGTGTTAGAGCTCAGGCTGCAGCTTAACCCAGAAATCTACACTGCAATGAAACAAGCCCACAGCCCTAGCTCCCCAGGAGCCTAAGTCAGCTGGGATAGGCCAGTCCTGGGTATTTATTACAGTGTAGATGTACACGTAGTGCAGAATAAATGAATCTTCATAAGCAGTTGGCACATAATAGGTATATAGCAATAGATATTCCATACAACTATTGCAGGCTTTTTCTTCATGTAGACAAGCCTTTATAAGGCCTTGATTTGGTAGGTTACATAATCATGCACCTAATTAAATTCACAGGTAGTCTCATTGTATGAATTAAAGTACATTGCTGAAACAAGACCTAATGTGTCTGCAACTCAGTTTTATCTTTGGCATATTAAATTGTTTAGCCAAATATAGCAAACAAGATTGGTTATTGCATACAAACAGAGTAATTAACATTCAATTAACAGTTTACATACAATGGCTTTCACAGACAAGTTTGTGCATATGTGTGCATGCATATGCATACCAAGTTATTACTCTCTAATAAATCATCATAGTATCCATACAGAGAATTTTCTGTATTGTACATTTGGTAACTGATTTCTTCACTAACTAAAGTTTGGCAAATGAGTCATGCAATTATATTACCCACTTTTTGGTTCATAGATTGTTAACAGATTGTAAAATTACCAAATGGATTTGCTGTACAAAAATATCTGTGAATTTCTTAATCCAAATTCTCGGCTTTCAGTTCATCGAAGTGGTGAACTGTGAATTTTACAACCAAGTATTCAGTTTGTACAGAGTAGGTCAGTACTGTTGGTTAGTTATTTGGCATTGTTCTCTGACTTACATATCTAATTAATGAAAAACATACTTAAATACATTTTTAGTGATATGTTATATATTCTGTGACAAAACAAAAATCATATGTCTTATGTCATTAAAGGACATAGGAAAAATTACTACTTGTATAATAATCAGTTGTTGAATGTTTGCCAAAAAGAAATGCTGGATGGCTGAAAATGGATTTGAATCAATATTCACTTTGGATGTGAAAGGATATTTGTGTGAAAAATTTTCTATTTGCTGAGCGTTATAACTCTTTCCCTTCCATTTTAGTGAATTCAATCATTATACTAGATCCTTCACTTTTTTTCTTATACGAAGGAAGTTTTCTTGTTCTTAAAGGAAAGAGGAACTTCTTTCTTCCACAAAGTTCAAAGAATAAATAACAACAGAGTACCATTCTGTATCAATCTTCAAATTGTTTGATCTTCTAGTCGTACCTAAGCCATGCTTCAGTCCTAATTCTCTGACAGTGGAACCATTTAACTGATTTATGCTGCTATATTTAGTTCAGGATCACTGATCCTGTTAATTCTGTTAGCTTAATTGTTCTCAGTCATGCAATGTAAATTGCTTTCTAAGAAGTCCTAAACATACGTCCTTGTCCTCCTTTGCTATATTTGTTTAGTCACAGTTTCCCATCTTATCTCATTTATCACACAGATGACACTGGTCCAATGGTCTTTCCACAACTTTAAGAGAGATTGGCCAATTCACCATTTCCTGTGTAGTGACATATTTGTCTGGATAATTATAAGCCTCTTGCCTTCAACTCCTTTTGGTGTGCCAAAATTAAATCAATGAAGTACAAATAGTAGAGCTAATTTTAGCAAATCCTTTCCTGTTACTATGCTGTAACATAAACAGTCCTACAGAGGAATAAAATGTACAGTCCATTCCTCAGCAGCTCAGGTGGATTAATGCACAAGCTCTGAATGTTCTAAGGTACAATACAAGACAAGTATGCATTAATAGAAAATCTTAACAAAAAATGCTGAACTGACTGAGGCTTTTCTTTTGCAATGAAACAATTTCACACAGCTACCTTTCACAATGTAAGACACATTTTTGGTATGGCTATTTTTTAAATGGGGTTACATGTAGGACTGATCAGCAGGTACAGCTTATCAGGAAGGAGGCTTTATGTAAGGGGCTTGCCAGTTTCGGTGCACATAACTTGAATGGTTTTCATGCTGTTTTGGAACGGACACATGCATTCATATGAAAGACGTTAGGCCTGAACCAGGACCTTAATGAGGCTGCGATTATATTTATGGAAAAAGAATTGGGCACAAATATCAACACCCCCCCCAGAAAAAAAGAGGGGGAAGAGGAAGACACATATACTTGGGAGCTGCCAGTCATCTCCCTCCCACTAGTTCTACTCCACTGTAACTGCACTTTGAGGAATTATTCCAGATTTTCATGGGTGTAAAATGAAATCAGAATCAGGTCCTTGTACAGTACGTTACCCTCACAATTCCCTAACTAGGAAGTGCTTGTTATTTGACATAAATGAGCGTTATAGCATCTTAAATTAGTTTTTAAAGGAGTACAGCGAAGTTACCAAAGAGGCAGCTTCTAATGCATTATTTTTAATAAGATTTCTTTTGGTAAAGTTTGAACGGGAATACTTTTACTTGTATAGGCCTGTCATACACAGGAACGGCTACCAAGGATTTGCCACAATCTTGAGTGTCCTGGAACTAACAATACAGTTCAGAAGAGCACATATTGAGGATGACAGCTCATCTGTGTACACTGCGTCATCCCAAAGGACAAGCTACTCAACATAGGCTTGTTTATATTAGGTGGTCTTCTGGCCATGCTATAGGGTGTCAGTACATGGTGGCAGGGTACTCTAGTAAAGTTTAAACAATCTGTCTATTAGGCAGCTGTATGACTCAAAACTGCTTGGCCAAATTCACCCCCTTTGATATATGGAGCGGGTTAGAGAGACAAGGTGGGTGAGGTAATATCTTTTATTGGATTATCGTCTGTTGGGTACAGTGACAAGCTTTCATGCCACACAGAGCTCATAATCAAATATGTGGAGGAATTCATTTGCACATGCCACTTTGCCTTGTTCCTTTGCACTCAAAAGGAGCTCAACCCTCAGAAAGGGCCGGTTATGTTTCTACCACCTTGAGATGTATTTGTTCTCTCAAGAGCTTCACAGAAACCCTGAAAACAAAAGCTACTGATGTGTGTATAGAATCAGAAGTCCCAGATGTCCTATCTAGGATTCCGTTCCCAGGCCCAGCGCTGAAGTACAAGATGCTGCTTTATAATTTCAACAATTTGGGGGAATAACCATTTACCCATGAATGTCTGACTCCTTCACCTTGTATTTTCTAATGTTTTGCAAATGGTAGATGCATAAACATAGATTATGTGCCAGGTCCTCTTTTGGTGCAAATTGGTGTACTTTCATTAAAATACTGTGGATTATTAGCATAATCTGCCTGAATTATTGTCTATTAAATTCAACAATTCATGTGAGTATTTTAATGAATAGAAAAGTTAAGTAAATATTCTTTCCTAAGATGTCGGCAATTGAATACATTTGTTTCAAAATAGCTCTTCCTTTACATTTCCCTGAATGCTAAACATTATTAATGGTGACTGGTTCACAGAAAAATGAAAAATGTTTCAATATGATAAAAAATGTATGACCTGTTAGAGAACAGAAGGATAGAATTAAAAAAAAATCTTCCTGCACAGTTAGGTTTTTATATTTTATTCATTAAAGTGAAGACAACATAAAAAAAATCCCGCACAGAGGTACACAGGAAAGAAAAATTGCTTGTCATTTCTATGATTTATCTGATTTACTCGGTGGTTAAGACTTCATGCTGAAGAATTTCAAACCTATTTCATCATATTGAGCAAATTTTCAAAAGTAACTGCACCCACTGCACATGCCAAACTCTGTATTTCTGTGAAAGTTCCATTTGCATACACAGATGATGGGCACAATGCACATAATTAGTAGAATTCTTTGGAGCCACGACTTCTGTAGTCATGTTTAATGAATTTCACAGAAGTTCCAATTCAGGAAGCAGGGAGAAATCATTTGAGCTGAACAAAAAGGCAGAGATGTAAAGGGATGGCTGTGGCTGGAACTGACATCTAGGCTATGTCTACACTAGCCCCAGAACTTTGAAAGGGGCATGATAATGAACCTAATGGAAAGATGCTAATGAGGTGCTGCCATGAATATGCAGTGCCTCATTAGCACAATGGCGGCCATGGCACTTTGAAAGTGCCGCTTTCGACCAAGTGCGGCTCGTCTACATGGGGTCCTTTTCGACAGGATCTTGCACGCTTTGAAATCCCCTTATTCCTATTTGGTTATAGGAATGAGGGGATTTCAAAGTGTGCAGGGTCCTTTCGCAGAGGACCCCATCTAGACGAGCCACGCACGATCAAATGTGGCACTTTCCAAGTGCTGCGGCTGCCATTGTGCTAATGAGTCGCTGCATATTCATGGTAGCACCTCATTAGCATCTTTCAATTAGGTTCATTATCATGCCCCTTTTGAAGTTCTGAGACTAGTGTAGCCATAGCCCTAGTGTTCTTCCTCCTTACTTGCACAATAGCATATTAAAAGTTAATTGAGTTGAGAAGAATATTCAACAAAACTTCAAGAGGGCACAGTGTGCAGAGATCCCTTCAAAGGAACAAAGGCTTATATAATAACTTGCATTTCTGTTCCACCCTTAATCATGAATCAATCTTTATGAATTTTAAACAGTGAATGTTTAAATTTCCCCATGGCACTAAGACTTCTGAATTCAATTTACTGCTGTCCCTTTAAGACATGCTGTAAAGAGTTTATCAATCAACAGGGGCAGTGCAGATGGGGAGAGGAAAATTGACTGATTGCTTTGGTAACATACAAAAGAATATCTAGAAAAATGATCTAAAGCAAGTTAAGTTAGGAGGGGCGGGGGAAAAATAGAGAAGATCCAACCAGTCAGAAGGTTCTAACCCAAACAGCTATTTTATTTAGAAGTATTATTTCATGCTACATTATATAAACAATTTAGTTAGATAAACATCATAACAAAGATAGCTAATTTCCTCCTTTTGCAGCTTTGCAGTAATTCTGAGAATCACAAGAAATGTATAATTGTAACATATAATGAAATTTTATTTCCATTCATTAGGTATGTTTATGCACCAGCTACTATACACTTGAATTCTCTCCTGACTTGTGAGTTACTATACAATTAATTCATGTTTCTTGAAAATAAAAGCAACTCTAATTATTAGCCATCACGTACCTGATAGACATCATGCACCATTTGTCCTCCCATAAATACACAAAAAACCTTACACTACTGTAAGAACTTACAATAGTGAAAACTTATCCCACTCTCTGCTTGGGGATGCATGTTTCAGAGTGGTTTGTCTCCATTGCTCATTAGGTAGTGTATCTTTCCTTTGACAGACTCTGCACTTCTCCCCCACCAAATGAGAGGGGCATCAGATAAGGGCACCCTCCTTCTGTTACATCCAGGCAGTCTGCCTTTCTCTGAGCAGAGTTTTAGGACTTGCTACACTGGGATTTTTTCCCCAGAAAAGACCCTTTTTTTCTGGGGCGGGGGGGGATAAAAATAAAAAAATAAATCCCAGAGAGTTCACACAGCCTAGCAGTATAATTTGAGATAAGAGGGCTTTTCCCTCGAAATAATTACTGCAGCTCTGTGAACATATTTCGCAATGCTGTGGATGTGAACTGTGGCTGTGAATGAGAATGCTCCATTTCACAATTCTGTGGGTGTATGAATGCAATTTTCCAACGTCACTTATTTAGACCTCAGAAGATTGAAATAAGTAATGTAAAAAAAAACTGCAGTGTAGACATCACCTATGCCTGTTGTCTTCCCCTCTGGTAAGGAGCCCAGCCTCTCCTCCTGGAGCTGCTCACTCTCCTGCTCTCTTTATCTTAGCCGCTACTTAAGAGACTCTGTGCTTGTGTGCGCGTGCATGTGTGCGCGTGTGTGCTCCTTTCTCTCCTGCCAGTCAGGGAGGGTTTTTAAAAGGTTTCAGGCCACAAAGAAGTGGAATCAGCTGATCCTAATCGGTCCTCTCTTAGGTAGTCAGGTGTTTGCTCACTTGTTTGCACACAAAGATGAAGCCCTCAAAGAAACTGAGATGTCAAAAGAAGAGCTGCTGGAACAAATTGCTAAATTTAAGAGCATGAATTCACCAGGTCCAGATGACAGACATCCAAAATATATGAAGGAGTTTAAAAATTGGATGTTCAAATTGATGTAAAAATAAGCTAATTTTCCATGCATGAAAGACCATCAGTAATACCATGTTGTTTTGTATCCACTAATGGATAAGACATAAATGACAGCTGTATTTACAAAGGGATATGCTGAAACCAAAAAAAGCTAATTCGATTAAAATTAACAGAGTATTAAACCAACATTATATATCATTAGGTATCAAGGAAGACCTCTGCCCAGTGTGTAACAGTGGGTCATAATGGTGATTTCATGTTTTAGGCTATGGCTACGTCTACACGTGAACCCTACATCGAAGTAGCCTATTTTGATGTGGCGACATCGAAATAGGCTATTTCGATGAATAACGTCTACATGTCCTCTGGGGCTGGCAACGTCGATGTTCAACATCGACGTTGCACAGCACCACATCGAAATAGGCGCTGCGAGGGAACATCTACACGCCAAAGTAGCACACATTGAAATAAGGGTGCCAGGCACAGCTGCAGACAGGGTCACAGAGTGGACTCAACAGCAAGCCGCTCCCTTAAAGGGACACAGTTGAACTAAACAACACAAGATCCACAGAGCCGACAACTGGTTGCAGACCCTGTGCATGCAGCATGGATCCCCAGCTGCAGCAGCAGCAGCCAGAAGCCCTGGGCTAAGGGCTGCTGCACACGGTGACCATAGAGCCCCGCTGGGGCTGGAGAGAGAGCGTCTCTCAACCCCTCAGCTGATGGCCGCCATGGCGGACCCCACTATTTCGAAGTTGCGGGACGTGCAACGAGTACACGGTCCCTACTTCGACGTTGAACGTCGAAGTAGGGCGCTATTCCCATCCCCTCATGGGGTTAGCGGCTTCGACGTCTCGCTGCCTAACGTCGATGTTAACATCGAAATAGCGCCCAACACGTGTAGCCGTGACGGGAGCTATTTCAAAGTTAGTGCCATTACTTCAAAGCAGCGTGCATGTGTAGACACGGCTTATATGTTTTTTTGTTCAAAACTACCACCATTTAAGGCTAAATTAGGCGTGGCTGAACCCAAGTGAGATGTTGTAGGCCTTTTCGTTTTGTTACACGTTTATTTTAGCCTCTTCACAAAGCACAAGAAAGTGGAAAAAACTTTGTCTTTCTATTACTAAGGAGAAAGCTGCACACATTTATAGCATAAAATGTCTGTGCTGAAATTTGTCCTTTTATAGCACCCAATCCTGCGTGCTGGACAGTTTGAACTGGTTGCAAATATGACACCGTATACTATAAATATGGCACACCTAAATTCTTTCAATACTGTGAACATGTGTGCAGAGGTGCATGTGATGCTGAATGCAGATCTGCAAAACAGGCATGATGGAACCTCCTGATTTTTCTCACAGTTGCTTTGATCAATATACATCAGACATGTTTACACAACTGCTGAATGTGGTCTAGTGTTTTCCATGAATGTTTTACTTGCTTCTATCATATCTGAAAAGACCTTCTGTCTCAGAATTTTGGACACATTTGTGAAAGTCTTTGCTTTTTCAGTAGACTTGATGAAGCACCTTAACCTTTTAACTGCATTTCTCTATGCTGCACATATCAGCTTGGATGAAGAAGTAGGTTTTTTATTTTACATGGGTCTAAAGTACAAAATGACACTGATTCTGATATCAGCATAACTCACCTTGAAGAGACGTTTGCAAATCAATGAGCTGGAGATGCACTGAGAAAAGTAAAAGAAGCAAAAGCAGCTTCTTCAGTTTTGATAATGTACTTCCTATCGGACACAATTTCAAACTGTGATATGGAAAGATTTAGTGCACAATGCCATTGATTTTAATGGAGCTGAGTGGAATATATCTCCACAGTGATTTGAAACTTTATTTCTAGAGCTCTTTCACTTTAAGGGAAGTAGTTGTTATTTAAGTTCTTGCTTTGCTTCATCAACATCACTAGAATATGATGACAAACACATTATGAAATGCAGTATGAGGACAACTGCCCTTAAACAGATATTTTGGAATGGGACAGGGAAAGATAAAGCTACTAACCTGAATGAGCATCCAGCTAAATTGACAAAGATAGAGGTAATGTGTAATAGAACCCAGGGCAGAGCAGCTTTCCTCTGAGAGCTCATGACTTACGTAAGCTGAGGCAAGAAACGAAATCTGTAAGAGAGACAAACGTATACATATTGGAACCAATCAGCATTAATATAATGATCAGTCAGTCCATTTTCAGTGGTGATGGAACCCAGAATAATCTACCACACAATTCAGAAACTAATTAGTAAGAGACTAATATGCTTTGGGATAAATGTAATTAATGTTCAATCTCAAGTGAATTTCTAGCTCACATGAAATCAACAGCAGAACTTCCATTGATTTACCATTAGAAGTCTGACCTATGTTGTAAGCATGTTAATGTGCTTATGTCATTTCTTGACTTGCATGTTCCATTACATTTGTAGAAAACCCTGGCAACAAAAAATTTCTCAAAGTGGTTTTGTTTACAATGGATTTGAACTTTACATAGTTGGAACTCCGCCTGGTTTCCTGCCAGCTCAACATATAAAGTTCAAATCCATAGTAAGCAGCACAATTTTGTGATACAACATATGTCAAATATATTTGCATTTCACCACTCTCCTGAAAAATGTTAGATAGCATATCTTGCATGTTTCATCACGTTATCTTTTGTATTCTCAAAACAGCACATGAAATATGTTTTTAAACCTAGCTTACAGTATGATCTCTCACCCCTTTCCCCAAGTTGCTTTGTCATGCAATCTGATTACAAGGCAAAATCATGTCCTCTTTGCTGTTGCACGAACTAGTGACAAGGGTGTCAAGCAGGACAAGACTGCAACCTTGGGCTCCAAATGAAATAGGTTGGGTACCAGCTGCCAGCTGCACCAAGGCTGAAAGGATAATTGGCCTGATAATTAACGCGTGTGCAACAGATTCTAGGTTACATTCTCAGGCATCCTATCTTAGGCCCAAATGGCTAAGTCTCCTTTCCCAAGCATGACATGACTCTTTTAACAGAGGCACTACTATTCTTAGAACTTTCATTTTCCATTATTTGTCTTTAATGACTCCAGCTGCAAAACCAAACCAAAAAACGGAAAGAAAATAAATGATGTTGAAAGTGAGTTGGATCTCAGTAAGTTTCAGATCTGGTTCCTGGGACTCTCACTACAGATAAAATACTTCCACTCATAGATCATCAAAAAGGATGTAATAATTTGCATAAAAAAGAAGCAGCAGCTAAATTTACCATTTTTGCAGTTAACCTACTGAATCTGTGAAGTGAAGAAGGTATGTTTTTATCTGACAAAAAATATTCCTCTGGAGAATGAGAAGTGCTACTGGTTAGATGACTTCTTAATCTAAATATATGTACATATACACTCATCCCTCGCTATACGAGCACAACTGGTTCCCAAATTTCTACTCATAGACCAAAACTCATTTAAGCGACACTAAATTCCCACTAAAATACATGTAAAAGTCTCCGATTTGTTCCAAGGGCTTGTAACTTGACATAAAACAGTTGAGTTTAGGTACTTTTCTGGTGTACTTGAATAGTTTGGCACCAGAAATAGGATGTAGCGTATGTGTGTAGAGCAGGGATTCCCAACCTATGGGTCCCATTAGATTTGTTAAAAGTCACCAGCTGGGTATTCCCAGCTTCATGTAGCTGTTTAAGAAGCCATTTGCAGTTTAACACTGCGGCAGATATCTATCAGTAGAGATAGCTGCTGGAGATGACAGCTATCTCTGTCACTAGGGATAGCGACTACCTTATGCCTAGGTTTGAAACCTTAACACAAGTTAATTGCTGGGAACAGGAGGGCTGGGGGGAGCCACCCAGTCTAGCAGCCCTGGTGAAGAGGCTGCAGGAGATGGAGGAGTATCTAAGGCTGGGGCTGTTGAAGGATGCGAGTCGGGGCGGGGGGTCTAAGACTGGGGGAAGTTTGGGACTGCAGGGGGGGTTCCTGGTTTTAGCGAGTACTCATAAGTAAAGTACTTGTTTAACAAGGGATGAGTGTACATACTATAAAGGCTGTCTCAAAATATAATGAATTAATGGAAATGGCAATGTAATTGAGGGTAGCTGGTGAGTGGTTTTGCCTTTGATGGCACAAATCTGAATAATGTATTTATACTAAAAAAATGCTCACAAGTTTGACAACTCCTTGACACTTTTACTGTACTTTGAAATAAAAGTCATCCAGACACCAATATGACAGTATTGCATTACCATTGATCTATACTTCACACATAGACATTACCACTGGATAATGGAAAAGAACTAACAGGAATTAATTTGAAGGTAGTTGCTAGACTAAAAATTAATTGTAAGGTGACATTACCTTGCTTCAGAAAAATAAAACATTTTTCCAACAACTCAATTACATTTTGCATCCTGAGCAATCTGAATGAAAGCTCTTCTGGAATGTAACTATAGAAGGTTATTCCTATGCAAGGAATTCCTATAGCCAGGGACTGAGATGATTTTCAGCCATTTCAGTATAGTTCTCCGACATGACATTACCACTAGGCTGGTCCCTAAGGATTTGTTTGCAAAAGGAGACTATGGGGACTAGGGAGAGGGAGTTGGGAGTATTACAAAGTGGTTAGAGCAGTGAATTGGGAGCCAGGAGGTCCTGGGTTCGATCCATCTGCTATTTAGGTTTTTTAAGACTTGCCCAAAATTCCAAAGGAAAAGCTTACTTAGAAATCAGCATAAATAGCAGGTGACGGTATAACCTTATTAAGTAAAGGAGGCTATAACTAATAAGTTTAGCAACACTACATAATTTCATGAACAGTCCACTCTTGTAGTTGTTTAAAGAAATCTGATAGGAGTGAGGTTCTTGACAAATCCATGCTGGTTATTCTTTAAAACTCTATAGGAGCTTCCCAACGGATTGTTTAATAATTTGTTCCAGTATCTTTCCAGGTATTGAATTTAGGCCAACTGGTCTATAACACTCCAGGTCCTCTTTGTTATCCGTTTTAAAGATAGGTACTATATTTTGGCCTTCTTCTGTCCTTCATGATTTATTGAAGATAAATGCTAATGGTTTCCAGATTGTGTCAGCTTGTCTCTTAGGTACACCACATGAATTTCATCAGGACTGCCCAACGTGAATAAATCTAACAACTGAATATTCTAACCTGTTTTTAACCTATATTGTGTTCCTTCTCCTATGTTGTAAAAAGTAATTGTATTGAGGTTACCATCAGATTTATTTAGTGAAGACTGAAGCAAAATAGCTATTAAAAACTTCTCCCTTTTTGATGTCATCAGTTATTAGCTCTCCCTCTCTGCTAAGTAGATAAGCTGTCAGCATTCCTGAACTCCTTTCCTTCTTAGATTTTCTTCCTTTAGCACCTTCTCTGAATTTGTTTCAGTTTTCTTGTTTTGAAGTCCATTGCTCTTACTATGCTGCTTTCACCCTTTACTTTCTTTAGAATGATGAAATTTAACTTTTCACCATCACTGTCACCCAAATTTCCTTCCATCTTCAGAGTCACAACCAATTCCTCTTTGTTGGTCAGAATCAAATCTAAAAGTGCTACAGCAAGTTGTGGAGGTAATGAATTTTCCTGATGAAGGACAACTTCCATTTTACGGGCTTGATGAAAACACTGAATCTGTTCACAGTGGAAGTTTGGGGAAAATTTTAGAGCTAATTTCCAAATTTGATAACTCCCTTGTAAATCATATTGTGAAGTCTGGCTATGGAAAACAATCTTATATTTCCTTCACTGTTTGTGATGAGATATTTTTAACTGAGATGGAAAGTTCTATCTGCAATACGAAAGGACATATGCACTGAAATATTATTCCCTTTCAGTTGACAGTATGCTGATATTTCTCATGGATCAAGTAGCATTCATTGTTCATTGTTAACAAAAGTGGAAATCCTGTTGAACATGTTCTGAAATTTGTGCCAAGTCTTGCAGACAATGTGCTGTCTGCTCTAAACAAACTTGGTATTAATATTTTGGATTGTTGCCGTCAGACTTATGACAATGCTGCCAATATGTCTGGAAAATATGCTGGTCTTCCAGAGGCATATTAATTCTGTAGCAGATTATGGCTCTCATGCAGCACATTCTCTGAATCTTGTTAGTAACCAGTGTTCAAGCAGTGCATTTTTTTGACTTCCTCCAATGATTCCACACCTTCTTTCCCAGCTTAGAATAACTCTGGCAAACATTTACTGGTAATTTAAGGGAAAATTAAAATAACCTGATTTTGATTCTAACACCTATGCTCAGCATCCTTCAGGCCTGGCACGCTGAATCACTGAAAAACCTATGCCACAACTGTGTAAATATACAAGAACTGCTGGTTATAGTCAGCTAAGACACCACTGCATATGGGACTACCCAAATAGAAGCACAATTGTTTTAAAACAAGACAAGACGGACCATACTTTTGAAATCATGTCTTTCAGTGCCTTCAGCCAACATGTTTCCTATTTCAAAAAGCAGGCATCAATGTTGATTCCACTGTCCAACTGTTACTGTCACTGGGTGATTTTTGTATTGCTCGTGAGTCAGCTCGATGAAATGGGAGCATTTCAAATGTGAAAGGCACCAAACGTATCTCAGACCTATTACATGGAAAATCACCAAAGTCCCAAAATGGGAACAGCAGAAAAATGAATGTGCAGCTGTGAGGGTCAAAAAATTTAGAATAGAAACTTTTACTTTCATAGCTGACAGTTTGAAAGTGTACCTTGAAAAATCTCCTTGACGCTTATATAAGGATTTTGGCTTCCTACTCAATTGCACCAACATGCTTTCCCACCAAGATTCAACCTGCACCTGCAGCTTTAGCTGCAAATTATCCATCTGATCTCAAAGGAACCTTTAAATATGAGTTTGAACAGTACTGATTCTTCACAAAAAAATGAAGCTTGCAAAATGCCAGTTAACCTATTAAAGCAGTTGAAGGCTTACCGCTAAGGATCCCCTTTTCCTGATGTTGATAGTCAAGCATTTCCCTCACACTGACAGTTACAAATACTGAAGAAGAATGATAGTTCTCCAGAACATGTAGAACTAAAAGCTCTCGTTGCTTAATAATAGAGCTGTCCAGAATGAATGCCTTTGCCTTATTGTCCACTGAGAGTGACTTGTCATGCAACCCAGAATAATGATATAATAGTAGATTCTTCTAGACTCCAATCTCAGAAGAAGCCTCAGTATCATTGTAGTTAAGGTAATTATATATATATATATAATCACTTTAATTGTTTGGGGCTATAAACAAGCTGATTCTTACATTCAAATTCTATTTGTGCTCCAGTACTAAAAATACAGTAGCATAAGAACACAAAATTTCTTCACTGTCATGATACTTCTGTGCTTTCTGCTGAGAAACATCTAACTCATAATGATGACAATGATGATGATCTCATAATTTCAGACTGCATATCACATACTGTCTTGTTTAAGGCAGATGCAAGGAGGAGGGCCCAACTTCCTTATTTAATAGGGCTGCAAAATTCTTTGATCTAAACTTGCACAGCAATCAAGTAGGAAGTATATGGGTTAAAATTTAGAATAAGAAAACTTGGAATACAGAAATAACAGGAGGAGAGTATAATAAAGTAAGTAGCAGAAGATGTAAGAGGGCATGGTCAAAATAAGTGCTTATATTCTACAACACGGAACATTAAAAAAAAGAGTGCATAATGTGGTCAGGATACAACATAAAAAGGACATAAATATCTGCAGAACCTAAAGCAGAAGACTCTTCCAAAGTTAAGATTTAAACCATATTCTCAAAACTGAGGTCCTAGATCATGCTGATGAATCAGAAAGTTAAAGGTACGTATATAAGTTTCATCAAACCAGGGTGCATATGCGAGTATGTCCTTGTATGCACAGATATCAAAAAAAGTTGACTTTAAAATTTGGTTATTTAGTGCTAACCAAACACTTGCCATATTATTTTCAGTATTTCTTATTCTACATATACAGAACAGCATAAATAATGTGCAATGATAAATACCATAGAACTATAACTTTTGTCAACGGGCTTTAAAAATCTGTCCCTTCATCGTTAAGAACTTCCACTGTGAAGTTTGATCATCTCATGCTATTTTTGGAATGGATTTATCTTCCTTTCAATTTTCTTATTAAGTAATGGATTTATTTTAGCATTTATTATGACTCCAAATTTGTATCTGCTCTGAACGGGGAAGAACTGTTCCTTAATTGTGTAGTGAAAATATTTTTAAACTTCTGAATTTTCAGGAGTTTGTTCTAAGGATCATTCATTCACTTTTATATTAAATTACATAATTTTCCTTACTTTGGAAATAGAATATGAAGGATCTTTTAACGCTAGATTAGCTACATTCAGACAAGGGAAGTATGCTAAAGCCATTGAGCATGATAGGATCTGAAAGATGTAGCTACATTTTAAAGTCTTCAGGGAAACAGATTTACTGCAGTGTCATGCTCTTGCCAACTAGAACAAGCCGATCTCAAGCAGGTTCCAGCCAAACTTTTCAGCATGATGGGAGAATAAAAGCTAAAAAGGCCTTAGAGATCTCAGTATAAGTGATATTGTGTTAGCTTAATTACATTGAATGCCTTCATAAATATTTGATTTTTGTAGCTTTCAGTGCCATCGCGGATAAATGCTCCATAAGTTCACCACATAGTGAAACACATGAAAGTAATATAAAGAGTTGATCTAACAGTCATTGTATGAAGCTGGGGAAAAAAATTTGAGAGTCATAGTTCAGTCCTACATTTCCAAGGAGTGCTGAAGAGGTAGTATGCACTCTGCTAGAGAAGATGGGAACACTTCTGTGTGTGATTTGGAAGATGTTTTAAGAGGTTCAGCAAACAGCTGTATCTCATAATCAGTTGATCATACCAGCACAGGGACATCGAGGTCCTGAGAGGAGAAATGAAATCAGATGTATTCTTCTTTTGGAGTTGAGGTAGCCCTTAACATAAATTCTAATCCGGTTTCATTACAGACTTTGTGATTTCCTTATTAGTGTACAAGATGCACAAGCAGACTGAGTCCCTGGAATAACAACACAGGCACAAGTTGTCACATATATTACAGGAAGAGGGTGCACAGATCGCTCCCCTTCCTGCTGCTAGTGAAAAACAGCTTAGCTTTCTCTTTCAGGCAGGGAGCAATAGCCAAACCCTAAATCTCCTTTCAGAATCCCTTCCTGAGTTAGGGGTCCTTCCTCCGTGGCAGACATCACACTCTTTAGAAACTGTTTGAGGATGAGCAATACACAAACATACCCAATCAGCAAACTCTGATACAGTGATTAATATAGCACTGATCATGGTGAAATACCCAGTTTCAATATTCCTGGGATGTGCTCACAGCTCCTGCTCCACAATAAAAAAAAAGCAGTACTCAAAAGCTTCAATGAAAACAACTTCATTGACAAAACTCTACTGACTTAGCACACCTCCTTGCATAAATTATTCATGTAAATAAGTACTCACCGGAATTGGCTCTAACACAAACTACTACTAGATTTTTTCCGGCAACAAAAGACAGCCAATTTTTCTTTTATTTCTTATCTCCAGATTCTGAAGAATCTCTCCAGCCTTCCTGTATTCATGTATTTTTCTATAAAAATATTCTGTAACTGTTATTACACCAACATGGCACAATTAGGCAAAGCAGCCACAGACTGAACTGACAGTACTGTTCCCTTTGTTAAAATTAATTGCACTGAACAATAACAAGCTAAGGGACCTATTAAAAACCCTTAAAGAGCAGCTCTCTTCTGCTTTGACCATCTGTAAATAGATAGGTACCCTCCTGGAATTATTTCTTAATAAATCACACCTTTTTGGGTTGTTCTACCACTTGTGTTACTCTTCCATTCTGATGTTAACTTCCAGACCAAAATGCTCCCAAAAGAATCACTAAAAATGTGTAGACTTTCTGACAACAGCCTATTCAACTCAATCTTTCCAGTTAAAGCAACAATCCAGTGCACAACGCACAACGTAACACAGAGAAAAATAGGATACAAATTTAAAGCAAATATTTAAAACTAGCAGAGGTACCTGGTGTTGTTTGGGTCCTTAACTGGAGCAATTTTTTGAAAATAAATTAACAATATACAAGCTTTTTTTTCCCCCAATGCTAGTAGTTTGAAAAATGAAGAATGAAAGCTGGAGTGAAGGTTCAATGAGGTGGGGGGTGGTTAGGGTAGAGATGTGGAAGGCTCAAGGCTGGGGTGGAGAAGGTGGGGAGTGCAGAAGTTAGGGCCAGGACAGTAGTCTGGGAGATGGAGGTGGGGGGATTCTGGGGCCACCCGTGGCAGAAAGGATGGTGCTGCTCTGGCGGCAGCTCGTCCAGAGGGGCCCAGGGCAGTGCTCCCTGGCCAACGGCTTCTCCTGAGGGGGCCAGGACTGTGCTCCCCAGCCAGCAGCTCCTCCTGGGAGCAGGGTATCCTGGCCTGTCCACTTGCCAAGTGGGAGCTGGGGCTCTGCGGACTGACCCCAACCTCCAGCTTATACACCTGCTCTCCATTCTGCAACCTGTCTGGGAGGAGGGCAGCTGCTGGCCTGCAGCTGCTTCCCCCATTTCAGCTGCTCCAGGGGAGCTTTTATTGGGGTAGTGACCCCCACCCTGCAGCCTGTTGGGGAGAAGTCTGCAGACTGACCCCAGTCTCCAACTGCCCTTCCCCTGCCCTGCAGCTGGTCTGGGGGACAGAACTTTGGGTGCAACCCCCAGTCTCCCCGACCCCCTCCATTCTGCACCCTGTTTGGTGGAGCTCTCCAGGGGCTGACCAGGATCAGGGGCTGCCCCTGGCCTCCAGTGGCCCTGCCCATGGCCTACAGGCTGTCAGGAGGGCAGGTTCTAGGGGCTGTCCCTCCCTCCAGCAGCCTCTCCGCCATGGCCTTGAGGCTGTTGAGGTGAGGGCAAGGCTCTTGGGGCTTACTGAAGCCCCCATCTAGCTGCAGGCTTTGGGGGAGCCTGGCTCTGGGAGGCCACCCCCCTCCAACTACCATCCAGGCTGTCTAGTGGGCTAGTCTCCAGAGGGCTGCCCCCCCTCCAACTGCCCTCATGGCCTGCCCACTTTTTAGGGGAAAAGCTGTGGGGGGGCAATCCCCCTCCAGCTGTCCCTCTTAGCTTGGAGGCTGTTTGGGGTGTGCCAAGCTTCTCAGGGCTGCCCCACCCTCACTGCCACCCGCAAGTAGCTTCCTGTGTGGCCTGTAAGCTCTCCACAGGATGGGGGAAAGGCTCTGAATTTGGAGCAAGGGAGCTACTTACCCAGCTTTCCAGGGACAACCAAACCCTGATCTTGGTTTAAGTTAAGGTAAGGGGAAGCTTCACACCAAATTTGGTGGTCCTACCTCTTACAGTTTAGAGGAGTTCTTGAACAGACTCACTGAAGTGCAGACAGACACATACAATTTGCTTGTCTTTAAAGAAATATAATAGTTAATTTTAATCTGCATTGTTAATACTGGATGGAGATGAAACGTGAAACAAAGATCCTTTGTGCAGCTGCATGAGTAAAAACTTTTTACTAAATTATTTCAGCACAATAGAAATAATCCCATTGGTGCATAATTAGTAGACACTTGATAAACACTTCCCAATAAGTAGGAAACAGCACCAGTTCCTTTGGCTTTAGTTATAACATTAAACATCTATATGGTTATTTTAAAAAGGTTCATCAATGACAACACATCACTGTATTTAGCGGGTCTCTATTTTGCACATTAGAATTAATGGCGCAATCCCCTTCTGAAGCACAACCTCTCCCACAGTTCTAGCGCACAGATCCCGTAACACCCAGCTTCATAGAAGTTTGGCAGTGTAGATGCTTAGCAGTGCTGTTGCAGGTTCTAGAACCTCTTTTGGAGTCAGCTATACTAAACTTTCAGTAAGGACTATCACTGCACACAGGAACAAAGACATGCAGGCTGTTGGTGTTTCATGGGATGTTGTGTGGGTAAGGTATTGTTAGCATCTGCTTAACATGTAGCTGGTTTGCAGTCACAAGTGTTCCTCTGCCTTCTTGAGATGGAACTACATCAAGTCTAAGGGGGAGTAGACCTTTATGTATGGAAAATGAAGTCATCAAACCAGACCCAGCCCCTCCCCACGCCAATGCAGGAACCAGCCCAGCCTCTCGATGGAGCCCCCCCTTCTGCATCATGCCAGCTCCTCCTCCACCCAGTGCGGGGGGAGCTGAAACAGGGCCTCTAGTGTATTTAATAGATATTAAAGACCACATACGTCCTACAAGTAATGCCTGAGGTTATACTAGTATTTTTAACCCAAGAAACCAAGAAAATGGCAGGATTATTTAAAAATTTTGGGTAGCAGCAGAACTGAATTCTTTGTAAGTTGCAAAATATGATCACAAAAATGGCCAGTGCAAGGGTGATACAGTATGTGCTCTACTCAGGTTTCTGTCACTGAAGGTTCTACAGTCAAAGAATTAGACTCCCCTGTCTAGTACTTCTGCATGGCCCAAAGCCCTATGACTTTATTTCATTAATGATAATAAAGGCTCTTGGACCCATATTATTGTTAACCCAATAAATAACACAAGGCCAAATACATTGTTCATTCTACAACTAGGAGACACTGGAGAAAATT
The DNA here is from genome assembly GCF_033958435.1 of Carettochelys insculpta. Classification (NCBI taxonomy): domain Eukaryota; kingdom Metazoa; phylum Chordata; order Testudines; family Carettochelyidae; genus Carettochelys; species Carettochelys insculpta. Next base: position 75,798,570 of record NC_134141.1, read on the forward strand.
GGCAAAGACAGACAGATGTGGAGGACATTCGTAGCTCCCTACATGCTAGGGGGTGTAATAGGCTTTAACTAACTAACTACATTGTTACCAGCAAAATGGTAATATCATTCCTCTCATCCAAAGACTTTCTGAACATCTTACATGAAAATAGCCACAAAGTGTCATATTATCTAGCTGTATGAATAATACTAAGCAGTCTCTTATTATTTTTGTATGCAACAGATATAAAACTCAAATGGGTCGATGAACTAGGCTGGAAAAAAAAAACTGGTTGACAGATATTTTAGGAAGCAATTTACCATCTATACTGAATAAAGAAATATATTTGACATAGACACAAGTTTCATTGTCTTTATCTTTTCAGTGCACTTCTAAAATAATCACAGATATAAAAAGTAACAAATTGATTTTAGGGACTTATTTATTATTGTCAGAAATAAGTGACAGTTTGACTGGAACATTTACAGAACTCTGTTCGGGTTCATGAACTTATTTGCTTATTCATCTTCCACCACATATACATCATCAGCTAGTTGGAATCTGACCTTTAAGGTCTCCTTTACACAGGAAATTTTACTAGAAAAAGAAAAATCTTCCTTTGCGAGGGAAGTAATTACTTTACAGTAAGGTGACATTTATTTTGCAATAGTTATTTTGGTCAATTTCCCTGGCAGACAAGGCCTAAATTCAGTTTGGGGAAGGTAGTTTTGAAAGATGTTACACTGCTGACTTCAAATGAGTTATTTGTGGTTCACAATCATAAAATGTAAAATTGAGGTCCTTAAACTGTGTAAAATTGGGGTCTTAATCTCTTGACGGTATCTACTTGACAAGTATGTATAGCAAATGGCACAAATGTAAAGCAAGTTTGTCTATGTTTATCCAGCTTATTACTATTTCCAGTTTCTTATGCTAAGGATTATTTATGTATTTTACTAAGTGAGTGTAATCAAGGTTTGCTCTAGCAATGACTACTTATTCCACAGTAAGGTGTCATAAAAAATTAGAGCTGGCTGAAACGCTGACATTTTGAATCAGAACAAAAAGCAATATTTCAAAATTTCCTATGAAACAGAATTTCTTCAGAAATAATTTCAGAATATTTTGTTTTGAATTTTTGAAAATTCTGAAATTATCTCCTGCTTCTGTTGTAGTGAGCAGTTTGACAGTTTTGACACATGAGGCTTTTGCACTTTGAACAGGAAAAAAAAATAAGCATGTCACTCAGTACTAAGATGCCCTTGAGGATTTTAAAAATAAAATAAAAATATTCCAATTATTATGCTTAGAGTTGGAAGAATTAAATTTTTATTGGTAAATGTCAGTAAATGTCTATTTCACACACACTTACATAGTTGAAAAATATTTCTGTCAATAACAACAGAAATTTGCAGATGGGTAAAGAAAGAAAATGTTTCTTGGGACTTAGAGTTTTATTTAAGGAGATTTACTACATATATTTAGATATATGATGTTGACCATTTGTATTTTAATAGTTATAAACCTTGAACTTTGAACATTCACTTTACTATCATCAAATAACTGTCTAATTCCTCTCCCCGCCCCCCACATTTTTCACAACTATGAAAATTTAAATGGCTAAACATTGAAAAACCTGCTTAAAAGTGTCAATATAATCTAGCAAAATTATGGATAATGGGATAAAAACAAACATTAAATTCTGCCAATTCTAATTATATTGTGTCATATTTGGGCATACCGGGAGTATTAGAAATTATTATTTACTGCTACTACTGATGTGTTATGAAATAATGAAAGAATGGACCAATGATCAACTAAAAGAAAAACCCACAAAATAAATTCTGAAACAAAATTTTAAAATCCCCCTCAAAAATTGTTCATTCCAAAAGAAAGAAAAAGAAAGAAAGATATTCCATGATGACATTTGTGAAAACCAAAACTATTTTCAAAAAAGTTTCAATGGAAATTTGTATCTGCATTAAGAATAGAGCTAATGTTCATCGACTCATATCCCTGCAGTTATGCGGGAAGTATTAACATGGATATGCCTAAACAAACCCAGCAGTTCAAATCTGGAGTTGTCATAAAAAAAGTACTGCAAACAGAGAATCATTACAAGGTCTTCTTAACATATGTCTACATGGGAATTTTAAACTGATCGAAATTAGTTAATTGAATTTGAAAATGCTTGCATATACATGACGCAACTTCCCATTTATCAAGACCTCTGGAGCTCATCTGCAAACTGGACTAGGTCTGCTTCTAATTGTGTCGCACCTCTCAAAACTGGCAACATCTCTGGTCCATTCCTAGACCAGAGAGCCAGCCTGGGCCAGGGAGAAGAGACTTGGCAGCCTGTCTGGGGACAGCATTAAGCTCTCTGGCAGCCTTGGGGAGCAGGGGGCCAGGATGGAGAACCCACCAACCCCCTGGTTAGCAGGGGATCAGGGCCATGACAGTTCCCCAAGAGTGGGGCCAGGACTTAATGGCCTGTGGCAGGGGATCTCCCATAGTCCACCAAATTCAATTGTTTGGGATCAGTCAGGTTGCGGCCATACTGGGCCAGGAAGGTGCAACTTGTAGTTTGGTCTTCTGTTTGTGCGCAAACAATTGCCGAACACCACTTTTTGCATCCTTTCAACAGCTATCCCACAGTGCTTGTGACTTGTTTACTTGCATGTCCTCTTACTCCTTGTATGACAGACCTTCCTCCTGTTTAGAAGTTAATGCAGTGCTAGATTTTTCCCATTTGTGCCTGAATCTTAGTGCTAACCTAATTTTCTCCAAAATGCATTTTGCAGAACTTCCTGAAATTTGAAATTTAAGCCAAATGTGATAATTCTATGTACTGTAACTAAACAGCAGCTTTAACCCTTAACAGTTTAACACCTAATATTATTCTCTCATTTAAGCAGTTGTCTTCAATGGATTCTTCTTAATAAGTAAAGTAACAACAGGGATAATGTGCTCTTTGATATGTAAATCCTGATTCCCATTAAAATTCACATGATGTACATGTCTAGGGAAGAATTAATCACAAAATATGTTAAATTAATAGCTCAAAGTACCATAAAGACAATTGTGAAACAATTTTTTTTGCACAGAGTTACAATTACTTTTATGCCATGTTCTTGGAATCGTGTCAGGCCCAGGATATTAAGACCTGAAGAAGAGCTCTGTGTGAGCTTGAAAGCTTGCTCTCTCACCGAAGTTGGACCAATGAAATATATTACCTCACCCATGCTCTCTCTCTCTATATATATTACATATTACAGTGAAATTTAAGATTAACTGATTAGATTATGAAAACTGAGTGGCTGTTGAAACTGTGTCCATCTCTTGATTGTAAAGATATGCTGTCATATTTAAAAGGACCTTGTCACCCAATCAGGATACCTCTCTCGTAATATGAAGTCACAGTCTGAGGAGTTTTCATACTGTACAAGTATTGGAATACCCTGCAACTGAGTGGTCTCTGGCTAGTCATTGTTCTGTGCACTGGCTTCAAGATATTACTCGTCTTGTTTATTCTGCTGATATGAAATCAAGCTTCTCTAGAAAAAGAATATTTGCATCAATATACAGTAGAACCTCAGAGTTACAAAAAGCTTGGGAATGTACTGTACCAAAAACTCACTGTTAAAGATAGGGTAAAGAAATTTAGCATGAAAATAGGATATTTGGGCCTAAATCCTTAGCCACTGAAAACAACATATGCCTTGTTTCTTGGAGAGCTATATGAGCATATATGTATACATAAGAATGCTCACTGGCAGAACTTATGACTTTTAAAGTTTGAATAGATTTTCTACATATATAGCTTTTGCAAATTCCACCCTAGTTTATGTTCTCTGAGAGACACTTGTAGCTGGGGATGGGTGAATAAGCCGGAAGTAGACAGAGCTTCCCTCTAATTCAAGCCACCAGTCAGGGCATCCCCAGCCCTGGCCATTCTAACCCTTCCACATTGATTTGCCTCTCTGCCAGTTGCTCAAGGCACCCAAAATGGCATGTTTGGGCTGCTAGAGAGAGGTGTATGATCACTACTGCAGAACCCTATCAAAGTCATTTTTTCTGCAGGGTAGGGAGGAAATCTGCAGAGGACATGACTTCTGTGTGCGCATAATGGCACAGAATTCCCCCAGGAGTAAAAGATGCAGCGTATTATTAGTAATTAATCAAAAGAAGTATGTCCACCGTTCCCTGACTTTCCCATTGAATATTTTCCAAATGGAGACTTTTTTCATGTACAATGTTCCCCTCATTGTATATTCAATATTAGACTAATTATTAAAATTAGTTTTGAAATTCACTTTGCAGAACTATCAAGTTCAAACTCCATGAGAGATGTCTTTTACTTTTCATTACTATAAAGCTAGGGCAATCTGTCATATGCTGCTACACAATGAACAGATACATTTAAAATATAATTTAAAAAAAATCAGTGTTTTAACTGAACTTTGCTGTATAAAAGAAACCTTGAAAGAAAACATTAAAGGCATGTGGTGTCTAATAAACGTTCGCTGGCGAAGATTTCCATTGGTCTACAATTCAAGCAAAGTGAGGCTGCTTGCAGTGTTATCCCTTGCTTCGTGTCTAAATGTAAACTAATTGGCCCCATGCTTGACTTTTTCTTGACAGCTACATTGCCATATCATAAATGACCACATAGATGACCTTTAAGACAAGATGCTAAAAGTGATCAGGAAAATATTCTGGAACTCAGAGAACTCTGGCTGGAATGAGTTTGCTAATAACTAGATGCAGTTCTAATCTGTCTCTGCACTCTGCTTGATTGTAGTAGCTGAAGGGGACACACTTTAAATTGCATGTTCCACCTTTCCTAAAGTCAGTTTCAAAGGTTAGCGCAGACTGTTTCAAGACATGTGAATAAGAATTGCTCCTGCCAACACAGCACTGAAACTAAGAAATAGCAAACGGGAAACATAACAAAAATACTCCATCATCATTATGATGTGCTGAGAAAAGGGATAGCAAAGACGCATGAAAATAAAGTGGGCTGGTGAAACCATCTGCTGGTTCTTTTCACGTCAGGGCTAAAGAACCTTGGACACTTTGGCTACGTCTACACGTGAAGCCAACATCGAAATAGCTTATTTCGATGTAGCAACATCGAAATAGGCTATTTTGATGAATAACGTCTACACGTCCTCCAGGGCTGGCAACGTCGATGTTCAACTTCGACGTTGCGCGGCACCACATCGAAATAGGCGCTGCGAGGGAACGTCTACACGCCAAAGTAGCACACATCGAAATAAGGGTGCCAAGCACAGCTGCAGACAGGGTCACAGGGCGGACTCAACAGCAAGCCGCTCCCTTAAAGGGCCCCTCCCAGACACAGTTGCACTAAACAACACAAGATACACAGAGCTGACAACTGGTTGCAGACCCTGTGCCTGCAGCATGGATCCCCAGCTGCAGCAGCAGCAGCCAGAAGCCCTGGGCTAAGGGCTGCTGCCCACGGTGACCATAGAAACCCGCAGGGGCTGGAGAGAGAGCATCTCTCAACCCCCCAGCTGATGGCCACCATGGAGGACCCGGCAATTTCAACGTTGCAGGACGCGGATCGTCTACACGGTCCCTACTTCGACGTTGAACGTCGAAGTAGGGCGCTATTCCGATCCCCTCATGAGGTTAGCGACTTCGACGTCTCGCCGCCTAACGTCGAAGTTAACTTCGAAATAGCGCCCGACGCTTGTAGCCGCGACGGGCGCTATTTCGAAGTTAGTGCCGCTACTTCGAAGTAGCGTGCACGTGTAGACACAGCTTTTGAGTCTTAGTGCAGTTTTTTTTCAGTGGCAAAGATGTTTCCAAATAAGGTCCATATGCGGGGGTAGGGTGTGTGTGTGGGCCACGGAAATTCCTTCCCTGCTCTGCTCCCACCCTCACCCCTGGTTCCCTCCCTGACAAGCTGGGCCAGAGGCCTGGATGTGGATGGCCATGGCCACCACAGGGGATTGCCTTCACCCAGACTCCCCCACCCTAGTAATCCTCCACACCCTGGCTGAGCTGTGGGTGGGGAGATCTTCGGGGCAAGTTGGGATGAGGTGTGTAGGGGCGGGGGCCAAGAGGAGGGTGGGGGGATGTTCCGGCTGAGCAGGGACTTTGGGACCTTGCAGGAGAGGGTCAGTCTGAGAAAGGGGTTGGGGGATAGGGTGTTTGGGCCTTGAAGGGGGAGTTCAGGCTGAGCAGGGGTGGGCTGCGCTGTTGTGTTTGGGATGGGGGGCATTTTTTGAGCTGGGGGGGGCATTGTGGGCTTTGGCAGGGTCACAGTAGGAGCAGAAACTGAGCGGGGGCTGAGCAGGGGTGTTCAGTGGGGGAATCTTTGGTACCAGCTGGTGAGGGGGCCAGGGGGGAACTGGGTGTGGCTGGAGGGGCAGTAGGAGCGGCATGGCTAGCTGCAGAGCCAAGGTGGTGGGGAGAAAGGCAGAGCTCACTGTACGTGGGGATGGTGGCCCATATTTACAAAAAAAAGAACCGCCCCCCAAAATTCCTGCATATGGGCCTGCAAACAATTGCACAACATAATCTCAGTGCAAGACCCTTGTTCCAAATGTTCCGTACCCTTCGTGTCACCAAATGCAGTGGGACCATTCTAATAAGAAAGACCCTCCATACCCATCTCTCTTTCAGCCCTAGACAAGTACACACTACAACTCAGATGAAAATACTCAGCATCATTTTGATTTGTGTTCTGTTCTCCGTGTGATACTAACAGCTATGAATACTAGACAGTACTTCCTGCTTGGCACAGTGGACCCTGGCTTCCAGGCCCCCTGCTGCCTAGGTTCATGGAACAGTGCGAGGAGCATGCACTTAAATCCAATTAACTCTCCGACTGGGGAAACTGGGAAGTAGATTGTCTTTGCAGACAGGTCCTGACAGGGCAGGAAGATTGGAAACACCTCAGTGGGTGTCTGGCTGCATCAAAACAGAAAATTCTGCAGCAGAGAGATGAGTTTGGTGGCATCTTGCAAAAGAGCCAGACTCTCTGGCCTCAGCTGAGACTAATAAGGTATTTTACATCTGCTCGATCTGTTGTTTCAGGCTGTCTTCGGACAGGCCTCACTGCATCAGATAACCTTGCAAATGTGAACTGACTGTAATCTCCACAATCATGAAAGCTATTTTTTTTTGTACTGAAAATTAAGAATGTGGGGCAGAGCTGCTGTACTGGGTATATTCTGCAGCAATTTACAGAATATGTAACATTTTTAAGGAGTCAGTCCTGAGAGGCAGACAAATTTTCTCTTTGCTCTTTTGCTATCCTGGGCTAATACAATCCTTGGTGCCAATTACAGCATCATAACTAATGCCAGATAACATCCAAGGCACAGCCATTGACATTTCAATTACACTCCCTATGCCAGCTGAAGAAAAGGACGGTGGCTTAGAAGAGAGATCCTATGGGGCAGACAAAACAGCTTTCAGGGAATTTAGGGCTGCCCCAAACCCTGGAGGAGATTTGTCCGAAGTTTTTTATGCAAGCTACATCTACACGTACTGGGAATGTCAATGGCAGCTATGCAATGTTAGGTATGCCAACTGTATACCTAAAAATTGAATTTGCAGCCATTGACATTGGTCCTTGTCCTCACCGCGGAATTTCAATGGGAGCGCGCCTTCTGCTCCGCCTTGTGGCTCGCAAGGAGTCGATGGGGCGATATTGACCCCGGAACACACCGTTTCACGCATGCATGAAACTGCGCCCCAGAAGATTGAATCCAAGGTTCAATTTTTCCTGGTAAGTGTAGCTGTAGCCAAAGTCTCTCTTACATAAAATAGTCACACTGTAACCTCAGCATTTCTTTGCCTCTGAAGATTAGCCTTAAATACTGTGCACATTTGTTTGTTAACTTTGATTTCCCTTAAAATGGTATACATGAGGAGCAACTCCTCTGAAATCAGTGAGTAATATGAGTATAAAAGCATTGTAAATAAGACCCCTTCTCCTACTAAACATTCTTTTCCCCAGCAAAGGTTTAACACTGAGGTATTTGTGTCACCTGCCCCTATTGTATCACCACACAGAGTGAAAAACAAAGCATGCCAAAGAAAAGAGTTGCCAAGGACTGCATTGCATAGCACACTGAGAGCGTACCAGGTCTCTTTCACAGAACCACATATTCAACTGAGATGACCTACAGTGGCTGTAACAGTGAGTCTTTGAAAGGAAACATTCTGCTGGAAAGAGATGCTTTTTCTGTGTGCTTCCCCTGCCCCCATCCTCATTCCTACTCCTATTTTCCCTGTCATCGCTAACTGGTGCCGGTTCAAACTGGCTAGTTCCAGCCCTAACAGCATCTTCTGTCTCAGAGCTTTTGTTCCCAGTTAAAGCACAGCACCATTTCTGCTTCTATGCAGCTCATATAATTAACCTACAAAGTGTCATATACCACAAGATATCTTTTAATAACATGACAGTGACCAAAGCTAAACAATAAGATCTTTTTAATGAACATACTTCAAACTAGTTTATTTCAGTTGCAGCACTAGTCATTTATAATTCTATTGTCATTAGATGTGAAATAGCTTTAACTCCACTTACGTTTAACATAAAGTTTACATTCATTATTGTTAATTATGTGAGCCACTGAATCTCTTATAAGAAAAACAAAGGTAATTTTCAGTAGTAAAGGATATATACCAGTAATTTTATGTGTCTTCTGTTTCATTAGATAATGTTAGAAAATGTGACTGGAAACATTTCAGGTCCATTTTAAAGTGTCTCTTGGAGATTATGGCGAGAGGTGGAATGATTTCCAAACTGCTTAAAGATGGATCTTTTTAGAATGATATGAAACATCCAGAATCTGAAATATGCCCTGTCTTGCATTTTCTAGCACAATGTGAAACAAGCTAATCCTATGAAATTACTTTATGCTTTGAAAACATGCATACTCATGCTGTTTAATTATTGTATTCAGGTTAATGTACCAGCCTTCATCATGCTGACCACTGGTTAGCTAACTGATTGACAGAAGGCAAATTGCCACATCAGATAACAGACAATAACTTTGCTGCATGTTTATATTGCAATGAAGAATCTTGACAAAAAACAACAAGGATACAGTGTTCAGTGTGAGCTAGATAAAACATCTGTGCTGCAGGGTTCTTCCCCAACCCCCTCCCTGGAATTGCTTCGAGTGCTGAATATGTGTATGTCATTCCTGGTACGGAGAAGAGACCTCTTCTCTGTAGCCAGGACCAGACTCAAAGACCCAGACACAAGTCTGTTGTGTGATACCACCAACATGGGCATTATCATCCATGTTGGTCAGGGGAAAGCATGATCTCGTCTAATGAGGGCTGGCTGATGGGAAACCATACAAACACATGAAACGTTAAATTGTTATTGTTTGCCCATTGGCACCATTGTAATGGTTCCATTTTGACCAGTAACTCCCCCGAGAATTTGAATCTATGCTCATGAATATGTATAGAACTATGAATAATCATGAGATGAGGTCATCAGCAATTAACATATAAAGGAATGGAGCACTCTGATTGGAGGAAAGACAAAACTTTCTAGAACTTTCCATGCCAGAGTAGACCTGATTGAGGACTTAGCAGTATGCTAATGTCCTCATGAATAATGCATGACTCTGGTCTATATAAGCAGGGACTCTGAGCCCATTTGAAAACACTTTACGGGGTGGAGTGTCTCTCTCAAGAGTCTCCACTGTTCCCCAGGTCTGACCCTTTTGGGCGGAAGACATCATAGGACTGAGGCCTGAAGAACACTCGAGGCACAAGACTGGCACCTAACTACGCTCCTGCAGTGGAACCTGCAGCGTCAGCTCAAGACAGCAAGGCGGCGCCCCTGTAGTTGCGCACGCTAGAGGTCAACCTGGCCTGCTTGCAGGCGCTGTGTCCCTAGTGTTGTAATCCTCAGGGCCTGCCACGCGAGCTGCAGTGGTGCATCGTTGATACCTGCCTGAACAACGGCAACCAACCAAACGTGACTCACCGGACTTGACTCATCTTACCTAAATCGACAGTATCCTACCTGATTTGACAGGACTTTTGAGCGCCTCAGCGTGGGGCCCATGGGAGAGCCAACTCTCAATTTTTTCCATCAGTAGCCTAAACGGGACCTCTGCCAGAGGAGCAGGGCTGATCCCCCCTGGCTGTACCTACCCAGCCAGACAGGTGCAGCACTCTGGGGGTTGACCCAAGGCCAGCCCTTGCTGGCTACTGACCAAGACTTAAAATTATAGACACTTAATAGGGTTTTATATTTTAAATTTGTTACTGTTTTAACCATTGTTATACTTCTTGTTAGAGTTTTCATAATTGTTAGTAGTTAGTAGATAAGTTGTTCTTAGTAATTGCTGGTTTGTTAGTATATTAGTTAAGAAAAAGGTACTTACCAGGGTGAAGGCGTGGCCTCCCCTTTGTTCCAATTCCTTTTACCCTGGACTGTTAGAGGGGTAACGGCCTCTATCAGACACTTATAAAAATATATAATTTCATAGAGAGAAAACTACTTGGGATTGGAGTAGCGACCCAATCCCCGGCAGGTGCAAGGGGAGTAGCGCCCTCTTCCCCCCTTTTAATAAACAGAGAAAATATACATATATAAAACTTACTTACCCTTGTACTGTACCCGGATCCTTACCAGATTCAAGTTCACACCTACTGGTTTTTCAACAATGTTTGTGACAATCCTGACTTGGGTAAGTACTTATTGAACATCAAACCAAAATACACTGATAAAAATTATTATTTTTATCCTAGTTTGTTAATAAACCGACAGAAGTTCATATACTCTTTCCTGCCTGGCCTCCTTGTTGTGCTCACTCTCGGTCTTGATGGGGGTACCGCATGAGTCTGTGGCCCCTGGAGGTGTGGCCAAGACAGCTGCAGGGGTCAGCCCTGGAGCCTGAAGGTGTAGTTCCAGCATTGCTGAGGGGATTAGGAGAAAGTCTAAATTCTCTTTTTTTTTTTTTTAAATTGCTATTTGTACACTGATGGATGCTTAGCTCTGTTTACATTCCTTCCCTGAGGTAACTGCAGCTCCTCTTCAGTCCTGCCACTCTGCAATATTAGAAGTGGTTTACATCTGACGGTGTTTCTTGTGGCTCTGCGGTAACTGTGCCAGGCATGGGGGGATCAAGACACAAAACAAAACAAAACCCCTCCAGGAATGTGGAGAATCAGCTCTGCTAAATATGCCCTTTCATGCAAGAAAAGTAGGTCAAAAACATATCATGTACCTTTGTAATTACGTAAACACCCATCCACCTAATTTTGATACAGCTAAAACTATTAAGCACGCTATCAACTTTCAAAAAGCAGAGACAAAGTACTTTTTTCTGTATTTTGCCTACTTCAGCTTGCTAGAACAGGCTGTTATCCTCCTAATCTCTTCTTGCACGAGTCAGAAACAAAGAATGCCCCCTTTTGACAGATGCAGATCGGCAATCATACTCCTTTTAAAGATTGTTCAGAATTTCACTTGACCATTATTTCATAAATGTGCAGTTGTATGACTATGAAGTGTTTTGCTGTGAGCTCAGCACTCTAGCCTCATCTAATTCTCCCTACTCTGAACCAGCCTAATGACAGCAAATATAAAAATACAGTATAGTAATGAACACAATTAACTTTTAAAGTGCTGAAAGTAGCATCCACAGACATATACATGTCTGATAAATGAGGAACTTTCCATACAGGCAGTGTCGACACTAGCAAGTGCTTTTGAAATTAAATTGAAAATGTGACACTCCTTTCGAAAGCACTCTTCCACTCCAGTTTCAGGAAAAGGGCCTTCTTTCTAAAGCTTCTTTAGACAGAAAACCTGCGTAGATGCTCCACAGGCCCTTCTTCCAAAAAGCAGTCCTCTTGGTGCCAGGTTTTTCCATCCCTGGGCCATTCTTTCAAAAGAGCAGAGGCTGTGTGAATGCTCTCTTTTGAAAGAACAGCTCACTGTTTTGATCTGTTTTTTGCACGTGGATGCATTCTATCAAAAGACAATCTCCTCGAGAAGGACTTCTTTCAAAAGATTGCTGTAGTGCAGATGTAGCCACAATGTCCTCTATTGTTTTATGTATTTATTTAAAACAAAGACCCATGCCGTGCTCAAACATCGAGCTTGGCTGTTTGGGGCATAGACCATCTTTTTGTTCTATGATTGTAGAGCTCCTGGCACAACAGAATTCTGGCCCTTGACTAAAATTTCTAGATGCTATGGGAATACAAATTAAAATAATACTATAACCTTGAATTAATTTACAAGGACTGAATTGGCACCCTGACACTGCTGTATTTCCCTGCCTCACTTGGTTTCCAAGACCTGATGAAGAGGATGAGATCATGCAAGCTTTGGCTCCTGTGTTTCCACTGTGTGTCACCCAATCACTAGGATAGGAGATGCATTTGAGAAACAGGCATTGAACATTGGGCTTCCCTGAATCTTGGCAATTCCCAGATTCCATAATGACATTTTCAGACTGTTGGCAGAACTTAGAGCATTCTTTTAAACATCAATTTATGGAATTTTAAAAAAAAATGGTTGGGCATGAAGCAACAACATGAGAACACAGAATAATGAGTCAGAGAGAAGTGTGGGTATTTGTGCTATGCACTGAGACTTTAGCTGCCTGGACCACAGTTATTAGTTGTAGTTATCTTCGTGCCACACTGATTCTGGGCCAGCTGAAAATCTGGGTCTATGTATCTAAATTCAGTATAATTTCTTTCCCTGCATAGACTTCCCGGCTACATCTACACTACAGAGATCTTTTGACAGAAGCTCTCCCAAAAGATCTCTTCCGAAAGAGTGCTCTCTCTCTCTCTCTCTCTCTCTCACACACACACGCACACACACGCAGATCAAAGAGTGGTCTGCTTTTTCGAAAGAGAAGGGCCAGGGATTAAAAATGAAGACTGAAGACTTTTTCAAGAGAAGGGCCCTGTGGAGCGTCTGCACATTTTCTTTCAAAAGGGGGCACTCTTCCTGAAATGAGAAACAAAGAGTGATTTCAAAAGGGCCTCCTTCTTTCAAAAAATCTTTCAAAAGAACTTGCTAGTGTAGACATAGCCCCCTTGTTTCCATGTAGTATAGCTGAGAAGAAACAAATGGAGCATCTCGGGGTGTAAAACAGAGCAAACTTTGCCCCAGTCTTCATTGCTTAAATCAGATACTTTATCTCTCAATTTACAAAACTCTCAATTTATGAATTTTTACTACAACCATGTAAATTTATACCTATTTTTCAATTTATGAACATATTTTCACTACAAAGAAGAAGCAACCTTCGTCCAAGCATCTGCTTTGTAAGTGTTGAACATTGAGGAATAGAACAGTATGCACTGAGGCCGAGTTATTTCCTTCAGCGGCCCAGCTCTTCCCAGCTGGTTCAAGTGCTTCGCTGTGTTCATGTCATCTTGACTATGAGTGATATTAATCTTCAAATATCTTTGTTATTTGTGATAACGTGTCCTGGATGTTAAAAGTTTCTTCCGATGCTGTCACTAAGGCCAGAAAACCAAGGAAAGCTATATCTGTGGCTACTAAACTTGAACTTATTAGAAAAATTGACGAGGGCCAGAAATCGAAAGACATATATTTGGCAATGAACTTGGTGACATCAACAGCGCCTACGATCTTCATGCAGAAAGAAAAGATAAAAGAAATGGCAGAAATGTATGTGGAGCTAAAAGTTGCATCGAATAACAAAGGCCAGGGATGCAATAATGGGCAAACTTGAAAGACTTTTAATACATTGCATTGACGGCCAAAATGAATGCAATATGTCTCTGAGCTTCCGCATCATAAGGGAGAAAGCCCAGTCTTTATTTGAGGACCCAAAGAAGAAAGCCGAAGAAGAGAGGCAAGTTGTGGCCACCAAAGTAACGTTCAAAGCAAAGTCATGGTTGATTTGAACACTTTAAAGTGTGCTCACATTATTGTAGTCTTTGTGCTGCTGATATTCAGGCAGCTACCATTTTCCCAGCCACATTGCAACGAATAATTGATGAAGGTGGATATTATCCAATGTAGATCTATAAAGTTGTCAAAGTGGGGCTTTTCTGGAAAGGAATGCCTTCTCAAACCTATATTTCAAGGGATAAAACAAAAGCAACAGGTTTCAAGGCCTTGAAGGATCAACTGACATTACTTCTTGGTGGAAATTTGGAAGCAGATGTGAAACTGAAGCCTCTCCTTGTTTACCATTTGGATAATCCAAGGGTGCTTAAAGGTTTAAACAAGTCATCAGTACCTTTTGTTGGATGTTCTAGTTGAAAGGTATGGGTGACAAAGCTGGTTTTTGCTGATTACATAACAAGCTACCTTTCATCATTCATCTCTAAATAGTTGTGCTGAAAATAATCTGGATAATAAAAGTCTGCTGATCCTCGATAAGGTTCCTGGTCACCCTATCAATGTCAGAGACTATGACGATAACATTCGAGTGGCTTTTTTTTTTTGCCTCCAAATACCATTTCCATCTTTCAGCTAATGAATCAAGGTGTCATTGCTACATTTAAACCTTACTATCTGCAACTGGTGATGAGGTATCTCACACCTGCATTGGACAGGGAAGACAAACCAACAGTTAAGCAATTGTGGAAGAACTACAATGTCAATATGCCTATAGAAAATATCACAACTGCATGGAATAAAGTTACTCAAAGTATCCTGAATAGTGTTTGGAAAAAGCTATTGCTGAAATAGGATAATGATTTCCGTGGTTTTGAGGTCGAAATGAAAAACATTCAAATTCTATTGTGCAACTGGCAACTCAAGCAGGATTCAGTGAAGTAGACAGATGATGTTCAAGACCAGTTATTGTCACATGGTGAAGAATTGACTAATGAAGAATTAGTTCAACTGGATGAAGAAAGGTTATCAGATAAAGAGGAAGAACTGGATGAACCACAGAAAACACTAGGCACTAAAACAATCTCCAAATTCTTTAGTGCATTGGAGACAGCTAAACAAATTGTCAGTGACAATGACCCAAACTTAGAATGGAGTTCAGCATGCAAACAAAAAATTCATGAAGCCATTCAACACTATCATGAGCTGTATGACAGGAAAAAAGAGGGCTGCAGTTAAAACTTAAATTCTATCATTTTGTCAATCCTCTACCTCATCACCTCCTCCTAAAGTCTCATCACCGTCAGCTGATCCTCAACACTCAACCTCAAAAGCTGAAGACAAAACCCCAGTTAAGAAGGCTGAAGTCACTACAGAGCTGTTTCCAATAATGACACAGATGATCCCATGGAACTCTCATCAACACTCGTATCAACCTTCATCACCACTACCTAAGAATTGACTCATGGTAATAAATGTCAAACGAGCAATAAAGTAGTAGTGTTCTTATTTATATGATTATATAGTATTGTAACATATGTGGAAAAAATATTTGGAGGCGGGGAATCACGAACCAGTCAGAACTTTTTACATTGAAATTAATGGGAATTTCATTTTCAATTTATGAATGTTCACCTTACAAACAGCTTTCATGGAATGAATTACATTTGTAAATTGAGGGATAGGTGTACAGGTTGAACCTCTCTAACCCAGAACTCTTTCATCCAGCAACATCCATAATCTAGTGTGATTTTAGCTGGATGACCGCTTATCATGGGTGTGGCCAAGTTTCCAGAGGTCCCATACAGCTTGTTTCCAGCCAGCAGTCCTGGCACTGACTGCATTGTGCTGCTATTTAGCTGTAATTTACCCCTAAAATGTCTTCTAAGAGCCCAGCAGGCAGTGGAAGTAATGGTAATGTGCTAGAAAATATTGACCTCCTATGCCTAGCAAATTCTCTTGTCCGGCATCAGTCAGCTTCAGAAGGTGCTGGATTAGAGATGTTCAACCTGTAGCAGAGAGTTTCCATACAGACACCTTCAAATGATCACTCATTTCATCTATTCCTCCGTATACACCCAAATTTACCTATTACACAAACTTGATTTTATTTTATTATTTCATGCTCAGTTTCTTATGTCACAAATGCAGATTTGTAAACCTGAAGTTATAAGAAAATAAAATTTATGATAAAGAAACATTGAGCTACTTGTGTGTTTCTTTACAAACAGCTTCCCCTTTTCTACATAATACAGGTTGAACCTCTGTAGTCCAGCACCCTCAGGACTTGATAGCAGCATTACCAACACTTCTGTCACTTACTGGGCTCTTAGAAGACATTTATGGGTAAATTACAGCTAAACAACAACACAGACCACAGTGCATCTGATGAAGTGAGTCTGTGCTCACGAAAGCTCATGCTCAAAGCTTTTCTGTTAGTCTATAAGATGCCACAGGACACTGTGTTGCTGCTAACACAGAACACTGAGAGCCAGGACTGAAGGCTCTAAACAAATTTTATGGGAGCATGGGAAATGGGCCACACCCATGATAAGTGGATATGCGGCTAACTAAACTTATACTAGATCGCAGATGTTGCCAGATGAGAGTATGCCAGACTAGAGAAATTCAACATGTACTTTGTATTTTAGTATTTACAGGTACAGAATGTTCATTCAGGAATCTGGTAAAATAATTTTTTCCTTTTCATTCCTTGAGGATAATCCAATAGAAAAACTGCAAAAACACATGAATGAATGAGCAGATAACTTTAGACCATTCTCAGCATGCAGATCTGGAGAATGTGTAAGAGTGCCTCTCAGTGGGCAGATACGTTCAATGTGAAAGTGTTATTTAATTGAGAGACTGTGAAAGTGGAGGACTGTGGAAGTCGTCTTTATCTTTGAGCATTATGGTTTTGCCATTGAATAAATTAAACAGATCCTCAAGTATCAAAGAGGTAGCCATGTTAGTCTGTAGCTTCGAGAACAACAAGAATTCTTGGGGCACCTTATAGGCTAATAGATATTTTGGAGCATAGGCTTTCGTGGGCAAAGGCCCGCTTCATCAGATGCATGAGTGTGGGGGGGGTGGTTTCAGAGGTGTATTTAAAGAATGGGATCCCAGTAAAAGGGAAGGCCAGAGATGACAAGTTGCCCATAGCAGTGCCACTGATTTGTCGTCAAATCTGAAATAGTTGTGGGTGAGGACCCCCGACTTTGTCCTCACCCACAACTATTTCAGATTTGAAGACAAATTATACCTTCAAATCAGTGGCCTGCTATGGGCACCCGCATGGCCCCACAGTATGCCAACATTTTTATGGCTGACTTGGAACAACGCTTTCTCAGTTGTCGTCCCCTAGTGCCACTCCTCTACCTGTGCTACATTGATGACATCTTCATCATCTGGACCCATGGGAAGGAGTCTCTTGAAGAGTTCCACTGTGATTTCAACAGGTCCCACCCCACCATCAACCTTAGCCTGGACAAGTCCACACAAGAGATTCACTTCCTGGACACTATTGTGCAGATAAGCGACAGTCACAAAAATACCACCCTATACCGAAAACCCACGGACCACTATGCTTATCTACACACCTCCGGCTTCGATCCAGGGCATACTACATGATCCATTGTCTACAGTCAAGCACTAAGGTACAACTGTATTTGCTCTGATCCATCAGATAGAGACAAACATCTACAAGATCTGTACCAAGCTTTCCTCAAACTACAATACCCACCTAAGGAAGTAAGGAGACAGACTGACAGAGCCAGACGGGTACCCAGAAGCCACCTACTACAAGACAGGCCTCGCAAGGAAAACAAGAGAACGTCACTGACCATCAAATACAGCCCCCACCTAAGGCCTCTCCAATGCATCATCAGTGATCTGCAACCCATCCTGAACAATAATCTTTCACTCTCACAGACCTTGGGAGGCAGGCCAGATCTTGCCTACAGACAGCCTGCCAACCTTTAACAAATCCTCACCAGCCACTACAAATCACAAACCAGTGGCTCTAGGCCTGGAACCAGCCCCTGCAATGGTCCTCGCTGCCAACTCTGCTCACATATCTACACCAGTGACATCATCACAGGACCTAACAAATCATCAGGGGCTCCTTTACCTGCACATCTTCTAATATAATATATGCCATCATGTGCCAGAAATGCCCCACTGCAATTTACATTAGCCAAACTGGACAGTCTCTCTGTAAAAGAATATATGGACATAAATCAGACATCAGGAACGGTAATGTACAGAAGCCCGTGGGGGAACAGTTCAATCTCCCTGGACATTCACTAACAGATTTAAGTGTGGCAGTCCTGAAACAAAGAAATTCCAAAAATCAAATGGAGAGAGAAATCTCTGAGCTGCAATTTATTTGCAAATTTGACTCCATTAATCAAGGACTAAACAGAGACTGGGAGTGGCTCACAGCTTACAAAAACAGCTTCTCTGCCCTGGGTGTTAATATCTCCCCATTAGACTCTGACAATGGCCCATATCCCCCTGTCTGATCTGACTTGTTTTTTCCTCCTTTGATACACACTATTGATAATGGGCCATTTCCACCTTCCTGAATAGATCCTCAAGGTGATTCCCTTCAAGCCTTTTCAAGAAATGCTGGAATTCATATAATTGAATCTATTTTAGGCAATAATATGGGAACATCACCAAAATCCCCATGCTGAATAGACGAGGGTCTCTTTCTGGCGTGCGGGTTGAGTGCAGGAATCTACACATCTATCTGTAAGATGTACTTAAAAATACCCTATTCTTATAGCCCGGGGGGTCAGCAGCCTACAGCTCTGGAGCTGCACATGGCTCTTTAAGCAGTCTCTTATGGCTCCGGGCACTGCTCCCCTGCCATGCTGAAATAATGGAACTAAATGTAATTGGTTTAATGGCTGACAGGGCAGTGGGAGGGATCCAGCCATTAAATCAATTAAATTTAATTCCATTATTTCAATGTGGCAGAGCAGGGAGCCACCCACTCTGCACGTGGGGGAAGTGAACAGGAGAGCTGGGGGAAAGGGCAGCTGAGTTTGCCCTGATGGAGCTGTGCAGCCCCACTGAGAAGGAGGCTGGGGGGGAGGAGAAACGGCAACATGCATGTGCAGCTGGAGGAACTTGCTGGTTGATGCATATTAATTCTGGGTTTGGGGGAGAGAGGGGTTAAACCTGGGGATGGATGGTGAAAATAAAATTTCTAACTGGCACAAATCATTGTGTTCACTGTGCTTAAAATAGGGGTTATGCAAAGTATGGGCTGACATTATGGAGGAAAGCCTCGTGTTCACCTGCCTTGCAGCTCTTCAAGTATTGAGTTTGCAACTGAATTTGAAAAAATGCTTCTTCTCACTATTTTGGTTGCAGACCCCTGTTCTAGTCAAAACAGTGAAGTTAGCAAACGATACAGTTTTTGCAGCTACAGTTGCCTGCATATGTTTCAGAACTGGTGCTGTTCATGTCTTGGCAAGGATTTTAAATGCATAGTTTTACCAAGCATGTCAAGTCACTCCCTGCTTAACTAAGGCCATATGCAAATAATTCTTTTCTGCTGTCAAAGTTTTGCTCTAACGCACTTTGGAACTTAGCTCAAAATCTCTACATATGCTTTTACCCCCAAACAGCAAACACACAAAAAAACCAGTCAGCATATAAACAAAGAGCAGGCAGGCCAGTCAATCATTCTTGTAATATAATTATATCGGTCTGTCTGCAATATTCCAGTAACAAGCAGTCATCTGACTAGCAATTCTAATACATTCTTGTTCTGGACAAGTTCAAAATGAACAATTAGAAGTTATGGCCATTGCCATTCAAGGTAGTGGCTCTCAACCTGTTCAGACTAATGCCCCTCTACCATACACTGCCAGTGCCTCCTAAAAAGCTAATTCTTTTCTTCCAGAAATGTACACTTTTGTTATACATGTACATTAAAATTAATGTAAATAATTTTATTGAAACAATGTTAATCTATGTCTCTGGACCATGCACTGACAGAGTTGCCAACCCTTCCTATATTATCATGAATCTTGTCACATTAAGTGCTCCTTAAAAGCACCACATGATCATACACACCAGCGTTGCTCTTGTTCAAAATAGCCACTTTCTCCCACTGCCTTTTAGCCATAACTTAGTTTGCCACCATCCTGGACATATATGTGTATGAAGAGGGTGACAGTAGTGGTAGCCTTCCAGAACTGCTCTTCCCCTACATTCAACCACAGTTAACTTTTAGTTCCCTTGTGGCTAACAGAAGACCCTACAGAAATGGGAGATTTCTATCATTTGCACAGAAGACTTGCACACAAAACTGTGATTTGGAAGCTTTGGGGAGGTTGTCATACAAAATATTTGACTGACTGAAGCTGTTTGAGAAGCCACTCTTACACAATGAAACCTCTTTCCCTTTCTACTTAAAAAGAAACAGCATGTTTCCATCTTTTTTATTCCTGTGAATCCACCTCCTTTTAGGAAATGATTTGTCCTCATGAACCCTGAACACTGCCATGGCATTGAACATTGACTGGGGTTAAAGTCAGAGCAGAATTTGGCTCATTCTAATGTTCTCTGGTCTTCCTTTTTTTTTTTTTGTTGGGACTACAGCGAACTGTCTGTGCTTGGGGTGGGGGTGCGTTTTTCATACCCCTGAGCAACAAAGTTACAGCATAATAAAGTGGCAGTGTAGATATGCCCTAAGATGCAGCACAAAAGCAGCAACTGGTCATACAAGGAGTTAATGCTTCCTTTGCAAACTCTGGGAATTGTGACAGAGCTATTTCCAATATCACAGTTAGCTCATGCCCAGGAACAGATTGTATTGTTAAACTAACTATTGTGTAAGAGTGAAAAAGGTGCTGACCACATGTCAGAACTTTAAAACTGGGTTAAAGCCTATTAATAATTAACACTGGTTTAATTTTTAAGTTATTAGTGGTGTGAAAAGTTAAGATTTAAACTGCTACTAACATATTTTGCCACTTGCCAGGGTGGAAAAAAACCATCAGCTAAATATAAACTTCACTGTGCAGAGACGTGACCCCACCAGTAGAATTGTCACACATCACTTATTTAAAATAGGTCCTCCTTAGTCCATTGCACCCACTGAAGGCTGAAGATGGATTCTGATTTAAAACTGCAACATGTTGCACGAGAATAAGCCACTACTGATGACCTAGATTTCAGTAATTGTCACATATTCTCAAAATACTTCTCGTTGGGTAACCATTTTCTTACATAACACAATTTCCCTTGTATAAAAAGATTTATTTTCTTAAACCAAGCTACAGGAAGAAATGATCAACTAGCTCTGTGCAAAAAAAAATATTTTAAAAATTCTTTTCATCATTGGAGAGGCACAAGTATTAAGATTAACAAGAACATACATACATTGAAAGAAAAATAAACTTCTGCTGAAGTTTCTACCATTGAAATCCACAGAAACTGATGTGTTGTTCTAGCAAACTGCCAACAGCAGCAATAGCTCTTAAAGCTTTTTGTTAACATGAAATGGACACATGTCACTTGATTTAAAGCCAAATTACAGTAATAAAAGAAAAAGAAATGAATGGCAATGGGTTCAAACTACAGCACAGCAGATCTAAATTCAATCTCAGGAAAAACTTCCTAGCTGTAAGCAAAGTTGGACAAGGGAACCAACCACCTAGAAAAGTCATGGAATCTCCTCCTTTGGTGATATCCTAAAGGAGGATGAATAGCTACCTACCTTAGATGGTTTACAGCAAGAGTAGGGAACCATTTTTGGCTACGGGGCCACGGTCACAGACCCACAGGAAAATCAGCCAAGGGCTACATACAAGTGAGAAGAAAATAAAGGGGGAAGAATCCCTCACAGACATGGTCCCCGCTGAGAAGGAAAAAAAGACACACACCTCACTCCCTTCAAGCTCCAGCACCGAGCCAGGAGGAGGGGTAGCATGACAGATCAGGGCTTTCCCTCAGGGCCAGATGGACTCTTCTGGGGGGCCCTGGGAAAAGTAGATTTTGTGTGCCTCAAACCTCTGGGGTGGGACCCAAAATGAGCTCAGTGTGCAGGAGGGGGCTGCTGGGGAATGGGCTTGGGTTACGGCAGAAGTTTGGGAGGGAGGGAGATTTCAGAAACTGCCTGGTGATGAGAGTTCATGGTGTGGGTAAGAGGTAGTATGCAGGAGGGAGCTGGGGATGAGTGTGTGGGGTCTGGGTAGGAGATAGGTGCAGGGGCAGGTTGTAAGGTAGGAGGTTCTGGGTGGTAAGCCGGGTGCAATGTCTGGCTGGGAGGGAGCAAGGGTTGGGGTGCCTACCTGATACACTGCGCGAGCAGAACATGTGGCTCCATATCGCTCGTCACTTGCTGGCACCTGTCACCCCTGCCCCACTCCCCCCCCGCCCACCTCGCTGTTCCAATTGGCCACTCTTCCTTCCTGATCATTGGGAGTGACAGGAATGGAACCTGCAAATGAGCACAGGTGCAGGGCTTCCTGGACTGCCATTTCCCCGGCTTGAGGAGGTGGGGAAGGGGAACACCAGTGCACAAAGCCACTTACTTCCCCTTGCCAGGATGCAGCCTGTGGCTTGCCTTGATTTAGCCCACAAGGTTTGGGACCCCAAAGGTGCCAGGGCTTATCCTGGCCCACTCCTCCAGACACAGCAGCCCAGGAGCAGGGTGATGGTGCCAGGGCTTACCCCACTCCACCAGGCACTGCAGCTGAGGATTGGGATCTAGTTGCTGGAGCTTTACTCCACCATCCTGCATTGCACACCCACCCAAAAATGGGTCCAACCCAAGTGGGCCCTTTTGGCTACACCACTGAAACCAGGCTACCCCTCTGTGATTCCGTAAATCATGTGAAGACCTGTGAGATGCTCATGGGACCCCTTGAACTCCATCTTGGACAGTAATCTTCCACAGAGAGGGGTTGTGGGCTTTGCTTGTGACAGTAAATTTCCATGAATATAAGTTTCCAGAGAGATTTTACAAGCCAGAGATCTAGGATGGCGATTTTGGGGGAATTATTAAAACTGGTTTGCATGTTGCAGTAGCACATAGTGGGCAATAATCTGCCTATGAGCCAGATATGGTTTGCTGGGGATAACCCTGTTAGTTCCCCAGATGCATTATTTAACTGTGTCCACAGATTTGGCCTTCTGAAGCTTCTTCTGACCATGGTTTGCTGTTTGACCAGTGGGAACTGCAGGAAGCAGTGAAGGCTGGGCCACTGCTTTCCACACCTCCCCTTGGCTGGGAATCAATGAACTGCAGCCAACAGGAGCTTTGTTCAGCCAAACCTGTGGACATTCAGGTAAATAAAAAGTTTGGCAGCCCACCAGAGCTAACCTTGGCGAACAGCAAAAGCCACAGGGAAGTCATGATTAGCTCTCTGTGTGAGGGCAATAAGGGGATTTTGATCAAAAAATGCTCTTTCCCCCATTAACATCCAGGCACGGGACAATTATTATCCCTGAGTAATAGGACTGAGACACTAGCTCTTTCCCAATATGTTAAACTAACCACTTTACTTTGATGAGAGAGAGTCCTCTTGAATATCAGTGATGTGTAGGGGGTTAACATGAAGAAGCCTATTAAAGATAACTGGGCTATTTGTGCATAGGTTTTATGCATTAGTATTTAGCTGTAAACCTGATTTTTTTCAAGAATAAGGGTTCTTTTGAAAAAGGGGGTTTTTGTTGAAAGAACCCCAGCTAGACTGCTTTTTTATTTCAAAAATCTCTCTCTCAAAAAAGTGATCAGACAAGACTATGCAAATGAAGCACAAGATTTGTAAATCAGAGCTTCATTTGCATTTTTGATTTGCCTCACTTGCATTACTCTTTGAGAGAAGAATGTAGTCTAGACACACCCTACTATTTTAGCTCTTTAAGCAGCATTACTTCACCTATACCCACCAGCTAGTATACAAATAGCAGAAATGTAAATAAAAACAACATGAGACCATTTGCAAATACTCTATTTGGGAACAGAAAAAAGGCTGTTTAAACATTTCCTCCTTCACCCTCTTTTCCTCCTTTATACAATAGGACTCTTACACATGCAAATACTGAAACTGATCATGTGTGTTACTGTTCCAACTCTCGATCCAAAGGAAATGTCTTCTTTCCTGCGGAAAAAGGATTGAAGCTCCAGGCTTCATGTTTAATAGTTTATGACTCCCTAAGGTGTTCAACTACGCATTTCACTCCTTTGCAAATTTGTACCTTAAAACAAAAGGAAAGATATTTATATGTAATTGTGGTATGTTTTTATCACCACAAGGTCTACTATAGGAAGAACCTTTATGACTCATTAACATAAAACTGCTTCAACACCATACTCAAGGGAGATTTTTTCTTCACAGAAATAATTCATTGTTTCAAAACAGAGATGATAGCGGTATGAGTTTGTGTAAAGGTTAGCATCTTTACCCAGTACTTCAAATACTTTTAGAACTTTATACTTACAGTAGTTAATGAGTAATGGGAGTAACCCACTATATAAGTGCCATTATCATAAACCTTGTATAAACTTCTGGGTAGCACACAGAAAATTACAAAGTGTCTGATCTGAAATGAGAATTTAGTATCACTTAGCACCAGAAGAATCACATATAGTTATTGGCCATAGGGTCTGCTTACAGTCACACTGAATTTGTCCCTTTGTCAGCAGCTGGTAAACAAAACAAACAAAAATATTTGAGTTGTTTTTAAGGTTAAAAGGGGATTAATGTTTCATTCTTTGCAGAGATGACTTGGGGAATTTCCCTTAATCATTCAAAAAACATTCATTGCAATATCTTAAGAATCATGTCAATAACAAGCATCAACTTCAATAAATATTGCTCATAATTCATTTACTCACAAATGTATTCCCCCTGCAAAGCTGAGTTTAACTGGAGTTTATTTTTGGCAACTGGGTCTGTTTTCTAAAAATTGGAGTGATCAGGAGAGACTTTGGACTGTTTTGATCAGTGAGATCTTGAAGAGAAACCTCACCTGGCACAATTTTCTGGACAAATAGTTAGAGAATGCCTATATAAATACTTGTTCTGCATTTTTGGATAGAATGATAACACAAAGCCATGAGATATAAATCCCTTTGTTGTTTTTGGCCAAAGTTTCAATAGTCCATCTAGTTCTGAAGGAAAAAAAATAAACAACAGCATGACAACAAAAATATTTGATCCTGGGTGAGAATTTTAATGATGAAATAGTCTCATATACTCTTATCTTTACTTGACAGTGAAGCACCAAACAGAGTCAAGAAACCTGGCTTCAATATCCATCCTTTGCCACTGACCTAGAAAGGCAGACTACTTCACTTCTCTATGCCTCTGTTGTTCCATATATAAAATGGGGTCCTTGTACAGACCTTCTTTGAAAAATGCTTTGAGATGTTCTGATGAAAAGCACCACCCAAAAAACTAGGTCTTATCTTATTCTTTAAAATACCTTTTGTCTAGTACTGCATGAAGGAACAAAAGATGAAACCATGTAGCCTGGCATGCACAGTTCACACAGTGGCTTCTCAGACTTCTCCAGACCACAGGCTATAAAGATTAATAAGTAATACCACAGTTTTACCAGGAGTTAAACAGCAATCATGAGCCCACAGCCAAAATATACAGTCCTTCTCCATGTGTACAAACTTACTCCATATTCAATGTACAGGCTTCAAAGGTCCACAGAACCAGAACTGAACTCTCATTTTTTGCAGGTCACACTATTTGAGAGCACTGTCCTTGATGAGCCAAAGTTCACTGGACTATATCCACTCTGTTTGTTATTAAACATTACAAATTATCTTACTCTGGGGAAAAACAACATTCTTTTTCGGACTCAGAAGTATGTGCCAAGAACTCTTTATATACAGCTCTACTGACAACCATTTCAGAGACCAACCTACAAACAGACAATGCTGTTTTCACTTCTGTTTACTGTGCCGTAGCTGTCAGAAAACAGTGTGACCCTTGCTAAGTTAAACTGTTTTTTTCCCCCTCTTTTGACAAGCATAGCTTCCTCACATTATCTGACTCAACAGATGTTCCTAGGTGGCCTAAACTTGTTAGTTTACACATCTGATAATCATGTATGAAGGAATTTGATCTTCTGAACAAGTACGTCCTACCTAGTTGATGATATAAAGACTCCCTGCTCTCATAAAATCTACTACTATCTTGGTCTCAATTTAATAAAGAATGGCATAACACTGACACCTTAGTGCTAGTGCACAGCAGCAGCATAAATCACATTCAGTAATGATTAACCGACATGCAGCTCAAAAAAGAAGACAGCTGTCAACATATTTCAAAGCTGCAGTAAACCAGATATGATTTTTTTAAAAAAGCATAGGAATCTCCACAAATAATTAGCTTTATTTATGGAAGATGCAGTAACATTATGTAGAGCTCCTTGTGTGCTGTTGTCACCGTGAACAGTATTTTAGACATCCTTAAAGTTTTGATTGGCATATAAGAGCAGTTATAGTTAAAATGAACCAAATAAGAAGTCTGAGACGTGAATCAGATCTTAGTGGCAATTTTTTTGTAGAAGGGGAACATCTCCAACGCCGGGGTTTGAAAGAGGAGATGGAATAAGAATGTTTTAAGATATCTGCATAGCAAGAGAAAGGAAAAATTCATCAACAGAAGTTGTGTTAATAGATTATGTAAATAAAAGTTTAAAAATCCATGCCTATTTTTTCAGAGATTTTAAAAAACTATCTCCACAGACTTTGCTAAAATTGCAAGTGGATTTCCAGAGGATCGTTTTGTTCAAGAAATCAAAACATTTCAATTTTCTCCAATGGAACATTTTGCTGAAATCAATAGTTTCCCATGAGAAACTTCTGTTACGATAAAAATTCCAAAATTTAATGTGAAAATGTTAAATTTGGCAATTTTGAACTAGGTCTATAGCCAAGTGAGGGATGCCAGCCTAAGAATGTGATTTGAAACTCTTGTTCATCCTGGATGGAGGCTGATAAGTGGAACTTAGAGACTGTAACATTCAGGAAAGAACAAACTCAGTGATGCTGCCAATATCCCCTCTTTAACAGGAGCATTAAAAGCTGTTTATACAGGTGAGAATATGCCAGCTATTACGCACTCCGCAACAACTCTGCCACTGAGGTGCCAGCATCTAATTGCTCTGCAATTTGTTTTAAGACATGTTGAATATAAATGCTTCTATATAAAGGTAGAAATGTACTCTAGCGCGGTTTTATCTCTTGCTTGGGTAAAGCAAAGTGGATTTTTTGGGACTTTGTCTTTATTCAGATAGTGGCACCAGCCATTGTCTTTCACTTCTATTTTTCATTATTTCCCCTTTAACAGAACTGGTCTAAGGATGATGACTGGTGTTCCTGCAATTGGTCTTCTAGTAAGGAAAAGCTTTTCATATACCGTACCACCTGCTTAGTTGAATCATAATGCATATTGTTACAGTGGCAGAGTCAAGAGTTGCTTTACATAGACAACATGCCATGGCAGTCCTGAAGATGGACTGCAAATACCTTGAAGTAGACATAATAGTGTTTTTGGTAGTGTAAAGCAGTGTTCCACAATTGGTGTGCTGTGGCACACTGGTGTGCCATGAAGTGGCGCTTTGTGTCCCTCAAAGCCATGTGCCAGGAATGCCATCTGCTGCTCTGCACACGCACCTCACCACTTGGTGGGAGAAGCGGGTGGTGGTGATGGCAGTAGCAGCAGCAAAGGTGGCTCTGGTGAGTTGCTGTCATCAAATTAGTGGGGGGGGTGGCTGGAGACGCTTGGCTGTGCGGGAGGGGTGGGGATGTTGGGTTTTTGTGAGGAGCTGAGAGTGCCTGGTTCTGGAGGAGGGATGAGGGACTGGGTTATAGAGGGAACCGGGAATACCTGGTTCTTGAGGGGGGCCAGGGGGTGGGGATTGGGTCATATATATTGGGTGTGCCGTGTAATTATAATGAATGCTGAAGTGTGCCACAAGGTGACAAAGTTTGCTGAGCACTGGTGTAAAGTACTACAGTTTATACACTTAAATATTTGACTTGAGATACATTACCAGTTCCACCGATGTTTTCCATTTTGAAAATTCTATTAGAATGACTGAATTTCTTCGAGAACAACCAGAACAGATTATCTTCTGTGTCTTGTCACAGAAAATCAAAGAATAGTAAAATCTGAAACCTTTTTATTTACATAAATAAATAAATGAAAATTACTCCTGGTCCTCCATGGGTGTGCAAATAGGAGGAGAGTGCACAGAGAGCCACTCAGTTATCTTTAGGGATCAAGTACAGCCTGATCATTGCATTCACTTGAATGCTAGGATCACACAAGACAGTTTAGCCCTCTGTATCAGACAGAGTAGCTGGCCAATCGCAGAGGGAAACAGACCCAGCAAACCTCTTTAAAGGTAGCACATCTGTCACACTCTGCTCAAGTTCCTTCAAGCCAGCTGTTCTGTAGAAAATCTGTACTTTAAACAGATGATCTGTTCTGAATTCTATCAGAAATAGCTATTAAACTATTCTAGTTTACCAAAAACTTTGGTTATGCTTGTAAAACAAAAACAAAAACGAGCAAAAGGGCACACAATGTACTTAGCTACCTAACATAATATTCCCAGCTGTTAACTAAACTAATATTAACTCCCACTGCTTCAGTTTCCTTGGAAACACAAAGGGAATGAAAACAAATTAGAACTTAATGTGAACTCTGTAAAGATACAAACAAGACTTGTCCGCACATGCAACATGTGATCAGAGAAAAGGTGCGCCTGCGTCTGGAAATGTTGGTACTTTTCTATGTTTAACAGAATAAAAATGTTAAATAAAATGTGTGTATAACTATCAGCCTATTGACTTTAAAAGACCATTACATTGTTTGATGGCCATGTGAGATTTACTTTTAAGGGGAGTTCTCCCTTTCACCCTATTCTCTTGATGCCTAAGAATCAGTATTGTCTTCCAAAGGGCTTCTGCAATCTTAAACAATTAAATTTTTGAATAGAGAGAAACTAATGACTCAGTAGTATATAGCTTAACTACCGCAACAAAAGGCACTTCGTGGAATATCTCAGAAGCCACATCTTTCCCTATGTACCATGGACAATAGCTGAGATTGCCTGAGACACTCCTTTTTACAGTCTCTGCACTTGAATTATTTGAAAATGGAAGGTTCCTGACTGCAGAACTTACTTACTTTGGCATTTTACCTCATCTTTCCTTTAGGATGGGTGCATCTACCCTAGGAACTCACTTCAAAGTTAGGCATTACTTTGAAGTAGCCTTCCGAAAGTCTACACGCATTTTCCCTTACTTTGAAGTTAAGTCCTTACTCCATTCCTTAACTTCAAAGTAGGATGTGTGTAGGGTGTATAGACCCTCAACTATGACTTCTGTAAGCAACTTTCAAGTTATTTTTGCAGTGTAGACATGTCTGATATGTTGTAAGGCTTAACTTTTCAGCATTTGTTTGACCTCTCCTAACATGATAGTAGTTTTTTCCATCTGATGATTGCTGCTGCCCAGTGTGGGAACTTTTAGACAATACTTTCCTCTGAATGTGCCTAGAAGCGATGAAAATGAGCACATAATAAATTAGATTATTTCAAAGAAACCCTTTCACTTGACTAAAGAAAAATGAAATAACTTTAGAATTTCAACTGTTGAATCATATCAGTGGAAAAAAAATCAGTGCAAATATACTTCAAGTTCTGAAGCTGAAATTATAATTATTTCAGTCACTAAGTTTAGCTACTCATTTTGGGGCCAGATGGTGACCCTTTTACACTCGTGTGAGCAGCTATCTACCTAAATTATCCCTTTGACTTCAGTGGGAATAACTATGTTAGGGTTTTCATATAAAAAAGAGGATACCCCTGAGGAGTGTATATGTATCAGTATCTACTAATTCACATTGTATTACTGGATTATAGTATATTGTGATGGGGTGTACCAACCCCTCACTGAGCAGGGGAGTGATGGAGTGTACCAACCCTGCACTAAGCAAGGTGGTAAGAACCAGGCCTGTTTGATAGAAAAAGACCTGCCCGCTAGACCCTGCTGGGCATACTCCAGCTTTAGACCAGGTATAAAAGCTGGGGAGGCTTGGCAGTTGGGGCTAGCCAGCATGGGGGAAGGAGCTCCTGTTGAAGATTGAGGAGCAGCCACTGCTGCTGCCACTGCCGGAGGAGCAGCAGCATCAACAGTGGTGGCAGCCACTGCCAGAGTAGTCCGCAGCAGGAGTGGCTGGAGGAAATAACACCCAGAGCAGAGACAGCAGACTGCACCAGGAATGGGATAGGAAGTAGCCCAGGGTGGGGGAACTGGGAAGGTTTTCAGGGAACTAAGCATGTTGCAGTGACAATCCCCGCTGAGCTCATGGCTGGGGTCCCACACACACCACCAATAGGGCCCTAGATGGAGCTTAGTGGAGCTAGGTGTAATAAAAAGCTGGTATAATCAAGGGCTAAGTGCCACATTTTCAAATCTCTTTTGTGCTGAAGTAATACATATATTCACACAAATATTCCCAAATGCATAAAATACGTAATTTTGAGAAGACGGTATCTACACATGAAAGTGTGTGTGCGCATACACATATGCTCATCTTCTGAAGCTGCATTTTCAGCACGTTTTGCAATGTCAGACCTTAATGCCTTTTAAAAACTTCTAAAATATTTTTAAATTAACATCTTCATGCTTACAAATCCCTTTGATAAAATACATACACATACATCTGCTCTTACTTAGCACTTTCAAAGATCAGAATACTTCAAAACCCAACTTTAGACACCTATTGTGAAGAAATGTGGGCCAAGGTCTTGCTGAGCAGAAATATTATTTTTGAATTTTTAGGATGTTTGCAAAAGAAAATCCAGACAACAGCATATCTATTTTTAATCTTTACCCAAGACTAAATTTAAGTAGAGATAAAGCATCTTGAGTATCTTTGCTTCATTCAGCTGCAAGAGTTATCAGTGCTTACATTTTTTCAACATCACTTGAAAATCAGATAAGGATGACCTGCTTCACATTAGGTAACATTAAAAGTATTATATTGATCTTTGTTTAAATGGGAATACATAACGGTGTATATAATAAGTAAGGAACATCTTGGCTCATTACTGTTCCTCTCTCACCTTGCAAAGGAGGTAGAAGCTGACCTACAACATGTCTGAGAAACAGAAACCAGTTCAAAAGGCAGGCTATTTTTGAGCCACATGCTGAGGCAAAAAGAAGCATAATTACTGAGGCTAGTGTAACCAGCAGAGTTAATGCTGAGGATAAAGGCTGCTCTAAGCAGTGGTCAGAACTGGACAGAGCATAGGAAGAGCAGAGAGGACAGAGATGCACTAGGATGGTTGTGCAGTTGGTCATCTGCTGCAATAAAATTGGCCTGCCAAAAAATCTCGTGCAAAAAATACAAGAATGCCCGGATGAGGCCTTCAAGAAGATCTCCAAAAAGCAGAAGACCTCCATCCCTAGAAATACTGACATGCTGTTCTGAGGGGCACAGATCCACAGAAAACCTGTACCTGTACTCATACCTATACACACCACCAAGTCGCTTCTAGCATTCAAAAAAAAAAAAGTACTCATAAGAACAGCTTGGTCCCAGGGGCTTGGAGACTGGTGTTGAGGGGACCAATTCTAGCTGTAGGGTGAAGAGATCTGGGCTGTTGGGAAAGAACTTCCTTGGGTCTCTGCTGGTTGCCGCCATCCTTCTCTCCATTGGCCTCTTCCTTCTGTCCCCCCAGCTCCTCTCAGCTCACTCCAGACCAGTGCCTCCACAACGGTCATAATGAAGAGTGGGCAACATAGTGGGGTCCTCTTCAAGAAGCACATGCAACTGTTCATAATAGTGACAGGTCTTTGGAGATGACTTGGACCACCACTTGGCTTCCCGGACTCTGTGATAGGGTGATCTGCTGGATTTGTTTCACCTTCACCTGGCATTACATAGAGTCCCAGGAGTAACATCTCGTGATCTTCTCACACAACATCTTCTCATAAAGCTCTGCATTTCTCTTGAACCCCCGAAGTCTGCTCACCACTGATTCTTCTCCCCAAACTGCAAGATGATCCAGAATTTCCTGGTGGCTCCGCACTGGAGGTCTCTGGAGAGACTGAGAGCTATAGGCAGATCACTACCATGAGTGCTCATGACTGAAGGAGATAGCTACTGATGCAATAGCTGCCGAGGCGATGGGTAAAATAAATTTTTCATTGTAGGAGCCCTTTATATTTCCAAGCGTGGGTGCTGATAAATTCAAATTCAAATTTGCAGGCTTCCTGTGACCTACTTCCTGTGCACCTACAGAGCAGCAGAGAAGGAAGTGGCCAAACATGCATAACTCTTTGGGATACATACAGGACACGTCTGGAGACTAATATATTTGATTTGAAGACATGATGCTTCCACACTGAGCTTTATTTGAACTTTTAAATTCAAACTTTACGCTACACGCCGCCGGTTCCAATGACATTATGATATTGAAACTTGTGCTCCCTAAATCGAACTAACAGTATTTTAATATTGAGCTAACTGCCTTAAACTCAAATTTATCTTGTAGCGTAGATATAGCAAAAGGGGAAGATGTGTGGCATAGAAGAAAGCACTTCTCCACAATGTCTCTATCCTCCTTCATTGATTTTCTTTATTCCCTTACAGTTTCTCCTTAGTATTAACTTGTGGATTTAGAGGAAATTATTCCCTTTGGACTTAAGAACTGGTTTTCAGTGGTAAATAATGTCTTTTCACTGTAGCTTTTGGGCATTATATCACTTTTATGTCACTTTTTTCATTCAAAGGGTCAACAGTTTTTCCGTATACTTTTCAATTCTCATAATATGTATATTCACATACAAATTTACACTTCTATGTATGCCTGACTCAGGAATCACCACATAGGTAATATGATTGTAGATAAATATAAACATTAAAGACATTTTCTAAGTACAAAGAGTTAGACAGCCATATTGGCCAAGGTCATATCACAGAATCATAGGGCTGGAAGGGACCTCAGGAGGTCATCTAGTCCAGCCCCCTGCTTCAAGCAGGATCAACCCCTACTAAGTCATCCCAGCCAGGACCTTGTCCAGCCGGGACTTAAAAACCTGAAGAGATGGAGAATCCACCACCTCTCTAGGCAATGCATTCCAATGCTTCACCACCCACCTGGTGAAGAAGTTTTTCCTAATATCTAACCTACACCTTTCCCTCTTCAAGTTCTGACCATTACTCCTTGTTCTGCCATCTGACACCACTGAGAACAGTTTCTCACCCTCCTTTTTAGAGCTCCCCTTCAGGAAGTTGAAGGCTGCTATTAAATCACCTTTAAGTCTTCTCTTCTGTAAACTAAACTAGCCCAAATCCCTCAGCCTATCCTCATAGGTCTTGTGCTCCAGACCCTTAACCATTTTCGTTGCCCTTCGCTGAACCTGCTCTAGCAAATCCACATCCTTTTTATACTGGGGGGCCCAAAACTGGACACAATATTCCAGATGTGGCCTCACCAGTGCCAAATAAAGAGGAACAACTGCTTCTCTAGATCTGCTCGAAATGCTCCTCCTAATGCACCCCAGTATGCCATTAGCCTTCTTGGCTACAAGGGGACACTGTTTACTCATAACCAGCCTTTCATCCACCATAACCCCTAAGTCCCTTTCCATCGTACTGCTGCTGAGCCAGTCAGTCCCCAGCCTGTAACAATGTTTGGGATTCTTCTGCCCCAGGTGCAAGACTCATCACTTCTCCATATTGAACCGCATCAGATTTCTTTTGGCCCAGTCCTCCAATTTATCCAGGTCCCTCTGGATTCTCTCTCTACCCTCCAATGTATCTACCTCTCCCCCTAGTTTTGTGCATCTGCAAACTTGCTGAGGGTGCAACCCAGTCCCTCATCCAGGTCATTAATAAAGATGTTGAATAACACTGGCCCCAGAACCGAGCCTTGTGGCACTCCGCTTGAAACAGACCGCCATCCAGATATTGAGCCATTGACCACTACCCATTGGACCCGACCATCAAGCCAGCTTTCTATCCATCTTACAGTCCAAGGATCCAATCCATAGTTCCGTAACTTATGGACAAGAATGTTGTGGGAGACCATATCAAAAGCCTTGCTGAAGTCAAGATATATCACATCCACTGACTTCCTCATGTCCACAGAGCTTGTTACCTCATCATAGAAGCTGATCAGATTGGTGAGGCAGGACTTGCCCCTGGTGAATCCATGTTGGCTACTTTTAATCACTTTCCCCTCTTCCAAGTAATTCAAAATGGATTCCTTGAGGATTCCCTCCATTATTTTCCCAGGGATTGAGGTAAGGCTGGCATCCTAAACTATCCAATAAATGGACTATTCTGTTTTTTATTGTTTGTTTGTTTTTGTTGTGACTGACTGGCCTAATTTTAATTGTGTTCAGCCAAAAAAAATATAAAGGGTTCTCATCTTACTTTAAGTGGAGGCAAGCGGGTAAAAAGACAGGGCACTTACATGCTGACTGACCACTGAAGTACTACTAAAAACCAGTAACTTAAAATATCATAAGTCAGCCCCCACTACATTGCCAAAATTGATTAAAAAGAGCCTCTTCTCTTACCCCAAAATTACTGTTTCATTTATCCATTTGTATCAGTTTGTTCCAAAACATCCCCTAGTGACATCTCAACAGTTCCTCAGACATGTCTCATGCAAAGACTGGCTTAGGTTTGGAAATCTCCCTCATGTCTTCTGCCGTGAAAACCAATGTAAAAACCTTAGTTTCTCTGTAATGGCTTTATGATCCTTGAATATTCTTTTGGCATCTCAATCGTCCAGTGGCAACATTGGTTGTTTAACAGACTTCCTGCTTCTGATGTACTTAAAATATTTGATATTACTTTTTGAGTCTCTGGCTAGCTATTTTGGCATTCCTAATTGTATTTTTACATATCACTTGCTAGAGTTTGCTTCTTTCTCTTTTCCTTACTATGATTTAATTTCCACTTTTTAAATGATGCCCTTTTGCCTCTAAGTGCTTCTTTTACTTTGTTTAACACGGTGGCACCTTTTTGGTTCTTTCACTGTTTTTTTTTTTTTAATTTGGGGTACAGAGTTGAGCTTGTTATGGTCTTTAAAAAGTTTCCATAAAGCTTGCAGGGATTTTACTTTTGGCACTTTACCTTTTAATTTCTCTTTAACAAACTTCCTCATTTTTGTTTAGTCCCTTTCTGAAATTACGTGCTATCTTGTTGAACTGCTGTGGTGTATTTCCTGCCACAGAGATGTTGAATTTACTTATATTATGGTCAGCTTTTACCACACAGTCCAGTTATAGTCTATTAGAGCAGATTTTGTGCTCCACTTAGGACTTAATCAAGAACTACCTCTGATCTTTTGGGTTCCAGGACTGGCCACTCCCAGAGGCAGTCATTTAAGGTGTCAAAAAACTGTCTCTCTGCATCCCATTTTGAGGTGACATGTACCTAGTCAATATAGGGATAGTTGAAATCTCCTGTTACTGAGGTTTTTATTTTTATTACCTTTAGAGCCTCCCCGAGCATTTCAATCACTATCACCATCCTGGTCAGATGGTTGATAGTGTATTCCTACTGCTATATTCAGTAGGAACATAGAATTATTATCCACAGAGATTCTGTGGCACAGTTTGTTTCATTTAACATTTTTACTTCATATGCAGGCTATCTGCAGGGCCAGCATTTCTCATTACACTTCACTCCACCTTGGTTCCCCAGCTCACAGCTGTGGCATCTCCCTTTGCCTGCCTCCACCTTCAGATTTTTCTGCTCTTCTCTTGCCATGGCTGTCTGGCTTAGGAAGGTCAGCAGTATCTCCTGATGCTGGGTGCCTGACAATCCCTTCCCTCTTCCTCAGAAGAGCTCTCTGCATGTTTCCCCTAGGCAACTCTCTGCTGCTACTTCTGTGTCTTCCCTGCCAAAACTCACACTCCGACGCAGCTCTCAACTGCCCTTTTTGTGAGTGACCCTGCCTGTGCTCTCAGGCCACTCTGGGTACATCTACACTGCAAAAAATGTGGCAGTGAGTCTTAGGATGTGTGTCTACTGAGCAGGCTAGTGCTCAGACCCATTCTGCTTGTTGGGTTTCAGAGACTGAATGGGCAAATCTCCACACTGCTATGTTCAAACCTGTACTGAAAGCCCTAGTCAGCTGACCAGGCTCTAAAACTCATGGCTGCAGCTGTTTCTGTCTACAGCGCACACTTGCCCTCACACTTAAAAGGCATCTCTCTTCTCAGGCCCATGTAATCTCTCAAGCCTCAAATTGGTGGCAGCTGATGAGCCACAGGTGCACCAGCCCCAACTGCCTCTGAGGTTCAGTACTACCTTGTCACAACTAAAAACTTACTTTAAAAAACAAATGAAAGCTGAAATTCTCCTTTAATCACTTGCCAGAGGATGTGGGGCTTCATAGTAAAATATCAAATTCTATGAGACTCACTTAAATATCACAAGCATTGGTAACTGGCACTAAGACACTGGGGCTCATCCCAGCCAGAACCAGCAGCAAAGAGGGAGGCTGTTACATGACTTGTGAAGTGGGAAGGGATGGGGAAAAATCAAGAAAGACCTCCGTAAATGGCAGGTGAGAAATCTGAACTGAGGAAAGTGTTAGTGATCTGGTGAGCAAGATATTCCCCAAGGCTGTGCGTAGCTGGTGTTGGAGGATATGCAATGACTATGGTGGGGGAGAGAACTTACTGTAGAAAGGACCATATCTTCCCTGTGCCCAGAGCTTACAGATAGCATCCCAACCACTGACTACTCTTGCAATAGGTAAGTTTCATAATAGGAACATATTTCAACTGAGAATTCAAATAGCCAAATCTGCTAACAAGATGTTCATAAATAGAAGAGTTTTGGCTAGCCCTAGCGTGTTCCTAAATCCAGGTTTTATCATGTTTGGTTAACTTAGTTCAACAACAAGCAGTCCACTGTAATGTTATACTCTATTCCAGAAATGCATTATTTCTGTTTGAAAATTTGTTTTATTTAGACAGCTCCAGTAAACATTTCTATGAAATATTTACTTTATAAAAAGGAAAAACCGTATTGCATCCACTGAAAAGAGAAGATAAGACCTGGCCAGAAAAAAAGTCCATAAGAAATATGTATTTATTAAACATTCTTCTAATTTGTTCTATTTTAGCCACTGTCTTATCTCCCATATGTATTCCAAATGCCAGAAAGACAGATTTCTCATATAGAAAACTAATTTACCCCATCAGACTTGTGGGAGTAGCTGCTACCCCCTCTTTCTGAAGATTCAACATGGACCATGTAAGTTCAGAACTCACCCCCTTCCTGGTGAGGTTTGGTGTGTAGACTGCAAACAAACTCCCTTACCCCAGGCTTGGCTGGTTCTTCTCTTAGAACTCCCGAGCCCCACAGCTAACCAGAGGGGCCATGCTGACTTTCTCTTACATCTGGAGTGGATTAATTGAGCTTCACGTGCCCAAAAGAGTCAAGATGGCTTAACTGCACATAACTGCAAGCTTTTTAGCATATGCTAACATGAAGGGTCAAGAAAAGAACTCAGCCATGCTGTTACACTCATGCTCATCTAGGTGTTTTCTAGATCCATATTTAATTACTTTTTACCTACTTTACATGGCATTAAAATAAAACTCATTGATCTGTAGTTCTTAGGATCAACCCTTGGGCTTTTGATAAAGATTTGTGCATTTGCTGCTATACAGCACAGTCACTTTTTTTAAATCATGAGACTTTACACACGTTTATAGCTTACCCACTAAATTCCTTAAAGAAATCTATGGTGCCACTCACTTTTTGCAATTTAAACAATCACTTTGTTGCAAGACCTTTTTGATACTTCAGTGGCTGACAAGTCTCCATCCTCCTTGCACAGAACAGTCCTCAGGAAAAGGCAAAGAGACACAGCTGGCATCATACCAGGTTGGAGCAGACGGTGGGAAGGATGTGCAATGAGACCACATACAAAATGTAAGTCCAGGGCACTCTGAAAGCAAGGACAAATGTTGGGATACTCTTGGGATATCAGTGCCATAGCTGAAGTGATTAACATTTTTGGCAACAGAATTTTCAACAGACTGGACAGGGGAAGGTGATGTCTTAAAGATCCAAGAAGATGATATTGCAATGGTCCAGACAGAAGATGACATGGAGGTACCCAAAAACCTTCTCAGTTGGTTCTTTGGAATGTTGTGGAAGAAGCAGCAACAACGCTTGTCCAGGCCCCGAATACAGACAGAGAAGGAAAGAGAGGAGCTGAAGATAAACCCCAGGTGACAGGTTTAAATTGCAAAGATGATGGTGGTTATCCTTATAATAGGGAAAAATATTAATTATGATTTCTTGCTTGTTGAGATGTGACGATGGCAAATATTTCAAGGACTTCACTAGAGTTAGAAGAAAACAAAAGTTTATATAGGCCGCTCACAGGTCAGGGCAACTGCACCCCCATCACCCATCTATGGTCCAGCAACAGGCACTCCCCATTCCAGGCTTCAGTCTCCACTTCCATCTCTTCTCTTGAGTGTCTCACACCCTTTTGACTGTGGTTTTCCCAGGCTGCACTGTCCACTGTCTGTATTGTCAAATCCCAACAAAACTCTTCTTGTTTCTCTGTCCCCCTCCCATCTACCCCAGAGACCAGTTGGGGTGGGGGGGCAGACACCCACAGCCCCTCTCCTGGGGTCCAGCCCTACCTCCCCAAGCTAATACACCTGCACCTTCTGTTCCCCCAGAGCCCATCTGTGCCCACGCTTGCCAAGACACCAGAACTCCCTCTCCCTCAGAGCCTAGCTATATCCTCATCATTCCAGACATCTGCTTCCCAAGAACACAGGGATCCAGAAGGAAAAACAGCTTGATGCTCAGTCTCAGGTTGACATAGAGCTTCCTGCATGCCACCCTCTCCTTCCCAGAGGGCATGCCTGGAGCTGCAGCTATCAGGAATTCTCTGCCTCCCTTACGTCCCCCACACCCCGCAGCAGTATCATCCTTGCTGGATTCAGTGCCCTGAGGGGCAGCCAGTAGCACTGCAACATCTTTCTGCAGGAGAAAGGAGATTCTGTGTGCACACTGATTTCCACAAAATGAAGTAACAGAATTATTACCCTAAAAGGAATATTAACTCACTGAAGTTTGGGCTGAGAAAGAACAAGGTAAACATAAGGCTGGACAACTCATCATTTCCACCCATGCACAGAATGCATTTTTATGCACAATGAGGCATGTGTGAATGTGCACCACAGTAGAAACATGAAGACCTAGCAGTGGGTGCTCTGCTGATCCACATGCGAATCTTCTGAGTGGCTTCACAAGCACACAGCTTACAGGGAACATTGCTGAGGCACCATTATTAGAAGTAGAATAGTCCCTCTCATGAGAGAAATAGACAGTAGATGGCATATTCAGATGAAACCCAGGAAATGAAAAGTATGCTCGTCAACAGAAATACACAGATTGATAAGAAAATAACCTATGATGGGTGAAAAGGCTGCCAGCAAAACAGATGTCTCTGAATAACCAACTAAATATCAGAATTATGGATAAATGGAAGAAAAACTATTCAGTTACTTTCGTGTTTTTTTTTTAAGGCCCAGAATGCTGGACAGGGTAAATTCCTCCCCCGAACACCAATAAATGTTCACTGGAAGTTGATTCCATTTCCTCACGTTTTGCTATTTTCAGTTCCCGTGCCAAAGCCTATTCATCTGTGTTCGGGTGGGCAATTATTTTTGATGGAGCATCACTCCAAGATTTTGGTAAAGGGTCAAGAGACACACTTGTCTATGGAGGGGGTTTGGGATGAAGGTTGAATGCAGAAGGCAGTTCAAGATAGGAGACTGAGGTGCAGAAGAAGGAGTAGGGTCTGAGAGGGTATTTGGCTGAAGGAGAGGGTTGTAACCTGAGGCAGAGCATTGAGGTGCATGGTCCAGGTGGGGATATGGGAGCAGAAAAGGATTCTGGCCTTGGAGGGATTTAAGAATGGGTGCAGGGTCTGAGAAGGAGTGATGACCTAGAGAGGGTTGGAGGGTTCAAAGGATTTGGATGGCGACCTGGAGTAGGAGTTTGGGGTGCACAATCTGGGAGGGAATATGGGTGCAGGAGAGGATTCTGATCTGTGGCAGGAGTGTAGGAGCAAGTACAAGGTCTGGGAGGGATTTGCAGTGCAGGAGGGGGTGGGTGCCAGAGACAGGCTCAGGCCAGGACTAAGACTGCTCAAAGTTGCCGGCTGTTTCATTTGGCTCGCTGTGCTGAAGGAGGTGGCTTTGCATGCTGTCCCCATCCCAGATACAATCTCTCAGCTCCTATTGGGCAGAAATCACCCAGTGGGAGTGGAGAAATTGTGCTACAGGGCTCCTGTCCCCAACAAAATCTCTCAGCTCCCATTGGCTGGTTTCGAGAAGCCTCCTTGCCTCCTCACCCACAGCACAGAGAGCCACGTGGAACAGCCAGATGCTCTGAGTGGCACTGCTCCATGCTGCACAGGCAGGCCATGGGTTGGATTAAAAGGCTTGGCTGGCCAGATATGGCCCATGTGCTGTAACCTGCCTGCCTCAATCTATGTTCTTACTGAGGTCAATGAAGTTACTTAGGGTTTCTACTTGCTCAAATGAGAGTAAAACATGGCTGATGATAATGCTCTTTTATAACATTGTCCATTTGGAAAGATATCTTCTGTACAGTATTTCATTTTCGAGGACCTCCCATCTCCTTGTAACAGCAGAAAAAAGACAAAATACATTTGATGAAGTGGGTTCCAGCCCATGATAGCCTATGCCCAAAAAAGTTGTTTGTCTTTAAAGTGCATGGGACTTCTCATTATTTCTGAAACAGATTAACACAGCTAGCCCTAGGAAACTTGTAACAGAGGGTATGTCTTTATGCAAGGATTAGATTTCCTCTGTAAACTTTTGTAAGTTATTTCCTTTTAGAAAAAAATAAATAAATGCATTTTTAGTCTCTTCTTACATTTGTAGACTATATGGACTGATGCTACATCCAGTGAGGTCTGTAAGAAAGACAAAATTTCTTTGCAATTGCACCACGGTAAATACAGACTAACTCTACTGAGAACAGCAGTTGACCCACGAAGTAGGCTCTTGTTTGCATTTCTTTAATTTAACCAGTATTAATTAGCAGGCAGAAGAGCAACACTAAGGACAAATGATTGAGGAAGAACCCTCTGGACTAATACAACAACAATCTACCACACTATGATCACTACAGACTCTTTTATTTACACAGGGATGAAAGTCAGCACATATTAACAGAGTGAATGTCTGAGAAAGGAGAAGGAAAGAAAACTAATAGAGATTTCCTCTGAAGTAGCTTGGCTTTATAAAAGACTTAGCTGCAACAGTAGCATAGATCCAACATCAGTGTTAATTATTAAAATTGGTTTGATCAAAACCAATGGATACAGCTGTGCTGACAAAGCCTTTCTAATAATACCTTTACTGGAAAAACGAGAGGGAGATAAGTTGAGAACTGGCACACTTTTTGTCTATGGCAAACATTGCTGAAATATTAGACCACATGATAACAGGCTGAATAAACAGAAGCTGGTATGCTAAATATTAACTATTAGTCTTGGCTGATAGATAGGGTTTGACGTTTAAGGCATGCCAACCTTTCTTGAAACTGGCACAGTGAGCTTTATTGTATCTTCTTGTCAGAAACTGGCACACCTTGGTTGGTTTTTTAAAAAGAAATTAACCATAAGAAAACACAATTGGTGATGTCAAATTTGAGGCAGTTAGGCTTGTAGTTTTGCAAAAAAATCGTAATAATACACCAGAGGCTTGAAACTAAGCTGTGAGATTTCAGCAGCACAGACTTTGGAAGAGTGAGAAAAATACTGGTCAAAAAGATTTGGATATGGGACAGGAGAGAAAGATATTTTCATATGCGGAAAATACTAAAGAATGAATAATGCAGTCCAGTGTAATTTTGAAAGCAGGTGCCATTCCACACCTCACTTCCAATACAGCCAGTACCTTTATCACCTGTGCGTTGATATTTTATTGGGTTAAACACAGAAAGGAACAATAAGATAAAGTTCAGCTCAAGTCTTCTCCCTAGGATTACGCACTTCTAGATTTCCTCCCTTTGCAATGTTAGCCTATACCCTAGAGTCTATTTCCTCAAAGAACCACTCCTCATCCTCTCCATAGATTGATGGCAAGCCATTTGCAAATAGGGAGTCAGAAGACAGCACTTAGCGCTGCCTAGCATGATTAACACTTGATAAGAGTGTAAGTGTCAGACAAACATGATCAAGACAAGATGGGGGATGAGGTAATGTCTTTTATTGGAGCAACTTCTGATTGTGAGAGAGATTATCAACAGAAGTTGGTCTAGTAAAAGTTACTTTACCAACCTTGCCTCTCTAATATTGTGGGGAAAACACAGCTACACTAATGGCATGAAGAAATAAAGTGGCCTTATTAAGGACACTTTACCTCTGCATGAAATCATACACATGGGGTTTAATGTACTTTACCTTACAAACGTTAATAATCAGTTCATCTTAATCTCCCTGACTGTCCCTATTTAGGCTATGTCCATACTTGGTAATAAAGTCGAATTTGTTAAAGTCAACTTTGTAACAACTTTGATTTTTATAAAGTCAGAGATGAGTGTCCCCACTAAATTGCTTATGTTTGACCGTGGCAGCAGTGCACTGTGCACCTACACCACAGTTCCTGCAGCCCCCCTGCATTTTAGGTTTCTGTGCCAATGTCTTATGGGAAAAAGTCACTGCCAGTGGTTGTGGGTGTACGTCACCATCCCAGAGCGCATTGCTCTCACTCCCCCCACCATTGAAAACAAAATGCCATTTTTCCAAAGCTTGACCCTGCATTAGGATGTGCCAATCTGCCTGGAACACAGTAGTGTCTCAAGTACTGTCATTACTTCAAGTAAATTAAGGAGACTTTCTGGTCCAAGTGTCTCTTTCCCAAGCGCCACTTGCGGCGGGCGTATATACCAATGGAATTATCTGTAGCTGACACATGGACCGCTATCTTTATAAAGAAAGAAGATACAAAGATGTGTTCTCTTCCCACTCTGGGACTGGGGTCTAGTAGGTTAAAGAGTGGGAGGACTGGTAGCCAGCACCTTTGGGATCTTTCCCCAGCGCTTGGGAGGGCACTGGTGTCTAGTGGTAGAATGCATTGATGTCTGGTAGTTAGTATGCTGGAAGGAGCAACTACATGGACATATGCAACATGAGAAGAGTGGTAGAGGGCACCAAGACTCATTATGAATCCTAGAATAAACAGAAAAGAAGGAAAGACTCAGTATGGAATCCCAGGGGGCTTTGGTGTCTAGTTGACAGAGTGCTGGAATGAGCCACATGGACCAATCTTCATAAAGAAGATAGATGTGTTCTCTTCACGCTCTGGGAGCGCATTGGTGTCTAGTGGTTAGAGAGCTGGAAGGAGCCATTACCCCATCAGAAGCAGTAGTGGCTCAAGAAGAGAAGGAAAGTTAAGTAAGTGTCAGATGATAGAAAAGTTGAGGAAAGATGAACCTTTGAGACTATTGTCTGTTGGCCCTACTAAAGAATTAGGGAATAGCCTTACCTCTTCTGGTAAAGAAGTCCTAGCTCAGCTACCTGTGTGGGAAAGGGAAGGAAGAGAGAGAGGCCACAAACACCATAGGAAATCATAGAATTTCATAGGAAATCATCTCCCAAGCCACACAGTTTGGAAAGGAAGTGTGGCCCTGCAGGGAGAGCATAGGAAACTGTCTTTAACCAAAGAACCGGTTGGATTGAGGTTATTTTTTTAAAAAGGGACAGAAGACAATGCTCTTTAGACAATATCCAATGATGCACAGTTCCAGAAGGGACAGCTAAAAAATGTAACAGCCATGTGGCACCTTGGCAGCAGGTCAGGGGACAGCCCCGTAAAATGTACAGCATGCAAAACAAGTTACTCCACCTCTCCTGCTAAATCCTGTGCAGTGAAAAAGCCCTCTCAAGCATAGAAACCACAAGCAGGACAGGGCATGGTGCTGTCTGCAAGCATGGTCCGCGCAGCCTAACAGCCACGTGGTGTGTGTGTGTGTGTGCACACGTGTGCGCTGGCGGGGGCTTGATTTTCACCTGGCACTGCTGAGCATCCCTGGTGTTTACTCAGCACAGATTCATCCCCCTACCCAGAAATGAGATCCTGAAACTCGTGATAGCTCTATTCTGGGGCTCTTTTGTGACCCTGAGAAATCATGGCTCAATGCAATTGCTCCTGAGGTCTGCTATCCATGCTGTCCAGGAAGAAAATTAATTCAAATTCCCAGGCTTCCTGCACACTTGTTGAACACTGGCAGTGAAAGCAGTCAGAACAGACATTTGGGGCATTATGGGATACCTCCTGAAGGCAAAAAAATCAATTTAAATTTATGCAGCTTCCACATTAGTATTAATTTAATATTTTAAATTTGAACTTGGTGTTACTTTGCCTGGGAGGGGTGAGGCAAGAACATCGACCTCACCATCCCTTAAAATTGACCTAGTGGTATTTGAAGCAAAGACAGTCACATTGTAAAATCAAGCTAAGTGCCTTGAAATTGACTTTATGCTCTAGCATAGAAAAAGCCTTCATTAATGATTGAGATTTTCATAATGTAATGGACACAGACACACATTTTCAATGAAATGGCTTTTAAGTCAAAGACTTCAGAAGTTCAATCTATTTATCCCATCAAAGAGAGTGCAAAGAGGTGATTT
The DNA here is from genome assembly GCF_033958435.1 of Carettochelys insculpta. Classification (NCBI taxonomy): domain Eukaryota; kingdom Metazoa; phylum Chordata; order Testudines; family Carettochelyidae; genus Carettochelys; species Carettochelys insculpta. The sequence continues at coordinate 75,843,136 of NC_134141.1, forward strand.
GATCACAGTCTTCAAGATGTTTTCATAGTAGATGACTCTCAGTCTATCAGTCAAAGGGAACAGGAGCGGGAAAAGAGAGAAACCTGGAGACCCCACCATTATCAAAGGTAAGGAGTGAGAGAGAGGAAGCAGCCCTGTGAGAGGATAGCTGCAGTGGAAGTGTCTGATAATGGAATCCAGGTCTCTGTGGGAGCTAGAAGCTGGAGAGAAAAATGTGAAGAGATTGTTGATGGCTGTAATCTTTTACGACATGAAATGGGCATTTCAGAGAGGAGTAAGAACTCTAACTAACCTCTCTTAAAGAGCAAAAGCAATAATTAATGAGAAAAATCTACTCTAGTTTGTGATCATTTCCTTCCTGGAGGGTTGTACAACTCTGCTGTAGCCCAGTAATCCCTTCCAGTTGAGAAGTACCAAGCTTCCACATGCACGATCAGACTTTACTACCCATGCTGATTTTGAGTTACACTTCAGTCCTTGAGTGGTCTCCAAGAAATCAACAGAATTATTTAAGGCGCAAGATATTATTCAGTACAAGTAAAAGGGACAGAATCTAATCCATAACGTGTCTATAAAAATAAGAAATGTAAAGGACGAAAGCCATTTGCTAGTAGTCTCAATACAAAAAGCTTATAAAAATGACAAAAATGTAAACATAAAGTTATCCTTAGGGAAGAGAATACTTGTTTGATAGAAACTGGATGAGATAAAGAACTAGAAGAATGGTTAATACAGGACACATAATAAAATTCTAACAATAGTTTGAAAGTTAAAAGGAGCAAGAATACATTTTAAAGGTACATCATTACTGACAACTCTAACTTTGCATAGTCCTGATGATGAGTAGAAGCTTTGAGGTCAATCCTGTAACAAACTGAGTGCCTCAATTCCCAGTGAGGTCAATGAAAGTTTAAAGGTGCACAGGACCTCATAGACACTCATCACTCAATAGGATCTGACGATGCTGTTGACATCACCACCGAATATTTATTAGTTACTAAGTGATCCCATGAAGTATTGGCCTGTGTGCTCCCACAGCATTCAACAGAAGTTGTGTGCATTTGAAAGCAGGTGTTAGGAAGTACTGTTACAAAATTAAAAGAGATCTAAAAATGTTCTATTACCCATTTCCATAGTTCTTCCCAGTTCCTTTTTCTCTGTTGATCTGTCTGAAAAACCATCTTATGGGACAATTACAGTAACAATGAGATGGTATTAGGCAGTAGAGTCCTTTATCTACAGTCCTAGAACATTAAACTACTACTTGTACAGTGGGAAGAGGTGTCATTTTTAATAGGAGCTCATTGTTATTCAATAGAATTCAGGCTGAAAGGCACAAAATTACCTATTGGGCACTACAGGACATACATTCAAGATGACAAATCAGACATACATGACAAAAATTGAACAGATGAAGCTCTGACTAGCCCCAATTTCTGAATATAACCTTGACCATCGTTAAGGGCCTGAAATCAAAACTATCTATTCATGTCAAAAACTTTCTGACTCTTAGGGAACATGACATAAGCTGGATGGAAAAATACAAGATTGCAAAATACCCCAAAGTAAACCCTAAATGAAGGTTTTAAAATAATAGGACTGATTAAATAATGTCACAAGTAATGAGGGCTCAAATAATATAATTAATAATGCTTTAATTGGACCTGTTTATAACAAGAAAATCTCCTTAATGTCATCACTCCCACCAATGTAGATTACTGAATTGTGCCTTATTCCTAATTATTTTTTTTAAATTAAATAAGTCAGAAATAATGAGCAAGTGTAATTCTTCCAGGAACTGCAGCTCCAACTTTTAATTTCTTTTCTTATACAATATTGCTCCCTATGTTTAATTATATCAGGGGATATAAAATTGCCATTGACCTAGTGGTGTCTTACAACCTTCTCTAATTTCTTGGCCAATTTATTCAAGCAGGATCCAAACTACATGCAATTTCATAGTAATTATCACCCCAATGGCACAATCTGCACATATGCATTCACTTTCAGAGTTAGCTTCCTGGACAGAAAATTGGGCACACAGACTATCTGCATGATGCAGAACAATTTTAACACATACAATTTTATTAAATTGAGCTAAAATACTGAAAAAGAGATGGTTTCTCAATTAACATCCATCTATTTACCCGATGAAAAGATCTACTGTGTTGACTACTACAGTACTGAACCACAGTATCCTGGAGCCCAAGTCATCTTTGTTACTTAGAGGACATGCACATTAGCATCCAAGTTGAACATATAATCATCCTGTCCTCTCCTTTGTCCTTTCTTTTTTAACCGTTCCTTCTTGACTGGTTATATCCTGCTGTTTCGTCTCAATTTAATATTGCAAATGCTTTCGGACAGAAAATTCAGCTTTATTTGCATTTTAGTACAAAGAACATGATTGGTGCTGTATGTCTGTTAATAATAGTTAATAAAACTCATTCTGAATGTCAAAATATTGATTGAAAGAAAATGTAGCTTCACAAAACCAAAATTTTCTGTAAAATATCCATTGGAAAATTCGAAAATAAAATACTTCATTTCAGATCTTGTTGATCACAATTAAAATAATTTCAATCAGTGAAAATGAGTCTCCCTTCCACTTGAGAAGAAAAGATTAATCAAACGAGTTGCAGGATTCTAATTCACCGCAGCAGATGCAGTTTGGTCAGGCATCATGGCCCACAGAAAAGACAGTGGCAGCTGAAGGAGACAGAATTTAATGTTGAACCGGCCCAAAATAAAATGTTTCAACTCATTTCACATCAAACAATATTTTGACATTTCCAAACTCAAATGTTTAAAAATGTTCATAACAGTATTTCAGATTTTGAAATATTGGAATATTCCAGGGGATAAAAATTTCACACTAAATGTAATAACTATTCTTGAGTTCAACAATACTAGATTGATACTAGACTGACTCTTTTTAAAATATCTTTGCTATATTTAGTTAAAAATCCAGTGTTCTGCCAAATGAATTATTTACTTAAAAGAAAAATTATTTATTTAACATTAAATGATATAGACAGCTGAATTGTCTTTGCCTATTTCAGAAAAAATATTATTGGTTTAACTTCAAACACGCAATGGAATCTATTCAAATAAAATATTCTGCCACAGATATTGGTCTACAAAAGTTCTCTGGGAGCTTTCCCTTCTACGTATATAGCAGCGAGCTTTATCTTAAATTGTTTGTGCTACCATTTACCTTTAAAATTAATTGCTATAAATTCTGTTGGACAATTCCATGGTAGTTCATATAAAGCATCACAATAACCAGCTCTCACCTAAACACAAAGGATGTGTCTAAACATGCCAGATCTTCCAGAAGATCTTCTTCCAGAAGACAGCATCTACATAAAAAGCGTTGCCCAAAAGAGCTGCCTCATCTTCCGAAAGATTGCTTCCCCACTTGCATGGACGCTCTTCTGGAAGAACAGGGCAGGAATCACCTCGGAAGGGGTCACATGGCCAGAGTGCCCTTCCAGGGCACCGGCCATGTAGCTTGTCAAAGGGCCCCTCCCCAACAGCCCCTCCCTGCACAAGCTGCTGAGGCCCATCATGCTGCCTACAACACAGCTTGCTGTCTCGCTGCTCCTGCAACAGCCAATGTGCCAGCCACGGACCCCGAGGTGCTGCAGCAGCACAGGCTCGCCCTGACAAGGGTGCAGGAAGGCAGTATGAGCTCTGAGGGCCCTGACTCACCCCTGCCCCTGCCAGGCCCCCGACAGCTCATCCCCCATGTGTGGACCCATGTTGCCAGCAGCGATTGGTGGGATCAGGTGCTGATGGCCTAGTAGGATGACGAATGATGGCAGCAGCACCTGCGCATGCTGAAGGGCATGTTCCATGAGATACGTGCCTGGCTGGCTCCCCTACTTCACCACTAGGACACGGGGATGCAGCCAGCCCTCCCAAGAGACACGCATCTAGCAATTGTCATCTAAAAGATGGCCACCCCAGATAGCTACCACCCTGTGGGGTGGCAATTCAGGGTAGGCAAGTCCACTGTCAGAGCCATCATACTGGAGGTAAGCCACATGTTGGGCCCCAGCCCAGGGAGTGAGGAAGGGGGTGTCAGGCAACAGGGACCCTGGGGTCCCTGTGGGGGGGTCCCAAACCCAAGGGTCAGGGAGGCCTGCCACAAGGAACTCCAATGCCCCGCAGACCTGTTCCTGGAGGTGCACCCTGCTGAGGGGGGCCATAGGGATGAAGGGATAGGAGGAGGGAGGGATGGGCTGGGCACCAGCCTGGGGTACCCCTAAGCAAACCCATGAGTGTGCACGCTTCCTGTCCCCTGACAGTCATAAGGGCCATCAGTGATGTGCTTGTGCAGTGGCTTGTGAGCCTTATGGACCTCAATGCGGCCGTGGAGGGCTTTGCCGAGCTTGGGTTCCCCCCAGTGCTTTGGGGCAATGGATGGCACCTATATCCCCACCAGGGCCCTGGACTGCCACGGTGGCCAATACGTGAATCGCAAAGGGTACCACTCGATCGTGCTCCAAGCGGTGATGGATGCTTGGGGCTGGTTCAGCAATGTCTGTGTGGGCTGGGCACACGACACCCACAACTTTAGGAACTGCTCCCTGTGCCACTGGATGGAGGTGGGCACATACATCACTCAAAGGGAACTCATCATCAGTGACATTGCCATCATGCTGTGCCTCGTCGCCAACCCAGCATACCTCTTGCAGCCACGGCTGCAGCATCCATAGACAGGACACCTGACCCCATCCCAGGAGCTCTTCAATGCTGGGACACCCCCGGAGACCCGTGGAGTATGCCTACAGGTACCTGAAGACAAGGTTCATATGCCTCCTCATGCACCTCAACATGGGGTTGGAGAACATCCCACAGTTCATGGCCTCCTGCTGCGCTCTCCACAACCTCATTGAGGTGTGTGATGGGCCACAACCCCAGGGCTGGATGGCCCTGCCACGGCAGGGTTATAAGCAGCTACTCGCAGCCCCCACATGGCAGCTCCATTGGGATGGAGTCTGCAACTAGAAGGCCCTCCAGGAGGCCTTCACCTCTGACATCTGAGCTGGGCCCTCAACACACCCCACCCTCCAGCCCCCAATAAACAGGGACACAGGGGTTGCCAAACGAACTGTATAAATGCAAAGAGACTAACAGCAGAAACATTAAAACAAGGGACTGGGGTCAATTATTTACAAGGGGGAGTCTGGGGCAGCAGGGGCATAGTAACCTGGGTGGGGAAGGGGATGGGAAGGGAGGAGACCCTACTCAAGGGATGGGTTGGAGGGCCATGAGCCCCAGTGCCCATGACTGCACCTCCCACCCTGGGTGCGCAGTCCCTGCTGGGGCCCTGATGGGGTGGGGAGCATGGGGAGGTAGTGGTGGGCACCCTGTGGCATGGCCTCAGCAGGTGGGTGGGGGGCACAACATGGGGCATGGAGCCAGGCCCCCAGATCTCATAGGGCTGTTGCAGGAAGCCCCTGAGGAAGGAGGACAGCTAGGGTTTTAGGGGCAGGGGCAGTAGGTGGGGCAGCAGGAGCAGTGGGAGAGGCAGCAGAAGGGCATCGGGGAGACCAGGGCCCCTGGGACGAGCAGTGAGGGGGCAGCGGGGGGCCAGAGGGGAGCACCACAAGGACCTCGCACACCTGGCAGTGCATCCCCACCACCTCCCCTGATGTGTCCATGCCACTCCAGATACTCTGCCTCCAGGGCCAGGTGCCTCTCTGCCACACCATTCTGGTGGCACAAGGTGGCCACATACACCACTGCCGCCTCTGCCAGGATCTGCTGATGGACCCTCCATGCCTGATGGACTGCAGCCGCTCGAGAGGGTCGTGGCCTGGCTGGGAGACTTCCCACACCTCCAGCCTGGATGCTGCTGGCAGGTCCTGAGCTCCTCCAGCACCTCTCCTGTCCTCGGGATGGAGCTGCTGTAAGACAAGGTGGGGGTGAGGAAAGGTGGATTAAGGCCCCAGCCAAATCCCATGTGGCAGTCCCCTGGTCCCCTGGGCACCTCTCTCTCAGGCCAGACCCAAGTGATGCCCTCGTAGCACAAGCCCGTGGCCCTGGCACAGTGGCCTGGGCAGCTGCTCACTTCCGGGTTGCAGCCACCTGTGAAGGGCCCCAGTTGGGAAGGGCCACTAAGTGAGTGGGGTGCAAGGTGCCCCGCAGCCCAGGGTGCACTCTGGTGTGGGGCATTGGTGGGGCATGGTACGGGGGTTTGCATGTGTCCCCATTGAGGGATGCACCATGCCACACACTTACCTGGGGTGAACTCATATAGGTCTGGTGATGACTGGATGGAGGTCACCTAGCTGCTTGGCACCAAGATCACAGCTATGACCAGGGACCCCGCAGGGGAGGAATCCTTTGAGGGTCCCTGGGGCTGGCTGCTGGGCTCGGCCTCCTCCCCAGCTTCTTCAGAGGAGCCCCTGTCCTCCCCTTCTGGTATGATGGGGTCTCCATGGTTGCCATGTCCACAAGGTGGGGAGGTTTCATTGCCCGGCAGGATGTCCCAGAGCTCCTGATAGTAGGCACACCTTTCTGGGCCAGTACCAGAGCAGTGGCTGCTGTCTCTGGCCTGCATATAGCCCTGCTACTGTTCTTTAGTCTGGCACTGGACCTGGTCTGTGGTCTGGGCAGGGTGGCCACGGGCAGCCAGGGACATGGACAGGTGGAGGCATTCCTGTGCTGCCCTGTTGTGCCCTTGAGGACCTCTTCCTCACACCAGAGGTCTCGCAACTCTGGCTCGGTCCAGGCTGGAGCCTCCTCTTCCATGGCACTTCCCTTCTGGGCTGCCCTCATTGGAGTCCCTGGGGTTCTCTGGGGGGCAGGGGAGTTTTCTGCTTGCCATACAGGTTCCAGGAATTGCTGCTGGGGTGGCAGAAGTCTGGATGCTGTAGCCCAGCACGTGCTGCCAGCCTCCACAGCCCATGCTTCCTGCTGTAGGGTTTCTGGGTCTTCCAGAAGAATCTTCTTCTGGAAGAAGGCGCTATTCCTGTTACGGAACTGGCTTTAGGAATCCAGAAGAAGCGGTGTGTTCTTCCAGATTCCTTGCAGAAGAATGCCTTGCACATGTGGACAGTCCTCAGATCTTCCGGAAAGAGCCACTGTTCTTCCAGAAAATCTGACACATGTAGACGCAGCCAGAAGTGGTAGAGATTGTATATTCAATTAAGCTCCAGCTACCTTTGATCCTATCAGTGCATATGAAGGGATCCTTAAAGTGAATTGGCTAAACTGCTCACCAGGCAGGAAATCATTTGGAAAGGTCTCCGTACAATTCAGTTTTATGGGCCATTTCTAAGACCATTCAGACAAACCCAGATGGACCTATCCCTTTCCAGCAAGAGCCAGCCTAGGGGGCGCCAAGAAAAGAGCCAGGAAATTTACAAGGAAGACTGAACCCAGTTACTAAAATACTCATTTAATTAAATGAAATTAATTTTTATCTAATCCTATAGTTAAGTCTGCAAATCTCTAGTATTTTAAGAATAAGCTAGCATAGACTGCTAATTGCATGATGCGCCTGAAATAAAACAAACAAACAACCAAAAAATTAGGGTGAAAAAAGAGAATGGTAAGTAAGTGGTAATATAATCTTACAACATTCTAAGGCTACGTCTACACGTGCAGCCAACTTCGAAATAGCTTATTTCGATGTTGCGACATCGAAATAGTCTATTTCGATGAATAACGTCTACATGTCCTCCAGGGCCGGCAACGTCGATGTTCAACTTCGACGTTGCTCAGCCCAACATTGAAATAGGCGCAGCGAGGGAACGTCTACACGTCAAAGTAGCACACATCGAAATAGGGATGCCAGGCACAGCTGCAGACAGGGTCACAGGGCGGACTCAACAGCAAGCCGCTCCCTTAAAGGGCCACTCCCAGACACAGTTGCACTAAACAACACAAGATACACAGAGCTGACAACCGGTTGCAGACCCTGTGCCTGCAGCATAGATCCCCAGCTGCCGCAGAAGCAGCCAGAAGCCCTGGGCTAAGGGCTGCTGCCCACGGTGACCATAGAGCCCCGCAGGGGCTGGAGAGAGAGCATCTCTCAACCCCCCAGCTGATGGCCGCCATGGAGGACCCAGCAATTTCGACGTTGCGGGACGCGGATCGTCTACACGGTCCCTACTTCGACGTTGAACGTCGAAGTAGGGCGCTATTCCTATCTCCTCATGAGGTTAGCAACTTCGACGTCTCGCCGCCTAACGTCGAAGTTAACTTCGAAATAGCGCCCGACGCGTGTAGACGCGACGGGCACTATTTCGAAGTTGGTGCCACTACTTCGAAGTAGCGTGCACGTGTAGACGCAGCTTAAAAGTGTTACTAATTTCCTAAAATTTTAACAACTTTGTTAACTACAAACTTTTGCAAAAATACTTCTGTTCCATCATTTCGTTCAGTTACTTCTCATGTAGAATATGAATAGAAGGGCTGTCTCTGTGGACTTAGCAGTGCATACTGGATCTAAGTTGGCAGATACATGTAAACGCAACAGGGTGTAAATAAAACAGACCTGGCTGACTACCAGGTTAGATTGCTTCCTTTTTCTAGTTTCTCACACAACTGTTTGGATTCTGCTTCCCCTCCAGGGCAGCACAGCAGCCAGTTTTGACGGAAGCTTCCATTCTCATGGACTTACTTGTGTTTATCACAGGTCACTTATGTTGCTGTTCTTGATCCTATTAATAACTCCAACACAAAGAGTGAACCACATTGTTTCACTCTAAACAAAAGGAATATTTTTCCTGTACGACGATGCATCATTTTTGCTTCGGTCTTTTTAGTTTCAGTTAAAGTGAGAGAGAAAATCATAATAGGATCGCATAAATTTTGTGACAGAGAATAGCTACCAAAGAATCATGTAACCCTTCTCCACTCCACGTATATCTCAAACTACATTACTTGATCATGGCCACTAAAACTAAGTCAAGTTACACTCTGAAGGAACTGTGTCAACAGATTTACCAAGTAAAAGAAAGAGAGGGACTGAACAGAAAAGAAAAAGGATGGTAGAAGTTTAAAGGGTCAGTTCAAATTAGGGCAGGCCAAGCTCAGAAATGGATATTACAAGAGATGTGCAAAATTCTTAATTTGGGTCAGGTCAGGTCCGCATTCAGATTAGTTTTGGAGATTTCAGACTCCAGCAAGAGCCTGAAAAAGCAAGTGTGTATGTGAACAACTATTCAATAGGCGTTCCCTTAGAATTTTGATAAAACAATTGGCTTGTGTTGGTCCTTATTTTGCTTCAGTCAGTGAAATCTACCTATCACAGAGTTGCGAGCCTCATTAAAAGGAGCCCATGCCCAGTTTACCTGCAATAAGCTAAATTAAAGGGAATGAGCCTATCTAGGCAGTTAACTGAATAAAGAAAAATTGGGCCTGATCAGAGGCCATCAGGCTGCAGCCACATGGAGGTGTGTATGGAAAGAGATGTACTCTCAAAGAGTTCCTAGAGCCCCCAGGAAGAGGGCTATGCAACCTTTGAGCTCAAAGAGTTCCATTCTAAATAAGGTAGAACTGCAGCAGGACTTTTATCTTAGTCTCTTTTGGGTTGTGCAGCATTCTCACGGGACCCTAAATGAAGGGAAACTGAGGCAGAGTGCCTGCAGGAGAGGGAGGCCGTGCAACACCATCTTAAACGGGGTGTGTGGGGGGGAATCAACACTAATATGTGCATTAAACTGGTAAAAGCAACTAGCATAATTTTAAACCTGTTTTAAAATCTGGATTTACTTTTGGGCCTGCCTACTCCCTTCTTCCTGCTAAGCCCTTAACACCCCGTTATGCAAGAACTTGAAAGTTCAGCTGGAGAATGGTAACAGCATCCAGTTCTGATACTTTCACAGGCCACTGGTTAAAATACAGACTAAGGTGATGCTGACCACAGTAAATTTAATCTAATAATGACATGGTAATTTATGTTAGATGCTGTTGTAAATTCAACAGAGATCCTAGGGAACAAGTGTCAGTGGCATAACTGACATCATTGATATGGTTCATTAGCCTTTGCTAGTTGTTATCCACTATAAACACAGATAGAAACTTCTTTTACAGGCATAAATCTGCTCCTAGACTCCTGCAAAGATCAGGTAGCAATTCAAGTTACATGTTCTCCTCTTGCACCCTACACAATACTACACTATTATTACAATACCACATACTAAAAGACTAAGCACTGTGCTCTGTGAGCTAAACAACTTAGACTGAAGTTGTCAAGTTCACGCAACACATTCCAGAGTTTTTAAGCTCTTAAAAAAATCTAGTAGGATAATTGGCTTAATGGGCTTGCCCTCCCAGGGTGCGTGCCTTCTCCTTGCCCATGATTCTGTACACCTGTCCTTCCTTAATCTCTCCTTTTACCTGGGATTTGCTCTGTTCAGACAGACTTGGAATTACAGACACCAAGACCCAAGTTGAGCTGAGTCTGGCACTGTAGTAACATTGAGTTACTGAAAAATCCCACTCAAAATTTCTGAAGATACTCATATGCCAAGTCTTTCCAAAAGAATAGTTAAGATCAACCATTTCTAAACTATGACATGGGTCCACAGAACTTCTTCAGAAAAATCACCACCAATCCAAAAATAACACTCCCTGCCCCCAACAAATACCAGTTAACAAGCCCCAAACCTTTTAATTAACTCTGCCAGAGACAGTGCTGAGTAGAGATTATTAAAATATAAAGCCATGCTATCAACAAAAATGATTTGTGTAAAATTTTAATTAGTGACTTGGATGCAGTAATAGGGGTATCTCATGTGCCAAGAAGCGTTTGAACATTTGTTGCCTATATATTTTTAGTTACATCACAGTTATCTTCAATGCCATAGTTTTAGACATGTACTTAATTTATTTTTCTTCTTTACCCACAGGAGTCATATATATAGGGATATTTTGATCACTGGTGGCTTCATTCACCTTTATAGGCACAAAGAGTGAAATCCAGACTCACTTATGGGATAATTTCCACACAGGGATAGCATCTTTAAACTGCTCAGGTTCCAAAAGCCTATTCATAAGATGGGCTGATACCTTACTCACTCACTTTTCAAATCGCTGACCTTTAAGCAGGGACTGTTGGCTAAAAGAAGCGAGGTAAATCTCACTTTGGAAATTGTAATATGAACTGGACACTTCACAGTGGAAACATTTTTTTTAATAAGGGAAAAGGAGGAATGTGATCATTTTGACACTATCTTCCACTTTTCTGCAATTTTTGCTGTCCTCCCGTGGGGATCAGGACCAGAGCTTTTCCTGTGCTTGTATTTTCCCCAGTAGGAAAATCTTATTTAATTGAACATAGTAAAATAGAAACTAATCAGTCCTTCCTTTTCATCTGTCATTTAATAAAAACAGGTCAACTGATTATATTTAATGGTAGATACATTCAGGTCACATGATGTATACCTCCTTAAAAGCTACAGTCACATAGAGTTCTGGCTCTGTTGCTCATTGATCAGGTAAAACAGCCTTGAATACAGCGGCAGAATATTAAACTGAAAAAGGATTTCAGACACATCCTTAGACACATTTCTGTTTAAAAACAAAAAAATACCCACCACACACAACTAGGACTTTAGATCAGAACAACAAAAAAAAATCACTTCCTAGCATTGCTAAGGAAAAAAAACGGTACCAGCCATATTTATACACAAGCACCACTGACACAAAAATAGACAGCTTGGCAGGAAGACTTGAGGAAGAAATTACAAAACTTTCCCACAGCATTCAAAAAAAGTTTGAACTTTTCCATTCTAGTCCTGGGGGAACCTGAGAATCAAAAAGTGCTAGATCAATTAGCTACTGCAACAGAAGTGACACAGCAGGACCATAAACACAGGTTTCTGAGGAACCCTCCCAACCGAAACCTTACATTTTAAGGAATGAGCTAACAACCAGGCCAGGGGTCACACAGGAGGAATTATACGGTGGACTTGCCTAATCCTCTCATCTTTTTAACCTTTCCGCTTTTATTAAAACTTACAGTTAGGAGAGACTACACTTACAGTCAGTTCCAGAGCTATGAAGTCAAACAAATTGTTTCAGCTGCTTCAAGGAAACAGCATCTATCGCAGAGAAGAGTAAAAGCCTCAACTTTTCTCAAGATTTCTCGTGTATGCCAGGGAAAACATTCAGGCTGTGACCAATGAGAGAGCACCTTTGAGATCAGTTACAAATGAAGCACCATCAACTTTGAAAATATTCACGCAACCAGTTAAAAAGTATGCTCCAAAACTACTTACACCATCAGTGTCAAAAAAAAAAAAAGCACTTCATTATGTTATGTTTACTAGTCCAAATGCCTTGCTGTGGGAAATATGTAAATAACAGAATACACTAAACAGCAAAAAGAATGACTGAAAGACACTAACGTTAACGTACAGATTTCAATTCACTTCAATGTGCTTTGGAAAAGACCCCAAAGTGAATGGGCCAATCTGTTTGGGCCTACAGTCAGGGAGTCTAAATTTGCCTTCCTTATATAATAAAAGTAAGGCAGCTTAATTTCTCTTGCAGAAGATTGCCTAAGTAGCGCAAGTGAAAAGTGAAAACTTTTCTTTAACATATATTTGTTTATTTTAAATTATTTTTATTATTAAGTTTCTGGAGGTGCTACTTAATTCTTTCATTAGATGTGGGTGTAGGTCAACAATATAAAAATGACTTTGGTGCTTGTGAAAATAACACATTTTAACATGGCAACCAGCTTAATTTCTGCTCTCAGAATGTCCAGGACATTCAGAGAATTGAACCAAAAAAGCAATACTCATTTCATTAAAGAGGAGAATGCGAACTGTCCTGCTACAAAAGACTCAGACAAAAGGAAGTGAGAACAATTAATTGGGGTTAGATTGGATAGGGGAAATATTTTACTTCTCAGTTTCCATTAAAAAACCATGACTTTAAAAAAACACTGGCCCATCAGAGTGGCCAACTCTTCAAAAGACATTGATAATCAACATATTTTAGTATCACTTCTCTTAGGTAGGGTGACCATAACTCCTTGTCCCAAACACGGGACAGGGAGATCGGTGGGGAGGGGCAGCTCTTCCTGGCTCCACCAAGCTCTAGGGAAGCAGCAGCCGCCGGCCCTGGAGCCCTGGGGAAGCGGCAGCTGCCAGCCTGCCCTGGGAGCACTGGGGAAGTGGCAGCCACCGGCCCGCCCCAGGGAAGTGGCAGCCACCGGCCCGCCCCGGGAGCTCCAGGGAAGCGGCAGCCGCCGGCCGGCCCCGGGAGCCCCAGGGAAGCGGCAGCTGCCGGCCGGCCCCGGGAGCCCTGCAGAAGCAGCCACCAGCCACCCTGGGGAAGAGGCACAGCTGCGGCAGCCACTCATGCTCCCCCCACTTCCCTGAGGCTCAGGAAGAGACTCCCAGCAGCTGCGCCTGTGTAGCTGCTGGCAGAAGTGGTCAGCCAGAGAGGGCCCAAATACAGGACAATTAGTCCCTTTTAGAAAATAAGTCAGGATGTCTTTTTGGCGTCCCAAATATGGGACCATCCTGCCCAATATGGGATGGATTATCACCCTACTGTTCGGTGGCAATGAGATCAACATTGTCAACACATGCAGCACCAGTAAAAACTTATGTCCAATAGGTAACAAGATGCTAGATTAAAGATTAGACATAGCACATGGACCAGCAAAGGACAGGATCTTGAAACCTATACCATAATTCTCCTCTCACAGCAGAGGAAATCAGCTGGATTCTTTTCTTGCTGACAACTAGTCACCCTAAATAAATGCCAGAAGACAAAAGATGTTCAATCATTGACTGACTGATTCCAGTCAATGGAGATGTTCTGATTTACACAGGAAAATTTGTGACTCTTCAACCCTACACTTCTAGGCTTTATAAGGGAAATTACTATCTGCCTTTGATAAATCAAAATGCAGGACACCATGTGTCCGGGGCCCAGTGATCTGGTCAGTATAGCAAATACTACCTTCCTATGATACAAGGCTAACTCACTTGATTTTTTTTTTTTTGGCCACACAGTCAGGCCGTTTAGATCACTGCTCCAAAAGAAAGCTCATTCACGCCTATCCAGCTATAATTCAGCACTTCACTGTGGCAGTGAGATTGGGTTTAAAACTGGATTTACAGTAACAAACCCCTCCTGAAACTGCATTGTCCACATCGCAGAATACTGGTTATAAAAATTATCTAGCTGGCAATCACACACATATTCCAAAGCGAAACATCAAAAACACAATTAAATCCAATAACAGAAGTCTGGTAATATTTAAGATTTGTGACTTTTAAATTATTCTGCTGGATCATGAAAGCTAAACAAAGGGGCAGTGTGCTAACACATTAGAGTGACCAGATGTCTTGATATTAGGGACTTTATTTCTATACACTACTTGTGTATGCAACTCTACTGCCATCCATCCTGGGGAAAAAAGAGTGTTCTGATTTTTCACATTTGCAATCTGGTCCTCCTATAATGCACTAACTGCACAGCTGGCTTGTGTTCTAACGTACAAAAAACATTTTCATAGAATCATAGAATTCTAGGGCTGAAAGGGACCTCAGGAGGGCATCTAGTCCAGCCCCGTGCCTAAAGCAGGATGATTCCCAACTAAATCATCCCATCCAGGACTTTGTCAAGCAGTGACTTAAAAAGAGATTCCACCACCTCTCTGGGAATGTATGCCAGTGCTTCACCACCTTCCTAGTGAAAGTTTTTCCTAATATCCAACCCAACGTTTCCCTCTAACTAGTTTTGCTTAAGAACGCTGTCTTTTGGGGGAGGAGAATATAATTGACAGCCTGAGATGACTAGTGCTACAGGTCTAATTTTATCATTAGTATTTGATTTACTGCATGATACTGTCGCAGCCAGTGAGACAACAAGATCATAAAGCTTTGCAAATCTCTTAGCCTAAAATGATAAACTGTATTTAAAACAATGGTCAGCAATGTGGCCCAGCAAATTTGTTTAAATTGACCGAAGGTGCAAATCACAATCCATCTGATTCGTTCTGTCTGAAAATTCAGAGACAACTGGGTCAATGAGCTCATGGTGTACTAAATTCAACATCATGTCGTATTTTCCAGATAAAAGATTGTTTAATCTTGCAAATCTTATCTTTTATATGATGAAAACAGGCCTATGGTGCTTGAACAGGGAATTGTGTAACTTAACAAGCTAGCAGGAGCATCAATTGGAAAGCAGAATTTTAGGCCATCAATTGAAAACACGTGATTGTGCCCGATCGAGATTAGAAATACTGAAGGGAAAATTACAGGAACTAAACAAGCTCAACAGAATGAATTAAGCAGATCTATAAGTAGATCTGCATCCTACATAAAAATAAATAAAATCAGAGAAAATTATAATAAATAAGAATATAAAAATGACCATACTGAGCTAGACCAATGGTCTTTCTATCCCAGTATCCTGTCTTTTGACTGTGACTGGTGCCAGATATTTAAGAGGGAATAAACAGAAAAGAGCAATTTCTTGAGTGATCCATCCTTTGTCATCAGTATCAGCTTCTGGAAATCAGATGTTCTGGGATACACAGAGCATAGCACTGTGTCTTTGACCATGTTGGCTAATGACCTATCCTCCATGAACTGCCTTAAATATTGAGTCTGTTCTGGTCTGGCTATGGTCTGAAGAAGTGGGTCTGTCCCACAAAAGCTCACCTAATAAATTATTTTGCTAGTCTTTAAATTGCTACTTGACTGCTTTTTCTTTTTGAACCCAGTTATACTTTTGGCAATGAGTTCCAGAGGCTATGCATTGCGTGAAGATAAATTTCCTTATGTCTGTTGTAAATCTGCTGCCCATCAATTTCATTGGCTGACTATTGGAGATTGTGTCATGTGAAGGAGTAAATGTTATCTTCTTATTGACTTTCTCCAATCTATTTGTGATATTACAGACCTCTATCATATCCACCCAGAAAACCAAAACAAAAAATCTTCCTCTACCCAATTCCAGACACCATCCCATTTTGCGAGGTGCCGTAAAAACATACAATGACAGTGCCTATCCCAAAGAGCTTTCAGTCTACATATTAGAAATCTCCATGCTTAGGTCATTTAACGTAGGCCTAGCAAAATAATATACATTTTTTTCCATGTAATTACTATTGGCAGAGCAGGGACAAGAGAACCTTCCCATTGGTGATTCAAAGGGTCTAGGATATATGAAGTGACCATTGCTTTTGGCTTCTTATTCACTCAGGTCATGCCATCTATTTCAAAACTCCCTATTGGCTACTACTCCACTCCCAACCCCTATTCCATCTGATACATCTCCTATCCAAAGAGAAACCCAAAACATTTATGGCACCGCACTGAGATAACTTCCTCTAATGCCAAAGGAACGCCTCTGAAAATGAACCATTTACCTGCTGTGAGCACAAGGACTATGATATGGTCCCAAGGAATTATCTTCAAGCAATGAAATAAGGAGTACAATCTTTTCTCAATTACACTAGCAATCTAACAGCAGCTGAACTGGGAACAAAATAAATTGTCACGTGTATTGACTTTGATACTGTGTTACACATTAGCAGTGCCAGGCACGATACTGCAGGGGAAAGTGATCTTAAATTGCACTTCTGCCTTTCTGACCCCAAACAATCCGTACTTAGGACTGGTCCAATGACATAACTTGAAGCCTCTTGGATAGTGTTCTAATGCTGCACTGTCTCAGCCTGATGTAAGAGTGTTTCAGTCGTCTAAGCCCTTACGGCAGCAGAAGAAGCTGAGGAAGGGGGTTAGAAACTGCTACACCTAAGTTTCACTTTATGCAAGGCTGATACTCCCTTGGCCAACTCTGACAGTTTTGGGGCACTTTGCACCAGCAAGAAGCAAAAAGCAGCCTCAACATTGGACCACTATCTTTAATGGATTCTATAAGCAAATAGTGGCCATCTATAAAATTTTGATTTTACCCTTATTAATTAGTGGTAGTGTTGGTTTTCCCTACACTTCAGATGCACATAAGCGTCCTCAATATTGAAAAGGTATCTCAGAAAGAAATAAAATTATAACAAAGAATGAAGAATACATCAGCATTTGGATAATGAATCTAATTTTTTTTAAAAAGATACAGTGACTTCCTACAATGCAAACATGGGCTTAGTCTTACTGATCTGAGTAAAGTTGTTTCATTGTTAATAACCAAATAAAACTATTTTTTCCCAAAAAACGATTATAGTGTCTTATGATGATTTAATAACACATTATGACCTCCTTGTCTTCATTTTATGGTTACCATCTTTAAAAACTACACAAACGCTTCACATATGTAATATATAATTTAGGTAGTAAAAACTAATTTTAATCATTTTTAATAAGAGCGGCAATGTTTTGCATTCATGATTAACTTTAAACATGTGAGTAGCACCAATGAGTGGGATTATCATGTGCTTAAAGTTAAATATGTGCATAAAACAAGTCTTAATGCATAATGTAAATCACTTTAATTAGAGATCACTCCATCATGTTAATAGAATATTTGCTAAGAAATGAGTCATTCTACAATAATTGCAATCACTGTGATCATCTGCACTTAAATGGGTGTTTAGAGTACTCAGCAGTTAAGAAATGATCAGTATCTCGCAGGATCAGACCACACAACACCTGTTGGATGTTAATTAAATATCTTTGAAACTGCAAATTGTACCTAATAGAATACATATACATGCAATATGAAAATTTGATAATTACTAAAGATAATACTACCTAGAAGCTGGTGCTATTTTCAGTGTTATTGGATTCCTTATAGATGAAGCATGGTGAGTGAAAATTTCCCTTTCCAGTCCAAGTACAGTGGGGCTCCAATACAATTGCTTGGCTGCTACTACATCAGCCTGTAAACTGAAATAGCAGTTACTGTCCTCCTAGGACAGCAGTTCTCAAACTGTGCGTCAGGACGCCAAAGTGCATCACAATCCCCTGTGAATGGGATCCACAGAGCTGATTTAGACATACTGGGACCTAGGGCTGAAGTCCAAGTCCCCAGTGACAAGGGATGAAGCCAAAAGTGGTGCTCAAGCCATCTGCCTGGAGCTCAAGCCCTTGAGCTTTAATCTTGCCCCGCACCCAGAGGCTTGGGCTTTGCCCTTCCCACCCAGGGCAGTGAAACTTGTGAGAGCTCAAGCTGCAGTCCCTCCTCCTGGGGTCATGAAGTACTTTTTGCTGATGGAAGAGGGTAGTGATGCAATGAAATTTGAGAACTCCAGATCTTGGATGCTTGCACAGTGTCAGAGCCCAGCTCCAGCAGAAAAGTATGCACCATCAGTGCAGCTCCTCTATGGTGACTGGCATGAGTGACTGCCTGCGAAGGGTTAAACCCAGAGAGAGTGGGTTCTCTATTGGTAAGCAGCCAGGTGAGTCAATAGGAAAAGTATGGGATTGTTTAACTGAACAGTTGCTTGCTGAGAGGGGGATCTTTTTCTGACACAACAGACATGTCAAGCTGGCAAGTTTAATAAATCCAGTAAATATTTAGGCCACAACATGACCTGGGCATACAGATCTCTAAGTTGAAAGGAAATGTTTAGTTAGACGCGATCAGGCTATTATTTTTTTATTTTATTTTGGGTTTGATGGAGAACTTTTCAGGATTGCTGAAATATCCTCCTTATTTCCTAGCCCCCGACACCTGTAACTTCTAAACTGAATCTCAGGGAAGTAATTCTCTGTGCTATATCACTTTCTTTGTATACTTTACTTTTGTTTTGTTAATGAATCACTTTTTAAGCCAATGATTTGATTCCTGTAACCTAGAGAAGGGTCTGTATACATCAATGCCTAACACTGAAAGGGTAGCTATCAGATTGCAGCTTAATTTATTTCCTTTGTTTTTAACCTCTCTCCTAAGGGAGGGGTGAAAGCTTGTGGTTACCCCACAGGGAGTCATCCCAAGTATGTCCTCCTGGGTTTTAAAGGTGGGGTTTCTCACTTGGGTGGTGGCAGCTACCTGCCAGAGTCAGGGAACATGTGACCTTGGGAAGTTTTTTTAAGCAGAGCCTATAGAGGTGAGATACCTTTAAGGTCTTTTGCAGGACCCCACCTTCTGCATTCAAAGTGTCAGAGTCCCGAGGATCAGCCTTGACAGTCACCCAGTGCTGAAGAATACTCAAGATGAAGTCTTTTACCAAAGTCTGTGCCTTCCCAACCTCTCCCTTTATTAAGTAGCTTTGGCCCTGATCTCAAGGCCATGAACCAACTGGAGAATCCCAAAGTCCTCAAACATTCTGGGCTCAGTGTGTCACCTCAGAATGAGACTTAGCAGTGCACAGGATGTACAGTCCTCCTTCAATGCCTGCCTCCCACGCAACAGTTAGCCTTTATGTTTTCACAGTATTTTAAACTCTCCTGACTTGTACAATAGTCAGTGTGTGGGGCGGGGGTGGCAGGATCTAACTCACTGTTTTGCAATTCCGTTATGCAATACTCCTGTGCAAATTCCACTTGTAGCCCTGTGCTCTATAATTTTCATTGTAAATTGATGTTTATATTTACATTCCAGGCACAATCACATGTTGGTAATAATCCTGCAGTTTCCTAGTTTGTCTGAGTTTCTAATTCATCCATCACATATATTGCTTGGGACAGAATGATCTTTAGGAAAATTGTATTAAAATGTAACTTGAAACTACAATCTGATCAACCATTTCATAAGACTTTTTCATGGTTAAATATCAGTTCGACTACCGGATTTGTTTTCTGTCTTTTTTAAAAAATTTAGGGTAGATTATTTATTTATTTATTTTGCTAATGTATTCCTAAGCTCGTCTGGAAAAGCAATTAACGTTTAATATATATAACTCACAGACTATACTGCAAAATTCTTAAATCATTCATTATATTTTATTTCAAAGCTCACAGTCTGACAGTCATTCTTTAGGGTGTATGGAACTTCTAGGATTTGTATTGGTCTTGGGAAAATTCATTTTTATAGTCATTAAAAATTGCTTGAAAAATATTTAATTTTATTTCCTCTGGGAAGATAAAGCAGGTGTGTTGTATACTCACATGAAATCAGACTAAAAGCAGTCTTTCTCCTGGCCTGTGCTTTATATGTACTATTTATTTACAAAAATAAATAACTGTTAAAAAGGGCAGTTCCAGTTGAATATCTTTTGTATAAAATCACAGGAAAAATAAAATTACAACCTTCAAAAAGTAAAACTCCATTGCTACCTGCAGACAGAACTGCTGTGGACACAAATTTATCTGCAAAAAAATTCAACAAGTGCTCAAATAATAAATTACCCAGAGTTTTAGGAAGGCTTGCTCAGAAACATGTGCAGCATGCTCAGAACCCTATGCTGCCTTGGCTTCCCTGTGCCAGCTCCTATTCTAGATAGATAAAATCCGTCTCAGGTATGTCAACACAAGAGCCAGACCCAAAACGTAGGTAGAGACAATTCTCCGCCCATTTCACAGTGAGGCAAAGCCAGACAATATGTGAATGCTGCTGTTTGCATCCTTCCACATGTGGTCCTCAAATATTTATATGAACTGCAGGGCAACAAATCTCAAGCATCTGTGCTTTACAGTGATAAACAGGCTATTATTGGCTCCACTGTCAGCTGACTGCAACGAGGACAGCGTATTGTGAAATAGCTGTAGGTGTGGGCGTATGGAATGAGACCATAAACATTTGTCATGGCATTGCTCATACGTCCCAAAGTTTTGGCAATGAGTGGGAGAAAAATGGGAAACAATTGTTGGGCAGGAGATACCAAAAGATTCTGTTAATGTTACACTATGTTTCAGAACTGAAGAAGGGATCAAACTACGTAAAGGTATAATTCTTAAGTGTGGGAAAAGCATCAATACAAGGGCATTAATAGGATCGCAAGTCAATAGTAATATAAATAATTAAGTAAACTAGTTAGATGATATACAAATAACATATTAGTTGGTGAAAAATGTATGATGTAAAGGATAGTTTAACTACATAAATATTTGAAACAGTTCTCTTCCTTACCTGCCAGACCACTCAGCCAGAGTTAAGTGCATGGATTCTCCCTTCTTGCTAAGAGGGAGGTAGGGGTGGCAGAGAAGCTTCCATAGTACCATTGTCCCTGACCCAGACCTGGTGGTGAGGAATCATGGCCTGCAGCAGAGCCAGTCTATGAGCTATCTATCAGACACAGCTGGCATGTAGCTGACTACATCACCTAATTGATGGGAAGACTCAGCAGACCAGCTCTTAGGCACAGTACAAATTTGATTGTGGATCACATCATTTGCCCATGGCTGACTGTCCCAGCCCTGCCTCAGAGCTAGCCTTGCCTCTGTTCAAATTACCAGACCCTGCCTCTCTGTGCTAGATTTCTGACTATGGCTTTGACATCTGGCTCCTATTCCTAGCTAGTGACTTCTGTGCCAGCCTCTAGACATGACTGCCCATGACAATGTTTGACACAAGCAGAACTCCATCTGCATCACGTAAACCATCTATTATTTAGGTCTCTTGTCCTTAAAGGTCTAGAGCCTCAAAGTACTTCAAGTTTATACCAAGTCTCACAGTATTGTGCAGTCACTGAGCTTCATTTGCATAGGCTACCTATTCATTATTTCTTTCTCTAGAAACATTTAGGGAGTCACAAAAACATACATGAATTTAGTTTTAGGGGGATAGTGGTCTCTCAGCAAGGTTCAGAGAAGGTAAAACACTCAATCTTGTGGCCAACATTTCTAAGAGTCAGGGCTCTCTCTGCTCCGGGGTATGCTTGTAGTGCTGTTAACTCCACTACTACAGGGACGTCACAGCAAAAGACGGTGCAGACTGAGAACTTGGCTGTAAGAGACTTCTGAGGGAATTTCATGGCAAGAGAGAGAGAGCAGAAGACAATTACAGACCTTAGTGACTGAAGAGACCCTGTTTACTCAGCTCCTTAACAAATCTGATTTCCTAAACTGGCTTAGGTGACACTGCCTCCAGACAGAACCAAGCAAAGAGCTCCCTTGGGTTGCGAGACAGATTTGCAAAGACACCCTTGGACTTTTATGTGGATGGGTCAGATGGTGCAACCAAGAGACTATTGCCTGTGGGACACTCTTTGTGGCAGGTGGGAAGGGAGAAAGTTTACTGTGTGCATAGATATTCTGTTGCTGTGTTTTGCCAAGATTATGGCTGTTTTTCTTCTTCCCCATAATACAAATTTCCTTGTTTGGACAAAGCCTCACAACTTGCAAATGGGGAAGGAGAGCCACCAAAGTTGTGTTCCACTTCTCGAGGTTTCTGAGCAGGAACACAAGTGGGTTTAGTTTCGCAAGACATATTGAATCCAGCTCTTGTGTAAACTATTAGACAGAAAGTTTACGTTTTGGAATTAATTCCAACAGTTATCCCCAGAGAGATTAATTTTGGTGAAGAGATTAAAACACAATGACCTTAAAGAACAGCAAATGGAAACAGGTGCTTTTCAGTTTAGTTCTTAAAATAGCAGTGTTAGGGTTACATAACTGGGCATATATCTACAAGGGGCTTTTTTGTGCTTTCAGTTTCCAGGCTAAATGTGTGTCTGCAGAAATCGTCAATATTTTTCAACATTTCCCTCCTACTCCCTTGCAAATAACTGGTAGCTATTTACAGCCATAACTCCAGATTAACTTGTTTTGGGTTGTGGAATGCAGAATTGTCATAGATTGTGATATGATTATTTTTAAAATCGAACATTGCTTAGTGGCAGGATTCCATCTAGAACTTCAAGGTCACAAAAGGACAAAGCTTTCCATTTTTGCTGGATTGCATTCCAGGCTCATCATATGATTTCTTCCCTTCCACTCCCCAGTCCAGATTCCCTTATTTCCTCTTTTGGCTCTCTTCCTCCTGCTCACTTCCAGACTTCCAAACGTGCCTCCCAGGAATCACAATTTCCTCTGCTTCCACGTGACTTGTGGCCACAGTGGTCATCCACTTCAGGTTTCTTCTATGCTTATTAAAATCTACAGTGTAGCATTAACAGTTCTGTAGAGGAACTTATTCCTTCATCCTACTCTACAACTAGTCAAACCCTAAGAATTAAAAAAAAAAAAAAAAAAAACATACGCACAAAAATCCACCAAACCATAGATTAGAGACGAGGGGCATGAAGTAATGTCTTGAACCACCTTTTGTTGGTGAAACAGCTTTTAAGTTTACCCAGACCTGAAAGAGAGCTTATTTTTCTCACCAACAGAAGTTGGCTCAATAAAAGATATGACCTCACCCACCTTGTCTCTTGAACATCCTGAGACCAACACAACTACACTTACAAGGCATACAAATAATGAATTGTAAGAAATCTTATAAAACATACCAATTATTTTTCAACTTATCCTAAAATAAAATGTTGAACAATTCCCTCTCTAATTGAGTTTTTTTTATATTTTTTAAAAAGCAATTTAAGAAACAAAATCACAAATAACAATTCTAAGAAGAAATTCATTTCTTCTCAGATTTGGTAATTTCAGGAAGACCTACTTTTTCCTGGTTTACCTCCACTGAAGTAAATGGTGTTATCTCAAGACGAATGTAGCCCAATGGTTTAAAAAAAGTGATTATAACTGCTGTTACTGGTAAGACTAAGTGGACAATACTGCTGCAATATGAATGTCTCCCTCCTAAAAGTTGCACCCTTACTATTTCAAAGAGGTAATTTATTTATTAGAAGGAATATGTTGATAGAACATGGGTCCCCAATCTTTTACATATTCTGAACCACTTAACAAAATATGTAGATCTTTTACTGAATTAGCTTTACTCCCAGCCCTGCAATATAAATCCCACATCTTTACATCCTGTACATATATAGATTTGGTACATGAAATAATAATATTAAGACAATGTTAAGGAAACAAATGAAATGAGTACAAACTAATGTACTTTCAACTGAGATTTGTTAACTCACAGGAACTCGGTCTGCTACATGCAGAAACATCACTGTTCAAAGAGTTATACAGGCTCCATCATTACAAAAGAAGGCCATCAGGAAGATTCTGTTAGTTAATATTGGAAACTATTGTCTGAGGCAATGCATTTTTTTTAAACCAGGGAAATGGTACAGTGTTGGCAATGAAAATTTAGTCAGCCACTTTGGTGAAAAGATTTGACTGCCATCTACAGTCTACCATCATTAACACAGCTCAACTGAAATGCACACAAATAGTTCTTTGCCCACAAAAGCTTATGCTCCAAAATAGCTGTTAGTCTGTAAGGTGCCACAGGACTTCTTGTTATTCTTGAAGATACAGACTAACATGGCTACCTCTCTGATACACAAATGAAGATCACTGTAATCCTAATTTTAACATCCAGGGTGATGCATTGCCATAGTACTACAAATTCTCAGAAATACATTCTTACCCAAATCATCAGTTTTGTTGCATGATTATTTGAATATATATTGGGTATGAATGCAAGATACACAAAATATGAATGCATACACCTAAAAGTTCATTTTAGTGAGTCACAACTGAGACTGATCATAGAGGCTACAGATATGGAAAATGTAAGTTACTTTTACCATTAATCTAAACACAGGCGACAACAACACAAGCAACCTAAATCCATGATAAAGATATTTTGCCCTTGTCTCTCCAATATTTCATTCATATACACAGTCTAATACATACACTTACAACTTTTTTTCTGTCTAGTGGGCACAAGACGAGCATTACTGGCTATTCTCCACAATTCCCTTTTGGCAATATTCTGATATTTATATCGAACATTTAACATTGACTTTTTTGTACGATATCTGCTTTAAGCACTCCTTTAAGTATCTCTTAAAATGAGCTCCCATCACACAGGTTCATTCAGCAAAAATTCAAAGACCTGGGTTACCTAATAAACTGCTGATATGTATACGCTTTAAGTGTGTGTATCTTGTGATACATTTCTCATTAGTGCTCCTCATTTAGCTAAGGTATACAAGTATAGCTTTTACATATCTTTCCTCATAATGCTATTCTCCCACAAACAGAGCCAGTCCTACCCAAAAGGCAGGCGATGTGCCTACTTATGGACACATCACTGAGTGGGTGTCAAAATTCTTTCAGCTGTTTAACAGCTGAGAAATTCCTCTTGCTCCTACTGAGCAGCTCCCTCCTTCCTCCTGGTGCTCTGGAGCCACTATCTCCTTCTGAATGGCTGCTCTCCAGCTCGTCCCCTCCTTCCTGCCGAAGCAATAGCAGGTTGAGTGGCAGCTCCTGCTGAGCAGGCCTTTCTTCTAATGTTTATACCCTACCCTTCCTGGCTGCTTTACAGCTGATCACTCCCAACCACAAAGGACTCCCAACTTGGCAGAAGTGAGTCAGTGGAAGGGCAGCTGGAGACCTCATTATAGGTTAAGGGGCTGTAAATGGAAAGTAGATAAAAAATTTCTGGATTTTCACAAGTCTGTGTCAAGCAGCAAACTATTCCAGACACCACAAACATTTGAACACAGACTGTTACCTTCCTATTCCACAAAGTTATGCCTTTACACTAACAGCACTGGACTTATAAGCCGTGTCTACACGTGCATGCTACTTCGAAGTAGCAGCACTAACTTCGAAATAGCGCCCGTCACGGCTACACGTGTTGGGCGCTATTTCGATGTTAACATCAATGTTAAGCGGCGAGATGTCGAAGCTGCTAACCCCATGAGGGGATAGGAATAGCGCCCTACTTCGACGTTCAACGTCGAAGTAGGGACCGTGTAGTCGTTGAGCGTCCCGCAACATCGAAATTGCGGGGTCCTCCATGGCGGCCATCAGCTGAGGGGTTGAGAGATGCTCTCTCTCCAGCCCCTGCGGGGCTCTATGGTCACCGTGGGCAGCAGCCCTTAGCCCAGGGCTTCTGGCTACTGCTGCGGCAGCTGGGGATCCATGCTGAAGGCACAGGGTCTGCAACCAGTTGTCGGCTCTGTGGATCTTGTGTTGTTTAGTGCAACTGTGTCTGGGAGGGGCCCTTTAAGGGAGCGGCTTGCTGTTGAGTCTGCCCTGTGACCCTGTCTGCAGCTGTGCCTGGCACCCTTATTTCGATGTGTGCTACTGTTGCATGTAGATGTTCCCTCGCAGCGCCTATTTCGATGTGGTGCTGCGCAACGTCGATGTTGAACATCGACGTTGCCAGCCCTGGAGGAAGTGTAGACGTTATTCATCGAAATAGCCTATTTCGATGTAGCGTTCACGTGTAGACGTAGCCATATTGCGATATAGTACAAACCTTTTAATCTGCCATGTGCTCTCTTTTGTAACTCTTTCCACCCCATTATTGCTTCCCACTTTTCACCCTCCCCACTGGGTATATGTATTTCATATTATTTTTAACTTGCCTATATTACCTTGCCTTTTCTGAAGTTGATTCCAGTGATATGGGGGTGTGGGAGAGAAGAAAAAGAACAAAAATGCAGTTCAGAACCTTACCTCCCTCCCCAAAATGCATTAATATATCAGAATACCATGAAAATGTGAGTGAAGTCAACACAACACACAGGTGCTGTCCACTGGAAGAGGAATACATAGGTTTTAACTTCTGAGATCTTTGTAAACATAAGAACTACCTTTTGTGTTTGTCTAGAGGAAAAGCTCAAAAGTAGAGCTGGTCAGGAATTTTCTGAAACATTTTTTTCAAAAGATGATAAAGATTTCTATAAACAAATCACTACAGAAACAGAACAATATCAATAAATATCGCAATTCAAAAAATTTTTAAAAAAATCAAAATTGTGGAAAAATTCCATTTTGACACTTTCTGTTCAAAGCTCCATTTATTGGATCCCACTGACTATGTTTCAAAATTTTAGTAAATTTACATTTAAAACAATTATAATAAAAGTTCACAAGAGCATAAGAATGCTTATACTGGGTCAGATCAGCAGTCCATTTATCCCAATATCCTTTCTCCTGACAGTAACTAGTGACCGATGCTTGAGAGAGAATGAAGAAAAGAACACACATCAAATGAGTCATCATGTTACCCAATTCCAGTTTCCAGCAGCAAGTTTCCAGGTTTTTTTTTTTGGAAAGCAGTTATACTTTTGACCTTCATAACATCTTTTGGCAATGAGATCCAAGGTTGATGGCATTGGATAAAGTAGTATTTCCTGATGTTTTAAACAAACATAATTTTCATTGACTGATCCCAGATTCTCATGTTGTGGGAAGGAGTAAATATATACTTACACACTTTCTCCAAACGATTCATGAATATATAGACATCTATCATATCCTCCCTTAGTCATCTCTTTTCTAAACTGGAGGAATCTCTCCTCATACAGAAATTGTTCCACGCTTCCAAATCATTCTTGTTGTCCTCTCTACTTCTGCCAATTCTAATATAGTTTTTTTATTTTTTTAGATGGGGAAACCACAGCTGCAGGCAGTTTTCAAGGTGTGGGCGTACCACACATTTATTTAGCAGCATGATGATATTTTCTTTCTTACTATCTGTTACTTTCCTAATGGTTTTGGACTTCTGCTACAACATTAAGAGAACTAGCCACAATGATTCCAAGATCTTTCTTGAGTGGTAACAACTAATCTGCATATCCACCATTGTGCATTTATAGTTAGAATTATTTTTTCTAAAGTGCATTACTTTGCATTTATTAACATCGAATTTAATCTTGCCCACACGTACAGTTTTGTAAATTCCATGGTAACTCTTCACAGTCAACTTTGGATTTAACTACTTTGAAGAATTCTGTATCATCTACAGGCTGCACCATCTCACTGTTTGTCCCTTTTTATAGTGTCTGCAATCTAAAGTTGCTAAAATTATGTCCCAAGCAAATACCACAGACAAATTAATTATGGAAGATGAGTGTCTAAAGATGTTCAATGAAAAAAACCCATGCCCAATTAGAGCACCAAGACAGGTCTCAGACAGTACAAATAGCATTATCAGGCTCAACACAATCCCATTTGGGGCTCTGAGAGACATGACTTCTTTCACAAGTGCTTCTGATTTGCTCTGAGAAATTTATTATGGAATCTAGCCCTGAACTGCTCAACTGTACAACATAATTACAAAAGTGTTATTGATTTGCTTAATAAGCTCTCCCTTTGCTAGGCCAAACTGTTAAAAGTATTTATTGGCCAGCTGCAGCACTTTTTAAAAAATGTTATTATTTCTTCTGTTCAACATGCAGGAATATGGAGCTGTTGAACCAGACACTCTTAAATCCTGCCAACTGTTAGCTAAAAAAGTATATCTGAAAGTGCTTTTTGGAGGGGGAAAAAACCACACCATCAGAAAACAGATAAACAAGGTGGGATCAACTTCTGTTAACAGAAGACAACGGTTAATAGAAGTTGGTCCAATAAGGGTGTGCCTACACAAGGAACTAACTTCAGAGTTAGGCACTATATCGAAGTAGCCAGCAGATAGTCTACATACATTTTCCCTTACTTTGAAGTTAACTTTGAAGTAGGGAGTCCAACTTTGAAGTCCTCACTCTATTCCTGGGAATGGAGTAGTGCCCTACTTTGAAGTTTAACTGCAAAGTAGGGTGTGTGTAGGTGCTCTGCTTTGAAGATACTTACTTCAAAGTTGTACTTTGTAGTAAGCAACTATGAAGTTATTTTTGTAGCGTAGACACAGCCTAAAAGTTTCAAACTTTCTATTAACCAAAGTTACAGTAAAACATGAATGTATTTCCTCATATATTACTCATGTACAATGATGTTAGTATTTAAAGGACTTGGCTAAAGATTCTAGTTTGAGAACTGATAAGCTTAGCTCCTGAGTATGGTTTAAAGGGTGATCAAATTTCTAAATGCCTACTCCCTTTTCGGTGCTTCTCTTGTGTACATACTTGGTAAGAAAGTTTTTCCGTTTCAAAGACGGTATTTTACTATACCACAAATTCCAGAAGAGGAGGGATAACATTTCTTCAATAATTTTATGCCATATACAATATGGCCACTAACAATAAAGAAATCAATTCATCATTTTGTTTAAAATTTAGATCCTTTATTGAGGCATTACATAAGACAGTTGAGGTTCTCTAGGAAGTTGGCATTTTTGCGATAAGTTGGATTATCAATGGTCTATCCAAACAGTAAGTAAATCTCAAACAAGACTAGAGACCAAACAACACTATTCAATAGTGATTGCTGAGTTAAGAAATTTAGAGCACCAAAAATAAAAAATCTCCATTCATCCAGACCATCTTAGAAAGTTTGGACAAATTATCTAAATTCTGCCACTCAGCCCCTCTCCCTTAGATACCTTAATCAATCATCAGGAATTTACCTCCAGGAAATATTAAAGTGACTATTTGTTGTGGGTAAGAGCTAAGGTTATTCAATTAGGATAGCTCTTTCTGGATACTGATTTGAAACCATATCAAGATATATGTAGTAATGTTATTAATAGGAAGATCCTTATTATCAATATTCTGCATTCTTACCTTTACAGTTGCCTATAAGTTAGTAGGAGAGGAATTTATGTTTTATATACACACGCACACCAAAACATTTGTGTTTTTCCCATGTTTTTTCTGTCTCCACCCTGTTAATTTATTTCAATACAGCATATTGTTAGCCCAGATACTGTGTCATGTCAGCCAGTATTTTACATTCTCACTCTCCCACCAAAAACTCTCTTATACCAGTTGTAAAACAGATACTGCAATCCTTTATGAGTCATATTGCTTAATGTTACTTGGAAGCATATAGCTTTGCCTGAAGAGTGGGTGCAGACACACATTGTAAATGGGGGATGGAGGGTTAGGAGGAAAAGTGATGTGAGCTGCCACTGAGGCTCAAGGGGATGGCACCATCTCGAGGCTGGGAAGATGGGTGTCTTAATGGTCCCTACCTGCTCCTCAACCTGATCACGGTCATTGCAGCAGCTGGTCCAGCTCCTCCAAATCCTGCGGTAGTTTCTGCCCCACTGCAGGAATGTGTGACTTTATGAATAGGCAGAGGCCACACATTATTTCCAGTGAGGGGGTGTTATCCTCCAGTGACCTTCTGATTCCATCATCCCTACCTTTTCCCTTAAATATCGATATATTTTTCTTTGAAGTAACATAACACAATTTGTGATTTGGTGCATATGCGCACACATGGCATAACATGATACCTTATGTGCTAATTTTTCTCTCTCTTTCAAATGCAAAAAAAAATCCAAGCAAACCTCTAATGCTCTCCTCAGGAGCATCTATGGGAAAATGGGAGAAAAAAGAGTGTACATGATCAAAATTCAGAGACTTCAAAAGGTTTTTTATTTCTTCCTACCTGAGAACCCAAACAGGCAACCATCATATGAGTAAGAAGTTTAGCTGCAAACATGGAACACCTGGTGCAGAAAAGATGTGAAAGGATAGCCAAAGTGAAACCTGTGGGGGAGGAGAAAAAACTGTTCATACCTAGAATCATGGACAAGCATCATTATGCCAGATGGCAAAGTAGTTTTGGTATTGTTAAATAACTAAGGCCCTAATCCTGTAAAGACCTTACAAATGTGCTTAACTTTTAGTTCCCTTTGAACATGCTGAATTGTGCTTTAAAATTAAGCATGTGCTTAAGTTTTCACAGGTTCAGGACCTAGTGCACAATGCAGGGCATTTCTGTGCTTGCAACTTTTCCATTTTATTTGTATTTCATTTCCTTATAATGTGGAATGTTACAACTAACCAATAGTTGCAGTAAAGATGGCTTGTTATAATATTTTTTTCTTTAACAAGATCACAACAGTCATTTTACAAGAAATAAGGCTGTATTAACTGACCTGAAATACAGATGAATCCAGAAGAGAAAAAAGCTTCATTGTATGAAGACAAGTTATCTGTCTGGGCATACACTGCATAATTGGACATGTGAGAACATGAGCACTGCACGTAGTCTGAAGTGTCATCAACCACTTTGCAGAACTGACTGTCGGACAACCAGCTATAGCAAAAACAAAAGGTTTACATTGTCCTCATTCATGAGTGTTCATGTTGTGACTGATTTGTTAAATTAATCAAAGGCTGGAGTTAAATGGTCTTTCCTGTACTAGAGTAAACTGGTAGCTGTCTAAAACAAAAAAAGCAGTCCTATAGCACTTTAAAGGCTAACAAAATGATTTCTTAGGTGATGAGTTTTTGTGGGACAGACCCAGTTTTTCAGATCTGGAAATCTATCGAGGGTCAAAAATATGAGAGGGAACGCAGACAGGAAATACTATCCTTTTTGTTGTAGGAAGAAAGGAGGATGGGATCTGCCACAACTCCATGACTGGCTCTAAGTTAGCCTCATTAATTAGAAGAATCACCCTGCTGAGTCTTTCTTAAGCAAAAATATCCACTAGTTTGTGGGATTTTTCATGTACCTCTCCCACCAAGACACATAGAACAGCAGCCATTTCTTTTGTAAAACCTGTAATTGCCTGCTGGGGAAGGGTCAATTACTGCCTCAACAGACTCCTTTGGTGATGAGAAAAAGGAGGCACATGGCTACTTATTTTTTTTAAATTGGAGATACATCTACAACTGGATGGGACCTTAGGAGATCATCTAGTCTAGTCCCCTGCCCTCTTAGCAGGACCAAGCACCATACCTGACATCTATTGCCCCACTCCCTACATGGCCTCCTCAAGGATTGAGCTCACAATCCTGGGTTTAGCAGGCTAATACACAAACCTCTGAGCTATACCTCCCCGTCCTAACTGAGAAACTGTCTGCTGTCTGTTTGTGCTAGATGAATCAATGGCATGGATTCTACTTGCTCAGTCCCAGTCCAAGCTAAAAGAAGATTTTCTCTGCTGCTAATTGTCTTGACATGCACATGAAGAGACAGGATGATGCATATGACCTGACAGGTGGGGAAAAGCCTCACAGCATCCAGATATTCCACTGGTATGGTCCTAAGACCTATCCTTGAGTGGTCCACTGCCCCTTGGCCACTGTTGAGGCTACTGAGAGAAGCACGGTGCATAAGTCTGACAAGGGATCCAGGTCAAGAGACTCAGAACCTGAGCTCTGAGTCTGAAACAGCTGAAGATGCAGAGATCTCTGATAGTGGAGGAGAAGAACCCATTGGCACAGGAGAGAGAGTGAGTGCCTGAATCCACAGATGATGGTACCAGGGAAATCATAGCTGGCTTTCAGCTCAGTTGGGCCATCTGCTAAGTTAAGGAAAAGCCAGTTGTAAAGGCATGGCAAGCTCCAGA
The DNA here is from genome assembly GCF_033958435.1 of Carettochelys insculpta. NCBI lineage: Eukaryota > Metazoa > Chordata > Testudines > Carettochelyidae > Carettochelys > Carettochelys insculpta. The sequence continues at coordinate 75,875,251 of NC_134141.1, forward strand.
GCAGGGGCCCCTATTCACTATTACTAGCTAAAAACTTCCTGGACCACTAGGGAAATTGGTAACAAGATGTTCAGAAATTCCCTAGCAACTGCATATGCCACCATTGGAGACAGTACAGGAAGTTTCTCTTGGTTTTGCATTTATTGCAGAAGACAGCTTGAAGAAGCTACAGTGGACACTGCAAGGATTGGTCTTGAAGGACATGGCACAGGTTCTGGAGTCAATGATTCTTGGCTCTCAGATGAAGAGTGTGTTCCAGAGAATGCCTCATTTCAGAGTCTGTCCCAAAATTCTTTGCTTTTAGGAGGCTCCCATATTGCCAGTCTTGTTAAGTGAGGTACTGAATGCCTGATAAGTCTTGTGACTCTTCCTCAGCACCAGTGACAGCAAATGAGCAGCCGACAAACAATTCAGGCAGAGCACTCCTCACAGGAGCTGACACATCCAATGTCCACTCTGACTGGGATGACTGCAAAGGTGGTTGCAGCTCTGCCTCCTCAGGAAGACACTTAATCCTAGACGCTCTATCCCTCTCTGAGCAAAGCTTAAATCCTTGTCTCTCATATAGGCTCCCCCACCCCCAGGCATGTTTGGCAGCAGAGGTGTGGCTCACTCACTGGCATCAATTTGCTACCTAAACAACAAAATTTAAATCTCAGAAACTGAGGCACAGTTCCAGTACCATTAACTGTACAGAAGTTAAAAGTGGTCAGACTAAAGACCTTAAAACCGAAACTGCTTAACTGTAACTAAACCTCTAAATACTTTTTCTAAGAAAATATGCACACAGGTTGCACCTCCCAAAACCTAGATCCTCTGGTCTGCCAACATCCAGATATGTATATGCACATACAGATTTATTATGGAAATTCAAAAGTTAAATTGTTATTTATAAAGCATACCTTCCTGCAGCCTGATTCCAAAGGAGGCACAGAGACTTTTGAGGAACAATCCGACTGTCTGTAGAATAAATTCGGTAGATAACTTCATTGTTATCCTTCAACAGGTGTGAACGTTGACCCTTCAAACTCATTGAAAAAATCTAAGACAACATAAACAAAGTACACATGTATTCAAAATTAAAATTCAGAGGTCAATGCATAAATATAACTACACGTCCACATGCACAGAAACATACTATGATACACTACAGAAAATAAAAATCTTTCAATCAGAGATTAACAACAAACTTCAATTCAAATCCTATAAAAAGAAGCTACTGCCCTTTCATACCTTGTTTTTTAGGGCAGTTCTTTTATCATCATTTATAAACCACTGTTGGCTGCTGTATTCTGTAAACTGTACAAATTTACAGTTTTCATCTCTAGGAGGAGAGGATGCAATGGAGACCTCCAACAAGCGCTCAGGAACTCTGATTGAATCTCCATCTTTTCCATCAAATTTGTGTCCATTGATTTGTTGAGGGTACCAATGATGGGCCATTATTGCAATGTATGGGCAGCTGTCAAGGATGGTTTTGCCTCTGAGGGGGAGAGAGAGAGAGAATGAGATCCAATAAGTGGAATAAAAAGGCAGTCCAGTAGCAATTTATTAGGTGGTCTTTAAAGTGCCACTGAACTGCCATTTTGTTTTGATAGAATATAGACTAACGCGGCTATCTCTCTGTTACTAATAATTGGAGTAGTCATTCATTCATTCCAAGGAGTGCAGTGACTCCCAGGCCATGTCTACACTACAGTGATCTTTTGAAAGATGATCTTTCAGAACATATCTTCTGGAAGATCTTCTTTTAAAAGAGCACATCCACATAGGAAGAAGCAGATTGAAAGATCGATCCGCTTTTTCAATAGAGAGCATCCACACAGCCCCCACTCTTTGGAAAGAATGGACCAGGTATAAAAAAAAATCTGGCACCGTGAGGACTGCTCTTTCAAAAAAAAAGAAAAGGTGGGGCTTGTGGAGCATCTACACATGCTTTTTTTTTTTTTTAATTCCTCCCAAAAGAAGCTTTGGAAAGGAGGCGCTCTTCCTGATCTGGGAGCAGAAGAGGGCTTCCAGAAGAAAAGGCGCATTTTTTCAATTTCAGATCAAAAGAGCACATTTTGTATGTGGACGCTCCCCATGTTCTTTCGAAAAAGAGCCTGATTTTCTCAAAGAACTTGCTAGTGTAGACAGAGCCGTAGAGTTACTCTTCATAATGGAAGTTTGAAAATTTCATTTTTAAAAACTAAGAATTTTAGTGCCTCTGTGATTTGCAACAGGACTTTGCCGTTTGACAGAAGAGAAGCCATGGGACCAATGAAGTGCTTTTTGATGCCCTCATGAAAATCGAATTCAGAAAGGGATGAAATATAAATTATTAGAAGTCATAATTTCTCTTCTGTATTTTGCTCAAGACAGCTTGCTGTTGAAACCCTTCAACATTCCACTGGTATTCTACATTCAGCTCAGTCTCCAGACAGGTCACAGTCTAGAGAAAACGGGTGGATATTCCTGGTTTCACCCTTTAGCCTGGACATGGAGCACTGGGCTGGGAATAAGGAGCCCTCTAACTCTAAGGCCGTTTCTACACAGGCCACTTCCTTTGGAAGTGGCATGCTAATACAGGGAGTGAAAGATGCTAATGAGGCAAGGATGCAATTCACATGCCTCATTAGCATAACATCACGTGATTTGGAGTCTGGAAGACTGTTCTTCCGGACTGCAAAACACCATGTAGAAGCGTGGCCCCGGGGGGGCTTCCAGAAGGAAGTCCTCCTTCTGGAAGCCCCTTCTTCCCAAAAATTTTCATGAAGAAGGGTCCTCCAGAAGAGGGACTTCCTTCGAGGAGCCCCCCATGGCGGCTGCGCTTCTACACGAGGTTTTGAAGTCCAGAAGAATGGTCTTCCGGACTCCAAATCATGTGATGTTATGCTAATGAGGCATGGGGAATTTGCATCTTTTGCTCCCTGCATTAGCATTCCACTTCCAAAGGAAGTGGCCTGTGTAGAAACAGCCTGAGGTTGGTAGCATTATGCCCCAAGCCTCCAGACTGCTAATCCTATTCCTTCCCTCTACAAAGCCGTGTCTACACGTGCATGCTACTTCGAAGTAGCGGCACTAACTTCGAAATAGCGCCCGTCACGGCTACACGCGTCGGGTGCTATTTCGAAGTTAACTTCGACGTTAGGCGGCGAGACATCGAAGTCGCTAACCCCATGAGGGGATAGGAATAGCGCCCTACTTCGACGTTCAACGTCGAAGTAGGGACCGTGTAGTCGTTGAGCGTCCCGCAACTTCGAAATAGCGGGGTCCGCCATGGCGGCCATCAGCTGAGGGGTTGAGAGATGCTCTCTCTCCAGCCCCTGCGGGGCTCTACGGTCACCGTGGGCAGCAGCCCTTAGCCCAGGGCTTCTGGCTACTGCTGCGGCAGCTGGGGATCCATGTTGAAGGCACAGGGTCTGCAACCAGTTGTCGGCTCTGTGGATCTTGTGTTGTTTAGTGCAACTGTGTCTGGGAGGGGCCCTTTAAGGGAGCGGCTTGCTGTTGAGTCCACCCTGTGACCCTGTCTGCAGCTGTGCCTGGCACCCTTATTTCGATGTGTGCTACTTTGGCGTGTAGACATTCCTTCGCAGCGCCTATTTCGATGTGGTGCTGTGCAACGTCGAAGTTGAACATCGACGTTGCCAGCCCTGGAGGACGTGTAGACGTTACTCATCGAAATAGCCTATTTCGATGTTGCTACGTCGAAATAAGCTATTTCGATGTTGGCTTCACGTGTAGACGTAGCCCAAGTGTGCTGTACAAGGCACTCTGTTCTGTAGTAATAGTCTAAAATACCACATCTTACTTTGGTGCCACTGCTATACTTCATGAGAATTCTGTACATGGGTATTACACCAAGGCAAGTCCTCATCAGATTTTCTCAGAATGTGCTCTCCTGTCTAATATACATATTTAAGGCTTCTTGGCCCAAAGCAGTGTATTTGTTAGATATTTTTACCATGTTGTGTAAATTAAAAATTATTTACTTTTCACCAGGTGATCCACATATTACTCCGGTCAAGAGGGAAAAGGCAAACTTCTCAGTAACTTCAGCAAGCAGACTGTAGCCCCTTGTGTCCTTGCGCTTTGGACTAGCAAGAGTGCAGAGTATTTCATAGAAAAGATTTCGGCTTTTTTCCGTGAGCACCTGTTTTTCACCTTCGACCATTATCTAACATGGAGGAAAGAAAGAAAATGGTGTCACTTACAGCAGTATAAAAACAATCATTCCTTGATTTTTCCAAGAACTAGTACTTATGACAGTACCTAAACTATGTTATGAAAATAAATAAGATAAAATATTTCAATTATTTGACTACATTTATATACAGAAAAATGTCATAAAAAGTGAAAAGTTAACTAATAAAATCTAAGACCACACTCCTGGAAAAAAAAATCTCAGGGCACTGACTGCTTGGAGCTCATTGTGAGACTGGAACTCAATCTCAAGACTAGATGAGAATTATTTCTCAGGCCCAGCATTACTGAAATGTAAATAAAGAAGACTTCATTAGAAACACACTTAAAATAAAAAGTCATTGCTTTTAAACAAATTATACAATTGTGTCTCATTGTTTTGGTTTCAATAACTCATTTGTTTTTACAGTAAAGCATTTTATTGCTTTGATACACTCAGTTTTTCCTCAGTTAGTTGTCAAAAGGCAGATTTTCTATTTGACAATATGAATTAAAAATGAAATGTTGCTAATTAGGTTTTCTCAATGGCTGGGTCTACACATGCCCCTTCCTTTTGAAAGGGGCATGTTAATGAGCAGGTTTGAAATATGCTAATGAAGTGCTGCATGAATATGCAGAGCCTCATTAGTATAATGGCAGCCATGGAGATTGAAAAGCGCGGCTTTTCGAATCGCTTGCTGCCTGTGGAGACGGGACCTTCCGAAAGGACCCCCCCCCAGTTTTCGAAAGCCCTTCTTCCAATCACATATAGGAAGAAGGGCTTTTGAAAACTCGGGGGGGTCCTTTCAGAAGGTCCCATCTCCACGGGCGGTGCGCAATTCGAAAAGTCGCACTTTTGAATCACTGCGGCCGCCATTATACTAATGAGGCTCTGCATATTCATTGCAGCACCTCTTTAGCATATTTCAAACCTGCTCATTAACATGCCCCTTTTGAAAGGAAGGGGCACATGTAGACCCAGCCATTGTGAGCACACTTGCAGTACAATCTTAAATTCTCTCATTTTAGTTCTGAAGTTTTCATTTTTCCCGTTTATGCCATCAAGATCTCTTCAGCTATCCCTCTGTGTGAGGATGGTATCTGCCAAGGAGGTGCACAGGTGAGTTTTTTTAAGTGGCAGAGGACCCCAGCTTTTGTTCTGCAGATTTTCCCAACCAGAAGTGACAGGTTTGATCCGGGAGGAGACATAGTTGGTGTTGCATTCTTTCCTTCCTCCTTTGTCATCTCTCTGTTTCTACTCAAAGTGTGCTGTGTTTCAGTGTATGGTATAAGGTCACTGTGTTCTTTTCTGCTCCTGGTCGTTCCAGTCTGGTAATTCGTCCCTTTAAAGGTGTAATTTCAGTCTATCATTGAAATACTTCTGCTGCCTTCTGTGTGCCCCTCTCCCCTGACTTAACTGAGAGAAAAGTACTTATTTGAGTATGAGTGTCAGGCTATCACACACCAGGGCCATCCCAGTGGAACTGGCATTTCATGGCCTGTGCATCTATACTGATGTGTTGGCTGCAAAGAGAAAGGTAATATTGTGCACTAGTCCTCCCAGCTGATCCTGAGAACTGTCCTGAGTTGGCACTGATGGAACCACTGCAGCTGTTTGAGATATAGTTTGTAGGCTACCCTGGACTCATACTCGGAGAGAATGGTGGGGATGGCAGCTTCCTTGCAGACCAAGATCTTGGTGCCTGTTTATAGGTCCCTATTACTGAATCCTTGTTTGAGTAGTCCTCCAAAACATTTGCTGACACAATGGATCCTGTATTCAATTTGTTCTGAGGTTGGCTATTTGGGATATGTGGCTCCAATGGTGCAGAAAATAGACAACAATTTCCAGCATGTGTCTGCTCATGGCGGTTTGTGGTGTACAAAGAATCATTTATGCACATGAGGACTGAGTGAGGACCTAAGTTTCCTTGAGCTTTGTGGCACAACTGATTCAGAAGAAACGCAGAGAGGACCAGGAACTGTTCATGGCATTCTCTGTCCATCAAAATTCATTTCCATCACCAAACTATTCTGTGATGGGATGATTGACACAATTTTGTGCTACAGTTCAGAGACAGAGCCATTCATCATTTAAACCAGTGTCAAGCAGGGCTGTATCCTTGCTCCAACACTCTTCTCCATTCACATTGCTGTGATTCTGATTTTCACTCATGACCACCTTCCTGCTGGAATAGGGACTGAGTGTTGTATGTATAGCCAACTCTTCAATCTCCAGCACCTCCAAACAAATTCTAAGATCATGATAATTGGTATCAGTGACCTTCAGTATTCAGATGACTAGATGTTTCTTGCACACAAAGAGGCTGACATACAGAGCACCCTAAATCTTTTTGCTGATACCTTTCACAGCCTGGGTAACTCTCTCACCAAGATATAGTGCACAAACTATTGTCAAAATTATGTAATGAAAACATGCTCAGTACAGGAGTTAGGTTCATAAGGAATCGGAACAAATATACAGGTCTTTCAAAAGTTCTAACTATGTTAATTTCAATAACTCTCTACATATACTCTACATACTCATACATAAATTCCTGCCTTTATACACAATGAAATGTCTTGAGTCTGTACTATTGCACTACTTGGAATCTTTGAGCTAGATTCGCTGGCACATTGTGGCCCCTATGCACCACTCTGGAGATATAAAGGGGCCAGAAAGCAGTTGGATCTGGCTAGCTAAGAAAATCCACCTATTGAGGGAAACACTGAACTATTGCAGTGCCAAAATATTCAGTTTCCATGTCATCCTACAACTCCAAGGCCTAGGCTATGTCTACACTAGAGGGTTTTGTTGGAGCATCCATATTCCAAATGTGCTTTGGAATGCAGAATGCAGCACTCTTATTGAGAGCTGTACCCAGCTCCCCATGAGGAATAACACCCATAAGGACAGAGATATGTCAACAGAAAGCTGGTTTGGACATTCAGGTGTCGGGGGGAAGGGCTCTGTCACCAGACAGTACTTCTGGGACACTAGGTAGCCCTGTCTGCTGTGCTCCAGTTGGCTGGTTTGCAGTGCAGCTGCCCTGTCGACAGAGGATTACTCTTGTGTTCCGCTTGGTAGTTTGGCTGCGATCTATAGACTATAGACAGAAGTTTTGTTGGAAGATGTCTTCTGACAAAAATTTCTGTCAACAAATCCCTATAATATAGACATAGTCCAAGTGCAGAGAATTGAGAATGCAGAGAACATGAGAGAGGCACAGTGTTTTCTGACAGTCCCTAGTTGATGTCCTTTCTGTGGGGAACCACCAGATAGGTGGTTAAAGTAGCTCACAGGCCAGCACAGATCCACCCCATGAATCAAGAAAACGTAAGTTCTTTAATGCCATTGCACCACGGGGGAATGTGATCCTTTATATGTTAGTGAATTCTCAGTCTGCTTTTTAACCTTTGGACTTGGTTTTTAATTCTTGGAAGCTGTCATTTTTAGTCTAATTGCTGACAGGCAGGCAGGCTCCTTCCTTACCCCCTGGAATCTTTTACCAAGGATTCCACTAGTTCTATTTTTAGAACTGCAGCACTGTCTCTTAAAGAATCACTACTGCTGATTATCATTTTGGTATGTTCACAATCCATAAAAGTTACCACACCCTTTTGCAAACCAGTCATTTTGAAAGGGGCATGTGAATATTTACCTTGTCTATTATGTACATCACAGCAGTGAGCTGCTCTTCTGTAGTTTCTGTGGAAATTTTGACATTTACGTTCTGGAGCACCCTGTCCAAAATGATATCATCAAGTGGCTGGTACAGTTGGTCAGCTAGCCCCCAGACTGATTGGGAGTCTGAATCTGAGACAATAGTGATGTTGGCAATACCATATGAGTCATCTACTCTGGCACCCCCCGTGGGGTTAGAAAGCACAACCTGGAAACGCTTAGGGAATGGATTTAAGGACCCGGTCTCTGGAATCAGTGTTACATCCAGGACAGCATTTCTCTGACCAGGTTCAAAAGTCAGTATGCCCTCAGATCTGGCGAAATCTTGTCCTGCAATAGCTGGTGATATGAAGGTGCGGCCAACAGCTTCAGGTCTCTTCAGCTCCTGGAAACCAAACAAGAGAATTCTAGAGAACATCATAATAATGCAGAGGGTTTAAAACTAGATGCACTTACAGGGATTTTAAATGGGTAAAATCCTTTTCTTTCTTTTAAAATGTGAATATAATCTGTTAAAATTAAATTTAGTGTTAATCTGGAATATCCTCCCCACATACATTCACTATTGAACCAAAAGGATGTAAGGTAAAAGACTTTGTGATGTGGTCTGCAAAAAAAATTGAGAGGAGGGGGAAATAAGTTTCCAATTCTGACAGACCTTTGTTATTAATCAGGCATGTGAAAATTTGAATGATGTATTGATTGATCTTGAATATACCAGTGACCTGGGACAAAGGGGTTCAGGAGTTATAATTATTAGGGAAAACTATGTAATGTAACATCTATGATTCATAAGAAGAACAGGAGTATAATTCTACATCTGCACACCAGCAATTCCTAGGCTCTTTGACAGCTGCTACTCATATTCATTGGCTGCAGAAGAAGGCCACTCCGTTAAGGGAAAGCTAGATACTGTAAATAAGTAACCACCAAAAAGCTTGAGGCACAATTGAAGTAAATGAAAATCAGAGTATATTAAGTAAGGATGATTCTAGACAGCTGCCAGAGGACATAACAGACTCCAAATTAAAAGGACACAAACTTAAGTTTAGGGTTAGTCACATTCTGAAGGAGACATTCTGAAGGAGGTAAGTAAAGTGCCATAGAAATTTTTCCCAGACAGAAACAGACACATTAACATATTCAAAAAATGTTAGGCAAATCCTGGACCATCTTATGTATCATACACCAGGGCACCATTGCGGCCCTTCAGATCTGTGCACTTCTCCTCAGATGCAGGTCCACCAGCAGGGGCTGGGTAGAGCAAAGGGGACAACTGCCCATGGGGGCCAGTGATGCAAATGGGACTCTGAGCTCCAGGCCTCTGCTGCTGCTACTTCAAGAGCAGTGGTGCCAAGAGCCCTGGGCCTGTTAAATTGCTGCTGGAAGGCCACACAGTGCAGTCCAGTTAGCGCTGGGGTGGGGGGAGTTAGGGGGTCATGCTGCACTCCATGCAGCGCTGTGCACTGCCCGGCCCCTTCCAGGACACAGAGACAGGCCCTCCCACTCCAGCCTTGCCCAGGGGCCCAGCAAGCCTGTCAGCCCCACTGGATTTACTGTTCCTGTCTCTGACCCCTCCTCTGCACTCCTTTGACATTTCATATGCAATATACACTACTAAGCAGGAAGCAGAACTCTGTGTTGCTCTCAGGGGGTTCCCCACATAATACAAGGTTCTCAATTCCGTCTTTCCTCTCCCTACTATAGAAATGTACTGTTTCCACCATGATCACGGCATCTTCTCTGGCCCAAAGAAGGGACTAAATGATTTTTTAAACATATGAATATATTTCTGTAAGCATTTAAACACCACCTAGCATGAGAAGGCTCTAGTCCTGATTGGAGCCCCTGGGTGTTACTATAATAAAAATAATCACTCTCTATCCTATGGTATCCTGGAGTATCTGAGCTCCTCACAGGCAATATATTTATCTGCACAATGCCTCAGGGAGGAGGGCAGAAATATACATATTTTATAGAGGGGAATTTGACACAAAGAGAACAGGAAGCTGTGTCAGAAACAGAAATACAATTATCTGACTTCGAGGCCAATGGCTTGACCACAAAGACCAGTCTCTGACCTTCATCATGGAGAGATTACACAGTGCAAAGCAAACACATAGAAAGGTCTAGAGATCTACACACAGACTTATTTCCTCTTGAAACATTACAGTTTTATGTATCATAAGGTATACAAGTGCTGACTAATTAAATACATTTACTGGGTAACTAGAACTTTTTCATTTAATTAAACAGCTTACTGTTGTTGCTCGTGTGTGCAGACTTGCTCTAGAATCAAGTAATCATTTTTGCAAATCACTGGCAGAAATTATCGTTATTTGTTCCCTTCCAACTGGGTTCCCGGAATCAGCAGGAAACAGGGAAATAAGTGGTGATGAAATGAATAACACTCAGCAAAGGAAATACAAAGAAATTGTGGGAATGAAATTAATTAACTCCTCCTTCTTCGTGCTTCTCCCTTGACTACTTCTCTCAAAGTTTTTTTCTTCACACTTTGGCACTCTGTCATGAACACTCAATAGCCCAGAGGATACAGTAGTGGTATTACTGTAGGTGCCAAATCAAGAAAGCTAACTGTATTAGCCTAAGCATACTGTGGATGGTGGTATAAATTATGCTGCCATTCCTTCTCTTTTTACCGGCTTCTTGATAGGAGATTCATTTTCTTTTTCCTACTAAAAATCTGAAGACCTGCTAACTGAAGTACACTGAGAAGCTACTATAAAACAAAGCCATGGCAACACAGGATAAATAATTGCTACATTTAAACCTTACATTCATGCATCATGAAATAAAACTCAAAGGGGAGAGGAAGGTGATCAGTAAACATAAAAATGGATTCACCAAGGGCAAGTCATGCCTAATTGCCTTTTATGAAGAGATAAGTGGCTCTACGGATATGAGAAAAGCAATGGATGTGATGTCCTTGTAAACCCACGGTTGTGAGCTCAATCCTTGAGAGGGCCATTCAAGGTTCTGGGGCAGGTTAGATAGAAAAAAAATCTGTGAGGGATGGTGATAGGTTCTGCTCTGAGTGCAGAGGACTGAACTTGATGACCTCTTGAGTTCCCTTCCAGATCTATGAGATATGCATATATCTTGACTTTAGCAAAGCTTTTGATATGGACTTCTACGATATTCTTGCCAGCCAAATAAAGAACTGTGGATTGGACAAATGGACTATAAGGTGGATTGAAAACTGTCGAGATCGTCAGGCTGAATGGGTAATGATCACTGTCTCAATGTCTAGGTGGAAGCTGTTATCAAGCAGAGTGTTGCAGAGTTCAGTCTTAGGGCCTGTTTTGTTCCACATCTTCATTCAGGGATTTGAGTGATGGGATGAATTGCACCCTCAGAAAGTTCACAGATGACATTAAGCTGTGAGGAGCGATAGACACACTGGAGCATACGGACAGGGTCCTGTGTGAGTTAGACAAATTGGAAGATTCATAATCAGATTTCTTTTGCCCAAAGACAGAGTCCTGCACTCAGGGTGGAAGAATCCCATGCACTGCTACATGCTGTGGACTAACTGGCTAAGCACCAATTCTGCAGAAAAGGTCCTGGCGATCACAGTAGATGAGAAGCTGGATATGAAACAACAACATACCTTTGGTACCAAGAAGGCTAATGACATATTGGGCTACATTAGTAGGAGTATTGCCAACAGATCAAGGGAAGTGATTATGCCGCTCTGTTGATCCAGTTTTGGGGCCCACACAACAGAAAGGATGTAGACAAATGGAGAGAGCCCAGAAGAGGCAATGAAAATTATTAAGGGTCAGGCTGAGTTACTTATGAGGAGCGACTGAGGGAACTTAGTTTATTGAATCTGCAAAAGAGAAGAATGTAGGGAGATGTGATAGCAGCCTTCAACCACCTGAAGCAGGGATTCCAAAGAGGATGAAGCCAGGTTATTCTCAGTGGGGACAGATGACAGAAGAAGCAGCAGTATTCTCAAGGTGCAGTAGGGGAGGTCTAGTTTGGATTTTAGGAAAAACTATTTCACTAAGATGATGAAGCACTGAAATGGGTAACCTAGGAAACAGTAGAATCTCCGCCCTTAGATGTCTGGAATGATTTAGTTGGGATTAATTCTGCTCTGAGAAATGGGTTAGATTACATGGCCTCCTGAGGCCTATTCCAATCCTAATTTCCTCTGATTGGACGAATGTTTACCTGCCTATATATAGTAATTCTTCAGTCTGAGAACACTTCTCTATAATGCCTTTAGTCCTAACAGTCAGTCCAAGTAGCTAGCCTAAGAGCTAAGCAGATGTAAAAGGGGAAAAAAGTAGGGAAAATCTTCCACCCAGATTATATACTGACTGTGGAGCCACAGCTGTTGATGGATGGGTAGTAACTGTGCCTAGATAACTGTAGAAATGTTGTGCACAGCTCCTGTTACCTGCGCTAAAAGAGACTCTCCATCAATCTGTCAGCAGAATAGGGGTTCTTATTATTTTTGAGACAACAGACTTGCAAATAGTATAAGGCCATATGATGAACATGCTGACAAATGAACAGAACTGATGTAATCTATTGGAGAAATACATTAGTAGTATGATGTTGCAGTTCATTAAAAAATTGCTGCCCCAATTAAAAAAACAGTTTGTAAATTCACTATTTCATTAATATTGCCTGGATTTAAGTGACTGTAAATGACCAGGATATGGATTAAACTGTGATAAAATGCCCTCTCTCTTCTTTTATATATTCTCTGGATAAATTACCATATCTGCTGTGGCAGAATTCATGTTTTAAAGAGAGAAGCCTAAAGCCTAAGAAAAGTTTTGGCAGGGAGTATAAGTGATCAATGACCTATTTAATATGTCAGGAGGACAACAGTTCTTGAGGTTATTAGAAGTACCCTGCACAAAATTACTTTTGGTAAACTAATAAAAGTGAGATAATTTTAGAGATGGGAAGCAAAATATGCTAAACTTATGTATATAATGACCACTCCTATACACATGTAATCAGTATTTCCCAGACAAAGTAAACCAGGGCTAACCTTACTTGCTTATGCTATAGAGAATAAATGAGAATATTATAGACAGTCTTACCTGCATATCATAACTAACTGAGATGGTTAAAGCTGTGCTGGAGTCTCTGACCACCTGCAAACTGATAAAAGTGGTCTTTTTATTAGCCACAGCCAAACGAGATCCCACAGCAAAATATATCAGGCCATGAGGAGCATCACTTTCTGGCACAGTTATGCATGCAAATCTTGAGCTACTGTTTAATGCCGCTCCTGAGCTTACTTCATACAACTCAACCAAAAAATAAGTTTCAAATTCAGGTACCTGTAAACAAATAAGAATTTTCAGATCACTATAATATCCACAGATTCCAAGAGGAATATGAGGTAAAGAATGCATTCCATCCTTTTTGGGAAAGTTCTCCTGTTATTATTCTGTCTCTCCATTGAAATACTCATTGGCTTCAAAAGATATTATAAGGATGATAATGCTTCAAAAGATATTATAAGGATGCTATTCCAAAAGAGATATGACTTCCATGAACTCAGCTATGAAACAAGTAGTACAAAAGTCACATAACCTTTCACACCTACCCCCACACAACAGCCTAACAACACATAGTATACTATATATGATGTGCCTCCAGGGAGGCTGAGAAACACAAGCCAAAATTTCAAATGAATGGAATGACATGTGCAGAATTTGTCCCTTTAATTCTTTTTCACACCTGTAAAAATGTGCAAAAACATGTGTACTATGAATTCCAAGTGGCAATTTTGCATGCCTGTGTAAGTACAGTTTTTTGCCCCTGCAATTAATTGTGACTCCCTATTGAAAAAGGACGGTGAAGTGCTTAAAAAAATTGACAAGTGAATGAACATCAAAAGTTTCAAAAGTTTGGCTATGAATTTTCACAACTCCCAAGTCTGTAGCAATGGGCTGAAAATATGAAACAGATTCTCCCAAGAGACTTCTGGTACTTCCCAGTTCCAGTCAGTCTGGAAATACAGTAAGCTATATTTCTATTGTCACACACCAGAGAATTTGATCATGCAATACCCAAAAGTTATTTTTCAAAGCAGCAATTGAAGAAAATGGGATTTTGAGGACTGAGAAGAAATTGAGTAAGGGATCACTAGATGTGATCCATGGATTTTAAGTTCTCTCATCAGAGCTCATGGAGATTTTTACATTAGTAAGTCAGTCATGATGCTATACAAACATTAATAAACTACTCACATTATCAGGTTTTATTTCAATGGAGATGTTGCATATTGTTTGGCCTGTCATGCAGGTGATAACCCCTAACACAGCCAACAGTTCATCTCCCAGATTTACACCATCCTTCTGAAGGACAACAGATGTTTTATTAAAGGTCACCCGCCAAAAGATCTTCACATCTTCAAAGGCCCTATGAGTAGAGCAAAGAAGCATAAATGCACTGAAGATGCCTGATACTGCTTCAGGGAAGCTTAACCACATGGATAAAGTCATTTTTTTAAATTAATAATAAAAAAATTACCAGCGGAAAACAAAATGCTTTCAGAAGTATTTTTTTTCTTTTCTTATATGTTATTTCCTCTGAAATTAGCTGTATTAATAAACACCACAAGAATATCAGTCAGTTATTGGGAAGCAAGTTAGATCTAGTTCTCTGCAAATTACTTAAGCATGTGCTTAACTGAAGTCATGGGGCTACCCATATGGCTAAAGTTAAGCCTGTGTTTAAGAGCACTGCTGAACAGGAATCTTAGATTGTAAGCATTTTGGAACAGGGACTGACTTTCCCATGTGTTTGAAAAAAAATCACTTAGCATATTTGAAAGTGTGTCTAATACATAAAAATACACAAACAGTATGCAGCAATATGGACATATTTACTGTCACTCATACCTTAATACATAAACATATTACATACACGTATATCTTAATACATGTACATACTACTACTACTCAGACCTACTCTGTAATAACCAAGTAGATCATAAAGTTGGAGACATTTTTATCGAAGTAAGCAATTAATCTTCAGAGTGAGTAAATCATAAGAAAATAAATTTATTGTCTCCACTATTATGTGTATTAGGGAGATATTTAATTCTCTTGTTTCTGTTAGAATACACTAACAATCACATTTTAAATTCATGAAGCAAGTTTGCCAAATTACAATAAAAGATTAGAGCAGCTGAAAGTCAAAGATTTATTATAAAATTCCATGATAACCTCTTCTGCTAACAGCAGCCTCCTTGATTTCAACACAGCACATTACAGCATGTGGGGACAGCACTTTTATCAGCCGTTGCCTGCACCTGTTTGGTTGCCTTGTGACAATCAGCTGCACCTCCCTGTTTTCAGAATCTTCATCAAGCACAAGGCCACTTTGTACCTCTGCACTGAATCCCAAAATGCCATTTTGAAGATCATTCCCTGTATGAGAAACAGTACATCAAAACTGATTAAGCAATAAATAAAATTGAGACAAAGCTGTACATATGTAATGCAGACAGAATTGCTTAAAATGAAAAATGTACACAAGGTATCATATAAAGCATATGAGGAGCCAAATTTTCAAAGCGAACAATGTATGTAACCCACAAAAGTCTCCTTCAAATGTATAAAAAAATTGCATAGTCCTAAATTTACCTAGAAACCTAGGTGCAATATTATATATAAGTTTGTAGATTGTCTTTTAACTGTGAAAAGAGTTCTCTTTCTGACTATTTCTGACTGGATATTAAGCACCTTCTGTGCAGGTAAGCTGTGGTATGAGGAAGCACTTGGGTTTTCATAGCTCTGCTCCCATTGATTTAGGTGAATCAAGTGCCAGGTCCACATTTTACTCTTGACAATCTCACCTATGCAGTCCTAACAAAATGGCCCACTGACTTTGAATTACTACTGTCCTTCACAGTCATTTAAAAAGTACATTAGCTCTGAAGGAGCCCCCTGTCATGACAGCATTACTCAGCACTGGGAAAGAAAGATACTGTTCTTTTAATAAAATAAGCTGCTAAGAGACTTGCAATCTGTTTCACTATAGTGTGTGTGACCTTTCTTCCCCTCAGCATTGTTTCTTGACCTGATTATCTGTGCTCATTTAATGTAGACCATAAGCTTAGCACATCCTCCATACCTATGACACTATATAATTTTTTTAAATACAAGCTATATGCATGCCATTATGTGACTAACTTGCACATGCATACAAATTGCTATTTACTTGTAGAACTGCAGCCATTGCGCATGTAAATGAAGCATGTAATTGCACACACATTTGACATTCTCTTCCCAGATATGTTTTTATGTTAGCTGTGCAGCACACGCTTCCATAGACATAATTTGATACCCACCCACTATTAGCTATCTTGTAATCTTTTAAGTATTTTATTTGGTTTCAATTTCTAAAGGCCTTGCTATCCCTCCTGTTATCCTATCACAACGCCTTTATTATATTCTCTATAAAATCAATGTTTAAAAACAACTTGGAATCAGAGTGCTTTAAACTCAAACAATTCCCCAAGATTCATATATGAAATGGTCTTTGGCAAACTATATGTGAAAATGTATGGTAGTTATTTACAAATAAAAGGAAACCAGAGTTCTGGTAGTAACCTGTGGCATTAGGATGCAATATCTGAGAGAAAAGCTCTAAGCTAATTAGCAGATTTAATCTAAAATAACAACCATGGCGCATATGCTGCTCTTCACTTCCAGAAGCAGAGATGGAGCAAAAGATAGCAGGGAATTCCAGCATCAGAAATTTCCCTTTGTTTAAATCTTGCCGAAACTATTTCACACATTAGGGAGGCAATGGATCAGTTGGAAGAAAGTCAGGTCAGGGAAACTGACTCTGCATAAATGTCCTCTCTCCATATGACATGGATGTACAGTAAACCAAATAAAATAACCCATGAATGGGGGCTGGGCAGCTTCCCGTATGTGAGCCAATGAGAGTTTGGGTCATGGAAAATGCACATTGCCAAAAGTAAGAAGGTGGAATTTCAAGGCAGTAGAGGGAAAAGCCTCACCACATCTGCAAACTCTCAAGGTTTGGGAACAAAATACCCTACCTAGCCCATGGAAAGGAATCCCAGTCTTAATGAAGTTTGTCGGAGGAACTCAGCGTTAGACAGCTTTATATGTTAAATTGTACTGTATTTATGCACTGAACCTCTGAAGACAATAACACTACCTGTGATAATTACTGCTGCAAAAGCTGCAAACCCATCTTCATCCCTTCCTTCCACAATCTGAGCTCCACCTTGAAGGTCTGAGAGAAAAACATAGAAGAATTCTTGCCCTTCAGGCTCATCATCATCAAGAATTCTGATAGACACTTCACTTTCTTTTTCTCCATCCAGCAGTGTCACAGATGTTATCTGTTCCTCAAAGTCCATCCCTTCCATCGCCCATGTAAGGTTTGACTTTCCATAAACATTCTCAAAAGGAAATTCAGCTACTCCACTCTGTGCACTCACTCCACCAAAGGTTTTAACAGTTACTCTGACATCACCAGCAAAGCCCTGGGTCCTTCTGATATTAAGTATCACTGTGTTTGTGTCTTCCTCAGTATAAGTAAATTCTGGCCCAAGACTGATGATTCCATGAACAATATCATTGGCCAATATTGTAATCACAGCAACACTAAAATCAGGATTGAAACGTGGATTCCTATTAGGAATATATTTTTCAAAAGCCAAAGCTTCAATTGAAGTTAAGTTTACAAAAAATACTTCGTCCGTCTCAGATATTGTGTCATCGATGATTGATATTTCAATTATAGCATCTGCTTGAAAACTTCCAAACACAAGCTCTCCATTTTGAACAGGTCCAAAGTCTTCTATTGGTTTGGCACTTCCTGCAATAGTCTGATAGGTCAATTTAGCTAGGTTGCTATGGAAACCAAACAGTTTTTGAATGTGCAGTCTGATCACCTGCACATCTTCTTCAACCAAAACTTGTCTTGAGTTAGGGGAAAATTGGAAGACACCCATTGGCTCAATTTCAGCTACTGTGAATCCTGATCTGAAATAGACAACACAAAAGTTGAATTAAGAAACACAAGATGCCCTCTAAAATTGACGGGGTCTGATTCTCTGTTGTCTTGCATTTTGAGTAGTTATTTATGGATGCAAGACGATGGGTATAAAATGTTACCGTAGCAAAAGGTTCCTTGTGCAGAATAATTAGGTGTGTGAAAGAGAAAGGGAAAAGTTGTGACAATGTGACAGAGGAAGTTCCTTGCACAGATCAGGGCAACAAACTTTCAAACTTCTCAGACTGAGCTGCAAGCTAAGGCAAGAAGAAGCAATAAGCAGTATAGCCTCCATGCACATCTTCCACTTCCAGAAGCAGGGAAAGGAAGCTGGAAGATCCAATAACACAGATTCCCTCTTCCTTTAAACCTTTCAGGAACTACTCCACAGGTGCTAGGGAGGCAGTGGTGTAAGGGGAGGAAAGGCAGGGTCAAGGAAACACATTCTCTGCATTAATGTCCCTTCTTAATGCCATTTGGATGAAGGGTATAATCAGCCAGCAGTTTGGGGAAGAGAAAGAAAGAAAATGAATAAACATGATCTGGTTTAGAGAGGAATTATTGCATCATCTTTATAGTTATTTAGTGTGAAGCTGGACTAATTTAATTAGTAAACAGTAAGAAAAATATGAACAACACATTGTATAAATATAATGGAACATCTTGAGAGGAGCTCACTTACCAAATACCTTATTTTAATTTACAATTATTATAGTTATTTCAATTAATAGTTTCTTCCCAGCCAAGAGGGTCTTCTTTATTCTTTCTCCAATTAAAGTTCTTTATTCTCCACCCACCCACCCCTCGGCCCTATCTATAAATGGCTAATGTTGGTGCTGTAGGGGGGAATGGAGAGATCAGAAATAGCACCAAGTAAAGAGAAAGGTACTGGCTCTACATGATAACCAGTCTGAGAGAGGCAGATGGTATGATTACATGGCTGCACTCCTTCTCCGGCACTTATGATCTCTCTCCAGACCTCAGAGCCATGTTTGCCATGTTCCCACATGTTTGGGCATCACCCACCAATCCACTGAGTTTGTGTCTTGTATGCATCAGAACACAGTTTCTGGGCATACAGTGGCATCAGGGGTTGCAGGCAGTTCTCTTCACTGTGGAGTAAGGAGAACTTTTCTCACAAAGCAAAACTGACCATTGCACTGCCTCAGTGCACCCGAGAGGTTTGATACGTGAGGCAGAATGAAACATAGATTTGTCATAATATTTGGCCAGTGTCCAGAATAGGGTAGGGTACTAGTCAGCAGGCCAGTGCATGGGGTAAATCTGAGCACAAGATTTGGAAGCATTCTGGCAATATTAGTTATTTCTTGGTCCAATATCTCACTCATAGCCTTTACCTCCGATGAGAAGTGATGCAGGTTGGTGACTCCAGCTGGCTGGATCCCCAGGATAACAAAAGGAGGTTAAGCACTAAGTGCTCATGCACTTGTCATGCCTTACCACCCTGGATCACTGATTTGCTTAGTGGGATTCAGGGGTACCGTTCATCTCAGTGTTACGGCAATTAAATAAAAGTCAAAGCTTGATGCTTAAATCTATCTTTTGTGTGTCGTGTCCAGTCACTGCATACACTGGCAATACCTACTCTTTTGCTTATCTTTTCCTCCTCAGGAGCAACCTCCTCTTTAGGCCTAATAGATCTGAGCTTGAAGGAAACTACTGCTTGCAATTTTGAGGGTGTGGGGGAGGGGGACAAAACAGCAGCTTTACATTCTCGCTGGTGTGAGTCTTGCAATAACTTCCACCCACTTTGAAGCCCTGAGGCATCTTTGCAGCTACTACTCTGCATGGCAGAGTCCTACAAATCAATGCACTGACATTCACAGCAAGTGTTGGTTCTGCAGCCTTGAACTTGGTAGTTCTAATGGAGCCTAGTTTAATTTAGCAATTTTAACCTTTTTTTCAAAATTGGTTCTTTTTGTGGATAAGCTCTGTGGTGATAATTGGTGCTCCCTAGGGTATCAGGGAGTATTTAACGCATTTCTATACTTTGTGGCCTTTGCAGAGGCAATGTGAAGATTTACCCCTCTTTCAGCTTCTCAGAAAATCTTGTATCGTTTCTTTCCACAACTGCCTCCACAAACACAAATACACACACCCCAGTTCCAGACAAATCACTCATTTCCCTATTGCAGCTTATACACTGCTGCCATTGAATCGGCTTTGCAAGAGGTTCCCAAGTAGACCAGCCCTACCAATTGATTCCACTTGGTTTGAAGCCATGGGTTTATCTGTTCTTCAAGTTATTGATTTTTCCTTTTTTTTTTTAAACATTGACTGAGTTTTTGCACAGTTTGTAACAAGCTCAGAATTTTCACTATGTCCATCCTTCCATGTATTCCATGCAATTCATCAATGATCTGAGTTACCCCCTTACCTCAGGTGAGCCCCACCAGACACATTGCTGTAAACTGATGATAGATGGATAGCAAATGCCTCAGGTCCACTTAAACTCGGAATAACATGAAATGAAATTGCTTTGCTTTGTTCACCATTAGAAAATGTCACATTACCTGGAGAAAGAGGTAGAAGCAAAAATGCACAAATTGTTAAACTGGAATCCCCCTTTCTACTTTCGAATATAGAGAAATGTGAGTTTTTAAATCAGACTCCTGCTCTACCTAGTGAAGTGGAAATCTGCATGACAAAGTACAGCATCATTTCTTTATAAAACAGTTCATCAGAAGTACAACCAAAATGCATACTGCAGCAAGGTGTACATTATCTATGAAATGCGAGGTGTTCCTTGTTCAAAAATAAACCTTACTGTTCACATATGAAAAAAATCAAACCATACACTTTCATTCTAACAACGTCTTCCTAAAAAGGGAGCATGAGATATATAAAAATATTAGAGTAACAATTGAATTGGAGCTAGTCAGACATGGAAATTCTGAAGCTCTGAGTATACTGTAACAAGAGAAGTGCTCACCAAATCCAGGTGTAATATTGCCAGGGTGAACAAACTCTGGGATTAAATCAAGTGGGTATCCAGAAGTCCAGCTAACTGTTACAGAGCCATATACTCCTTTCCTGGTTATCATAGCTTGGCCTGTCCCTTCTACAATGTTTGTAAGTTGTAAACCAAGAGATTCAAAGCCAACCTAAAGCAACACACAATATTGTTAGAATATCTAATACTGCCTGTATTTACTTTCTCTCTCTCTCACTCGCTTTCTAATTACAGTATCCATATACCTATGACACATGCATTTGCCAAAACCTCTAAATTCCAGATTTCTGAGACTCAGTCCTAGTTTTGGAAAAAGGTAATCAACATGTCCCTTAGATTTCTGTGGTAAAAGATACCAGTGTACAGCACCTCATACCTATTCTTAGTAAGGAAAAAAAATACAGATAAAAAAAATAAATGATCACTTGCACCACTGATGAAAAAGCCAAGGCCAAACGATATTGCTCAGAAGATATTCCTTTATGCCATTTGCTTTGTTTTTCACCTGCAACTGGGGCTAAAAGGGATATTCTCTTCTAGGGTTAATCTAGGAGTGGTAATACAAGTGGCATCCATATGGTAATAAACAAAGCTAACGAAAGAACCATATGAATAAAATTAAATTACAAATTCAAGAAAGCAAGAGAGAAAAGTGGGTTCAAGAGAAGAGATCTGAAAGAATTTAATATAAACATTAATCAAATTTAAGAGGTAAGATAGTGACATGGTATTGTCTGTTTCCTGCATACTGAAAAGATAATTGAGGCAGATAGCTCTTTATTATGGACCAATACAGTCAATGTTTACTTCCACATAATTCCACTGAAGGAAGCAGGAGCAGAATTTGGCTCTATATAGTTAACAGAATTCAATAGTGTCAAGGTTTATACTTATAAATAGTATTAAAGAATGGAAGAAAATCGACCCAAGGCTGGGAATTCTGCTGCCACCACTGTGAGGAGGAAACATAAAGTAGTGGTGGTCAGGGACTCTCTTCTGAGGGGGGATGGAGGCACACATCTGTCACCCTGACATTTCACCTCGGGAGGTATGCTGCCTGCTGGGGGCCCGTATCTGAGATGTTACAGAGGTGTTGTCCAGGATTACCCAGCCCTCTGACTACTATCCCATGCTTCTCATCCATGTGGGCACTCATGATACTGTGAGGTGTGACACTGAGCAGGTCAAGAGTGACTTCAGGGCTCTGGGGACATGGGTGAGGGAGTTTGGGACACAGGTGGTATTGTCCTCAATCCTGCCTGTCAGTGGTAGGGGCCCAGGCAGAGACAGGTGCATCCTAGAGGTGAATGTCTGGCTTCGAAGATGCTGTCGCCAGGAAGGCTTTGGTTTCCTTGACCACGAGATGCTATTCCAGGAAGGACTGCTAGGCTGAGATGGCATTCACCTTTCTAGGAGGGGAAAGGCTGTATTTGGACATAGACTGGCTAACCTAGTGAGGAGGGCTTTAAACTAGGTTCGACGGGGACAGGGGAGCAAAGCCCACAGGTAAGTGGAAAACATGGAAACCTGGGAGATGGGTCAGAAATGGGAGGGAGCATGGGCTACAATGTCAGAGTAAAACGAAGGTCAGGGCAAAACAGGGAGGCAAGATCAAATCAATATCTTAGATGCCTGTATACAAATGCAAGAAGTATGGGTAATTAGCAGGAAGAACTGGAAGTGCTAATAAATAAATACAACTATGACATTACTGGCATCACAGAAACTTGGTGGGATAATACACAATTGGTATGTTGGTATTGAAGGGTACACCCTGCTCAGGAAGGATAGACAGGGAAGAAAGGGAGGTGGTGTTGCCTTATATATTAAAAATGTACACGCATGGACTGAGGTGGAGATGGACATAGGAGAAGGACATGTTGAGAGTCTCTGGGTTAGACTAATAGGGGTAAAAAACAAGGGTGATGTCCTGCTGGGGTCTACTACAGGCTGCTTACCCAGGTGGAAGAGGTAGATGAGGCTTTTTTTAAACAACTAACCAAGTCATGCAGGGCCCAGGATTTGGTGGTCATGGGGGACTTCAACTATCCAGATACATGTTGGGAAAATAATACAGCGGGGCACAAATTATCCAATAAGTTCTTGGACTGCAGTGGAGGCAATTTTTTATTCCAAAAGGTTGAAAAAGCTACCGGGGGAAGCTGTTCTAGATTTGATTTTAACAAATAGGGAGGAATTGGTTAAGAATTTGAAAGTGGAAGGCAGTTTCGGTGAAAGTGACCATGAAATCAGAGTTCACAATTCTAAGGAAGAGTAGAAGGGAAAACAGCAAAATAGAGATAATGATTTCAGGAGCACAGATTTTGGTAAACTGAGAGAGCTGGCAGGTAAGATCCCATGGGAAGCAAAACTGAGGAGCAAAACAGCTGAGGAGAGTTGGCAGTTTTTCAAAGGGACATTATTAAGGGCCCAAAAGCAAGCTATCCCGCTGTGTAGGGAAGATAGAAAATATGGCAAAAGTCCACCTTGGCTTAACCAGGAGATCTTGCATGATCTCAAAATAAAAAAG
Source organism: Carettochelys insculpta (assembly GCF_033958435.1). Lineage (NCBI taxonomy): Eukaryota > Metazoa > Chordata > Testudines > Carettochelyidae > Carettochelys > Carettochelys insculpta. The sequence goes on from NC_134141.1 coordinate 75,898,639, forward strand.
GAATCATATAAAAAGTGAAAACAACGACAAATTACAAACGATGAATATAGGCAAACACCATAAGAATGCAGGAGAAATACTGGAAAGGCTAAGGCACAAAATGAGCTCAGATGAGCTACAGGCATAAAAAGGAAACAAGGTTTTTTATAAATACATTAGAAACAAGAGGAAGATGAAGGATAGGGTAGGGCCACTGCTCAATGAGGAGGGAGAAACAGTACCAGGGAACTTGGAAATGGCAGAGATGCTTTATGACTTCTTTGCTTCGGTCTTCACTGAGAAGTCTGATGAAGGAATGCCTAACATAGTGAATGCTAGCGGGAAAGGGGTAGGGTTAGAATTTGAAATAAAAAAAGAACAAGTTAAAAATCACTTAGAAAAATTAGATGTCTGCAATTCACCAGGGCCTGATGAAATGCATCCTAGGATACTCAATGAGCTGATAGAGGAGGTATCTGAGCCTTTAGCTAACATCTTTGGAAAATCATGGGAGACAGGAGAGATTCCAGAAGACTGGAAAAGGGCAAATATAGTGCCCATCTATAAAAAGGGGAATAAGAATAACCCAGGAAACTACAGGCCAGTCAACTTAACTTCTGTGCCAGGAAAGATAATGGAGCAGGTAACTAAAGAAATCATCTGCAAGCACTTGGAAGGTGGTAAGGTAATAGGGAACAGCCAGCATGGATTTGTAAAGAACAAATCATGTCAAACCAATCTGATAGCTTTCTTTGATAGGATAACAAGCCTTGTGGATAGGGGAGAAGTGGTGGTTGTGGTATACCTAGACTTTAGTAAAGCATTTGATATGGTCTTGCACGATATTCTTGTCAATAAACTAGGCAGGTACAACTTAGAGAAGGCTACTATAAGGCATAACTGGCTGGATAACCGTACTCAGAGAGTAGTTCTTAATGGTTCTCAATCCTGTTGGAAAAGTATAACAAGTGGGGTTCCGCAGGGGTCTGTTTTAGGACCGGTTCTGTTCAATATCTTCATCAACGATTTAGATATTGGCATAGAAAGTACGCTTATTAAGTTTGCAGATGATGCCAAGCTGGAAGGGGTTGCAACTGCTTTGGAAAACAGGTTCCTAATTCAAAATGATCAGGATAAATTGGAGAAATGGACTGAGGTAAACAGGATGAAGTTTAATAAGGACAAATGCAAAGTGCTCCACCTGGGAAGGAACAATCAGTGTCACACATACAGAATCGGAAGAGACTGTCTAGGAATGACTACAGCAGAAAGGGATCTAGGGGTTATAGTGGACCACAAGCTAAATATGAGTCAACAGTGTGATGCTGTTGCAAAAAAAGCAAATATGATTCTGTGATGCATTAACAGGTGTGTTGTGAACAAGACATGAGAAGTCATTCTTCCGCTCTAGTCTGTGTTGGTTAGGCCTCAGCTGGAGTATTGTGTCCAGTTCTGGGCACCACAAGAAAGATGTGGAGAAATTGGAAAGGGTCCAGGAAAGAGCAACAAGAACGATTAAAGGTCTAGAGAACATGACCTATGAAGAAAGACTGAAAGAATTGGGCTTGTTTACTTTGGAAAAGAGAAGATTGGGGGGGACATGATAGTGGTTTTCAGGTATCTAAAAGGGTGTCATAAGGAGGAGGAAGAAAACTTGTTCCTCTTGGCTTCTGAGGATAGAACAAGAGGCAATGGACTTAAACTGCAGCAAGGGAGGTTTAGGTTGGACATTAGGAAAAAATTCCTAACTGTCAGGGTGGTCAAACAGTGGAATAAATTGCCAAGGGAGGTTGTGGAATCTCCATCACTGGAGATATTTAAGAACAGGTTAGATAGATGTCTATCAGGGATGGTTTAGACAGTACTTGGTCCTGCCATGAGGGTAGGGGGCCAGACTCAATGGCCTCGCGAGGTCCCTTCCAGTCCTAGTATTCTATGATTCTACCCCTATTGGAATATGCGCCTCCCTGGTCTGGCACCCTCAGGACGTGAAAGGTCCCAAACCAAGGATTTTCCCAGACCAGAAGAGGATAATGCTTCCTTGCCCACAGCTCCCATTTCCCAGGCACTGGCTTCCTGTGGATGCGGCTGCCTGGGCCCCTGCACCCTAAATGATTCCAAATGTGATGTCAGCCACAAGTCCCAGACTCCCAGCTAGCCCCACAGGCTCTCTGGGCCAATCATTTCCATCATTCTGCCAGAGCACGGATCTTGACGGACCAAAGATTGCTGTATTTCAGAGGTTCAACCTGTACAAAACTCACAACCTAAAGTGAGAATATTGTCTGGACTAAATTTTTTTTCTTAACATTCCAAAATCTTCAGTTTTATGAACACATAAGCATAGACTAACTGTAAGCATGTCTATCTTGGTACATCAATTGTTTTCTAATTTCATGGTGAATAGATTAAAAGAACTTTTTTTAAAAAATGTGTCACAGTTAACACATTTAGAAACTATAGCTCTTGAATATTTGAGGAGCTGTAAAATGTTTATCAGAACCTTGATGTATATGGTAGATGTAACAGCTGCAGATGGCTGTCACTCATTAAGCTGACTTTGATCATAAAATAAATGTTAGTGGCACTTAAAAGCAATACCCAGGGCTTCAGTAACAGAACTATTCAGAATGGCCCTCTAGTGGTAAACTTGCAATCAGTCTAGTTACCTGGGAATTGGCAGCTTCCTCTGGAATAGGCAAAATAGCTGATTTCGCTTTTCCTATTGTTATTTTAGGTATGTAATTGGCACTTCCATTGATCAGGCTTGCATTGCTCAGTTCCAGAGTGACATTCAAGCCAAGTAAGAGAAACACCTTTAAAGAAACTATTTTAATTTTAAAAGCTGGCAATGTTATTCCACTGAAAACAATGTTATCAATTGCTTTAAAGAGTTAAATATGAGACACTATATGCAGGTGCTTTAAACAGCACTGTGTATGAGAAGCATAATAGCGGCAAGCAACTTAGCTAAGACCTTCCTCAAAATCATTACAAAACTGTCAATACTCTGAAAGTGTGGCTAACAGTTTTTCACAATATAAGCTCTCTGGGGTTGGGATTTTCACATATTATATGGTCACACAGTACCAGGAACAATGGAGGTCAGTAACAGAATTGGAAATGTAAGAACGGAACAGGGTAAAGCTAATATATGAGCAGCTGTGCACATCAGCCGTCAGATGGGGGCATACACCATTTAATGTCTTATTCAGTGGCACTGTACAAAAGACATAGACATACACTTCGGTAACAAAATATTAGCAAGGTCTAAAGGACACTACAGACCTGGCTGCTTATTGGCACTCTCTTCACACCAAAGCTGGCACCATCCTTCACTAGTACACATCCCGCTGTATTTTCAGGAGTGATTAGTGGTTCTTGATGGTCAGATGAGATTCGGTACTCAACACTCACATCTCCAAATGCCCCAGCATGTCGCGTTATATTCAGCTGAATGTGCCGGCTCAAGTCTTTCTCTACCAATACTGACTGCCTATCAGAGTACAAGGCAAATACTCCATGTGGGTCATCATTTGCTAACACAGTGAATCTCAAAACTCTCTTCTCCTGATCCAGATCTGCTCCTCCTTCCACTGAAACCAGCTCCACCACATAATTTTCATCTACCTCCGGAACATCATCTGGTAACAAATGAATAATGATCTCTGCTGCACTCTGCTTGTCAGCAATGGCGACAAAACCCCTTGTTGCGTGGAAGTCACCTGTTGTATCAGAATCACTACTCAGCTTCCAGTGAACCTGGAACAAATTGGAAAAGAAAAAAAAAACAAAACATTAGTAAAAACTTGGAACCCTTATACACTCAGGGATGTAGAGCACAAGGTACAACAAGAAAGTAGATATGACTTTATTAAATATAAAGAAGAAATAGATACAGTAACCTAAAAGAGGGCCACAATCCACCTTTCCTCCTGCCACTCAGCCCCAGTGAGTGAAATGTGGTGATGGTTGTTTCTGAACAACCAGGTTTACTTTACTAATTTTCGGGCCCACTTTCCAAGTTTCCTTTTAAAGGCCAAAACTTGACCGTACACCCCCCCACCCTACTGCTTTTCCTCTCTCAAGAGCCTTCCAGAACTTTTTTCTCTTAAGAACATCAAAATATTTAAAATACAAAATATGGTTCCTTGCCAGTGCAGAAATAAAGCAATGTGCATTTCAAAGTATATACAATCTGGGCCTTATTTTTTTTTTAATTATAGCATGCAAAATTTTTGTTTTAGGTTTTTTAAAAATCTTTTCCCTTTTTATGGAACTTTAGCCAAATGAGAACATAGGAAAAAACCTTACCTCTCCACCAACATCAAAGTTAAAAAAAATCCACACATCGTCTTTATTATATAGAATAATGGGTATTTTTTAAAATGCATGTAAAAATGATAGCTCCAAAAAAAAAGAGTCAATGGTAATATGCTACAAATAACAGAGGCGTAGCCGTGTTAGTCTGTATCTCCAAAAAACAATGAGAAGTCCTGTGGCACCTTATAGACTAACATATTTTAGAGCATAAGCTTTTGTGGGCAAAGGCTCGCTTCATCACATGCAATGTAGTGGAGAGTCCAAAGGTCCAATTATACAGGCTCATGAAAAGCAGGGAGTCCCAGACAAGAGGAAGGCCAGAGTTGATTAGGTCAATTCATTCAGGAAGGGTGTGGTCCATTACCAGCAGCAAATGTGGAAGTGTTTAAAATATTAATTAAATCATTTCTTCACATTAGCTGCTGGAAGCGGGTCACACCCTCCCTAACTGAATTGACCTCCTCAACTCCGGCCTTCCTCTTGACTGGGATTTCATTCTTTTCATGAGCCTGTATAATTGGACCTCTGGAATCTCCACTACATTGTATCTGATGAAGTGAGTCTTTGCCCACAAAAGCTTATGCTCAAAAATATCTGTTGGTCTATAAGGCACCACAAGACTTTTCATTGTTTATGCTACAAATAGTTTGCTAAGTTCTGAAGAACTTTAGGAAGCAATCTCCAACTAATTTAATAACCAGGGGTGGGCACTGCTCAAAACACAAAGGTCCCATTCTCATCTGTTGTATGGTACACAGTTGTCTGAGAAGATGGGTATATGTTGTGCTCCCTTCTAAAAAGGCACCATTTTTTTTCAAAAATACATTCTAAACCATTCTCCTACTATAAGCATAGGAGAAGAGAGGCAGGAAGTGAATGTCAAAGATGAGCAAGGGTTGCTCATGTTTTGTCTGATCAATATAGAAATTTGACATGGATTCCTACACAGTAAATATTATACCTCCTCCAAAAGAAATACATGAACATTGAATGAGAAGCAAGAAACCAAAAGGCTTTCTTAAGACAGCTCTAAATTGCTTCTGCTCTCCTACATGCATTATAATGGATGAAGACTTTGGAATACATTGTAAGTAATCTGCAAATGAAAGTACGTACCATTATGTGCCCCAGAGTGCCTTGGACTCGTTTGATGAAAAGCGTAATATTCTTTGGCCCTTCCAATGCTGATGGTTCCTCATAGTTCTTGCTAGACAGTGATTCAGGAGCAAACTGCACAATTCCATTGGGATCACCAAATTTCCGTATCTAGAAAGCAGCAAATAAAATATGGGTCAGGAATATATAATAAATTATGCTAATTTACAGGCCACTGGGGAACTCAATGCTGGATTCATCAATTCACAAATCCATTAACTCTCTCACATCCTGATTGTTCCCAGCAAGTCTGAGAGTATAGTAGCAGCTGAAATAGAGAACATATGAAAAACAAAATAAATAATAGTCTGGTGTGTCAAGAACAAACATGCAAAACAGAGAGGCAGCTATGCTAAATCTACAGAAGACCAGTTGTTTAATGGAAAAAAATCTTACAAGTCACAAAGAAGGATCAGTGTAAGAGAGCGGTTTATAAATTCAATGTGATTCAGTAAGATGATGTTGTGAGGAAATAACCAAAGCTCTTCATTGGTAATAATGGGAATATATGTAAGTAAAGTCAGCTAATTACTCAGCAGTGCTTACAACAGCACTGGTCAAGCCTATCTCAGCTTCACACAATAAGTTTTGAAAATGACACACATGATCCAACCAGACTTTAGGGGGAAAAAAAAAGGAAACGATAAAAGGCTTGGAAAACAAAGTCCTACAAAGAGAAGTTAAGGGATCTAAATGTGGTTTCTTCTGTTGTGTTAGCATCAGAAAGAGGACAGGAATGTATTACTCTCTGTAGTCTTGAAGGACAGAACAAGCAGAACATGATGGCATATATGATGTTAATAGTTTACCACCCGCTTTGGGCTGCATTCCCAAGCAACCCGACTCCAAGAAGACCCGGTCCTGGTACTACTAACATCATATATGCCATCATGTGCCGACAACGCCCAGATGCTTTGTATATTGGACAGACTTCTAACTCCCTTACACAAAGGGTCAACGGGCACAAAACAGACATCAAAACACTCCAGATCCACAAACCAGTTAGTCAACATTTTAATGGAATGGGGCATTCTGTCAATGACCTAAAGGTATGTGTGTGACTGAAAAGGAATTATCGCACCGTTTTGGAAAGGGAAACAGCCGAGCTGGCTTTTATATTCAAATTCGGCACATTAACACATGGTTTAAATCGTGATGGAAACTTTCTGAGTCACTATAGGGGCTTGTCTGCATACTTGGCTCAGTCTAATTCTTGCCCTTCCCCCCCACCCATCCACTCTCTGATTTGCTCACCTTAATTATCTTTTTCTGATTTGTCCTCCTTGCTTACTGTTTTTGGTTCTCTGTGCCTTAAATATTGAGTCTGTTCTGGTCTGGCTATGGTCTGAAGAAGTGGGTCTGTCCCACGAAAGCTCACCTGATAAACCATTTTGCTAGTCTTTAAAGTGCTACTTGACTGCTTTTTGTTTTGATAGTGTATAGACTAGCACGGCTTCCTCTCTGCTACTATTCAAGCTGCTCTAGTTTGTGATGTCAAATCTCAGCAGAGGCACTAGTGATTTAATGGCTTTGGAGACTGAATTCCTGCTTCCTACTGCTATAGGTGTCCTCTCCAGATCACAGAGGATGCACACTGGTGAAGAGAGCTAGACAAACACTAAAGATAATTATTCACCAAATAACTGATGAATTATGTGCACTGTCTGCAACCACAAACATAATCTTTAAACAGTTCTCTTGATGGGACAGAGTGGAGATGCTGTTCTAAAACTGCCTGTGCTGTTCCCTTACGGTGACTACGTAGAGCATTCCAGTCTCTGGATATCAGTATTATATTTTAAATCCCAGCTCCCTGTACCCCTCTTGCCTCCCCACACAATCAAATGTCAGAGAAAAATATGTGTTTTGTAATTATGTGGTTGTTAGGCTCTCAGGGCCAGAGTTTAAAGGTACTTAGGGACCTGAAGACGCACATAAGTGCCTAGTGGAATTTTCTAAAGAGACTAGGTGCTTAACAATGATAAAGTTAAGCTATGATGAAGGCGAAAGTAGGATAAAGAATAGAATAAAATAGGCTAAGCACAGGCACACACCACCATAACTTTTTTAAAAATTCAAATTAAAAGTCCCTTTTTTTCAGTGCTTGATGTGTTTCAGCTACCTTTTTGGTTTTACTGTAAGGCCCCTTGAGAAGTTTGTGAAACAAAGTGCCATCAACAATTGTATTAGACGATAAAGTCTGCTTGACTTGGGAAAAATTACTTACTGGAAATTCTGTTTATCTTTATATATTCAGCACACACCAGAGCAATCACAAATAGCATTATGATAGCACCGACCAGAAGCAAGGAGGCAACAAAACTGACAATCAAGGCTAATAAATAAGCATCAATCCATCCATTATCTTCCCAACTGGACACTTCCAAAGCAAAGTAATAGATACTAAAGCCAACGGTTGGAAAAAAATTCCAAATGGTCCTCTCCAAAGAAAAGGAGGAAGGGTGAAAGGACTAGGATACAGAATTATCAATGACTAATTTTCTTTTTATCATGTCTTTTTGATTCCATCCTCATCAGCAACAACAATCAGGATCAGAGTTAAATGCTTTTGAGTCTGTAAAAGTGCCATACTTCAGACAGAATCACCTGATCATAAGCTAATGGACTGCAGTGTCTGACTGAACCTCTGTGGTCTCAGTTACTTTGTCCTTTGTAGCAACCTTAAAAAAAGACCTAACTCTTCTAATAGTAGAAGTGCAAGACGTGAAACTTCAGAGCTGGCTTGTCACCTAGAAAGATAACCTTTCTACCCTGTAATGGAGAGATCAGGATACAGGTTACCTAAAACAATATAGTCAGTGATGTGAGTATTTAGAATAAACTTGGGATTATTCCAGGAACTGCCCTGGGTTTTGGAAAAAAAAATGCTTAATAAGGAGAAACAGTCAACGGGCACAGATGTTTAACTCGGCATGAAGTAGTGAGGAAGGATCTCTACCTTTGTGTGAGCAAGGAATGGAAGTACACATAGGGAAGATCTATACATCCCTTAAGGAGGTGTTCCATGCAATCTCATAAAGACAAAGATAGCTACTGTCTTAATATAGTCCTATTGGTCCTTTTGAATATTGTGCCATGGGAAATAAAAGGTTGGGGGGAAACCTTCAGGACACCTCTGAATGGCCAGTAGAAGTTACTGTAAACTGACAACAAACCACCTTCTGGAGGTAGAGAAGTCCATGTCAACCACTCTCATCTTTCTGCATTCCAAGAGAGAGTTGCAAAAGGAATTTGCTATGGATTAACTTGCAAATGAATCTCCTAATTCCCAGGCAACTTCCCTGAACTACTAATAGATACAATAATTAAGGTGTCTGTCCTACTGGTCAGCACATATGTAGAAATTTTTAAGTATTTTCCAAATCACTGGATCTCTGTCATTCCACAGAAGACCTGGAATAGGAAACAGGGACCAAGAGCTTGTCAAGTCTATTCTGACTTGGTTGATAGGATAAAAGTGGGAAGATAGAGAAATATTTTGAAAAACAGACACAGATTGAAGTCTGCTGCAAATGAAGGCTCCACTTTCGCAACAGATAAAATCTCTAACGAGGGGTTGAAGTCAGTTCCAGTCCTCAAAGCACTGTAATGTGATGGAACAGAGACTGAGGTGCAAAACTTGGTCCTGGGAGGTGGGGGCACAAAGATGGGGAGTAATTCCAAGCAAAACCTGAGAAACTGTTTGGGTACAGCTACACTTCAATTCCACTTTTGGAAGTGGAATGCAAATGAGCGAGATCAGAAATGCAAAAGCGGCTTGGATTTACACATCTCGCACCTCATTTGCATATTCCCATGCGATCTCACTTCTGGAAGAGCCTTTTTCTGCAGCAAAAACAGCCTAACAGATGGGGTTCCTTTGAAAACAAACCCAGTTTTTAAAAGAGCTTTTCTTCATGAAACAAAATGGAAAGAAGAGTTCTTTCAAAAACAGGATTTGTTTTCAAAGGAACCCTATCTACACAGCATTCTTTACTTCCAAAAAAGGCTCTTCCAGAATCGAGAGTGCATGAAAATATGCAAATGAGGCATAAGATATGTAAATCCACACCTTATTTGTATTTCTGATCCTGTTCATTTGCATTTCGTTTCTAAAAGTGGAATGCAAGTGTAGCCACAGCCTTTGTGAGAAGGATGTATTTCCCTGTTGGCTCTTTAAAGGTTACTCCCCTCTCCTGCCAGAAACTCTTTACTGCTTAAAGTCTCTGCAGTAAGGATTTTTCCTTACTACCATGCCTCTCCTCAATCATTACCCATACTTCTTATTCTTCTCTATTTGGATTTCTTCTTGCCTTCCTTTTAAATACAGAAGCTGGAAGCAGGGAAGTGGACAGCTTCAGCATCTCCCCAGGCAAGGTGTGTGTCGGGGGCTCAGTTCCACACCCACTGAAGGGTTGGGGCCTCAGGCAGAAGGGGCAGGGACAGGGCAACCAAACCTCTGTGCCACCTGGAGCAGAGGGCTCCCTACTCTCTAGCCCCCAGAGCCAAATGGTGTGCCCTGTGCAATGCTCTGGTGGCAATTTAAAGGGCCCAGGGCTCTGGCCATCACCTCCACTGGAGCAGCAGTAGCCAGGAGCCATTGGCTGCTCCAAATCACCCAGTCATAGGACAATTGTTTCCTTGACTTGTTGGCAGGCCTGGCTGGAAGAGATTAGATGGAGGTTAGATTAAAAACAGAATGGAAAATGAGAACGTAGACATGAGGCTCCACTCCATGCTTCCCATTCAAAAAAGCTAAGATAACTGGAAGGAAATATGGCCAGCTTAGTGCTGAGGCACTAGTATTGATAGATACTTTACTTTCTTGCCTCTGTAACATTGTTTCTGCGTAGGACATGACAGGAGGGAGTTGAATGATAAACCAAGCAATCTATGGGATGAAACTCAAAAATTCTTCAGAAACAATCCTCAAGGGGGAAAAAAGCAACAACTTACTATTAGGGTAATGTTGGTAGCCTTGGGGTCTATTTCTGTTTCACCTTTCACAAGGCTCAGCCTAATTATGAAGATCTCCTGAACCTCAACTTCTCCATGAGGGTAGATTGTAAGACTAATAGTTCTCAGACCTCCTTCTCCTTCTCTGAAATAGAATGATCCATTCACAGGGTCACCAATGTCATTGTTCAGGGAAGATAATGCTTCTTCTGAATTAGGTCCTAGAACATCCCAATTAACCTGTGAAAAAATATTAGTTTCAAATGGAGAGTTGCATAGATATAACAATAGCTTCACCACAAAGGAAGAAAGTATTAACAGAACACTATTATACTGGCCTAAGAATTTGTGAACCTGGTATATGATTATACAGTCTTACTATATTGTTAAGAGAATGGGTGACACAATGTAACTGTAACAAGGGAAACTTCTCTCTAATCTTATTTTCTAAAAATTAACCTAAAGACAGAAAGTAAAGAAATAGTGAATATTACTAAAAACAGTACTTGAAAATTATGGACGTTAAGTAACAGGAAAAAGTAGAAACTATTTTAATGAGCATAGACAGAGAAAATATGCACAGTTTAGTATGCTTTATTATCACTGACTTTTCTTGAAGTAGAGCCCAAAAATCTCTAATTAATACTAGTGCCCTCCCCTGCCAGACACTGTACTAACAAACCAGATAAAGTCTTTGCTCCAAAGAACTTGTACTCAAGGCCCTCAAAATCCTGCAAAGACTTATGTATGTGCTTAATTTTATATGATAAGTAGTCTCATTGAAGTCAACAAACAACTTACACTGAAAAAAATAAAGCACCTGCATAATTCTTCACAGGACTTGGTGGCTAATTTACAGCAAGACATAGGAAAAGAACATAATGAACATTAGGAAGGAAAGAGAACAGGGGAAAAGTAACATTATTCAGTTATCATGCAACTGTTTGCATAGCTTGATAGCGTCAAATCACTTAGAAGTGGAGTTCTAAGGGGGTGAGGAACATTTGAAATTTTAACCATATAAGTGTAAGTAAATTAAATAGGTCATCCATAGCAAACACCACAGTGCAAATGAGTCATGAGGTGGGATTTGAAGGAAGAGAGGGCAGTGGCATAACAGGCTAGTCACTGCAAAGCATTCCATGTAATAGGTTGCATGGTAAAGAACTGAAATCTTTACATTATAGTCTTATCTGATTATTTGCTTTGATTAAATCAAACCACATTTAGGCCACGTCCAGACATCTCCCAACAAAAGTCTGCAGCTTCAGGAGCATTTTGCTGATATCCCAGTCATCCTCGTTCCAGGAGAAAGAAGGGATGTGTTGGCAGAGGGGGTGTTTCCCAACATTTGGCCCTATTTAGATAGGCCAAATGTCAGGAAAGCCTCTCCTGACAGAACTGTTGGCAGGAGATGAGAAAATGCGTTGCACAATTTGAGTATCTTTTGCTGACAGATCTCGGTAATCTAGACATAGCCTAAGAGTTTCATTAAGGTAATATTTAAATGATGAGATCCAAAACGTTTAGAAGAGGACTTACATTCATCATTAGAGTAAAAGTTACTATTGTAGACATAGACAGGGCCTGATAGTTCTGCTACACCAACATAAATGAACGTAACTGAACTTAATGGAATTATACCATTGTGAAACTGGTATGAAAGGAGAAACACACTCAGTATTTATAGTTCCAGAGAGAAGCCAACATTAAACAATTATTCTGCCTCTCAATAAATGACAAAGAAAGATGGTCTTGAAATTATGGAAAAGTACTGGGAATAAGAAGACATGGAGCCATTTACATGCCACTGAAGCTACAAGGTATTGGGGTGATTCTCTGACCAGGGCAGCAGGATTGATGTAAGTGGCACAATACTACCTCCCTTCGGAAGCCCTAATGTTTGGAGGTAGTAGTAGTAGCATCCTTCAGTCTACGTAGACTATGGATCGCGCCCTTCGTAGTTCCGTTTGGCATCCTCATTTGCAGTGTCGGCTGTGACTAATGTTTGGAGGCAGATGGGGAAATCATGGTAGTGCTGAATGTTGCAGGGGACTCTGGCTAATTGTGCAGCCTGTAGGCAGCCCTGGGTGTGTGGCTGTAAGTTTGGGGCTAAATTCACGTCTAAGTTTTATTCTCAGTTCTTTGACACATTTCTTGTGTGACATGAGACAAGTCATTTCACTTCTTGATATCTTGATTTGCTGGTCTTCAAGGAGAGAATAAATAAAAAGATAATATGTGCTTTACAACAGTTTTAATGGGACTAAATTCATTTGCAAGCATAAAGTGCTTTGAGATCCTCAGGTCCTACGGAAATACAAACCAGTAATATGTATTTTCAACCCATGCATGTAATATATTGTATACATTCCTTCTCTCAATATGATTTTATAAAGTGAAATGATATCTTTTTAAATGCATTGAAGTATCAGGCCTACCTGAGTGTCTCCAATCAAACCTCCAGTTCTTTCCAGCACCAAGGACAGCGTCAGCGAAGAACTCGGGTTTGGAAGAGTAATCCGGCTTTGGTTAAGGAATCGGACAAGTCCATTAGGGGAGTCGCTCTTAGCAATAGTGACTTGGCTCACTAGGTGGAGCCCCAGGACTGCTCCTCCAGTGGCTCCTACCAGCTGGATTTCAAACTGCTCTGCAAACTCCCTAGGTCAAAGAAATCAGAGTCTTTAAGGCACTAGGAAACATGAAGTAAAATACAAAAGCTGAAGATCTAGTAAGTTGCTGTGTTGGTTGTATATATGCAGTATTTTCAATGTACATGAGTAGTCACCATATTGTTGATTATTCCATTTCTCTGCACAAGGCTGAGATCTGAGATACAGGCAATGCACTCAGTTGGCAGCAGCAGCAAAAGGTTCTCCTAGATTCCTGCACACTCACTGAGGTGGTCCCTCCAAAGCAAACTAAGTACATAGCATGCAGTGGGCTAATACTGGATTTCTAAACAATTACAGGTTAACAAAAGAATAACTGAACAAAGATCCAATACCATTACCTTTCATCATCATCTGTAATAGAGACACTGATAAAACTCTGGTTCTCGCCATGATGAAAGATGACTGAGTTATTATTGACATTGTAGTCAATACCATTAGGAAGCGCAGAAATACCCCTAGAGAGAAAATCAGCTGTCACATAGCCATGAGTTCCACGCCTTCTCACTATAGGAATCATGATCATTCCAACATCTTCTTCCACTGCAAGAGTAATTCAGAACAAACTCAGTGCATTTTTCTGAGTAAAGTTATAAATGGTACATGTAAACGACCACTTAGACATCAAGAATAGGTGATTATACACCTATGTGTCCCTTGTACTCATGAAGGCCTGAATTGCTCACACAATTGAGCCAGCTGCTTCTGAAAGTTGGCCAACACTAACAACTTACAATATAAGCAAACATATCTTTCTCATAAGTATGTGTACTTTCTTTAATCAGATGGACAGAGAAACTTTGAACAATATCCAGGCATCTCATGTTTTTAGGTTATTTTTTAACTCAAGTTTTGACACTGATTTAAATAAATACATATTTTAATAACTGAATTAGTAACCAAAAAACAACACATTGCTATACATTTTGATTTGTCAGTTTACAGTCCCCTGAATAGAAGATTTGAATATTACTTAGTAATATAGAGTATGGAAATTATAGCAACTATTCATGGTCTTCAGAAGATATGTAAAAGCAAATGCATGCCTAATTATTATGGTTCATGAAAAAGATTGAAGGTAGTCTTAAGACACATCTTAAACAACATAAGGCTTTACAAATTAATAATATCATCAACAGAACTGGACCCATAAACAGATGACAAGCTAGTGGAATGCACAAAACTGAACTGTAATATACTTTAGACTACATGCTCAGCAAAGCAGGGAGACTGCCACATTTCACACTAGTTGAAGCTTGTAAGAGATCTTCAAGAACAATCTTCCTTTGAGTCTCATACTGCAGTAGACAAATGTGGTGGTGGTTGTAAAAGTGTGGGTATTTTCAGAGATTTTACTTCTTATTGGCTGTGTCTACACTAGCCAAAAACTTCAAAATGGCCATTCAAATGGCCATTTCGAAGTTTACTAATGAAGCACTGAAATACATATTCAGCACCTCATTAGCATGCAGGCGGCAGTGGCACTTCAAAATTGATGCAGCTTGCCGCCACGCGGCTTGTCCAGATGGGGTTCCTCTTCGAAAGGACCCCGCCTACTTCGAAGTCCTCTTATTCCCATCTACTCATAGGAATAAGGGGACTTCGAAGTAGGCGGGGTCCTTTCAAAAAGGAGCCCCGTCTGGACGAGCCACGTGGTGGCGAGCCGCATCAATTTCAAAGCGCCACGGCCACCCGCACGCTAACGAGGTGCTGAATATGTATTTCAGCGCTTCATTAGTAAACTTCGAAATGGACATTTGAATGGCCATTTCGAAGTTTTTGGCTAGTGTAGACACAGCCAATAAGAAGTAAAATCTCTGAAAATACCCACATTTGCATGGCCATTTCGAAGTTTGGGGCTAGTGTAGACATAGCCACTATGAGATACATCCATTTGACTGCAATATGTAAGAAGAGAAATAATTATCATAATGGAAAAACTTCATTCTTCTAGAACACTCTTCATCACAGAATCTCAAATGGTTTGTAACTGCCTCAACACCCACTTTAAGTAGCTATGATTACAGATTGCAAAATATATCAGCCTGGGCACAAAATCTACTTCCCCTTACTTTTCTACAATGATTGATGATGAAAAATGAAACACTATTTCCTTTTTCCTTAAACAATACTTTCTCCAGATAGGTGTGTGACCAGACTTGTGCAAAGCTGTATTCCTCCTCTTTTGCACAGACTGAAAGCAGGGATGGAAGAAGTCAAAATCACTTACCCAAGAATATATATGAAGCTTGTGGCTGAGCCAAGAACAGAGTCCAGAAGCCTTTACTCTCAATCCTGTGTGTAGTTGCAGGACTAGCTTTTAAACCACAAGCATAACACCAAATGTTAACCTACCTTGCAGACTGATATACCATGGATCAAACTCAATGATGCCCTCTGCATTGTCATTTTTCTCTATTACGATATGAACTGTGGAGGTGTTTCCTATGCCAGGAGGCTGGTCCACTTGCAGTCCATTCTCTCTAACAGCAAAATCAAATCCACTTGCAAAAGCAAGAGAAGAAAATAAAAATGCATTAGCTTTTATAAAAGGAAGGCTCAAGATGCCTGTATGACAGTTTGAAGACTCCACAAGGACTTTGGTTCTTTCATAGTTATTATGACAGTCATCTTGCCACACCTTTCAAAAGCAGAACATGTACAGGACAGAGTTGAGATTTTTTTCCCCTGAAAGTAAAAGTCTCATCATTGTCACGTCTTTCTAATGTTACGTGCAACCAACTTGACAAACTCTTGGAAAATAATGAAACAATAATATGATCATTTTGTAACTGTTCTCACAAAATAATCTATTAATGAGAATATACCGCAAGTGATAAAGTCCCAACGCACTGAATCTACAATGGCTCAAATGTGTACTCTTTTTGCTTGTGCTTTCTCCCACTGATAGAGAGATGACTGCTTCTCTGAGACACTGTTTTCATAATGATCTGCACTTGTAGACAGGATTTAAGGTTAGTATCCCCAGTAAGGACAGAAGTAGTAGACATGTTCAGCAAATTTCCTGCAGAAGAATATGACAAAAGTTTCACAGTCCCAAAGTTACGGAGTACTGATAGGGAAAAAACTAGTTTTATACCAAGAAATTCAGTACACTGAGCAGGCATGCCCTGAGTGGCAGAGGCCAAATTGAAATCAGAGGCTGGAGGGGCAAAGCTGTAACGGGAAAAAAATAACTGTTATAGTAAGGAGTGACAAATTAGTGGGATTTGGCCACAGACAATGCTTTTTTTTTCCTCCTTCAGGAAACCATTTGCATCAATGAACTTCTCCACAACTTGAAGAAAGACTCTGAGGACTGAGCCTTGGAAACTCAGAGCTAAAGAAACTAGGAAATCAATTCAAAAATTAAACTTGCTCCTTCCCAAGCTCATATATAGGGCACTGTACTATATTTGGCACATTTTACTTATTTACAGGAAATAAACCGATTTTCAGACAGCTTGTGGGATTTTTAAGTCAATTGGTCATTCAACACCAAGACATTTGATTAGCCCATCAGGTAGGGGTTTACTTTCAAAAAAGAAGGGGAAGTCAGATATGATAAGGATACTTAGTGAAGTCTGATGAGAGTGTAGATTGTATTTACTTCAGTCTTTGACTTCACCAAGGTATCATTTTCTTAACTGAGAGGGCAGTTGCAGGTTCAGTTATTGGAGAGTACTGTTTTGCTGTGAGATGCTTATCATTATAAAATAATGAATGTTATAAGTTTTATTCTGAGATTCCTGTACTGAAAGCAGATTTCTAAATTGTTTCATCCCAGTCTCTGTCTCTTAGTTCCAGGTAGGATGAACTATTTTTACTCAGATTAAAAAAAGTAAAAATAAATTTCTTTTCTGCCATTTCTCCCAAAATATACAAGTAGAAGTATTCATATTTCTCAAAGTTACAGTTTTGTAGTTTACAAACTATTTTCTTTTTTCCAATATATAGTAAACCCTCAAGATATGCGCAATCAAGTTGTGTGTGTCTCAGGTTAACATGACTATGGCCCCTGACAGGAGCAGTTTCCTGTCAGGACGGCAGTTGCAAATGAGGTTGCGACCCCGCCAGAAGAGGTTTTCTGCTCCTTCCCATAGGCAGCAGCTGCTCCTGTCAGGCTACCATCCCTGACAAGAGCAGTCTCCCCTGTCAGGGATGGCAGCCTGATGGCACCTGCTGTACTGACAGGAAACCGCTCCTGTCAGGGACACAGCCAAGAGTCAGGCTGCCACCCCTGACACGAGCAGTTTCCTGGTCCCCAGAATGGTGGGGAGCTGGGAACCAGGCGGCAGCCTGGATCCCAGATCCCCTCTGCTTGAAGAGCCAGGAAACTGAGCAGGGCAGCAACCCTGGTTAGCTTCCTGGCTCCAAGGAGTAGAGGGGAGCTGGGAGCCAGGCTGCCCCTGGTTCCTGGCTCCCCTCCACTGGCTACTGCCTTGTTCCCAGATCCCCGCTGCTTGCGGGACCCAGGAAACTGCCCAGATAGCACACAAGCGGCAAGCAGCAGAGAGATGAGAACCAGTCAGGGAACCTGCCACTCAGGAAGCCAGGAAACTTACCAGCCCAACTTCTGAGACCTGGTTCCCATCTCCATTAGACTTCTATGAAAATCTGAGTTATGCAGGGTTGCACAAACGCAACCCCTGTGTAACTCGAAGGTTTACCGTATTCCGTTTCCTTCACTATGTAAATATGTGAACCATTTTCTTCTGCACCGCACTGGAACATCTGAAAACAGATAGCTATTGCATTTCTAAAATACCAACTGAGTCTTCATTTAAATCATTAAATCATTAATAGCGTGTCCCTTAATTTATACTTGGTCCAAATCTCTATTACCACCCTGTTAGGAAATCAGCTACTAAATGAGAGCAGGAATCAGGGACTCTAACACAGTGAGGTAGAATTCCACATAAACAGGTCATTTTTGAGTCTGTAACTAATTTTATCCTCTGATGTGAAATTGTATATATTAATATATTATATATACCTTCCCTGGAGCTTTACTTGGGTAATTGTTACTGAAAATTCTTCAGGACCTTCAGGAAGGTCATCATCATGGATTTCAACTGAAATGGCTTTGGTAGTCTCAGTTGGTTCAAACACAAGCTCCCCTGATGTGGTAGTGAAATCTGTGCTCTCCTCGGCAGTTCCATTTAATGTCTGATACCAGAGTTGCACTCGACCATAGCACCCACTGGAACGGATAATAGTGATGTTAACCTGATGGAGACACAAAGCTTTTAGGTTTTTGCCTTTGGTTTTGTGCAATGTGATTCTGAGAGCACTGCAGACATCTCCTCAATTATCTTTACTAAATAAAATCATATAATAAATTAAAGACAGATTAAAAACAGAAAATTAATCACACAACTCAAGAGAAGCCAGCTACTTTGAACATCTCTCAAAGCCCACATCCTAGAATCACACTGTATTATACACATGCAGAACTAACGTTTAGCTATTTATTTTAAGAAATGGCCATTCATGGAGAAGTACAGTGACCCGGAACATTAACTGTGCACATTTCAGATTAATTCTTCCATTTTTAAGGACGTCCGTCCTTTAACTTAATACCCTTTTTTCTTCTTCTTTTGTCTGCAGATTTTCCTGTGAAAATGCAAACTGTCCATAGGGGAAGTCACTAGCAACCATGGTGATATTTGCTATGCTGGCAGACTCATTTATAACTCCTCCATCACTGACGCCAGCTAGATGAAACTGGTAGTAACTCTTCTCCTCAGGAAGGTTATCATCCACAGCCTATAGAAAATAAACAAAGCTAAGAGGATTTTAGGCATTTACTGTGTGAGATCTACCATTCAATGCTAACAAAAAGACAACACTGGAATAACTAAGGCTCTAGACCTCTCTCACCTGTATTAATACAACAGCTGCAGACTGCTTATCTCGCATCGTCAAGGTCCCTGATATCTCAGCAAATTCCTTCTGCAGAGGGGGAGTTATATTCCAGTACACAGTGAGCTGCCCAAAAATCCCTGGGCCACGTACTAGGCTGTTAGAAAGAACATATACACACAACTCATGTCCTAAGCAGCTTTTGTTTCATTTGTGCAAGTGATGGCTGGTTTTCTTCCTAGGTTGTTATGAACTTCTAACACAGTCAAATGTTATCAGCATCATTTGAGCTTGAACTGTCATTGCTACAGTCCTGAAAATTATCTCTCTGGCAATAGCAAAAGCTATTGTAGTATTTGCATTATTGCCTATATTCAGCTTCCCTGGTGCTTGGAGGAGATTGCTGGCTGCCTCTTTAGGACAGCTGTTTACCTGCCTTGCAGTAGCACAAAGCAGGCAGAGCCAGGGCTGTAGACTATGTTCAAATGTGCCTTTTAAGGAAGGTGAGATGCACAATGGAAGGAAAAGAAAGTGGAGCAACTTGTAGGAATTTTGCTTTTGTAAGGGATTAAAACTTTCAGGGTACTGCAACTCTACATGGCGTAAGCCACTTGCTGCTTCTTTAAAACCCCAGTGACAGACTTCTCTCAGCACAGTCAACCTGGTAAACTGTAGGGCAAGGCAAGAGCACCACCTAACCTCTCTGGGACTGCCAGTGCTACAGGCAGCACTTATTGCTTTTTGAGGATGGCAGCAAAATACTCTTTCCCGCATAAGTGTTCCAGCGCAAGCAGGCAATGCCACTTGTGCCTCTTTCACCACCCAATACCCAACAGAAAGGCTACAAATTTGTATTCTGTGCTTAGGCACTCAGCTATAAAACTCAATGAAATTCTCATGCTTTACTTCAACACAAAAGCCAGCAGAGTCTGTTGATTCACAGACCTGTAACCATAGCCGAAAACTGAAGCACAACTGAATAGCAGACCCTTGCAGTGGTCTGGGTTTCCATAAAAACCCTTCCTTTAATGCATTTCTTCACATATGTACTTGAAAGACCTTCCTAAGTGCTTTGTGTAGATACTATTTCAAGGTGACATGTTTTGCAACCCCTTTGAAAATAAATAGCTGATTTTCAGAAGTGGAGAATGTCAGCAGCTTCCAGAGATTTCTTGGGGAAGTGTGGATGCTCAAAACCAATGAAAGACAGTCACATGTTCCCCACTCCTTCTGTACTGAAAGGAAATGTCTGCTCAATGTGAGCACCAACATGCACCTACCTAATAAAAGCAGTTCCATTATACTTTCCTGAGGGTTCCCCAATAAGAATATGGCTGAAAGATGGAGCTATCCCAATCACTCCAGAAGCTCCCTGATCCCCCAGAATGATGATAGTAGCCAGACCTGTGAAGAGAGGAAGAATGATTTTCTGATAATAAATGAATAACACTTTTGGTACACTAACAAGCTAGTACACAAGATTATAGCAAGAGCAGAAATATTAATGAAAATCACTAGCACATTATATTCACCCATTTAATCTTTAAAGCATTTTACAAATATTTTCAATATTGGATTTCCAAAAGCTTCCAGTTCCCCAGGCACTTTTAATACTTAATTATTTTGTAAAGCTACATTCTATAGTTTATGCCCACAACTTATTTGGGTGATAAATTATGATCTCAAAAATGTCCCTTACTGATTTTTCTACAAAATCAAGAGCTAGTTAGTAAAACAATTTAAAGAAGAAGACTAGGAATTTCAAAATGTTAGCTTGTTATATACATTGGCACAAAACATGTATGGCAAAACAGAAATCTAGCACAAAAGAACCTTCTGGAATTAATAATAATTCTGGTATTAACAACAACACGAGGCTCCCCAAGCTGCCTCAAATGATAATATAGAAAATTGTTTCCTTACTACTTATTGGGGATATTTCCACATTATCAGTAGACACCAGCTGAATGGTATACATTTCATTCCCCTCCAGTAGTCCATCTTGTATTGCTTGTAAAACAATTATCTTCTGAGATTCAGTCTGATTCAAAACGAGAAAGAAATGAATTAGATAGATATTTCCCAAGTGAGATCAAGCAAAGTGCCTGATGATGCAAGGAGCTGAGCATCTTTCTTTCTTTCTCTTTCTTTCTTTCTGCAGAAGTCAGTGAGGATTAAAAGAGTTCAACATTTGGCACAATCAACAGAACAATGTCTTCAGAAGTGATTCCCTTGCCAACTGAACTTCCTTTGGAAAGCAGGCAGGCTTGCCACTCCACCTGTTTTTCTGCCCACTGACACATCTCCAAAACCCCAGCTCCTCTGAAGCCCACATGGTGAGCTTCCAGGATGTCTGGTTCCCTTGTTCCCCCATAGCCCACCAGCTGTCCAGAACCCCTGATTGCTTCCCCTCATGGACATGCAGGCCTTGTGGCTCCCAACCAGTAGTCATGTCTACAGGGCTCCCCAGGCTGACTGGCTCTCTGGATAACCTGGCAGCCCAACTCTGGAAGACCACCAGATTGTTCTCCGGGGAGCTGACAATCACTTTTCATTTCAGAAGTGGATCCACAATGTTCCAGGTGCAGCATTTCCAAAAATTACATTTTACAATTTTAGGTTCCACTGAGAATTCCTAGATTTTGGCTTCTAAAAATGAAAACTTGTTCATAGGAAGAAAATTCTGTTTCACAGCCAACTCTGTAAACTAATGGAATGTCTCCAAATATGTTTTCTAGCTTATTGTTTGCCCAGAAAGGAGTTGAAGCCCCACTTGTTAGAACTCTCCAGAATTACTGGTTCTGTCTGCAGCCTCAGCAAACTTTATGTGAGCATTGAACAGTTGGCAAATATATGAAGGAAGTAACCTTTGAATGTCTGTAAAGCCACTAAGAGGCATTACTACTTAAAGTTCCCAGGAACAATAGATCTGGATGATAGATATAACAGTTGGTCCAATTCGTTAAGCATAAATGGAAGACAATAAAACAGAATTAATTTTAAATGGACTTTTGGCTCAGCATTTTGTATAATTTGTACCAGAAATTAATCTAGTAATGTCAACAATAGCTTCACAATACTTAAACTTTTAAATCCTTCCTCAAGAGCCTCTTGTGCCATGAAGGCTATGGCTTAGACAAACAATATCAGCAAGCTGCAGGGTCACATGGTAAAAAGTTTTGTAACCAGTTGTTTTTGAGATGTGTTGCTCATGTCCATTCCACAATGAGTGCATCTCATTGCCACACACGCTGGTGCCGGAAGTTTTTCCTCCAGCAGTACTCAATGGACTGCAGCTCTAGCAAACCCTGGCGTAGCTCCTCCATGACATTGTATAATAGGCACTATGAACTTGCCCCAGCCTCAATTTCTTTTTGCTGGACACTCCAACAGTGGAGGGGTGCGCTGTGGAATGTATGGAACAGGTGATTGTCTTTTCTTCTTTTTGCATTTCCTTATGTCCATTCCACCACAGATGACTCCAAGCAGTACCCTTGGTGGAGGATAGGGGTTCAAGACTGTGTTGACCGTAGACCTCCAAAGCACAAAGGGAGAGCTTAAATCCTCTTCATCTGATACAAGAGATGTGTAAATGGCTTTCTGCTGCCAAAGAGGCCCTGCTGGACCTCAAGTGGGTTCTCACTCATTTAACCATGCAGCATTCATGGCAAAAAAAATGAAGGGATACAAGATTTGGATGCAGAAGTCAATCCTGACCCCATGACAATAAGGTCAGGAGACTGGGAAGGGGTCAAGGCAGGTAGAGCACTATGCTCATAAGAATGCCAAACCAGTGCTGGCAGGACCATGCTGGGATGATCAAGATCACCCAAGACTTGCCCTCTGAGTGACACAAGACACGACTGTTGAAAGGCATTGGCCGGAGTGTGTAAAGCAGTCTTCAGACCATGGCAGGAAAAGCGTGTCTAAGCATCCCCTCCTTTCCCCAGGGGCAAAACCACTGGCACTTTTGTCATTCTCAGCAGTGAACAGATCCACAAGGGGAAGACCCCACTTTCAGAAGACCACATTGGCCAGGTCTAGGTGGTGAGACTACTCATGGTGAGAAGAAATGTCTTTCCTGAGGCAATCTGCCAAAGCACCGTTGACTCATGGGAGAAGGCAGGCCCTCCAGATTGATGTCATCACTGGTGCAGAAGTCCCAGAGGTGGAGTGCTTCTGGCACAAAGCTGACAAGCTCGCCCCTCCATGTCTGATGCTTGTTGATGTAGGACCTGGAGAGTGTATTGTCCATGAGGACTCACCACCTTACCCAGCACATAAGACAAGAAAATCTTGGGAGCCAGATAAACCACTCTGAACTCCTTGAGGGTGTTTGGAGTGAAGTGGAAACAGAGGTAGCTGTGGTCCTTGACCAGTACAAAGTACTTCTTCTCAGCCCTTTTGAAGATGGGCAGGAGGAAGAAGGAATTCTTCCACAGACTTGTGGTGATCTTTCATACCCCTTCATAATAGGGCAGAGCCACCCAAACTGGTGCTGAGAGCTCAACATGTCAAACAGCACTTCCAAGGGCTCCATGTGCTTCTCCGCCTGGAGCCCCAAATTAGCTGCTATCCACTTCAGGACCTCTTAGAATTATAGAAGAGTAGGACTGGAAGGGACCTCGAGAGGCCATCGAGTCCAGCCCCCTGCCCTCATGACAGGACCAAGCACTTGCTAGACCATCCCTGAAAGCCATTTATCTAACCTCTTCTTAAATATCTCCAGTGATGGAGATTTTACCACCTCCCTTGGCAATTCGTTCCAGTGTTTGATCACCCCTGACAGTTAGGAACTTTTTCCTAATGTCCAACATCAACCACCCCTGCTGCAATTTAAGTCCATTGCCTCTTGTTCTATCCTCAGAGGCAAGGAAGAACAAGTTCCCTCCCTCTGCTTTATGACACCCTTTTAGATACCTGAAAACTGCTATCATGTCCCCCCTCAATCTTCTCTTTTCCAAACTAAACAAGCCCAATTCTTTCAGCCTTTCTTCATAGGTCATATTCTCTAGACCTTTGATCATTCTCGTTGCTCTCCTCTGGACCCTCTCCAATTTCTCCACGTCCTTCCTGAACTGCGGTGCCCAGAACTGGACACAATACTCCAGCTGAGGCCTAACCAGCACAGAGCAGAGCAGGAGAACGACTTCTCGTGTCTTGTTCACAACACACCTGTTAATGCATCACAGAATCATGTTTGCTTTTTTTGCAACAGCATCACACTGTTGACTCATATTTAGCTTGTGGTCCACTATAACCCCTCGATCCCTTTCTGCTGTACTCATTCCTAGGCAGTCCTTTCCCATTCTGTATGTGTGACACTGATTGTTCCTTCCTAAGTGGAGCACTTTGCATTTGTCCTTATTAAACTTCATCCTGTTTACCTCAGCCCATCTCTCCAGTTTATCCAGATCCTTTTGAATTATGACCCTATCCTCCAAAGAAGTTGCAACCCCTCCCAACTTGGTATCATCTACAAACTTAATAAGTGTACTTTCTATGTCAATATTTAAATCATTCAGGAAGATATTGAACAGAACCAGTCCTAAAACAGACCCCTGCGGAACACCACTAGTTATACTTTTCCAGCAGGATTGAAAACCATTAATAACTACTCTCTGGGTACGGTTATCCAGCCAGTTGTTCACCCACCTTATAGTAGCCCCATCTAAGTTGTATTTGCGTAGGTTATTGATAAGTATATTATGTGAGACCGTGTCAAATGCTTTACTGAAGTCTAGGTATACCACATCCACCGCTTCTCCCTTATCCACAAGGCTCGTTATTTTATCAAAGAAAGCTAGTACATTGGTTTGACATGATCTGTTTTTAACAAAACCGTGCTGGCTGTTCCCTATCACCTTACCACCTTCCAAATGCTTGCAGATGATTTCTTTAATTACCTGCTCCATTATCTTTCCTGGCACAGAAGTTAAGCTGACTGGCCTGTAGTTTCCCAGGTTATTCTTGTTCCCCTTTTTATAAATGGGTACTATATTTGCCCTTTTCCAGTCTTCTGGAATCTCTCCCATCTCCCACGATTTTCCAAAAATGATTGCTAAAGGCTCAGATACCTCTTCTATCAGCTCCTTGAGGATTCTAGGCTGCATTTCATCAGGCCCTGGTGATTTGCAGACATCTAATTTTTCTAAGTAAATTTTAATTTGTTCTTTTCTTATTTCAACTTCTAAACCTACCCCTTTTTCACTAGCATTCTCTATGTCAGGCATTCCTTCATCGGACTTCTCAGTGAAGACTGAAACAAAGAAATCATTAAACATCTCTGCCATTTCCAAATTCCCTGTTACTGTTTCTCCCTCGTCACTGACCAATGGCCCTACCCTCTCCTTGGTCTTCCTCTTGTTACCAATGTACTTGTAAAAAGCCTTGATGTACCTTGGCATACTCCTGCAGTACCGGATGCCATGAGCTTGCAGTGACCTCTCACAGGGAGGCAGAGGTGGACGCTGCTGCCACCACATCCAATTCCACCTCTTGCAGGGAACTATTGGCTTGAGAAGGGAACTGGTGTTATCATAAGAATGACTGATGTTATCAATATATCAAGTGGTCCTGGGAGTGGTACTGAGGTCTCTGGGTAACTGGGTCTGATCTGTAGGAGGCCTTGGGCTCCATGTCCTGCCTTCTGTGCTCAGAATTATGCACAAGAAGCCCTTCTACCACTGTCCAATGGTTGAAGGCTCTGCATCAGGAAGCTCTGACAAGACGGTACCTTGAGACTGGACTGGGGACCCTGGGAAGGTGATGTTTGCATCCGGCCTAAGAGGAGCTTGTTCCTGAGCCATAATGTCACCTAAGCTGGTGCAGCCAGCACCTGCAAAAGTCAACGTATCCTGTACTGCCCAAAAGACTTCTGGTATCAACTGGTCTTCCATGTGCCAGACACTTTATCGCCACTCACCGTCACCAGAGTGTGATAGGAAGGGCATGCCCACTTCATCTGAGATGGCTTCTGGTTTCCTGAGGAGGGTTAACAAGCTGCTAGCCACAGGTTACTGAAATATATAGTAAATTGCTGTCCCCTACTCAACCCCTGCCCCCCGTTGGCCCAACTGAGTTATAGCTCTCCTGGTCCCCATCTCTGGCCCCTTGCTGCCTGCCCACATGACCCTCCCTTTCCATTTCATAAAGAACAATCAAATTCCAGGCAAATCCCGTTGTCCTGGCACAACCAAACCCTTACCTTGTTTTAAGTTGTGATGTGTCTGTCCACCTCAGAGTCAGATTATGACTGTCCACTAGTGCACGTGTGTAATTGACAAGTATATAATTACACATGAGAAAGAAGAAAACATAAGCAAATGGGATGTTGACATAGTGGGAGTACCTCATTAAAATACAGAGTTCCATTGAGAGGAGTGAGATCATATCTAGCTGCCTCCTCCAGAATCCATATCATACGGACGGCCCCCTGTCCTCCTTGACTCCGACTCACAGTCAGAAACACAATTGCAGCAGCATCTCCAGGTGACTGGGGCTCCTTAACAGTTACCTGAAAAGACTAGGAGGCATTAGGGAAGAGCTAAGAGAAACAGTTTATGTTTTTGTAACCATTGCCTTGGGAAAATTATTATAAACATTGCTGTTGACAATGTCTAAACCTCTATTAGTCTCAACTGTGCCTCTGAGGGAGACTAAAAATCAACAGAAGGCATTAAACATTAAGGCCGTGCCTCCACTTGGCCAAAATTTCAAAAGGGCCAGTGGCAAGTCCCCCCACTTTTTTATTTGGCAGGACTGGAGGGGTTTTAGGATTTTACAGACCCCAGCAGACTTTGGGAACAATGGGGGGACATCCGTTGTTCCCAAAGTCCACTAAATCGGGGTCTGTAAAATCAAGAGCTCATTGTACTATATTCAGCAAATATTCAGGTACTTCATATGAAATCTCTGAAATTATTTTAATATTGAAATGGAATAGATTCAATCATTCATGGGACAGGAACAACAGAAAAGTAACAACTTATAACTGTACATTTTCCACCCCATGTAGTCAGTTCCTTGCATACTTATTTGTTTTTAGTGTTGGATTAGCAAGACCATTATACTGTTATTTCTCAATAACCCTAGTATGGAGGATCTGATTGTCAAACGGTCAGCCATTATTACAGGGTAGAAGGATTTACATAATCTGTGTGGTTGTTTTTCAATAGATGCACTGTGAATGTATAAATTTCTCTACTTGAATTGGCTCCTATCATCTCTTTGTTCTGAATGGGGTCCGCTTATTTTTCAAGCTATTGGTCAGAAACAAAGATGCCACCTTTATTTTCTTGACTTTCAGAGGAAGCCCCAAGTCATCAGCATGAAGTAGAAAGGGGAAAAGAAATAAATAATCCAAGAACACAACTGCTAAGGAACCAAACAGGAAAATCTGATGGGAACAGGCACCTTAGAGGACTATGTAAATCATTTCTACTCCTTATTTGTTGCCCCTTTCAGTTCCAGTCCCGTCATTGAAATCAACGGATATTTTATTACAAATTTCATTAGGGAAGAGGCCCAGTTCCCTCCTTTCTCCTCCTTAAGTCTTTTTTCTCTCCCTCCCACAGAGACAAACTTGACTCTTGCCCTATACAGCAAGGCCAATATTTTCAAATCTACCTGCCTAAACTAAGCTCCCAACTCCACATTTGAGATCACAGCAATAAGTAGCTTAATTTTCAAATGTTCTAGGGATGCCTCATGCCTGTCATTACTGGAAAGGCCTACCAATGTCTGAGGGAGCCCACTTCACTGATGCTGCAGCTATTGTCTGAAATCTCTGTGAAAAGTAGATGAGGCAAGGGACCTCGGAAAACTTGGCAGACCAGCACTGAGCTCTCACAAGCAGGCCTAGCACAGGTACCAAGTCCTGGGCTTCCTAACCAGAATCCATCCGAAAAAGCGAAGTCAGTATTTAAAAAAAAAATAGTGTCAACTAAACACAACAAGCAAGTTATAGTATAGCAAAGCAGACAAAGGCATTTCTGAATACTCACTCTGCAGTTTAAGCCATACTACCTTTTAATTTTCCTTGTGAGACCTTTGCTCAACAAACAATCATTAGGTGTTGTCATGAATGAGTGCAGGGAAGGGGTTAATCTTCTGAGGTAACCTGAATCCCAGGTGAGCCAATGGGAGTGAAGTAATTCTGTTTAAATTGAGAACAATTGCAGTTCCTGCTTTTTGTCTCTGCATACAGCAGGGAAAAGACCCAGAGAGGAGATGGCTCCCAAGCAATTGAAATAAAATCAAGGTATCCTGACTGTCACTAAATTAGTCACACAGGTAAAAGTATCAGGGAAATGTTTAGACAGACACATTCAGGTTTCTGGTTATTTTAAATTTGGATGGGCTGTGGCTTGTTAGCTTGTTTTGTTGTGCCTGCTCTGTTTTTCTCTCTTTTGTGTTGTTGTTTGACTTGAGATTTTTCCCTCTGTAACTTTTAAGCTGAATCCCATGGAAATATTTTTCTCTGTGTGAAACTCATTATTTATTTTTCTCCTGTTTTGAAAAATAAATCACTTTTGTAAGCAACTGATCCAATTTCTGTGTTCTAGGAGTCTGTGCCTCAAACCAAATGGCCAGCTACTGAATAACAGGTTTTTGTGTCCAACCTCTCTCCTGAAAAGGGAGGTTTAAAACTTGGGGTACCCCCACAGGAAGATGTCCAAGTGTTTCTTCTTGGTGTGGGGAGGTTTTTCTCACTCAGTGGTGGCAGCAAAACTACCCCTGGCACCAGGGAAATGGTGACCCTGTGAAGTTTTATGGTAAAGCCTGTTTATAGCCAAGGTGTTTTTTAAGTCTCTATGGGGCTCCACTTTCTGCAGTCGGAGTGTGGAGCGGGAGAAGCCCCTGACAGCAACCATCAGATCCATTGATGTCAGAAAATCCCTCAGGACAAGAATGATACCATAAAGGTTTGAGTCTCAATCTGGAACTTCATTTTTTTCAGCTCTTTTTGAGCCTTTTGAGACCTAGAAGAGCAGAAACTCTCCCTGTATGCTTCTGAAAATGGAGCAGAGATCTGGAGAATCTTTCTTCTGAAGGGACAGCCACTGTTATTTCAGTATTCAGGATATGGACTGTTTTCTGGATTTAATCATGCTTCATGGGATCATTCAAGATGAAAGAATGGATGAAGAATAGAGAAAGTGGAGCCCATAATTTGATGGAGTATTCTGGGCTATCTCCATGTGCCATGGTCCATAGTCAGTGCAACCCATCCCTCAAGGACTTAGGAAATCTTATATGGTATTTATCAAACAGGCTTTAGGAGCAACAGGGTTCCTGCTGGCACTTTCTCTGGTGTCATGGTTCCAGAGCTTTCTTTTGGCAAATGTGCTGTCCCTTTGCTGGTATTGCTGTAAGGATGAATGCTGAAAGGAGTGCTTTTGTTTGCAGATGAATCTGAATTCACTCCTCAAACTGTCAGAGCACAGCATGGCTGTGGCCACACTTGGCCAAAACTTCAAAATGACCAGGCAAATGGCCATTTTAAAGATTACTAATGAGGTGCTAAACTGAATATTCAGTGCCTCATTAGCATTAGAATGCTCCCAACTGCGGCGCTTTGAAAGCGACCCTTTCGACCACCTGTGGCTCTGCACGGCTACATGGGGGTCCTTTGCGAAAGGACCCCGCACATTTTGAAATAGCCTTATTCCCCTCAGCTGAGAGGAATGAGGGGATTTCGAAATGTGCGGGGTCCTTTCAAAAAGGACCCCCATATAGCCACGCCGAGCTACTGGAGTTTGAAAGCAGCACTTTCAAAGCACTGCGGCTGGAAGCATCCTAATGCTAATGAGGCGCTGAGTATTCAATTCAGCGCCTCATTAGTAATCTTTGAAATGGCCATTTGCATGGCCATTTCGAAGTTTTGGCCAAGTGTGGCCTCAGCCCATATGTTTTGAGCAGTTATCCGTCTTTCAGTGATAGAGCCATAGGTAGCCTCTAGCCACTAAGCTGGAGGACCTGACTTTAGCTAAGACACTCATAGCATACACTGAAGCCTCAGCAACAAATGCTGTTTTGGGGAAAACTTTCAGGCAAAGATTGAGTGATTTCTACTCTGAAGGGCTCTGAGATCATTCAGACAGGAACAACAGTTTGTGAAGCAAGTGGCTGCTACAGATCCCTTGAGGAAGGCTGAGGAGACTTCAGTCTTTTTTAGGGTGGCCTCCATTGTTTCTATCTGTGCTGTCTGTTGGAATATATAAGAGTTAAGGGGTGGGGCCTGGAAAGGCAATAAAATAGTTGCAGGGACCTGGCCAAAGACAGGTTTGCCATTTCTGATTTATAGATGTGTTTCTTCCTCCTTTCTTGAGGACTGAAGAGATAGATGAGCGCACACTTGCACCAAGATTGTAACTTTGATGAATGCATATTTTGTTAACAGTGGCTTGTCTTATTTTGCTAAGTTCTCCACTCACTCAATAGCAATACTTTCAAGGTCACATTCTCTGTACTCTCTGTAACCTGCTGATTCAGGAAGTATGTAATATGGACGAGTGCTGATCTAACAGAAAATCCTGTAAACAGAGGAGGGTAAAATAATATTCATTACCTGACTAAATAAGGGCTTTGCCAAAGCAGTGACAGATGTGTGAATGTGCATACTAAGATGTATAATGGGTATCAAATCATTGTTCACTTGGAACGGTGTTTCGGGGGTCAGAGATGGAATTAGTATTGGAAATAAAGCAGTCTGTTTTACTCCAGCCTCTCCTGAGTCTCCTGTTTCCTCTCAAAAACGGTATTGAGAGGATGACTCTCTTGTCAGGGATGCTACAGCAGCATCCATCTTCAGTCACTCGATAATATGAGTCTTTGGTTTCTGGATCTTATGGCCATTTTTCTCATTGTGCTGGCCCTTGATCAGGCTTACCCCATTCATCCCTGATTACTTCCCCAAAGGAGAAGTTTAGGTGAATCTATGCCTCAAGGGAGGATTGCAAGAGGAGAAATTTGCCCTATGGCTTACTCTCAGGGCTTGGTATGGGTTAAATCTTAATAGTGGGTACAACCTTCTTGTGCTTGGCCTCAAACTTCTCGGTGGGGAAAACATATTTGCCAAGCCTTTCCCTGGTTCCTGATCAGAGTCAGAGCCTGACAATTCACCCATCTCAGTGGAAAAGACATCATACCTCCTAAATCTTTTAGTTTTTTTCTTCCTTTTTTTTTCCACATTTTTGCTAAGAGACAGTGTGAGCTCAAGTGCAGCTTTTCAGGCCTTTTGCACCTAGTTTTCCTAAAGGCCTAGAGTATTCTCATGAGACCTTTTCCTGAGGCTCACTCACACATGGAGAGGGGAAGGAATACATTTCCATACGCCTACAGCCGAACTGTGAAATAGGGTGAGGGGATTCTCCTGATTCCCTTCCTAGGACACTCGAGACCCACTTTACAACTTGTGCTCTCTACAAATCTCCCCTCTCTGTTCTTCAGGGGCCTCTTATCACTTACCTCCAAGACAGATGATGCAGTCCTCCTCATCCTTGTAGCCTGCCTCTCCCCACTCTGCCCAGAGGTTTCAGGTCTGCGCCTTCCATTTTGGAGAGGCAGCTGCTTTATGGGGTGGAGACCCCACATGCCAGTCTGACTCATAGCCCCAGGGCCTAACAGAGTTAGGAACTGAAGACTGAGTGCAGAAGCAGCACAACGCACCAGCTGCTGAGTCTGGGAAGGCAGTTACACAGACAAAGCACCATTTGGATTTCTTTCAGTACTCACTAGGCTGCTCTCCCAGGCCTAAAAATATGTGGAGGAGCCAGCAGAAAGGCACGAGACACCAGCTGGATCCCAAGAGCCAGCTAAAAATGGGGCTTGGGGGAGAAGTGAGTGGGGGTCGAACCCTGCCAACACCTGTCCCCCAAATTAGTCAAAACACCCCATTAGACACATGAAAAAGAGGAGCACTGAAACTAACATCTGGGTGTTGCTGTGGAGGCACTGAATCTGGCCCAAGCACAAAAAGAGGGGGTGTGAATGGAGCAGTAGCACCAAATCTCTGAAATGCAAGGGGAAGCAGAGCAGACCCAAGGGCAAGGATTGTGGGAGCCAGTGGGCTGCAGAAACATTTTGCACTTATACAAAGACTTGACTGTTTGTCTTGCTGAAAGCTATGCTTAAGGAAAATCTGCATGTTGATAGTTGTCTGTCAGTAATTCTGTGGTTGAAGAGACATAATATTCTTATGCTTATACCTAACCCTGCACCAGGTTGGTCACACTTACGTTCTTCTCCTCAAAGCCAAACACGCCAACAGGAGAGTCATTTGGTGGAATAGCGACAGTCACCGCAATGTCATCCCCAAGTCTGGCACCACCTGTCACCCTGACTAAGGTGACGTTGAACAGTTCCAAAAATTCCACTGCAGTGTCATCTAAGATTGTGATCTCTATCTCCCCTGCAGCCTGAAAAAAAGAACAAGTAAAACATTACAGGATACAAACAGTGAATTCAGCCGACTGTATTTTATGAATGAAACGCTGATAATTTAGATTTTATCTTAGATTTCATAAGTTGCAAAAGATGCTAAATTATTTTAATTTGGCTTCCAAATTTGCTAATGTATTTATTTGATTTTTTAAAAAACAAAGCCATACCAGAATTTGGAAGTATTTTTAAAACTCACATATGCAAACTTTCAGGATTCCTGTTAAAATTGTGAGGAATTTAATTCACTGGAATTCCAATATACTGTGAAGTAAAGTAATACTGTAAACTTGATAACCATGTACCATATGGAAATTTTGGGCTTACTGTTATTACAGGTGTAGTACCCAGAGGCACTGAGACCTCATTTGGGGTGAATGAAGTCTCTGCTCTACAGCCTCAGCTGAGAGCCAGCTGGCCTTTACTTCATGTGGTAGAGTGCAGGGCTTTAGACCCTATACTGGCAGGTTCCATCCCTGGGGTGGGCAACCCAGGTCTGTTGGCATTACACAGGCAAAGATCATTATTACTGAAGGTCATTAGACAAAGTGAAACACTTTTCACTTTTTACACAGTAGGGTCTCAACATTCGCAAGGATTCCATGTTGAGAACCCTCATGAATGTTGAATTTTGTGAATATGGCAGCCACTCCACCTGGAGCCCAACTACCAGGGCTCCTGCCCAGGGCCCTGGAGGAAGCGGCATCTGCCAACACTCTTGCTCGGAGCCTCGGGGGAAGTGGCGGCTGCTGGTGCTCTGTGCCCTGGAGCCTTAGGGAAGTGGCCACTCGCAAATGATTGAATTGACAAACCATAAGTTCTCGAATGTTGAGACCCTACTGGGTTTGACAACACTGTTTTGATGATGGTCATTTGCATGTCCTGCCTCATGGACTGCTTTTGAGGAAGCTTGGATGCAAACACTTTCCTACACACTGTAAGAAGGTGTTGATGATTAGCAGCAGCACAAAGCAAGCATTTTCACAGCACAGAGAGGAAGGAGTAAGACTATTGCAGCTCTTAGACTCATCCAAGAGTTACATTTCCACAACAGGAAGGAAGCAGAAAAACCGATTATGAAAATTCGGATGCAATTTTAACTATTCCTAGGAGTATCAGAAAATAGATTTAAAAAAAAATTATTTAATAGTATGATTTGGCAGGGGCCCTTTCACACAGACTTGCATACACTAATACAACCCCCTCCCCCTGCTCCCATACACACACAGTGGTTTACACTGAAAATTGTCAACTCCTTCTCTAATTTGCTATCTCAGGCCCTCAAATTCCAAATATGACAATATATGTTCAGAAAATATGTTCAGACTGTATGGTTCTTGCTTACCACTTCTGCCATACACTTCTTTTGTAAGCAGTACTACACAGAAGGGATTATATTTGACTCCATATATGATATTTTTCACAAAGTATACCTTTCTTTGCCAAGATCCATCTCCCATCCCATGAAATGAGATGCCCCTAAGGTGCGCTCATTGTGTCTCAAACCCAGACAAAGTTTGGCTCCAGAGAGGAAAATGCTTATGAATCTGTTTAAGTTTCATTAAAGTTAATGGGACTGACTACACATGTACGTAAGTTAAGTTCTTTGTATATGTTAACATAGTAGCAGAAATTTCTTCTGAGACTTTACAATCATATCTTTTTTTGGGAGCAAGTGCAAAAATCTCTGAGACATCTTAACTCAGAAAAGTTTATATTTTCAGCAGCATCATACTTGTCCATCTGCAAATGTAAGGTTTCCAAATGATGGTGTAAAGTCTTCCATGGTAGTGCTGACATGCATGGCTTCCCAGCATACTTTTACTGTCCCAAACCTCCCAGCCTTCCGAACAACAGGCAGCCTCAGTATATTCTGTGGTGGGGGCACCTCATAACCAGCAACTACTCCAGTAAAACCCTAAAAATTCAGAAAACATGTTGAGTGCTCTTGCAAATGTGTTCCCTTTTCAGTCCCTTCAAAAAAGCTGATAACAAAATGTTCAAAAGTGGCCAAAGGCAAGGAGCTAAATCATAATTTAGCCCCTTCATACATAATCTATAAAACAAGGCAGTAATAACTAAGTATATTATTATCATTATTATTATTGAAAGATAAAATTGTTAATCTGATGCAGTTAGGATAAAAATAACCCACTGGTGTTTTAGCACTTCCAATTGCTCTCATGCGCTAAGTATCTTAGCAGCAAGAAAACCTAGGCATACGAATTGCTTATGCAGTATCCAGTCACTGTCACTGATGTTTAGTGCTAGAAATATTAAAAAAACATTTTAAATGCAGCCTAAAAACATGCAACTTGCTGCTAGAATACAAGAGTAAATGTTTAAAATTCAATCTTACCTTTGTAACATTGAAATTAAATATTCCTCTGGGGTCATCGTTCTCTTCAATTGTTACCTCAGCTATTTCTAACCCAAGTCTCTTCACACTTGGCTGCCCTCCAGCAAGAGAGAAATCCACCAGATGCACATCAGTAATATTGATTACAAATCCTTCCTCTAATTCTGGAATATTATCCTGTGAAAATATTTTTTTAAAACCATCACTGCCACTTGTAAGTTCATGTTGTAAAGTAGATATTATGAAAGGAGGAAACTGGCTGCTGACTGAGCAGAATCAGGTAAAACCATGTCCGTTAAATAACTAATTCACCACTACGAAAAGTGGGGGGTGAGGGGGATGAGGGTTAATTTCTGAAAACACCACTGACCAGCAAGACCTGAGCCAAATTTACAACCCAATATGTTTCTGAGAGGACATAAAGTCACTGAAACAAGTTTCCATAAAACTGAATTACTTGTTTCACAGTAAACAAAGCAAAGGATTTGGACTGTTTGTTCACAAACTACAGGTTGAACCTTTTTAATCCAGCACCCTGGGGACCTGACCAGTTCTGGATGAGAGAATTTGAGGGACTATGGGATATCAACATTGTCTAGAATCATTATCAACAGTTTCATTGTTTACTGTGCTCTTAGAAGACAATTAAGAATAAATGACAGCTAAATAATAGCACAGAACACAGAACCAGAACTGGTGGCTGTAAGCAAATTTTATGGGACTGCAGGAAATTTGGCCGTGCCCAGGATAAGTGGTTATCCAGCTAACTAAAATCATGTCGGATTACAGATGTTGCTGGACAAGAGAGTTCTGAATTAGAGAGGTTCAACCTGTAGTTACCTGTTTCCAGATTCTTCTGAAATGAACAGCCACAGTTCTATCTAACAAGTCAATTTTTTCCCTATATCACGTTAAAATATTACTTATTTCCTTTTACCCCAGGACACAAATAACACCATAAGTTTCCGTTAAAATATAACAACAATGTCCCTTTCTTTCCATTACGCACAGGCAAAATGGTGACTGTAACATAAGTCACGATGGTATTCTCTTCCATAATTATTGTTTCTTTTTCTATCACATAATCCTGATTCTCCCTGGCTTGGTTGAAAGGCTGAAGGTCAAAATTAGGTTTGGCACTCAACTGTACTGCAACATCTCCAACAAATCCTTGTTCTCGAATAATTTGTAAAATAACAACAGTAGAATTCTCTGCAAGATGAAATGGGTAGAAAAAATACACACATATATTAGCTCTGGTAAAAAACCAATCCCTGTCGACATACATTTGTTGTAACCCTTTACCTGATGGTCTTCCACTTCCTTTCACTGTGCTAGAATTATTCCATTAATCACTTACTGAAATCGGTGGAATGTTTGAATATGAATGCACGCTCTATCTCAAAACCAGTGCACTCTACATCTAAAAATTTGGTAACACAAGTTGTTTGAAAGTGCATGAGGGACATGTGTATCTCTGCACAACAAAGCAGTGCTGGGGAGCAGTTTGAGAGGAAAGTTTTTGGAGAAACATAATTTAATTGAATTTTGCTTTACAAAACCTTTAATGTACACATTAAGTTCCCCTGCCTTTCCACCATCCCTGTATTTTGAGTGTCTTTCAGGCATCTTAAATCATTCAGAAGTCACTCCTGATTACCAATATAGGAAATGATCTCTTTGCCCATGACTCTGCTGGTGATAGTCAGGGTTTGGCCTTTATTTGTACATGTCTACATCTCAAATGCCCACAGAAAGGAAATATACTCAGACCAATGATGACTCACATCCCCTTTGGGAAATTAGATTTTAATCAGAGTCCAAGAAACTGCAGAGCACCTATGGCTTAGTTGGAAGTCCTGTATCTAGGACAGGAGGAGTACAAGTGGATAGAAGAAACCAGTCAATGTCAAAGAAGTGGTTGGAAGGAAAAAAAGCCTGAGCCAAGAAAAAAGACAGAGTGGGAGCCTGATGTCAAGGCAAGAAAGGGGAAGAAACAGTAATGGTGAAGGTAAGCTGTCAGGGGTAGGGGATGGGAGAATATGTGCTCTACATGAACAGTAACTGATGATGGACAATATGGAGTAAGTTGTCTTCACTTAAAGACTTTTCCCATGGCTCTGTATGCAGATCATACAGCCCTATAAGACAACATACAAAAGCTCTCTGCAGGATTCCAGCAAAGTTCCAGAATCTAGTGTGACTGTACCAAGATCACAACAGAGGTGCCACTCCTTTCCCCACTATCTATATCCTTGTTTGTTCCCAATACAAATCACAGACACTGTGAAAGGACAGTTAAATTCACTGCTTTGGAGCAGCAGCATGGAAATAGCACAGAAATGTCTCTTGCTATCTCACCTTCAAAGATTTCCTGCTGTCTAGTAGCTACCAGCAGAGCAGCAAGTGCCAGCAGGACTGGGTCATATGCCTTGAGTTAATTAATACTTTATAGCTAACAAATTGAAGCATATTATTTTAACATCTAAAGGTGATGATGATATTTTCAGAGTGGAAGGAGGAAATGTGTAACCAGTAAAGGCAAAGTTTCCCCTAAAACCTATATTCTTACATTTAAAGACAAATATTTAATATGCAGCAATTTATCAAAAGGCAACAATATCCACTAAGAATCACCTTACTTTCTAGTGCAAGACACCATTTTTTAGCAAAATAAGGGAGTGATTCTATTTACAAGTGAAAGTAATACAAGTCAACATCACAATCACCTTGGAAAAAGCACTGGTAGTCTTTATTTATAGTGCCTATGAAATTTCCCTGTACACAAGAAAGCTGAATATTTTTCTCTTTTCTAAGAGCATTTTGGTAGCTGTGGTACCACTTCTTTGATCTTTTGGTTTTTGCTCAAATTTTATGTAAAGCAAAAAACAAAAGAACGAAGAACTGGTACCACAGTTACCAAAACATCCTTAGAATATATATATACATATTAGTCATTAAAACTCCCTTCGCTGATATGAAAAATTCTAAAGAAAATTACTTTTTTATGCCATTATACAAACTCCTTAGCAAAATCATAAGACTGACTTACCTTCAGGCTCCACTACTTTAGTGAAGAGAGACTCTGTATGCCAGCCAATTATACCATAGGGAGAATCATTAGGCAAAATGGTAATTGCTGCTTGTGCTCTCTTAGAATCTATGATGGCTCCTCTCATGGGATCCTTAATACCCACAGTAGTGACTTGGGTAAGTGTGATAACGACTGTTTCCGAAAGCTCTGCAACATTGTCTGCAAGAACTGTCAGGGTGATTGTGGACAGGGCCTGACCATCCAAAAAGGTTATCTAAAAGTTTTTTTTAAAAAAAAAAAAGTAAAAAAAAAAGCAAGTCAAAAATGTTATTCCATATTATTGTTGTAAGCACCTTCATCAAGACCTGCTATTGTAAAAATCCAATAATGGAAAAAATACCAGAAGAGCATTAACACACTATGCAAATGACACTGAAATGGGAGCTGGTGTGATATCATTGAAGACAGAAAAATAACTGAAAGGGATCCAGACAGATTAGCAATAATGAAAATGAACAGCAAGTGGAGAAGCACTTTGAAAAACACAAGCTGTTTAATTGGCGCAAAACAAATTGGAAACACAAGGATTAAATGGGAGGAAGAAATAATTC
Source organism: Carettochelys insculpta (assembly GCF_033958435.1). NCBI lineage: Eukaryota > Metazoa > Chordata > Testudines > Carettochelyidae > Carettochelys > Carettochelys insculpta. Next base: position 75,937,036 of record NC_134141.1, read on the forward strand.
TTAACTAACTGGCCTAAGTTTTGGAGCTGCAGAGTATCTACAACTCTCAATGACTTCAGCACACCTGAAAATCAAGTCATTTTTATTTGGATCTCTTAAATATAGACTTAAGTGTCTAAGAAACCCATTTTGAAAATCTGGGAATAAGCATCAGCAGAATAACTCAATATTTTCAAACTGATAATTGCAGCTTCCTCTACCACAACCTTTGCTTTGCTACTTTGTCGAAGTCAAGAAGGAGAGAAAGTCAATAGGATCCAAAACCCCACCCTTTACTGGCAAATGTTGGTTTTCAGAACACAGTGTCAACACTAGTGCTGGTTGGATAATATTTTAGTTGACAACTTAGTTGACTAATTTCATTAATTTTTCAAATAAACTACTTGCTGAACATGAATTTTATTATTCCCCCATCTACAATCCATTTCTGACAATGTTATCATTTTATGTTGTCATCATTATAGTATTTTGAAATATATGTATAAATAAATGCATGTCTCACATTTTAAAAAGCCATAGAGCCTCCCTTAACATTCTGGGAGACTTTAAAACCTTCCAGAAACAGCAGCAGGGGTATCAAGCACACTGAAAGAGATTGCCTGCCTCACTGTGCTCCAGACAGAAAAACAGGCCAATGGGCTCAACCTGACGGGCCCAACCAAGGGACAAACTGCAGACCCCAGAGAGCTTGCACATGACTGGGACTGCCTGGGACATGGAACTGACGCCCTGGAGCAGGGAAAATCATTGAGAACCTAGGGAGAGGAGAGTCAGGTTTCAGTAGCAGGAGCTGACGCTGTTCCTGACTAACTCTGTGTAGTGAAGGATCACAATCTGTCTTGACTTGAAAGGGAAGCCTCTCAGCTGAGACCTGTACCCCTCCCCCTGCATTGGGATCCAAAGGATGAACAGAACTTGAATGACTAGGAGCACACTACTCCACAAGAGTAGCTGGGCCTCACCTTGCCAGAAAGGGCTGGCTAGAGCTGGAGAATGTCCAGGGTTTCCCATTGAAGAACACCATACCCGTTTTCAAGGTCCTGCTCCACCGGATAGTTAAAGACTGTGGGTAGCATTCGGGGGTATTCTCTTCACTTTGTTGTGGGTCCTTGGGGGAGTGTGACAAGGTGCTAAACAGAAACAGCTCAGCCAGCCCTTTTTCATATCAGCTCCAGTTAACGGTGGTCAACTGAAGCTGGCTAGAGGAAGCTGAACTTGTTTGACAAAGGGAAAACAGTTGCCAGCCTACTCAGCCTGTGGCTACATACAAGTACAGAGGAAGGAAGATGGGATAGCCAGAGAGTAGAAGAGTGGTAGTTCCTTCTTCCTGGCATCTCTTACTGAGAAGTCCCTATGACTGAAACCACCAAGCTGTATGTGGTGAGAAAGTAGTGGGACTGAATGTTGTAAATGAATTACACTGATGATTGCCGAGCCAGGAGGTCACTGTGTAGTTTTTGAAGCAGAGCAGGTGTAGGAATAAGTGTGGGGGATGGGGACCCTTGCTGTGCCCCGGTACAGCAAGGAAGTGTTTTGGTGGAACAGTTCCTCACTCATTTATTTTATGTACTTGATCTTCCACCTACCCCCTTTGATTCAGTTCTCCTTTTCTCTCATTTTATTTCTTTCCAGGAAATGTTGTATATCTTCAGAATATCTTGGCCATTGATCCCTTGTATCTACAATTTATACTGTTCCAGAAGTCACAGGGTTGTCTGTTAATTTATGCACCCAGCCACTAAGTGGAGTTGGGCCCAAAGAACCTTGATTGGTCCTAAAATAGGTCACTGTGCACTGAGGGAGAGGGAACAAGGGACTCTGCCATTCTTGAGCAATCCAGGAAGTGACAACAGTTAGGACTGGGGATATTTTCTATAGTATTTTTAAATCAGTGCCTCACTAAGTTCAGCAAAATTATTACATACCATTCCTGATGCTGGAAATATATCATTAATGCTCCCATTGGCTATCCACTGTACTGTAACATGGCCATATATTCCCATTAAGCGTTCAATATTCAAGGTGATTAAGTTGTCTTGTTCCATTTCTTCAACTTGCTTAGATAAAGAATTCTGGAAAGCAATAAATACAGTACAACCAATCAAACTAAATTATTTGAATGGCGAGAGAACACATGAAGAGCTCCTACGAAAAATACTCACTAAAAATGATCATGTGGCATTAGGAGCAAAATTTTAAAAGATGCATCCCCAGAGCTAAGCATGCAAATCCATATCTGCACACTTCTGTGGAAGTGAACAAATTTTGTGAGATGCTCTTATGGACATATTTAAACAAACTGAGCCAGTTTTGCTGTGGTGCCTAAACCTCTGTTTACAGACAATGCTAGGTGACCAACTTTGAACTTTTTTGCTACAATTTCATCTCTGGACCAGTTTTAAAATAGATGAGAAACATGGGGAACTTTCAGGGCAGATTCAGATTGTTAATTTGTTTTTCTTTTCAATTTGGATGCAGCTTTTGATTTAGCAAGGATTTGCTACGTATGCAATTTTCCAGCCCGGGTTTATTGTGCTCTTGCTGGTTGATCCTGTAATATCTGATGGTGCACTCTAGGTATAGCCACATGACAGCACTACCTCCAGACTTCCTGTTGCTCCTATTTCCCTCTGCATTACTGCTTTGCATAGATTTGTCTGTACCCATCACAGGGCAACCTAGCACCTCAAAGTATGTTTTCAGTTCAGTTTTCCTTTGATAGTGATTTTCTGTAGCTGAAGGGAGCTATCAGTCCCACTGCCTGTCATGATCTGGTAAAAAAGCCTACAGATTTCTGTAAATTGTCTGCATTTCAGCCACTTAAACAGTGGACTCAAACAATTTTTTTCAATGTCAACAAACTTTATACTACTCAGATAAACACTTAAGAAAATAAAATATCGCAAGGTACAGATATTGGGTCTGTTCTTTCTACCTTGAAACCTGCTTAGGCACTTACATCAACATTGTGGGGATATAAAGCGGCACTAAATTAAAATGACTAAACAATGGAGAATCAGAGCCATCTTTTATTTTAATTTTTTTTATTTTCTTTTTGGTTACAGTTTTTACATATTAGTATTTCTTGGTTCTGGACAAAGCAGATCTCTACTGTAACGTAATTTAGTATTGTTACCTGAGCAAATGCAATGACTCCATGAGCATTGTCATTAGATGGAATAATTATATTAACATAACCATTCACACCAATCTCTGCACCTCCTTTGGGGTTTTTCAGCCGCACTGTGAAGAACTCTTCTTCCTCTGGGATTATGTCATCAAGGATATTGATTGCCAACACAACTCCCATGTCTCCGGGTTCAAATATCAGTTCACCTGAACTAGCATGAAAACACAAACACAAAATAATGATAATTAGGAGTAGTTTGTTGTGGCAAAATGGGGAATAACCAAGATTTTTTCATGAGTGAAATATAAAAGTGTCATAATTTAAAAAAATGTTTTAAAAAGGAAAAGACATTGAGCAATATTTATAGTACTGTTTAATTATTTTTCCACAAGAAATCATGAGATACATTTTCAAATCCTGTATCACACTGGACATATATACAATATGTTTGTAAAAAGAATGTAAGAATCTTCCTCAATTTAGTTTTGGATTTACCAGAGAAACAAACACTAAAACTAGGGTGACCTTATTTCCCTATAATGAATATGAGAAACCAGGTAAAATTACTTGTTTTCAAACAAATTCATTGGCAACGAACCATACAAATGTTCAAATTAACAAGATGACTGAGGCCCTGTTAAAAAAAGAAATAGCATTTAATTAGATTCTTTTTATTTACCTTCTTATCTCAAAGGCTTTGGAGTGCACATGGAGAGGGGTAAGAGACATATTCCCATATACCTCTCTCATACAACTGGTGGTGACTCATCAAACACAACCCTCCTGCCTGGCACTCCTCACCCTAGCTGGGCCCCTGATACCTAGTACTGCCAGGGTTCACACCAATGGGAGGGAAGGGCCAGGAGCTACTCCCAGCTGCAGGAGAGGAATGACCTAGCCTGTGCTTTGCCTCACACTCCCAATGTGGCTGAAAGCAACTTCTCACTCCTGCCCATGCAGTGTGGAAAAGCAGCTAACGCCTGCAGGCTGCTGGTGTCCACCAACATAACCCAGCCATCTCCTGTCCACCTCATGCACCACACGCTGGAAGGGGTTAAGTATAAGGATACATTGTACACCAGGGCCCAGGGAAACTCAGTGTAAGAGCTCCAGCAAACCTGACCAAAGAGATAGCTCAGCAAGGAAGAATGCCTCAGGGATGGAGTAGTCCCTTGCAACCTGCAAGGGAGCAGGAGGCAGAAGGGAAGCAGCAGATGCTTTAGCCCTACCCTAGGAACTACTGTGGAGCCTGCAGGTTTAGCATGTGAACAGGTTGAAAATTGCTTACCTTTTCACAAGCAGGCATGCAGCCAGCAACATCACCAGTACTCATGGAGGGAGACAGAAAATACGAGACAGTTTGCCCACTTTTAAGAACAAGTTGGGACATCTGCAGGAGGGCTTAAATATGGAACTGTCCTTTTTTAAAAAGGGACCTCTGGTCTCACTAAATAAAACACTTTAAAAAATCCTGTCACATTTGCTGTCATAAGGAACATCCAGCCTTATTTACAATGCATGATAGAGAAATTAAAACATATATAAATCGATATGGGAGCATACACATTAAAACATCAATCAAAAGATTAAAACTGGAACACTGATCTTATAATGAGGGAAAAATCTAAACCCAGAGGACAGAGAGAACAGCAAAAGCTTGTAATAACACGAAATATCCATAAATGTTACATTACATAAATTCATAAGTTGGCACATTTGTGTTAAAAATCACAAAATATTAGTATAATGCCAATGTCATATAAAACGAGGAATATAAAGGTTCAAAATCAAGAAATAAGGAAGATTGGCCTTGGAAAGTTTTTTTTTAGTTTAAAGCAACAAGTGTTTTTAAGAGTCTGAATTATATTTTTATGGATAAAAGGGTAACTTGACTTGAAAGTGTTTTTTAAAGACGGGAAATAACAACAAATCATAGTATTACCTCATCCACCTCCTCTTTCTCAATGAATCAAAGCAATTAACTTCATGAGGGGATAGTCATTCAACCATAATAAATGTTTTTTTAAATACATAAACACAAGAACATAATTGCAAGTACTATGTGGGCATGACTAATAGTTCACTAAGTCTGTCTAGATTGTCGAGAACTGTTGGCAAAAGATATGCAAACTGCACACGACAATTACATCTCTTCCCGACAGTTCTGTCGGGAGCAGCTTTCCTGATATTTGGCCCCTCTGCCAAGACATCCCTTCTTCTCTTGTTGAACAAAGAAAATGGGTTTCAGCAGAATGCTCCCAATGTGGCAAACTTCTGCCAAGAGACCTCCAGCCTCCTGACAGAAGCTTGCAGTCTAGACATAGCCTTACAGACACTTGTTAACCTCAGTTTTTTAACAGCCCTCATGCTGAATGCTCTTAGGGTATGCCTTCACTACCAGGAATGTCAACCAAACCAGGGTCGATCTTACAGGGTTCGATTTTGCATGCCTAATAGGGACACGTGAAATCAAACCACCTGGGGTCAGCAGTTGACCCCTGTACTCCTCAATATCAAAAGGAATAAGGGAGGTCTTCAGTAGAGTTTCTCCTGTCAACTTCCCTCTGTGAGGACAGCCAGGTAAGTCAATTGTAGATAAGTCAATTCTAGCTATGTAATTGCCATAGCTAGAAGTGTGTATCTACAAAAGGACTTTAATGTCTAGTGTAGACCTGGCCTCAGTGAGATGAGAGTTCTACCCACAGAGTACTTCCAGAGCTGGAGCCTAATGCACTGTATAACAGGAACCAGAAATGTCATTAGAAACATTTTTAAAAATGAAGAGCTGCAAGGTATAAAATGAGAAACCTACCTTGGTATAAAATCTGACTCATTGGAGACAGTGGTCAATTCAAAAATCTGGCAGTAAGAATCTCCAGACAAAGCAATTAGACTTTTGTTGGAGTTAAGTGACCTTGTAGTAACTGAAGTGACATGATTAGCAGGAGATACTTCCAGCACTAGAGAGAACTGATTTACGTCTGAGTTCCAGGAATACAGCATCGATCTTTCCTTACCAGCTAGTAGCACATGGACTGCATTTAAAAAGAAAAAAAAAAAAAAAAGGAAAAGCTCAGAAGCAAATGTAATAATTTTCAAGTCCAGTCCCAGACATGCTTGCTCACAAGAAATCACTGACCAGTCTTGCTTGCAAGGTCTGAGACAAAAGAATATTTGCTTAGAATTTTAATTTACTGATTTATTTCAGCAAGTATATTTCTGGTCGTAAGCAAATGTCTGCAGAAAAAACAACTAATGTTGATCCACTTATACCAGTTTTACATCACTGGAACGCCAGCAGGGGAGTTCAGACTAGGCTAAAATAAGTTATTCCACGTGCAAATCTATATTTAGAAAAACTGAAATGTGCTCTGGCCAGGAAAGGACAGTTACCATTATTATTTGTACAGAAGTCACATTTAGTACTCTTATCTCCTTCTCACTATTTCTTCCAAAGCTGCTGTCAACATTACTTCATAAGCCAGAGGTCGGTCCTCAGGCTCCTTGGACTTTTGTCAAATTAGTAACCCAATTAAGTGCAGTGTCTCTCAAATGAAGACCTGAAATAGACCTGCTGCATCATCACCACCAAAGTCATTCTGTTTACATATTTGCAACACAGCCTTACTTATTTTGAACTGTAAGGTGTACTATCCTTTTTGTGCATGGGTGTAATCTGTTTGGTGCTGATTCCTATTACCAGAAGAATGATGGACTGATAATTTCACCATAATATGCAGCTACCACGTTTTCTTAGCACTATTTCCACTAAGGTCCTACCACCAGCATAAAAACTCTTTTGGAACAAAGATTGTAGTAATCTAAAACTTACCTAAACCTGAAGGAGGCATGAAGGTGTGGATATTGTTTACAGTGTTGGATGAAAGGGACTGAAAATGCCTGAAGGAAGATTGTCCTGTCTCCCAGATAAAAACGTCACTTGAATTACTAGATTCTGCAAAGGTAATAAACCTGAAGTTTAACTACACAATGAATCTGACCAAGAAATACCTGCAACATTGGTTCACATGAAAACGCTGGCATTTGCCAGATTTTACCAGAGAGAGAGCCAGATTATCCAACATTCTTCTGTGCTTAGAACATGAGATATCTGATAATGGAGACAACAGTTTGCAGATATTAACCCTTAATTGACTTCTGTTTATGTGAGCACACGGGCGTGCACACACATACACACACACACACACACACAGGCCATGTCTACACTAGCAAGTTCTTTTGAAATATTTTTCAGAAGAAAGAGCTCTTTCAAGATATCCCATGGAGCATCTACACGCAAAAAATGCTTTTTCAAAATTAAACTGACAAGCTACGTCTACACATGAAGCCTACATCAAAGTAGCCTATTTCGATGTGGCGACATCGAAATAGGCTATTTCGATGAATAACGTCTACACGTCCTCCAGGGCTGGCAACGTCGATGTTCAACATCGACGTTGCGCAGCACCACATCGAAATAGGCGCAGCGAGGGAACGTCTACACGCCACAGTAGTACACATCGAAATAAGGTGCCAGGCACAGCTGCAGACAGGGTCACAGGGCGGACTCAACAGCCAGCCGGTCCCTTAAAGGGCCCCTCCCAGACACACTTGCACTAAACAGCACAAGATACACAGAGCCAACAACGAGTTGCAGACCCTGTGCATGCAGCATGAATCCCCCGCTGCAGCAGCAGCAGCCAGAAGCCCTGGGCTAAGGGCTGCTGCACACGGTGACCATAGAGCCCCGCACAGGACGGAGAGACAGCGTCTCTCAACCCCCCAGCTGATGGCTGCCATGGAGGACCCCACAATTTCGACGTTGCGGGACGCGGATCGTCTACACAGTCCCTACTTCGACGTTGAACGTCGAAGTAGGGCGCTATTCCGATCCCCTCATGAGGTTAGCGACTTCGACGTCTCACCGCCTAACGTCGAAGTTAACTTCGAAATAGCGCCTGACGCGTGTAGCCGTGACGGGTGCTATTTCGATGTTAGTGCCGCTACTTCGAAGTCGCGTGCACGTGTAGACACAGCTAAAGAATGCAATGCTCCTTTCTAAAGCGCTCTGCCACTTCTGTTTCAGGAAGCGCGCTTTCTATCAAAAATTTCTCTAGAAAGAAAATGTATGCACATGCTCTTGTGAAAGAGAAGACCTCATGGGGCCTGATTTTTCAATCCCTGGCCCATTCTTTTGAAATTGCAAGGGCTGTGTGGATACTTTCTTTCAAAAGAGCAGATCACTCTTTTGATCCACTCTTTTGTGTGTGGACATGCTCTTTTGAAAGAAGTTCTTTCAGTAAAGATCTTCTGAAAGAAGTGTATGCTGAAATCAACACCTCACTTATTCTGCACGTAGTTGAAGACAGAGGTAACACTTCTATCTGCCAGATAAATAGCAGAGTTTGTCACTGATAAAATTCTCATGAGATATTTCGTCCTCTCTTCTCTCAGGCTAAAATTCCGGAATACGCTGCTGAGTGAAGCGTCCTTCCCATGATAACAGACGACCACATACTTATGAAAACTCAGGTTCTTCTATCATGCAACATACCTTTTGCAACCACTAAATAGACATCAGACCCAGAAGTCAATGCCTCCATGTGTGTTATTCCATTTACTGGCAACTGATGAAGTTGCTGAAACTCATTGTCTGACCATCGGTACAGAAGCGGGTGGTGGCTGGAGTTTGAAAGAGAAACTGCTAGGTACATAAAACTTCCTCTGGGAAATAGGGCCAGGTGAGGAGCTCCATGAATTGGGAGTTGATGATGCAAAACAAAAAGGCTATTATTCCACTGGAATACCTACAGGAAATGATAAATAAAGCTTTTTCTTTAGATGTAAGTACAGTAAGATTGTGCAAGGCTAACAAAAACCAGATGTCTTACTGAAGACTACAAATCACTAACATCTAATGGCTACTCAGTGAAATCAATAGGTGTTCTCTTCCCAGTTCCTAGAGACAAGCATCACTGCAAAATCTACCACTTTTTCGTACTCAGCCCGGTGAAAAACTGAATGAGCTTGGACACTGAGCACCCTCTTACCTCTAGACATGGTCCCTCCACATGATGCTTTAGATACAATGACAGGATGGTATAAAAATCTGCATTCAACTTTATTCTGAAGTTAATATAACTTCCATATCTATGGATGGCAACTGTCCCTTAGCACAAGTACTAAGTGACAATTTTCAGAATAGGAGGATTTCTAATAATGATTCACAGATGGTCTATTTGTAGGAGTTTCATGCAGAAAAGACTGATAAATAAAAATTAAGTTTACAAACTGATTTGGGTTTATCTTCATTTAGAACTCGGGGTAGCAAAGTCAACAGAATGACTGTCACTTAGGAGTTTCTAATAGTCAGAACTAAATATATACTGAAAATATATAAAAAATGAAACAAGAAAATCATTCCAACCTGTATAGATTTGGAATCAGTCGTATGACTTGCAATAATTAAATAATCTTTTCTGTCAACAGTGAAATGTTTTACATCTCTGGTTTTTGGAACTGAGAGAGTCTGTATCTGTAAAGAAGGCGTAAGAACAGGAGAACTTTGTGAAGTGATTCAAGTTCCTTGTATATTGCTAATTAGTATAACAGAAGAATGTTATTCAATTCAAAACTTTATTTAAACATCAACAAAGTTCCATGAATACACAGTTCTGACTATTCAATAATTTCCACATGAAAATATCATGAGAACATTACTCCACAGCTGATTTTGGCCATAAACAAATAAAACATTTTAAGCGCATAGTATTGCGCCTGTTGATTAGAATCCGGTGTTCCCAGAGTTTGCATTCATTTCACTTGCAATGAAAATTGAGATCGTGGCATTAGAGCATATGAATATTCTTACAAAATGCCATATGTGTGTCCTTGAGGAGTACAAGTACTATGCTGGAGTTCAATAGTAATCTGGCCTCTGAGGAATAGGTTTTTCTGAAGCATCTAAAATAAGGGAGAAGTCTTACCAGCTGTACCCTGAGTCCAGACGTGAATGTGTACACATGATTGTTGGAAGATTCCTGTTGAGTATTTCCATGAGTAACTACTACAAAGGCAGCACCATTGATCTGAAATGTCACACAGCTCTGCGGATTTTGTATACTAAAGTCCTGAGAGGAGAATCATAAAAGTTAATGACATAACTGGACTTTTTATATACAATTAGCACTATCCATGAAAAATGGATTAAAATAAAAACCATTTACCTCAATGGGAACAAAAACACCTCTCCATTGATATACAGAAGAAAAGCTAGCTGGAGAGGTCCGCAGCAGAACACCATACAAAGACTCTCCTGATGTAAAGAAACACCAGCCTGATACTGATTCATCCATGAAACTTTGTAAGACAGACAACATACTGGCACCACCCTCTGCAATACATTAAAAATGCCACTTAATAGAGTAGACATGAAGATGTTTCCAATCTTGTTTTTGAATTCACAAGTCAAACTCAGACCTAATGCCAGGAGGAATAACACTGTTGAGATCACTCAGAACTTGGGTTTTATTAATGCAGATGCACTTAGAGGTTAAAAGAATGAGAATTCAGCAGGTGAATGCTTTTGTAATAAACATAATGTACAAGTAAGTCATACAGGGACATTCTGGAAGACAGAAGGTAGCTCTTAATGACTTAAATTGTAATGAGCTAGGATCAAAATAAAGTAACCTATGGAAAAGACACAAAAATCCACAAGAATTTTTCCTCAACCATCACCAAGATGAGACAGAAGTCAGACTTGCAAAGCTTGCAGTTTGCAGAGCTGCTTAACTTAATATTTTGAATGTGTTGTCAGAACTAAATTACAATAATGAAAGCTTAGACTCCAATCCTACCAACTGTTTTACAAATGATTATCTTTGCTCTTATGAGTACGCCCACTGTAGTTATTTAGCCCTCATTTCTGCAAAGATGTACATAAGTGCTTATCTTTAAGCGCCATAATTAGTCATATTGGACTCCAGTGGAATTACCACCTAAAACTAAGCATATGCCAGTACTGAAGCTTCATAATATAGGCTCTTTCAGATACAGACTTCTTGATTGTGTGGGCAGGACTTTTGCATATTGTGGGCATTACAAGAATACTAATACTTCTAATTCTACAAGCATGTCTCGTTTAAGAGAAACCTTGTGATAATATTGTTCCATTTTGAGTGACATGAGGGTAGGGGAGATTTCAGAAGTCTCTCAACTCTTGACAAAAGTGACAAGCTGGTGGACTGGTTCTAATGAAGCCATTTTGTTTATTAAATCTTAACACACACAAAGAAATATTCTAATGAAGGGGTTTATCAACTCCGAAGAACTGACTGGTGACAAGTATGCTCCAAAATATCTGTTCGTCTATAAGGTGCCACAGGACTTCTTGTTTTTGAATAACTGACTTACATTTCAAAACTAGCTTCTCTACCTCCTTGTCCAATTTACTGATATTAATTTTTAATACAAGTGTCATTCATTGGGAAAAGAACTTACTCATGCCAAGTGCAGTATCAGACACAGTCTCCCACTCCACACTCACAGACATATTGAGCCCATTACTTCGTGATACCTTCAAATAAACAGTACTGTTGGCTTCTTCAGTGATCAGAGAACTGGTCCTAAATGGGGGAATTGCAAAAATACAGAAACAGGAATTCCTTTTACAATGTGTGAACTGATGCTCTGAAAAACAGCATTTACATGGCACAGCTCCAGTGCTAGAACAAACAATATGGCCTGGCATCTGGTTTCCTTACAGGTGGATCAGCCAGGAGCACCACTAACAAGGCTGTTCAACATTTCAACTTACAAGACATTTCAGCTGCTTATAACTTGGGCGAATTTTAATCATTTGGGATGAAGTTTCCATGTCTGTCAGGCTGAGCATTTTGGAAAATTTCAGTTAAATTTTTCAGTTATTTCTGGGACTGAGGTGAAGGGAAAGCACGTTTTACCTGTGTTAAAAATTCTGGTGATCCATTCTTTGACTCAAGCCCCTCCATACTTATTTGAAATTTGACATACCAGTGGCCTTTGTTTCAGGATATGCCTTCTGGAGTCCCCATAAAAAAGCAAATGTTTGACCTTTGAAAAACTTCAATTTTCACGTGCTCCTTAGAGATTTGGATTGTATCAGCCCAATTCTCTAAGTACTGTATGTGCACTGGGCATGCTCTAGACAGGACAGAGTAGATCTTTGATTTAACTGTAGTTCTGGGCTGTGGAGGGCTCTCTCAGGCCTGGGCACCTGTACAGGTTGCAGCCCATGTTCCAGCTCCTCCAGAGGTTCTGGCTGCACATTTCCTCCACACCTATTTCTATTTGCACACACCATCCATGGCACCATGAAGTCACAAAACCTCCTCATCAATCTCCCACTAGCCCTTGCCAAAGTGGCAATCTACAATACCACAAGGTGGGTGCTGGACAAGGGGGTGCTCTGTGACTGTGGGGCCTACTTCCATTACTCCCTAGTCTCTCACATCTGGGCACAGTTCCTCTGGGTGTTATCCACTGGCTCCTTCGCCAGCTTTGAGTAGTACTGGGAAGTGACCAGGGTTCTCTGCTTGGTATTCACACCACCACCCCAGTTTCCTCATTTTAAAACCTGTAAACTTCACCACCCATCCCTGTTTCTTTATCAGTTGTCCCAGGCAATCAACTGAGGCTGGATCCACTGGCCCCTTGCACTAGGCTGGAGGAGGGGCTTTCATGGTGGGCAGGACTAGGTTCACCCACTTCCCCTCAGTCCTCAAATAGGATTTGTACTGATAGACTAGAACCTGTCATTCCTAATATGTATATGGAGATACACACCTCATAGAGCTGGAAGGGACTTTGTGAGGCCATTTAATCCAGTCCCCTGCCCCCTTGGCAGGACCAAGTGCTGTCCACCCACTCCCTTTTTGTCATTAAATCTATTTTGCCCCTAAATGGCCTCCTCAAGGATTGAGATCACAACCCCACATTTAGCAGGCTAATGCTCAAACCACTGAGCTATGCCTCCTCCTGCTGCAGTCTCTGTGAGCATATCCTGCAGGGCCAGGACACGATGGAGGACGAAGTTGATTGATTTGAATGCAGAGGGAACAAAAGAAAAGGAGAGAAGATTGGGATAGAGATTGGCAAGTGTGGAAATTGGAGCTGCAGCTGGGTGGCTTGCAGTGGAAGACTGGGACTGAGAGGCTGAGAAGGAACAGATTAAATAAGGAGTCAGTTTAGAGGGATCTCAGACTGGCTGGACAAGGAGATTAGGACTGATCATCAGGAGTTAGGAAGGAGTTGAGACAGCGGGGACAGAAGACGTGGGGTGGGGTGCAGGAGGCCCAGGCAGGGAGATATATGAGGCGATTGGGATGAAGGAAAGGAACTTGAACCGACGGAGTGGGGGGCCAGGGGAAGAACTGAGATTAGAGAAAAAACGCAGAACGGAGACTGGGACTAGGAGCCAGCAGCAATGGAAAATGTGGGTGGAGATGGGCGAGACTGGAGGCCGGGGTGCAGGGAAAGATACCAAATGAGGACATGGAGATTGAGGGCTCTTAAGCTACGTCTACACTGGGATGCTACATCGAAATAGCTTATTTCAATGTAGCGAAATCGAAATAAGCTATTTCGATGAATAGCGTCTACACATCTTCCAGGGCTGGTGCCGTCGATGTTCAACATCGACGTTGGACACCGCTACATCGAAGTAGGCACTGCAGGAGAGCGTCTACACACCAAAGCGGCCCAAGTCAAAATAAGGGTGCCAGGAACAGCTGCAGATGGGGTCACAGGGCGGACTAGTACTTCCGGGGCAACAGCAAGCCGCTCCCTTAAAGGGCCCCTCCCAGACACACACAGCCTGTACAGCACGCGGTCTGCAGAGCCACAAGCACGCACACCCCGTGTAAGCAGCATGGACCCCCAGCAGCAGGAGCAGCAGCAGCCAGAGGCCCACACACCCGCCCCTGGAGTAGCAGTGGCTGCCCTGCTCGGTGCCATGCAGGAGGCAACTGACCATCTTTTATTTGAGGAAGATGAGCTGTCCTCGGGGGATAAGGAAGCAGCCCCAGACCTTGTTGCCCTCCCAGCCCCCCCGCCGCACACGCCGCCAGCTGTGGAGATACCCCATGAGCACAGACTGGTGGGAGTGGCTGGTGCTAGGCAAGTGGGACAATGACCGCTGGCTCCGGAACTTCTGAATGAGCCGGCAGACATTCCTGGAGCTCTGCCAGTGGCTCACCCCTGCCTTACGGCACCAGGACACCTCCATGCGACGTGCCCTCACTGTTGAGAAACGGGTCAGCATCGCTGCCTGGAAGTTGGCCACTCCAGACAGCTACCGATCCATAGGGCAGCAGTTCGGCGTGGGCAAGGCCACCGTCGCAGCTGTCCTCATGGAGGTAAGAGGACCCAGAGGGAGGGGGAGAGCCCGGGGGGGAGCCCGGGGGACAGAGGGGAAGCCCTGGGGGGTGAGCCTGGGGGGAAGGGGCCAGACACACCCTGCACACCCCTCACCGGTGCTCTCTCATGTCCTTCCCCTGCAGGTCATCCATGCAATCAGTGCCCTGCTCCTTCACAGGCTCGTGCGGCTTGGGGACCCGGATGCTGCCATCGCGGGGTTTGCCAGCCTGGGCTTCCCAAATTGCTTTGGGGCTCTGGATGGGACCCATATCCCTATCCATGCCCTGGAGCACAGCGGAGGACACTTCCTCAATAGGAAGGGATACCATTCCGTGGTCCTCCAGGCCTTGGTGGAGAGCCGGGGCCACGTCTTGGACATTTATGTTGGGTGGCCTGGCAGCACCCACGACGCCCGGGTGTTCAGAAATTCGGGCCTGTGCCGCTGGCTGGAGGCAGGGACCTACATCCCCCAGCAGGAGATCCCTGTGGGGGACACCACCATGCCCCTCTGCATCATCGCAGACACGGCGTACCCTCTCCAGCCCTGGCTCATGCACCCTTACACGGGCCATGTCACAGCCAGCCAGGAGCGGTTCAACATGCGTTTGAACCGTGCACGCCAGGTGGTTGAGCGCACTTTTGGCCTCCTCAAAGGGCGCTGGAGGTGTCTCCTCACCTGCCTGGATGCAGGCATCACCAACATCCCCCAGGTTGCGGGCGTGTGCAGCACACTCCACAACCTAGGGGAGAGCAAGGGAGAGGCCTTCTTCCAGGGCTGGGCTGGGGAGGCTGGCAGGGCCGACGTCCAGCCACCCGCTGCCCCCAGTTGCCAGGTCGACCTTGAGGGGAGCCAGGTCCGGGAGGCCCTGCGGGCCCATTTTGACCAGGCTGCGGGGTGAACGCTGGCAGGGCCAGCTGCAGGTGAGCCACCCACTGCACACCCCCATCCTCCACAACACTCCCTGCCCCCACGCCCACACCACAGAGAACCCGACAGCACACACTTCTGTGCAATAAAATGGATTTTTTTTAAACAAAACCCTGCAACCTTGTATTATTAATTATTAAAACAGAAGAAGAAGGGGGGAACTATGTACATGGGGGGGCAGGTACAAAACAGGGTAGAACAAAAACTATTTACAAAGATGGGGGGAATAAGTCCAAAGGAGGGGGTCTTGGGGGCAATGTCCTTGGCCATGCACCCCTATTGTCCTGAGCCTGGTGTTGGGAGGTGCAACCCACGTCTCGGCCAGAGGCCTGGTCGAGGCTGCATGGGGGCCGAGAGAACTGGCAGATAGGGCCGGGTGGAGTCCAGAGGCCCATGGTCCCCCTCGGTGGCAGGCCCCAGGACGGCCGATGGTGGAGGGACAGCAGGCGGAGTGGCGGGCGGAGCGGCAAGGGGGTGCCAAGTGCCACGCGATGGCATTGAACATGCACATGAAGGCCCCCCAAGCCTCCTGGCGCCAGGCCAGCGCGCGCTTCTGGAGCTCTAGCTGCCACTCCTCCACCCGCAGGCACTGCTTGGACACCTCCAGCTGATGCTGGAGGGTGGCGAGCAGCTGGGGGTCCGTGGACACCCGCAGATGGCTCCGCTGCTGTCAGGCTTGTCCTGGGGCTGGTCCATGCTCCGCCGAGGGGCTGGCCTGGTGGGATGGCCCCAGTGGGCTCTCCGGGACCATAGATAATGCGCCAGTGCTCTCCGGGCCCTCTAATGGTGCAGCTGCGGAACAGAGGGGGGAAGAAGAGTGGAGACAGCTGTTAGTCTGGGCCCTGACCCGTGGCCCTTGTCCCCCCACCCCTCTGCTGCTGGCTCCCCATCCCCATCCCCCGGAGATGCTGATGGGTATCCAACGCCCTCCCCCCGGGGACCCTAGGTTCTGCTCCCCCCATCCCCAGGGATGGGGCATGGTGCTGTCCTGCTGGGGGACAGGGGCTGATGGACTTTTCTGAGGGACATGCCACTGCTGTCCTTGGGGCCATGGTCATCTGGTGTGTGGAGGGCCCTGGTCATGTCTCTTGTCCACGCCCCTTAACCCCGGGGGTGTGCACCAGGGGGGTACATACCTGATGCTCCGCTCCCACGGTCGAGGGACACCCACCCAGCGGATGCCCTGCTGGAGCTGCGGGAGGGGAGGGCAATCTGGAGCCCCCCGTTGCTGGAGGCCCCCTCCTCCTCCTGCGGTGTCCCAGGGGTGGGCTCCTGCGGGGTCTCTGGGGTGCAGGGCTGGCTTCAGGGGCGAACTCCGTCTCTGGGGCCTGCTGGGGCTCGTTGGCCGATGTGTCAAGGGTGGCCGGGGGGTGAGGAGGTGTACCAGGGGCCCAGGATGGCCCTGAGCTCCCTGTAAAAGGGGCAAGGGGCAGGGGCGGCCCCAGATCAGCTGTCCGTGTCCCAGGCCTGGGCGTAACCCTGCCACAGCTCCTTTACCTTACTCCTGACATGGTCAGGAGTGCGGGCAGGGTGACCCCGGGCAGCCAGGCCCTCGGCCAGCCGAGCGGACACATCTGCATTCCGCCTCTTGCTCCCCATTACCTGGAGCACCTCCTCCTCGCCCCAGATCCCCAGCAGGTCCCGGATCTCGGCCTCCATCCAGGAGGGGCCCCACTGCCTCTTCTCCCAGTGGCTGGCAGGCTGGGAGCCCTGGGTCCCCTTGGGGGGGGTGCCCTGTGGGCGCTTGGGGGGCTGGCTGGATGCCATGGGGTGCAGGGTGGTGGCTTGGGGCTGCCAAGGGACGTGCAGGCTGGGCACGTGGCAGTGCTGCTGCCTGCACGAGCTCTCAGCTTCCTGCACAGGAAATAAGGGGGTGGGGAGCTTTAAGGGGCTGCTGCACGCGGCAACCATAGAGCTTAGGGGCTGGAGACAGCGTCTCTCAACCCCTCAGCTGATGGCCGCCATTTCGATGTTGCGCGACGCAGATCGTCTACACGTGCCCTACTTCGATGTTCAACATCGAAGTAGGGCGCTATTCCCATCTCCTCATGAGGATAGCGACTTTTACGTCTTGCTGCCTTACGTCAATTTCAACTTCAAAATAGCGCTCGGCGCATGTAGACGCAGCGGGCGCTATTTCGAGGTTGGCATGGCTACTTCAAAATAGCCGGCTAGTGTAGATGTGGCTTTAGTCTAGCTGAACTATGAGGCTGGATTTAGGGTAGAATGGGAGAAGATTGACACAGAGACTCTGAAGAAGGGAGGCTAAATCTTACATTTCTTAACTTCTGAGTTGCTCCTTTGACTTTGCAATTTGAATAACATTCTTTTAACTTAGCAAGTGTGTGTGTGCACATGCAGATGTGTATAATTACAGCTATGCTGTTACAGAACAATGGGAAGGGAACTTAGTCTTCAAGCTGACTCTTTCAAGCACCCCCTTGTCGAGCACCCTCCTTGTGGTATTGTAGATTGCCACTTTGGCGAGGGCCAGTGGGAGCTTGATGAGGAGGTCTTGTGACTTCAGGGGGCCATGGATGGGGTGTGCAAATACGAATAGGTGTGGGGGAAAAGTGCAGCCAGAACCTCTGAAGGAGCTGGAACATGGGCTACAACCTGTACAAGTGCCCAGACCTGAGAGAACCCTCCACACATAGCACGCACAAATAAAAACACAGATGCATAATAATGCTACAAACATTAAAATAGCAGTAGCAAGAAGACAATCTAAATCCAAATCTAAAAATCTCAGCCCAGCTTTCATCCAAGGTTGCTGGGTTTTTGGTTTTGGTTTTAAGTGCTAGCGCTATATACTCTGGAGAAGAAAAGTTCATTTTCAATCTTATTCTTTTCTTTGGTACAGAAGTAATGTTATTTAACAGATACCCTACACTTTAAAAGCTCTTTAATTGCCTTCAAAAACTGTGGCTTGCACATTACCTGATGTTCTTTTAAACAAATCCACCAACAAAGATGCAGAGAATTATCTTGTTTACAGGGTTTGACTAAGTAGCCTTGTTACAACTGAATTAGAATACTATACCTATTTGCAACTGGATAGATACTAAATAGACCCAATGGGGCCTGGTTCTGTAACACTGTGATCATAGTTTCCACTCTTGTGCCGAGTCTGGCTCCTCCCACTGGATTGAAAAGAGTGACGATAAAATGTTCATCCATCTCTGGTTCTTCATCTACTATGGCAGAAATGTGCAAAGTCTGAGAGCAAAACAAGTAGATGAAGTCACTAAGACATGGTACCATCACCAGCTCTCTCATCTCTGTGCTTTTACAGTACTTAATAAAAGCGTACACCAATATGGAAGTCAACTAGCACTTACTGATACTGGGCGACACAGAAGCAGTGGTGGTGGGAGAATGGGGCTAGAAGAAGATCTAGAGGACCTGATTCTAACCATTTTCTTCTGGAATGCCCTTCTGAAGGCTTAGCAGAGGAACCTGCCCCTCCCCTTTGTATTCCCTTTAAAACAAACAAATCCCCCACTTTCTTTTATATTTATTTTTCTTTCTTGTTCTATCTCTATCTCTTTCCCTGCATCCCTGTTTCCCACTGACCAGGCAGCTTTATAGACACTGGCTAAGTCTACACTAGACTCATCTGTCAACAGACTACACACTGCCCAGTGGATCACAAGACAGAAAGCAGCCGGACTTCCCAGCAGTTCTAACAGTGAAACAGCCAATCCGAAGTACAGCAGACAGGGCTGCCCAGTATTCTGGAAGCTCTGCCTGCCCATTGACAGAGGGCCCCTTGGAATGTCTGGACCAGCTTTCTGTTGACAAAGGTGTTCTGCCTCATGGGCATTTACGTTTGACAGAACTCCTTGGGAATCTGGACGCTCTGCAGGTTGTCAACAAGACTCTAGTGTAGACATAGCCACTGAGTGAGGCCACCTACAGGTGCAGGGACTGTCTTTTTGTTCTGTGTTTGTTAGAGCACCTGACTCAATGGGGTCCTGTTCCGTAACTGAGGCTCCTGGGCACTATGGCAATACAAATAAATGTTACTGTAACGGAGCTAAGTGTCAGGGAACAGAGGGCACGAGTGGACTGCCCAAATCTATAGCCCCGTTTATGACATGTTTGTTATTTGGGTATCTACTTTATAAACCCAAAGAACAAAGAACCAGAAAGACAAAGCTGATAGCTAGTGGCTTCACCCAAAGAAGAGAATGTGTGTTTACAAACTCAGAGGATGGGAGGGAAGTAGTGTATGAAACTCTCTAGGCCAGCTGCTTTTTTCTGTTCCGCTTGCCACAGCACAAGAGTGGGACACTTCTGAGGAAGGTTCACCATCCAGGTTGGGAAACAGTGACACAGAATTGCAGAGGAATATTGTACTTTGATCTTCTCTTGTGGATACAGGACTATCTTTTTCCAGTGTCACATGCACATTAGTAAGTATACAAGTACAGACATTTTACTGCTTGTGCTGATACAAATAACAGCAATATATCTGCAGCTAACCAGATGCCTGTGATCTTTCAGATACAGACCTTGCCATAGGTATTGATGGTCTTTGCTTACTCCAAATAAAAATTTCTATAATATTTGGGGTGTATTTTGTGAGCATCCAGATTTTGAGAAGGTTAGGTTAATGTTTCCACATAAAAGCTGTGATGCACTGGCTACTAATTTAATTCCAGTGCTTGTGGGAAACACCTACATGTTCTAAGATTCATTCCAGACACTATGCACTTCACCATGTCCAAATCACAACAGTTTTAATTTATACATTTTGACTTTCATTGCACATATTCCAGGCTC
This sequence comes from Carettochelys insculpta, assembly GCF_033958435.1. Lineage (NCBI taxonomy): Eukaryota > Metazoa > Chordata > Testudines > Carettochelyidae > Carettochelys > Carettochelys insculpta. The sequence goes on from NC_134141.1 coordinate 75,957,279, forward strand.
TACATCAGTTAAGATCCAATAGTCCCTGATAATGACCAAAGAGTGGTGACAGTTTTATTTTTAAAAAAGTTATCAAGACTTTTCATTTAGAATGCTTTTTCATCAGAATAGAAATTTAAGCAATATCCATTTTTGATTATATTTTTCAGGCTTTCATTTTAAAAATGAAAGCATTTCCTTCGAAGAATAAAACTTGCAGTTATGGGTTTCCAAGTATGTGTCAAAAACATGAAAGCTTTAGGAGAGCAATGCTGATGAAAATGAAACCTTTAAAAAATCTTTCAAGAACAAAAAACATTCTTTGATTAGCTTTAAAATGCAGTTCACATAAAAACTTGCTACCCCAGACTGAATCCACTCAAAACTTCAAATTCCACAAGATTGCTTCTCTTCCTTCAGACAGGCTTTTAGACTGAACATTATTTTGTGGTTTTGTTTTGGTCAGTTGGAAGCATTAATCCATGTGAATTTTTATGAAGGGCCATCAGTATGTTTTTAATATTTATTGCATGGTACTTATAACTTACATATAGGTGTTTTATTTAGACAAATAAAGATGCAATCCTCATTTCACTGAGGGTAAAGACAAAACAGCCATTGACTTCAATGGGGCCAGGATTTCACCCAAAATGAAGAAACATTAACAGAAAGTTGAACAAGATCATCCATTTTCTAGGTTGACTTTTTTTTTTTTTTTTTGAGCGTGGGCTCCTGCTCCCACTCCACAAGGACTAACTAGAATTTACATTTTTGTTGTCTGAACCGCATTAGTTAATGGCATATTTTCTTGCACTTCCAGTAACGCATTCTGTACAACTGAAAGCAATTAAAGTATTCTTACTATACAGAATGAAAAATTGTATTACATTTTACCTACTACAGGTTGTACCTCCCTCATCCAGAACCCTTGAGACCTGATCTGTCCCGAATGAGGGATGTCAGACAAAGGGATGCCTCCAGCCTCACCCCCTTGCCCATCTCCAGCCCTAGCAGTCGCCTTAACCACAGCCAGCCCTGGCCCTGTTGACCCCTCAGAGGCAGGTCCGATCCCAGGCCAGGGAGGCAGCACAAGCCCCAGCCAGACAGCTGGCACAAGCACCAGCTGGGGAGCCAGCATCAGGGACACAAGCCCCTGGCATCCCCTTCACAGGGCCACCAGCCCTACTGCCAGGCAGGGCTCCCAGCCACTGGCCCTTTTTGCTCTAAACCCCTCTCAGCTGGTAGTCTCTGATCCAGTAACATCCGTGGTCCTGCCAGATGATGGATGTTGCCAGACTAGAGAATTCTTGTTCTCTGTTGTCTGCAACATCAAGAGATAAAACAAAATGCAACAGGAAATCAGGTCTAATATGAAATGTGGACCTCTCTGTAAGCTTCTCACACAGCAAAAACAAAGTCTAATTTTTATATTGTAATAAACCTGCAATATTACCTTGAATCTGACTCCCTCTTCCAGCACGATATATCCTTGTGAAGGGGTCAGGTCCACTGATGCAGCTGAAGAATTAATTTCTCTCACAAGATACTGAACAGTTACAGTGCCAAATATCCCCTGGGGAGGTTCTCTAATAACGTTCAGTACAGCAACACTTTCCATCAAGTGTAGAGCAGACTGCTCCCTCAGGAAAAAGTGATTGCTGTTATTGAATGACAAAACTCCATGACCATCATCGCTGGCAAGGATGGTAACTGTGGCTTTTGGAAGAAAAACAGTGGAAATGTATTTTGTTTAATGGCCACAATAAAACTAGGATAAAAATAAAACAATTATGGTAAGTGCATATATGGCCTTTCTATAGCTCTATCCAGAAAACATCATTATTCACACACATATATATTTATAACTACATATACACACTAGGTGAACCTGTCCCTTCTTCCCACAAAAGGCATCTCATTGATTTTAATTCAATAAAGAAACTAACTGCATGCCTAACTTTAAAGATACAAGTAGACTCTCACCCACCTTTAAACACAAAAGCCATCCCATTGTCTTCAATGGGATTGCTCCCATACTTAAATTCAGGTATATACTTGAGTACCTTGCTGCATCAGGACTTCACATGAGAGCATGAGAGTTTTTGTACCATCCAAACATGTGGAGAATATATTGCAAAGTACCCCTTCCATTCATATCAAATGTGTGTGTGTATGTGTGCGTGTGTGTAATTTTCTATTAATATAAAACTGTTTCTGTAACTATAACTGACTTACACAAAAGGAATTGTGCACATTCTGCCAACTTTTAAATTTATTAGGCTTCCATGGGAAAATTTTCTGATAATGAAAAGCAAGATTCTGCTACCTTAGTCATAATTAGCAATATAGTCATATAACTATATTCAGACTAAGGTATAAATTGCCAAGTGGGAAGAATCAAGCTTATACTTATTAGATTAAAAAAGAATATTCTTTTCATGTTATTATCCTACATATCATATCTTAACAGCATTCAGAGAAGAGGTTCATATGTTACTCTTGAGGCAGGTTTAAGTGTAGCTCCAGATATTGCAAAAAACCCAAGACCACTATGCTGTACAGCATGATTCTTCACAAAACTTAATATTTACATAAATCTTGTTTTACGTTTCACACATTTCAAATAGAATCTTGGCAGTTACATAAATTTCATTACAGGTTTTAGAATCTTCATCAAAAGCACAGTCATTTGCAATAGGTAAATGATGGTTTCAAGGATACAATGATTCCTTAGGCAAAAATGCAATGAAAACAGCTGCAAAGTAAACAGTTACAAAGTCGTAGGTAATTGGTAAGTCTAATTTACCTGTTGTGTTCTGTCCTAGCTCCAACCCCAAGGAAGGATTTGTTAAAATTAACTGGAATTTCTCATCACCTTCAGGAATATCATCATCAAAAACCATAATGTCAATGTATTTATACCTTTCTCCATCAGCAAAAGAGAGTGTCTGGTGGTGAAACATGTAAGACATGACATTTTAGAAAGGATGTGAGATAAGCAAGTACAAAAAAAATGGTAAGTCTGGCTTACAAAGTTCTTAAAAAGGTGAAGAAAAATGGAAACAAAGGACCAAATTCTGAGTGTATCTTTTAACTTAGCTAAAACCAGGAATTGAGGGCTTCCACCAGAACCAGGACCAATAAGCATGCTCCACTGAAGCAAATTTTTAAAGAGGCCTATCGTAAAGGGTCTTTTGAAGACTAATGACTTTCAAATATGAATGACATATTTTCCCAAAGGTTACGCACATAATCCAAGTATAAAGTTTTAGAACTTAGATTATTTAGATGATTTATTCAAAAAATGTAATCTTATTTTCTAATAATTTCTCATTATATTTGGTTGAGAAAACATGCAACTCAACATGAATATCTAGATCAGAACCTAGCATGATTTTGTCAATTGAGAATAATAATTGCATTAACAATACTAAGGAGTCGAGAAATGAATAATACTACTTTTGTTTGCTTCTTACCCTTGATGTCACATTAAAATCCAGTCCCAGTTTTGCTTCCAGATTTTGTGCATAGAAAAACAAAGATACATTGCCAGAAGATCCTCTGTTCCGGTAGGCTACTAATGTTAGATTTCCATGGGTTTCATCAATTTCAAAACTAAAATAAAACATCAGAAGAATCCTCTCTTATAGCAGTAGTATGTAACAGCAGTGATCAGATGAGAGCAACAAATTTAATAGACAGTACACAATTCTTATTCATTCAAACCAGTGACCACAAACTTCCAGCTTCCTACCAATTATAAGTGTGCAGTTTTCAGTATGCAGTACAGTAGAGATGATATTTGTTATCTCTGACAGGCAGCAGCTTCACATTAAAAAGTGATTAAGTTAGATACATACCTCCAGTTCTTGGTGAATTGCTAATATAATCCTCTACTAAAGCAATGTTGCCTGTTACTGAATTATGTAGACCTATATAGCCACTGTCATCTACATATCACAAAACAAATGGTGCGTGACCACATAAAGCCTATCATTATGAATACATACAGGGCTTTGAATAAGGTGACAAAGGCATTTTCTACATTTTGAATCCTTGACTTTACAACCCTAAAAATATTCTTTAACATTGCAGTTTGGGTTTACGATAAACAAGTCAGATAGTTGTTAATCACATTTTGAAGTAAGACTTCTTTACTGTTTAAGCAATGTGTCTAACATAATTTTTGCATTGCCTTTTACTTTAAAGGTGGAATTCAGTCCATTGTGGAGGGTCTTCTATACAATGCTCCACATAAGGGGCAAAGGGAGTGCCCATGCAGAAGTTTCCGCCCCTCCCAGTCTCAGTGCTGGTTCTGAATGAATCAACAGTAAGAATATTGGAACCAAGAAAGGAAACGGCCATTAATCCTTGTTTCATTCCCAAAGTAAGAAACAATACAATTTACAAAGAACAAAGTGAAACGCTGTGGACTGTTGTGTCCATGTTACTGAATTGCTTCCAGTCTAACTCCATGTTTCCTGTTCTCCTGCTGTCTCATCAGTACCACTTCCTCTGACTCCAGTTTTACTGATTATGCTACCGTCTTTGCTTACATGTGTACAATGAAAGACACATCTATATGTAACACCAACAGACCCAGGTTGCTGGCATCAGGGATTAAACCTACAATCACAGAGGGCTACAGCCCTGTGCTCTACCACACAAGCTAAAGGCCAGCCGCCTGGTTCTCAACCAAGGCTGTAGAGCAGAGACTTCCTAGTATGAGGTCTCAGTGCCTCTGGGTACTACATATGTATGGGTGTGGAAGTAAAACAGTAAACACTGAAGAGTTGTGCTGTAACCCAACACAGTAAATTTTGGAGAGGGAGATTACATTCCTCAAACCCCATTTATTCCAACTGGTGCAGAAATGAAGTGAGCTACACATGTATCTATAGCCAGACAGTGTCACATGCATACATATGCTCACAACTTTGCCAGCCTTCAACCATTGAGATATGCATAGTTTTAGAGTTTAGACAGACAGGCACACACACAGAGAGACCTCCACAATGGGCTGAATTTCATCTTTACAGCAGAACACAATATATGTTCAAAAATACCATACTCATCTCCTTGAACATCTTGAGCTAAATCTGAGGTTCAGTAAAATGCAATGTGGTGGGACACGGAAATTGGCTTAAATTGTATATATGTTCCTCTTTCCTTTCCTCCAGCTACCTGCTCAGCCAACTGTTCCACAGTAAAGCAGACAAGCTAAGGGACAGAAAAGGGACTTCTGCACAAGGCCTGAGCTACCTGATGATTCCCCAATGGAAGAGAAATCCTCTACTTGTCAATTCAGATAACTTTAAGGCTACTTAGCTACACCAAAGTTTTGATCTTGCTCCCATTGAAGTCACTGGGTTTTTTGCTACTAATTTCCAAGACTGAATGAAAAGATACTCACGTAACTTGTGAAAAACTGGGTTCTTCATAGAAGATGGGACTTACTTGGTATTCTGCCATTCAATAACTCCTCTCACTCCATCATTGGCATCAATAACAATCTGAGCAGCCAAACCTTCTGCATCTAAAGACAAAATACAATAAACTAAAGAAAAATATCAAAAGAAAAAAAAATTAAGTATACTGTCTTTTTAGGACTTGGCTGTTACATAACCTTTATGCACAGACTATGCTACGCTTTGCAGTGGGAAAGAGAGTTGAAAGTTTAACTGGGAATGTGCTGAGGAAAGCTTGTCTCCAATTAATGAAATTAAGAATGATCTTCCAGAGAAAGACTGACATACATACTTAGACATCTGCCTTCCCACAGATATATGCAATATTACAAAGAAACAAAACACAACACTGCAAGAATATTAAGGTTGTACAGCCCAGCACTGAAAAGTTAGTAAATACCACAATTAATTGTCTGTGCAACCTTACTTTGGCCTCTTGTTGCATATGCGTTATGATCACATGCTTGGTTCTCCAAGGAACCCACCCTCATTCAGTGTACGGGGTGAATGGTAATCAAAGTAAATTGTTATCAAATATTTTTTACTCTCATCCAATGAGTGGTGCACATTATTCAAACCCTGCTCTGAGCACGGAATTATTAATTTTCTTATGGGCATTTATATGATCCTCATTACTCATATGCTTTGTGCTCAACAAATATTAATAAATTTATCTTCATAATACTCCTGTGACAGCAGGATGTTTATTACAGCAATTTTACATACAGAGAACTAAAGCACAGAGAAATTTCTCATATTAATCCATTAATTTTTGGGTGCAGAATGAGAGATGCCTGTGGTCTGATTTTGCAAAGAATGCAGCTTTTTACTTCTTCAGAGAACATTTCTGCACAGGCAATTTTGATTCAGGCATTTCCTAAAGTAAGCACTTGGTTTTGGAACCTTAATATTTTAAATATTTTCTTTTGTTAATGTAACTTCCCAGGTTTTATAATAATGGAAAAATGTAAAAAATTAAAATGTATGGCTCTGGAACCTTATTTACTCTTCATATGGTTCATGAGTAGGGTTCTGATCTTTTGGTCCATAGCACAAACCTCTACCACTTCAACTGAGAAACTTTCAGTGGTAAACTTTAGCCTAGACCTGCCACTAGAAGGAATGGGGACAAACATAATCAGTATGTTTCACGATTAGTTGTTAGGTAAAAAAAAAAAAAATCTTTGCAGCTGAGAAACGATGGGTTTAATCCCATGTTCTGTATGAATACACACTCTTGCTGACCTTTCTATGCTCCCAGTTTCTCCTTGCCCTCTTCTGCTGATAACCCCTATATTCTCCAACTTAACTCTCCACTCGTATCCTACTTCTTCTCACGCCCTTCTTCTCACATTCCCATTTCTTGCCCTTCTCCCACCTTCATTCCTATTCCCCTCTCCTCCTGCCCCTTTTTTGCCTACCCCAAATTCTGGGTCCTAATTCCTCTTCCCCATATCTATATCTGTTCTTCTTCCCCATTCCTCACCCTCTCTGAGTTTGAATGAGGCTGTTTCTTCCTTCTCTTCTATGCTACTCCTTGCTGCTGAAGTATCAGCAGTGAGAGCAGAGGAGAGTCAGTCTTCACAGCAGCTCCCCATAGTCAGGAAGAGCCATCAAAGTTAAACTCCTGCTCTGCTCTGAAGCCCCAGGATAGAGTCCAGGGCAGGCAGCATTTTTGGAGAATTTGGCTGCCACATGCTAACAAACATCTACTGAGCAGGTGGGAACAGAGAATTTTTAAAGCATTCTAACTTGGCAAAATTTTTGTAAATTTGAACAGGAATAGCAAAATAAATAATGCAGACACATGATGACACCCCTATGCAATTTCAAGTCCATGCTCCACATAATGGAAGAACTAGAGCTTCTCTAGAAAATTGTTTTTACACTTAAATTCTTTACAACCGTATTTTTTCCCTCATCGTCTTTCTCAGAAATGGATGAACCATTTTTTGCTGAAACAAAGATGCAGCCTGAGTCACAGACGTAACATGAGGCACTTTAGCACAAATGCTTGAAGTATGGCAAAGTTACAGGTTGAACCTCTCTAGTCCAGCACGCTGGTCCAGCAACATCCAGACCAGCATATGGTTCATCAGAATTTTAGTTGGTCAGATGTCCATTTATCATGGGTGTGGCCAAATCTCCCACAATCCCATGAAGTTTGTTTGTAGTTCTCAGTTTGGGCTCTCTGAGGTCTGTGCTGTTATTTAGCTCTAATTTATTCCCTAAATGGTCTTCAAGGAACCCAGTAAGCAGTGGAAGTGTGGGTAATGCTGCTAGACAATATTGACTTCCCAGGGCCCAGCAAATTCTCCAGTTCAGCACTGGTCATGTCCAAAGGGTGCCGGATTAGAAAGGTTCAACCTGTATAAGCAACTGAAAGCAGATCTTTTAATGAGAAGTGTTGTGGAACTTTCCACCTTCATTTCTTAGAATATATTTTGTGTGTGAAATCTTGGTCTCTGACACCAACGAAATTTTGTCACTCTCTTCAACTGGATGAGGGTTTCAGCCTATTCCTCGCACTGACTCTTTCTAAATTCCAAATTGTGACATTTAGCAAATTAATGAAAATGCATGATGCATCTCACAATGTTTTAATCACTTATTTTGATGTCTGTAAAATACCTGGATTTGTTTACATCAGAATGAAGTCCAAGTAATATCAGATTTGATCATACTGACTTTCCTATTAACTTTTTGCTGGGAAAAGAGGAAACTGATAATCTTGTGCAAATTACAAAGTGTGTAGATTAGGAAAATGAAGATTAGCAAGAGTCCACTAGAATATTTAGAGTCTAGAATTCAGGATTACGAAGGAAAATTATGGTTTAAATCTTATCCCTATACATAATGTGTGCATCTGCAAATTTGTCTAATACTCATGCTATGTTTTTTCACTATATCACAGCTAAATTACTTGATCTCTCTCTTGGCTTACTGTATCATGGAGGGAAAGACTAAATAGCCTGTCACAAAATTTAGTTCTGGAAAGTAATTTGTCTCACCCATGGCTTATTCTTTGACTGTGCAGTAAGTATTTATGGTTTCAAATCAGTGAACTAATGACAGCTCAACCTGCACAAATCAGCACTGGATGTTCTGTTTACCTTTCAGTCTGTAATGAATCAAGTCAGTCATGTCTACGGGCATGCAAAGAAAAGGGGAAAGAGGTCAAAGAAAAACTATTAGAAGCACACAATAAATGAATTTCTTTAACATAAGGGTCTTTGAAATCAATGAGAACTTTGCCATTGGATCAGGACTAACCAAACAAGGTGACAAGGGATTATCACTAAAAGATAAAGAAATCCATTGAATGTGATCCCCAAAACCATATGTACTAAAACAGCAATAAAATAGACTTTGAAAAGTTTGTCATTTTACTAGCTAATTACACAAAGTATTATTTTGGCACAAGACTTTGTTTCAACTCCTTATTAATGGTAGGTCTACACTGCAAAGTTATTTCAAAATTACAGCTGTTATTTCAAAATAGCTTTTTTAGCATCTATACCTTGCAATCACTGTTTCAAAATAATTTTGAAAAACAGTTATCCCTTGATTTATGCAGAGGTTGCATCCTGGGCAACCTCTGTGTAAATCAGATTTCACGTAAATTGGGGGGTTTGGGGGACACGGGAAGCTGGAGAAGTGGGGGGGCCAGCCGTACAGTCCCCAGCTTCTCCCAGCTGGGGGACACACAGCTGCCTGCACCGCAGTTTCTCCCAGCAGGGGAAAATGCACCACAAGCAGCTGCCTGCATGTCAGGCTCCCTAGCTGAAGGAGCCGGGGGCTGGGCGGGGCTGGAGGTGCTCTGCACTTGACTCAGGTTAATGCAAGTTAAGCACAAATCAAAACTGTGTTTCTCATGGGTTTGCTGTAGCAGTTGGCTCATTTTGAAAGACATAAACATAATTCCACAAGGAACAGTGACTATTTCAAAATAGCTATTTCAAAATAAGGCCTGTTTAGACAGGGAATAGCACTTATTTCCAAAAAAGCCATAGTGCATCCAATTGCTTCTTTTTTGAAATAGGCTCTATTGTGTGTAGACACTGTATTTTGAATAGCTAAATGCTTCTGCAAAATGCATTCTTTAGCCACTTCCACACTATGAGATAAATTTGCATTTCAAGGCTTTAACTTGATTTTAAATGTGACTCTCTTCAAATGTAATACTGTTAACTTGATTTATTGAGCCATAATGCCGATTACCAACTATCAATATTATGGGATGGGTATAGCATCTATCTCGAATTTACAATCTTGAATCAAGGCTAGTGTGGAAGCACCATGTCCTTAGTGTGAATTTGTTAGCCTCGAGAAGTGTCCTGTATGTACCCAACATGTATCCCACAAAGCTATGCAGTGATCCTCAACTTTTGAGATTCTATTAATAGGCACTGCCACTTCTTGAGAAATTATGCCCTTTCACCAGCTTATTTGAATGATCCTATTTTTACTTGTGCAATGCATTACAGGCACCATACAGCATGAAATACCAAAAGCTATTGAGTAAGTCAAGCAATAATTATTCATTGGTGTTTTTTTCAGTGTTCCCAAACTATTTTCCTATTTGAACACAAGAATTTAACTTCAACCAGCAAGTTAACTTTTCCTCGTGAGATACATTTTGCTAAATGCCAAAGTTTTTTAACAACATTGAGATGTAATGATAATATACATCCCATAAAATCCCTGCAATATTTGTCCAAATCCCAAGAAATATAAGCCTTACAGTGTTTAAACAAGTGTCCTTTTTAGTTATTCTTGCCTTGACCATGTTTTACATCATTATGCTACTAAAATGATTTACTACTTCTGTTTAAATAAGATGCATTATTACATATATACAATTCATATACATTTTTAAGTAAATATGGTGCTGATATAGATGTTATACCCAGTCTGGGAGGGAATGACATCAAAGGATTCATGACAAGTTCAACTGACGTTAAATTAACCAGAAAGAATTCTTGCTCTTCTGGTAGATCATCCTGCAAAACAAAAGCACAATAACTTTTCCTTTCATAATCCTTCAAAATGTGAGTCAACCAAAAAAACAAAACAACTTATGCCCCAACAATTTTAAATATTAGACTTTATTCATTTGTTCCTATGCTCTTTAAAATACAATTATTAGGCCTGAAACTCATCCACATAATATTTAATTAAAAGACACTCCGGTGACAAAAAGCCTGTTCCTAAACACATATTTCATTGTGAATTTAAAAAGCACTAGAAGTAAGCCGCTGAAAAAAAGAAAAGTATGTAGCAATCAGTCCATAGCAGTCCTAAGGCAAGGAAGATTGTTCTAAGACACTGTCTGTGATTAACTGGACCCCTCTGTTTTCCATGTTTAAAATTAGGCCAAAAAAGATCCTTCCACAATTTCTTAAGAGCCACAGTGAAACAGCAGAAAATGACAGACGTTACAGGAATTAAGTCCCAGATTGTGCACACACTGAAATCAGGGACAATTGTGTCTTGATGAAAAGGATTAAGATTTACCTCTAGAATAGTAACATTTATAGAAGTTGATGTTTCCCCTTCTCCTAAAAGCAACCAACCAGACACAGGTATGTAATCGACTCCTGGTTCAGCCAAGGTCCCTTTGGACTGATTCCTTATACCAAGTAATCCTGGCACTGTTGCATAGGTAACATTGATAACACCTAGGGAATTTGGAACAAAGCAAAGCAAAACGAACAAACAAAAAAGTTATTCCATTTTAGTTCTTATTTAACTACATTCCAAATCAACAAGACAGACAAAGTGCATGCAGAGGGAATATTAGCCTCATTTTACAGATGGGTAACTCCATCACACAGATCAAAGACCTGATCCAAAAACCACTGAAGCCAAAGGGAGTTGCTCTGAATCAGGCCCTTAGTGACTTATACCAAGTCACACAGGAAGTCTGTAACATAATCCAGAATTAAAACCCAGATCTCCGATACCAGTCTAGTGCCTTAAACTCAAGACCATCTTTCATTCTCTTCCCAAGGACAAAAGGCTTAATTTCAAGCCCTTGCTTTGAAAACACTTCAGTAACTTAAAAGTGATTTGCAAAAGGGAGATAATGTGGCTTTGTGGGTATTTCTGCATAGATTTTTCTTTCCCTCTCAAAAAGTTGAGTGTGATCTAATTAAGAATTTTAGAACTTGATACAGTAAAACTAAATGGACATAATGCCTTCATCCAGAGGTTCTCAAACTTTTCTATTTCAGACTCTTTTGCATTAGAATGGTACATGAGCACAGCCATCCAATCACCTTCCACCCCTTATACCATGTTTTAGAATGGGGCCCCTTCAAAGGGTAATTCTATACTAGGGTAATAAGTTTATTTCAGATATGCAATTCTGGCAATGGACATTAGAATCGACATATCAAAATTGAATTATTTCCCTAATGAAGTACAAGTCTCTAAAGTCTTGCATCTATGTCCCTTAATCCACGCAATAGTCAATTCAAGGCAAAAGAAAAAAATTTCCTTCAACTGTGAAATTTATAAGTACAAATTAAAAACATTTAAAAATAGGAACACATATTATCCATTGCAGTTATAAAAACTGAATTCTGCCAAGCCTAATTGTATGTATGCATAGTGATTGGCACAGTGGGGCCCCAACCTGTGCTGCCACAGTACAGCTGATTCTATAACAATAATAATACTTAATATATAAATAGCAGCAGTAGCTGCTGCTACCAAGAAAACACAAGTGTCTCACATACACACCCAAACGGAATTTCAGAAAATCTCTCTTGAAGCATCAACACATATTAGGCCATAAGGTTGTCCAAAAAGGAGCAGAAGAGGGAAATTAAATTAAAGATGACAAAGTGTCACGAAGACTTAGATGTAAAGACCTATTCTCCCCACCCTTTCCATCAGGGATCCAAAAATGAGTGGGTTTTGTAAAGATTGGTGGACCACAAGAAAGCACTGCTGTGTAGGGAGAAGTCATTCCCTGTGGACAGTTAGAAGGAAAGGAATTTGGATAAGTTTCTGGAGGAGACTAACTAAAATTGAAAGAAAGACTGTTAGGCTATTGTCTTTTCTAACTTTTAGCTGCAACTAAATGTTTGCAAATATGATTCTGAAAGTAAGAGAGCAGACACAGATATAAATATTTGATGCATCCTATTCCTTTTGATCCTTTGTGGCCACAAAAGACCACGTTGCAGAAGATGCACAAAACATTCTGCACCTAGAGAAATAACACCCACCTAAAGACCCAAATTCTCTGTTGATAAAAAGTTGAATAGATTTGTTTGCCTCTTGGATCAAAACCACCCTGGATGAAGAAGCAAAGTTCAAAACTCCATGGGGTTCGTCACTGGCCTCTATTGTCAAAACAGCTTCATACCCTTGGCTGTCCAAGACAGCAGCACCCATTGAAGAAACTCCTGTAAAACAGTCAATGGAGTAACTACACAGCATGTTAAGCAGCTGAAGCCATTTTTGTAATATTAGCAACAGCAGTTTATATGATTATTTCCTCCAACACACCATGCAGTCAATTATATTCCCAGTACAATGAATCAAGGAAAACATGATAGACTTTGTTGTTACTCTTTGGCCAGTGTACATCCATGCATGTTCTACAGCAAACATAGCATACTACTACTCAAAAAAAAGCTCTATTTAATGAAAGGATAGTATTAAAAGAGAAGACAGAATATCAGCCAATCTACATTCAAATGATAGGTCATTATGGGGCAAGGTTTGGTTTTGCTAACCTGGATAGGGCACCGTGAAACAAGAACACCTTTGCAAATCTAGCCCTACTTTAGTATCTAAGGTTTGTTTAACAGTGACCAGAGAGAATGCAAACCTCGATGCTTCTCCCACAGCATAATTTGAATGGCAGGAAAAAAAAATCTATTGTCTTTCTTGTATCTTGTATCCAGAAATAAATGGTCATGGGGGGAGTATGCTTGTGACAAGACAAGAATTAGCTGAACAAACATATGGAGTGGCTTATTGCATAGCAACAATAACCAAATAGCATTATTAGGTCCAAATATGCTCCTCTATATAGCGGTGCAAAATATAGATTTTGCTGGGTAGAGTGGAGCTCACTATAAAACCAATTAAAACATACCAGTCAGAACATTGTAGAACTAGCATGCACATAGAGAGCCACCAAACTGCAGTACATGGAAACAAAGTTTGACAGGTTAAGAAATATATTACAATGCTTTAAGTTGTCACAAATAAAATTAAAAACGAAAAATGCAAATGACAGTTTTTTCCCTCTTAGATGATCTGTGATATTCAGCACACTACACTTTTACAGTACCTTGAGTTCTGATGTTGTATAGGACTACTTGGTATTCTTCCTTTTCTTCAGGAATTTGGTCATCCACCAGATCAACACAGAATGTTAGATTCAATGACTCCTGTTTATTTTAAGTGGCAAAATAGTTTAATTACTGCTGTACAAAACCCAGGGCATCCTCCGTCACACATTTTGAATGATTTCTTCTAAGAAGTTTTAAATTTAAAGTATCAAAAACTAAAAGCTACCAATTTAGACATCAAAGATAGACAGTTACAACAATCAAATAGATCAGGAAAAAATATTATTTGGAAAGGTGTTAACCCCTTTCCACTTCTGCCTTAATTTCAATATTATCTCTAGCTTTTGCTGCTGAACAGTTACTCTGTATGGGATTACCTCAGGAAAGAAGAGTACTCCAAAATAGTTTTCAAATGTTTGATCTAGGCGATGTCCAACAATTTTCCAATTAACAGTAACATTTCCCAGTGCAGGAGCAGTTCTCAGGATGTGGAACTGCAACTGTTCTCCTAGGAATAAAGAACATAATCAAATGTGTGTTGCAGGGAAGTGCCTTTGCTGTCTATCAGTCCTATAAGAATCAGAAGCATGCATTCCATAATTACGGTAAGTATTCCAAAACCAACACATTCAAGTATCCACTGATATTTTAGAGTGAGGCTTACTATGAATAGTAATACGTGTTTACTTCTAACATAAAGGATGGAGAAATCCAAATACTAAAACTTTCAGTTCTGTTTTTAGTTCAGTTTCGAAAAATGTAACCAAAAGGGCTATCAAAATGCATGCTAGGATGTATAAAGCCACTACAATGTGAAGGCAAAAATGAATACCCACCAGAACATGCACAAAGCACCAGAACAATGGCAATCCACAAACTACACAAGATAGTAAATGCTGTATGTACTAGCCATGACACAAGTAAATTCCTATATTTCACTGGCAAGAAATATACGTTTTGCTAATGTTTCACTGTAATTTTCCACATTGCATGCACAAAAATGCTTGCATAATTACCTGTAAATTCCATTTATGAGAGTTTTAACTTACATAATAGCATCAGTTACAGATTTTCAAAAATACACAAAAACATCTTCACAAAACGTTAATGCTTTCTAAAGACATACTTAATCAAAGTGTTGCTAATATTAATTTATAAAAAGCACATTAATACTTTTTGCATTTCTAGCATTCAATCTAATGGATAATTTAGTAAAAATCTAATGTATAGTAGAGAAAGTATTGTAAAATATATGAAAAACCAAAACCTAAAAATAAGTTCATAAATACAAAAAGATGGCTTGAGGTTCAACATGCTGTATAAACATGAACATATGTATTTCCGTGTATAGTTAGGTATGTGAAGATACATACACATTATATGACAGATGCTTATTTCTAAAACATAAGCATACTGTATATGTATTTCAACAGTATTTTTCAAGTGCATAATATTTTAAGTTTGCCAGTACATACAGTATTGCATTGGCTTCTGAAAGAGAAGAAATTATGTAGAAACCTACAGTATTAAGATATTTGTGTATGTCAATAATACAACACATATGTTAATTATCTGTAGGTTATATGCTGTATCATTCTTATTCACTGAAATAAAAGAAAATGCAGGCATCTATTTTTTTTCCTATTAAACCATATTTTAGGGGTACATAAATACAGTCATCAAGTTCTGCTCAATATCTCTTATGCCAGAAAATGACCTTCTGACCTATTTATATTAGAGATAGTCAAAGAAATTATTTAGAATTTTCCTCTGTTGCTATTCCAAGCCTAATCAAATCTGAGGACCTTCATGGTTCAGGTAGCCTCTGAACAAACCCAGTTGTAGGGCTAAAGAGAAGAAAAAGGTAAGGCTGGCTTAGAAAGAACCAGGTATCTATGCGTCTATCTGAAACTGTCACTCACACCAGGTATCTATGCAGCTATCTGAAACTGCCACTCACAAAAGTAGTAAGATTTTCCTCTTTTCCCTTTTTTACACTGCAATTATTTTTCTTTGGATAATAGTCCAATAGAAAACCAGACTATGTGGCCTGCTTGGATGTGAAGCCTTTACTACTGCATAAAATGGGCATATGATCTGTCTGACTTATGGGGTCTGTGTCTGTATGTACCATACCAGTGTGACTCCACTGAGTTTTAAACAGAACTCCACCAGTATTGCATTGTGAGAGATCTGAATCAGACCCGAGACAGATCCAAAGATGCACCCAAGTTCAGCCTGGTGCAGCTAAGAAAGGCAAGGAAAGGAATGTGGCCGAGATGGCTGTACACCACATTGGCTCTCCAAGATCATAGGGTCCAAACCCATGTAATTTAGACCAGCCTCGTGACAGGATACTTGTAAGAAGTATTGTGCTGCTAAAACTGACAGGAAGGCCATCATAAAAATATTCTGGGCATTTTCTGTTCTGTTGAAGAAACACTGTTATGCCATATTTGTCCATCACTGAAAAGAGATGGAAATTTGTTATTAAGAGACCACAACAGAAATAATTGTTAAAGAAGAAATAGAAGACATTTTAAGAAAATATATAAACTATGCAAACATAATTAAGTCGTTTCCTGAAATATGTAGAATAGTATGTGTATTTAGCATTTCAAACGTTCAAAGTTAACTGCTGAAAGTGTGCTGATATTTATATCCCGCCTTAAGCTGCTCCACTGCTGTTTTCGACATAAAAGAAAGTTCAAATTTCATTGAACCTGTCACGATTATTGAAGAGCGGCAAACCTGCATATACACAAAGGAGCTATGATTTCCAATGAGGAATATCAAATTGTTTAATACTGCACTGCACAATCCTATTTGAGAATTTTGCACATCCATTTCAAAACTAACCTATATTAAGTAGATCATACTAATTATTTTAGTAACACAAGTGCAAAATGTACAAATAACACATAGCATATTTCAATAAAAATTATACAATACAATGCAAAAATGATTTTTCATTGTTTATCACAACAAAGTGAATTATGATATAGGAATTGGTTACAATGTGTACGCCTCACGAGCAGGCTAAATCAAAACATAAGATTAAAAATTTAAATCTAAATGAACACTATTTCTGATTCCGAGCGGTGCGTTATTGAGCAGTATTACTTAGAACTTTGGTTGATATATACAGAAAGAACTTTAGTAAAAGTGAACACTATGAATACAATTTCTGCCTTCAGTAAACATTTTTCTACTTTAATATTCAAAAATGTATATACTGAGAATTGCATGAGGGTTAGGGACACTGAATATCAACCTAAAATGTGTCAGATGTATAAGTTTTACTTGATGGATGGTGAAACTATTTAGTAATACAGAAAATATTAAACAACATGGCATTTGAAGCTGTTTTGTCTGGTAACAAAAGCCACTGCATCATGGTCACAGTCATAGCATTCACTGGGAAATCTATGTCTATTTAATTTGTCTTGACAGACTGGTCATCAAAGAAAAAACAGGTCTAAAACTGCAATAAAAAATCAAGCTCTATATATGTCTCTCTGAAGACCTACTTTTTTCTTTTTAACCAAGAGATTCTATGGGATTCTTTCTCTTGCTGTAAACCAATGAATACTCATTCTTTAGTAGCTAGAGAATCACGCTCAGTAGAGTTTTCCAACTACAATAACAAAGCGTTTCAGTTCTAAAGTAACAGTTTTGCTAATGGTTTGCAAATAAACTTTAACCCATTGAAGACTCATGAGGGTCACCATAATCTCTGGTACCAAGACAGTTTCTGTTAATTCCTTGTGCTCATTGATGGCTCTTCTTAGCTTGTCAGGTTACAGCTGGTTCGACATGCTGATCAGAACCATTAATGCAGAGGAATAAAGGATAAAAACTGAGGCACACACCAGCACAGAATCAACATAAACCACCTACATAAATTTTTCAGAGTTATGATGCCCCATCATGTATAGCAAATAATATATTTGCTTTACGGAGATCAATTGAAAATATTTTTCAACAAAAAGTACAATAAAAGCATTCACTGGGAAATCAACGTCTGTTTAATTTGTCTTGACAAACTGATCATCAAATTTTAGAGAAATATATAATGCTGTAGCTCTTTAGACTCAAGCAAAAGATAAACCAAGGCAATCATGACCATCTGAAAAATACAGCAAACTTTTAGACCAAACATGCAATGTGCCGCCTCAGGGCACTAGTAGAAAAACATTTTGTCCAATTCAAACTCTTATGCTTTTAAAATATCCATGAGACACTATTTTAATTCTGACAGAGAGAAGACAGGACTGCTACGACCCAAACCGGTGGCTAAAACATATACGGTAATTTCACTAAACAGTAGGCTCATGAAGGGATAAGAAAAGGAGGAAATGTATGTGTTAACCTTTAACCAGGTCTTTTAGTCACATCTTTATAGTTTATATAAGCTTATACTATGAATGTGGCTGCATATGCATAGACACCTACATAAAATGAAGTCTAAAAGGGCTGTATTCAGGTGCAGAATTTGGCACAAAATGAATAAAAGGGAAAGATAAAAAGGGGCAACTAGCTGTTAAAACTAGAATGTGAGCATCAGAAAACAAATGGGAAGCAATGCTGAAGTTACTTTGCATATTTTGAACCTAACCTCTCTCTTTCCTGTCAAAGGACATACATATAAAGGCATCTGAACTGCAATGGAACACATGCAGGGTAGCTAGATTATCCTCTGCATATGGTTTTCTGACAACTTTTCCAGCATAAGCAAATGGATAAGCAACCTAAGTCCTCATTAAGAGAAAGTATGAATAAGAAAACTGATAGCAAATGGAGTTAGTGGGGTCAACATAAAGAGGAACCCACCTTCATGACCAATAACAGATCTTGAGGCTGTCTGAAAGCTAATAACTCCTGCCACATTGTCATTAGCCAGAATAACCACAGTGACAGTGTCAGAGCTAGGGAGAATACGACTCCCTCCTTCAGTCTGGGTCAGGCTGATTATGATATTTTCATTATCCTCTGGCTCTGAATCATCTAAAATGGTCAATGTGACCACCTTTTTAGTTTCACCTGAAAGGAAAAAGGTAAGAAAAATATACAGGTATTGAAGTCATAACCAATTACATACCAGATAGCCGTCTGTCTTGGATAGCTTAAACCATGGGTCTTAAACTCAATTTACCTTAGTGAAAAGTCCTCACATCCTCCAAGTGGGCCCCCTTCCTCTGTCAGAATTCGAAGGGCAGGTGGGGGTCCCTGTTCACTTCCCCATACATGTGCATCTGCTGGCCCCACCTACTGCCCCCGGGTGATTTAAACCCACAAGTCCCCACCACCACCAGCGATAACACAGTGGGGTTAGAGTGGCTTCCAGCTGCTAGTGCCAAGCCACATCTAGCACATCCCTGTAGCCCAACACAGGTGTGTTCAGAGGTGTGTCATCCATAGGTGCTAGGTGTGAAACTATTTACTCATTTTGTAAAACTGACTGGCCGTGGCTACACTAGCCCCTGCCTTTTGGAAGGGGCATGGTAACGAGCCACTTTGGCAGATGCTAACGAGGCGCTGCTCCTGCCAGACCAGGGATGTTGTCGAACGAGAGAGTACTGGATGAATTTCAATCTGTAGAACAACAAACTTTAGTGGAGTCATTCAGGGTAAATGGAACAGGAACCAGGCCTTTACAGTGTGTGGCACAACAGGCCCCGAAAGACTAAGCCATACTCTCAGATTTTACTATTATATTTATATATATTTAATTATAGGAGACTGGATCTTAAAGCTCATACGGATGAGCTGCTAAGTAGCACAATATGCTTGAGAATGTCCATCTATCACACAACAGAGTATTTCCAGGAGGCATAGCTACCAGTTCCTTTACATCTGAGTTTAAAGGTCAAGAAATCTCTCTACTTTTCTATCTCCCTCTACCTCTCTCCACCAAGAAAGGGGAAAAAAAGTGAAGATAAACCTTGCCTCACCTTCAGCAAACACCAGAATCTCACCATCACCTATGAAATCCAAGTTTTGGGTAGCTGTTCCACCAATCACATTCCATTCCACCGTCACTTGTCCTAAGCTGCCTTCTGTTCTGTGTATCATAAGCTGCACATTGGTCTGAGGATGCTCTTCAAGTTCCACATATAGACCTTTCTCTGTTGCATTGGGACTTATAATGTACATTACAAATACTCCAAAAGCATCTCCATTCATCATTATGACAACTGTAGAGGTATTTGGCTGTCCTATCTTTGGCTGGTTTTTTAAGCTGGATGAAGTGTTCATCAGCTCAACCTTCAAAAGGGATACAGTAAACTTCTCATCCAACTCTGGCAAATTGTCAGGAAGTACGGTAACTGTGAGATTTGCAAAGTGTTCCCCTTCTGGCATTATGGCCCATTGACTTGTAACTGATTCATAGTCACTGCCAGCAGTGGCTTGTGAACCAAAAAGAGAGGACACACGGGTGACATTTTTCTTGTAGGTCCAGAATCCTGAACTGTTGGTTACTGGGCTGATCCACGATGTTAGCCAAAAGCACAAAGGAAATACAGAGGTACTAGAGAATATAAAGGCTAAACATGCTTGTTCTTTTAGGCATTGAATTGCACAGGTGTTTAATGGATCACTTGCTGTTGAGACATTCACTTTAGTCCTTGACAACTGGTCAGGAATTCCTTGCACAGGAAATTCATAGTAAGTCAGCATATCCTGGCCTTGCTCTATTGCAAGAGTTACCATATCAACCTCAGAAGTACTGTAGAACACTTGCAGCTGACCAAATCTTCCCTCACTATAAGGTGTGGTGATAAATAAGAGAGTCATGTTAATGAGTTAAGAGAGTTTTTCTTATATTTGTAGGTCTGTCCATTAAGAAGAGAGACTAAAACACAAGTTATCAGCCTTTTAAAGTTTAATAGTTTCACATAATACTATTTAAAATTAATCCTCTTGGAAGCTACTACTAGAAAAACTTAGCAGGGACCCATTGTGGAAGGGACCTTTTTTTTTTTTTTTTTTTATAGTTCGTGTTATGGTTAATTATACATAGATGCTCCCCTTCCAACCTGCTAGTTCTACTGTCTGGCAAGGGAGAGAAGCCAAACCTATCCAGCCCTGCCCTCTTTGCTTCTATTCATAGGGGGACAAATCACAAAAGCAATGCTCGTCCTCCCTCTGCCATGCCTGAGCCATGTTGAGCCTTGCCCTCTTTTATCCTGCATCTAGACATGCGGGAGCAGGGAATGCTCTTGTCCTGTTTTTAAATAATTAAAAAGACAAATTAAAATAGATGTTTCTTTATAAATGTGTCTGAAAAAGAGACATACATGCTTTAAGCTAAAAGCACAAACATAGGAGCCAAAGATGACTTTGATTATATTATTGGTTAAACTGTAATAAAAGGAAATCAGAACAAAATTAACTATGAGAAAAAGCCCATGTGGTTGTAACCTCAGTAAAAATACAGGAGGACCATCAACATTTACATAAAAAGAAAAACTAACATTAAACAAACCTTCTCTTGACAGTTATGTTTGCAAGTGAACTTCTTTCCAGTGGCTCCTGAATGTGGTATAAGGTATGATGGAAACAGACTGTTCCGTAAGGGTTATCATTGTCAGGTATTATAATATTTGCCATGCCACCTAATCCAATAGCACCTCCATTTGAGGCCTGTATTAACTGTACATGGATAACCTAAAAAATATAATTACAACATTATGTTGTGAAACCCAGATAAATCGTTTAGGACCAGCTAGTTTTGAACTGCTGGCTCTCTTTGGTGGACAGTAAGAAGTTGTCCCATCGAGTTCAGTGGGACTACTCATGTGAAAAACTGCTCACCCATAACACCAAAGTGTTTGTGATGCAGCCATTTGTGTTTCTAAAGAGTAGTATAAGCACTAGGTGTTAAAGAACTATATCCATTGAAAGACTAAACACAGTAGTGTTCTGGGTGAGCAATGAATTTCACAGCTACAGTTGTTGCTGAATCAATTTGAGTCATGTCCCCATACTCTTATGTGCCCATTTTGGGGATTCTGCGAGTTTCCCTATTGCCATCATTCCACCACAGTAAGTGGGAAAAAAATTAAAGGTGGACTTATTAGTAGACAGTATCATGGTTATAACTGCAGAAAGCAGCTGCCATAATTATCAAGGGAGATGAAAATATATTATCCCTGAAACACATTAAACAAAACTGCTTAAGACACAGTGCAAATTTCTTCTCCCCGTTGCCCCTAAGACATACAACTATTACTATTATAATAACAAATATTGTGTAGCATACACTTTCATGGGCAAAGACCTGCTTCCTCAGATACATGACTAACTTGGCTACCCCTCTAATCGTATAACACTGGAATTCTTGAGTACTGCAAAGTCAATTTCTAAATATTCTGAATAACAACCATAACTATCTGTAAAAATGATCCACACTAATGGAAATCTCCATTGTAATCCGATTTTTGATGTAAACAGAATTTCCATGATCCATGAGATTTTTGCATACATGTGAAAATCCCATCAACTCACCATGAAGGTTTAAAAGCATGCAAAATGTCCATACATTTGTCTGAATGCAAACAGTTCTATGGCCAAAAAAAGTTTTATATCTGCAAAAAGCCCTAGAACTTATTTTATGTCTTCTTTGCATGACACAAATAATAGGCAACTTTGTAAAGCAGCAGGTTTTCTATCTATTTAAAAAGAGGAAAGACACCAAGTCTAAACATAGCCATGAAGTCAAGAAGGAAATCACGCTAAAATAAATAATTATGTTAAATAAAATTATGATAGGGTAAATCAAACCAGACAGAAAACTCTTTGGTCTCAGAATTATTTTCATTCTGTTATTTTTTTAAAAAGGATGTACAACTATTTTTCAGGATCATGAGTCATGATGAGGATATTTCAGAAGAAGTCAAACTTATGACAAAATGGGAAATTCTTTCAAAAATGCAAATTGAGTCAGAAAGCAACTGTAAATTATTCATAAATTCATCATATTGTAATACCTGCTCTTCCACTCCTCTCCCAGAACAATCTCTCCAGATTATTGTACAATCTATATTCAGCCCTTGTGTCACTGGTGCAACACCAATGAGTTCAGTTTTTGCTTTACCTTAGGTCAGATTTAACCAATGCAATTCATCCAGGTGTTTAGTTTTATTTCCTCTACATATTGCAATATAATTCTAGGATGGTCAGTTAGACAGAAACTCATGTCTAATGTTATCTATCACCAGTAAACCTAATCTAATAAAAATGATTACATTTCTTAAATAATCTGATTTATTCACAGACAGATTTGAAGTTCTGTTGAATCTTCTAAAAGAAAAATAGCAGCAGCCAGGATAAGAGAATAAATGCTAATAGGTGAATCTGCTTTTTCAAGAACAGTGTTGTCAGCTTAATTTCACTTTATTTTGAACAAAATCTCTAATCTGCATTGCTATATAAAATAGAGGGAAACATTTCTGGAAAAGTCTGTCTCCAGACAGGGTTCGACCCACCTCTTGGATTTCTGGTTCATCATCAGCCAGGATCTCTAACAGCAGCGTCCGCATGGCTTCCCCGGGGCCAAAGGTAACATTACCTGAGACAACACGCAAGTCTCCAGTTGCAAGCTGTCCCTTAATGGTGGCAGCCCACTGAATGGTAACAGTGCCAAGTGTCCCAGCATTGCGGATTATTGGTAAGTTTACCATCACTGAACTGAACTCTGGCTCTTCTATGGTGACTTCATTGATCTGAAAAACTGAAGCATATAGGGGAGACCTTTATTTCCTCATCGCTAACATTAGGACTTAATCAATTATATTCCTCATAAAAAACTTTGTTCATTTTGCTGACACTGTTTGCAGTATATACACTACAGAATTAAACTACTTTTAATGCATTTTGATATGAGATTGTAACTGGTATTTGTAAAACTAAGGTGCAAAGTCTACTAGCTTTATCTATATATTGTACTAGCAAATGAAGGTAAACTCCCACACATAACCAGGAACCTTCCACTACATGTTTACTCAGAACTGGACAGGAGAGACACTAAGAGTCATTTCTGATCATCTTTCCCAGTAAGAGAACAGAAACAGCAATAAGATACCTCTAATCTAAGGGCAGGCAATAAGTTGACCACAAGCTGGACGTGCTTTGCCAAGGATAGCCCCAGATGCTTTATTTACCTGTGTGTCCACAGGAACTGACACTTGCAGCTTCCACTGGCTACAGATCATTGTTCCTGGCCAATGGGAACTACAGAAGCGGTCAGAATTGGGACACTGCTTTCTGCAGCTCCCATTGGCTGGGAATGGCAGACCACAGCCAACAGACCATATACACAGACATACTGGTAAATAAAGTGCCCAAAGGCCGAGTGGGGCTAACCCAGGCAAACAGCATCCAGCTCAATGGTTGCTTATTGCCCACTCCGACCTAAACTAAACATTTCACACCCAAAATGTTTTCTCAAAAATGATTCCCCCCACCACACACCCAGATATTTTTCACAAAAATTTGGTTTTCTACTATACCCTTTAAAACAAAACAAAAAAAAAGAACAAAACTGGAAACAAAAATTTTAGATGACCAACTTGCTGTCATTTCCTCTTTTGCAGTTACAAAATGGAAACAAACAATAACAACAACAAAGGACAAAAGAGGGAGGGAAGGGCAGAACACAAGGAACAATAAAAAATGCCAAAGAAAATGAACATTTGTGTATTACTGGCTTAAATCCACCCCAGATTTGCAAAGAGATATGCAGATTTAAAAATCAAAACCAATACAATTTGTAACACACTGGGAATTCTAGATACTTGGTTTTTGTCCTGACAGGCATAAAACTAGAAAAAGTTTTTCCATGGATTTTTTTTTTTAAAATAAGATTGTAT
This sequence comes from Carettochelys insculpta, assembly GCF_033958435.1. NCBI lineage: Eukaryota > Metazoa > Chordata > Testudines > Carettochelyidae > Carettochelys > Carettochelys insculpta. The sequence continues at coordinate 75,981,915 of NC_134141.1, forward strand.
TGAAACGTTCTCATTGTAGTTGAAAGGAAGCATTTCATTTTGACTTGGTTCAACATTAAACTGCATTCAAAACAGCCTCATGGTGCCTATGGGAGCTACAACAGGGTACCTCCTGCACCCATGCTCTCTTCAGTGCCGGTGTCCATGGCCAGACACATACACAGTGATGGCTCAGCTAAGATGAAAACTATGGTGCATCCTGTCTAAACAGATTTGCTAAAAAAAGAGAGAATAAAGACATTCAAATTAGTCCAGGTTACCAAAAGATCCAAATGGATCATCCGAGGCTTCAATGGTAATGACTGCTTGAGTCAATGCTCCAAGCAAGGCTCCTCCTGTTGTCTGATTCAGCAGCTGCACATGAAAGGTTTCATCAGTCTCAGGATTGTTATCATTAATGATGTAAATTGGCACAGCTTTACTGGTTTCCCCTTCTAGTAAGACAACATCTGATGAGGCTACACTGTAGTCTTCACCTGTGCATAGAAAGTTGTTATCACCTAAGGAAATGTTTTAAAACACACCTCGTAAGTGTTGGTGTTCCTAACTTGGTTGCACACAGCAACCAATAAAACGCCTTTTTCTGCAAACCCAACAATGCAGTAAGGGCCTGGTGGAGTCTGAGGCTTGGACAGCAGAGAAATGACTGTGGCTCAGCTTGGATGAGATGGAGATTTTACTGCCAAATGCGGGAAGCATTTGAGGATAGTAGCTGGTGTTGTCCAATGCCACTGTTGGATGGAATATGCCCACTCCATAAAAGCAGTTTGTAGCTTGCAGTTGTTTGTATTGCCAACTGCCCGAGGAGTTCCAGGAGGAACTGGTGACAAGAAGCAACTTTTTCCAAGGGAGTTAGCTAACACTGCAACCCCTTGTTCACTATGGAAACACCACTCAAGATACACAGAGCAATAGGCTTAGCAGAGTGATTAGATTAGCAGCTGCTGCATCCACATTACCCACTGCCTTATTAGTTTATGTTTCTACAGCACGCACCTCCCCATACACACATACCCTCACCTCACCCTAGTTCAAGCTTAAAGCGCCACTTACCTTGATTTACAGACTTTGTGTGCATGTGTGTGTGTGTGAACCCCAGCTGAGGGAGAATACTTGAGCTATACTTTAAGATAATATTACAGTGGAGATAAATCCTTCGCAATAATGTAACTGTAAAGTTTACATAAAAAGGTGATAATCCACTTAAAATCAGATTTCTACATGGAATTATTTTCCCTACTATTGTTACAAGTAACATCAGGGATTACTACAGTGGAAAGAGAATGAAGAGAACATTTTTTTCTAATATTTCACTTTGGTTAATGGGATTATTCATATGTATAAAACTTTGCTGGATCAAGGTCCAAGTTAAATAGCATCCATTGTCTCTCTGGATTTTTCAGACATTGAGAAGATGTACAAGGTTTTTAAAATGGGGAAAGGTGGATCTATAAAAGCCCCAAAGGGAAGCTAACATTAGTCCTGAAACTGCTTTTACCTCACTGAACAGGTTCAACTTAAAAATGACAATCCCCCTGCTTTAAAAGAGAAGTGTATTACTGACTGACATATAAATGTTATATCCCGTAATAATTCCTTTAATAATTGCTATTAACTAAAATGATATTTATTTCTGTTGGCATACAACACAAGGCCTACGTTCTTCACTATTCATTTACTATTCAAGTAAACTTCTCGTTAATTCTGGTTGCTAGAGTGTTGTGGCAGGGTCAGGCCAGAAGGCTCTGGCGGAGTCGGGGATTGGCAACCCAAAAGGGAAAAAAACTGCTAAATACAAGCAGCAGACAGCACGTCAATTACAAGCAGCTCGGAGGGAGCTATCTCAGGCCAACAGGGGCCAGCTGACTCCACTACTGGCTTGATGAAGGCCTTTAAAAACCCTCCACAGTTGGAAGGTGGGGAAGCGAAGTGTAGGGGGGACAGAGAGCAAGTAGAGCAAAAGAGTAGGAGCCTGACAGGAAGTCAGACCAACTCCAGTTCAGAAACATCAGGGGAGGGAGTCCAAGGAGATGTGGCTGGGCTCCCAACCATGGAGACACTTTGCAAAACCCCAGTGCCTGGGGGAAAGGGCAAGAGACTGATGGAGCAATGGCCTGGGTAAGAGAGGCCCTTGCCATAGTATGTATCTGATTGCATCCTCGACAAAGGACGTGTATTTTTACAATTCTCTTTTCTTACCAGCTGTTGCAGTTATTGGCACAGCTTTAAACTTCACAGATACATCTGCAAATATTCCCCCAGTTCTGGTCACATTGATGATTGGTCCAATGTAGTTTTCAGCAACTTGCACAGATGGAGCAGAGAGCTGAAGTGTTCCAAAAGCATCATCATTGGCATTGATAATTATATGAGCTACTGTATCACCTTTAGGTCCAAGGCGAGGAGAATTCACAACTGAAATACACAGAAAACTTGGTGATGCATAGTCTGGGATTCCTGGATTCTAATTAAAGGAGTCCTCAGGGATTTAATTGGGTTTCGTGGATTCTAATCAGTTACCACCACCCTTCAATAGCACTAGTTAAGTGAAAATTTCATAGCTGGACAGAAAGTACACTTCACAACCTTACCAATAAAAGCTGTTAGATAGCTTATTGAAATAATATTCCTGAATTACACTGCACAAAATCTTACTGTAAGGCTACGTCTACACTACAGTGATCTGTTGACGGAAGACATCTTCATGTCCACACACAAAAGCGGATTGGGAAAGAGATCTGCTCTTTTGACAGAAAGCAGACAGAGTGCCTGTCTGCTCTCTCGACAGAGCAGCCAACCAGAAGCTCAGAAAACATGGCTGCGCAGTGAACTGGAAGCCCTGTCTGTCAGAGCTCCATCACCCCCTCAGAGCATCTACATGGCTTTTTTGTCGACAGAAATTGACAAAGGCATTATTCCTCATCGCAGAACAGTTGTCGGAAGTGCCAGGTTTTGCCAACAGACTGTTGACAAAATACATTTTGTGTGTAGACACTCCAAGTTTTGTTGACAAAACCCTGATTTTGTTGACAAAACTCTCTATTGTAGACGTAGCCTACGAGTTTGCTATCACAAACTGTGAAGTGGTATAATTGAGTAACCTGTTTCTCAAAGAGGTGAGACAGTACCAAATCATTAGTTATTCATTCATTTATCTAATAGGGGGTATAGCAATCATACTACTTTGAATCTCAATTAGAGTGTTATTTCTGTGGTTCCTGTGATGAAATGTACAGGACAGTTCTCTCTCCTCACAGAGATGTATTTGAAGCTTCCCAGGTTATAAAGAATGAGTAGGAGAATTAATTAGACAAGACAGGGAACTCTGAAGTGCAAATGAGTCTATGGTTCCCAAATATTGCTGAATGGCTAATCAGCATGCATTTTCTGAATTAAAAAGAAACAAGCAAAAGTTCATGAATTAGCAATGTATAAGGTTAGCATGCAATGTAAACTCTAATTAGTCATTTTACTATTCTATGCTTCTCACGAACAGACTAAATAGATTGATCAACAGAACTTCATGCTCGTAGTCAACACTGTAATTTACATGGATAGAAAGGCCACAGTGAAAATATCACAAAATGGACAATAATCATATTATTTTCAGAGACATTTTGACAAAGGACTGTTTTAAGGCAAGAATACCAAATGCAACACATAGATCTCTCTAAAAAATATTTTGTAGTAGGAAAATAACTAGAAATTGATCAATTACATTTTACTGATGTTAATGAGCCTCTAAAATGCAACCAATTAGTGTGTAAAGTACTTACTTGGCCTATCCTGCATGCTTTCCACTGAAGCAACATTGAGTAGCTCCACAAACACAGATTCTGACCTCTCTGGATCCTTATCATCTAAAATAGGAAGAATTATGCTAGCCTCACTTGTACTGGCTTTGAAGATCACAAATCCAGAAATGGATATGTAATCTCTTTCCTGTGTTGCTCTGGCAATATTTGATTTCAGATAAGGTAACTTTTCATCATCACCCACAGTTCTGTAGGTTACCATAACTGCACCAAGGAGACCATTTAATCGTATTACTGTTAGGGTGACGTTTTTGGTTTCTTCCTCAACTTTGATTGGCCTGTTTTTCTCAGAAAAGATGAAAAGTCCATATGGATCATCATTAGCTAGCACAGTTAATGTAGCATTAGTATGAATTCCAAGACGACCACTGGAAACATTCAAGATCAAAACAGAAAACATCTCATCCAGTTCAGGGTAGATATCAGGTGAGACTTCCACTGTTATATTTGCTCTTCTTTGTCCTATATCAAAAGTTACATTGCCGTAGGTAGAGATCAGATCTTCAGTAGGATCACAGACTATGATCCAATGCAAAATGACACGAGAAAGGGACCCCTGATTTCTGACAACCTAGAGTGCAAAATATGAAAATGTCAATACTTTTGTATTATAAAAGAAAAGAAAAATGATATTCCTCAAACAAAATCCCATTCTCGATCTACTGAAAGAGTTGCAAAACTGGTACATGATGGGTAAAATATGAACACGTACTGCAATTCCATAAACATTACTGCCACATCTATGCTGCATTTCTCATCTTCTGTATTTGTGACCCTCCCTTTTAAACTGTTTGTAATAACATAATTTGTACCATCAACAACTCTGCTTCTTTAATAAGGTATTAGTATAATAGAAGCTTAGAGCTACAAACACCAGTTGTGAACAGACTGGTCAAGCAAACACTTCATTTAGAATCAGAATTATGCAATCAGGCAGCAGAGAGAGAGAAAGAGATGTGATCACACATGTACATGTGCACGCACACACACACACACACACACACACACAAGCAGTACTGTGTTAAACACAAACTGCAAAAAAAGGAAAAGTTTAAAAAAAGTTAAGTAAACTGTGCTTGTTTCATTTAAATTAAGTAGTTTAAAAGCGGCGTTTTTCTTCTGCGTACTAAAATTTCAAAGCTAAATTAAATCAATGTTCAACTGTAAACTTTTGAAAGTACCACCATAATGTTTTATGCAAAACTATAAACATTTCATCGTTATAAGCAACCTCCATTTCTGAGGTGTTCATAACTCTGAAGTTCTACTCTACCTAATATTTGATTTATTTTTAAAATATCTGTTAACTGATGTATTATTATGTGACACTTGAATTAATATATACATTATAACTGTTGGATTATAGATTTGACCTGATAAATTAGAGATTATAATTTATTAACTAAGCATTGTGAAAAGGATGCACAGTTTGTTCAAGTTACAATTACATGTCTACACCCTGTGGTAAAGGATCACAGAGACTTTAATGAAAGAAATGGATGAGGATTGTGTAGCAACAGATCAAAAGCCAAGTGTAGTGACCTGTAGCACAATAACACTGTCTCCATCTTCAGGTTCCGTCCCATTTACAGAGAGCGACTCAGCACTGAACTCAAACACACCATGAGCATCATCTGAGGCGTCGATGGTCACTATGATGTGGGATGCTATTCCCAGGCTGGCTACAGGTACAAATTTCAAGAAAGCTGAATTAGTTTTTCCACTATCTTTAGTTACACCAAAGCAAAAGCTAAAAGAAGAAGAACAACAATGAACAAAATATGTTCTGCATGAATACCTCCTTGTAGAAAGTAAACTCTGTTTTTAAACTGACAGAAGAGTTTGCTCAGTTTTACAAAACTCTGATCTGCTCTCTAACAAATCAAGGTTAGTGGAAATGCCCCACAAAGTGCAATACAACTAAATCTGGACGTGTTAATGCATATGTTTTAGTCATGGTCTTATTTTTGACCTACATCATAAAGGCAAAGAATGAGATTTTTATTTTGTCATCAGCAGATTTAAACATAAAATTCTCAGTAAAATTAATGGAGTTGTATTTAAAGTTGTATTTAAATCACCCAGTTATCTTTGAACTTTTTATACTGTGTGCATAATCATAAAAATCTTCTTGCTATTTCTTGGATGACAAATTTTGGAAAGAAAGTATTCTGGTTCTCAAATTACAGGAAACTATTGAGACCCAGTTACAAAACCATAGATACGAAAATCACACAAACTTCTCACACAGTTATGACCAATGTGCACAAAGCTCATATCTAAACAAGCAAATGGCCATTTTTATATCTTCCTGGCTGTATGTGTGCACTCCATGACAGTTGCATGTGAAAGTTTAACATGCAAAAAATATGCATAATGATGTTTGGAGACTTCAAAAATGTTCCCTTATTGGCTTGAATAGTAATCTTTTAAAACTGGTGTTAAAAAGACCATGCTTCAATATGGAATCAGGGTTTTTATTTTCAATACTGCAGTGCTGATCACCCCATTTTGCCAGAACTCTTCATTCAACAAGAAAGAACACACTTATCTTGAGGAAGAAGGTGACAAAAAAGTACTGAGAAAATGAAGTGTTACTACGTATTGAAGGCCCAGAATTCTGAAGCACGGTTAATTATAACGCAGAGGGAAAGTAGAGTTAAATGGAAGGTGTTATCACAGAGGGATTTGGCAGAGAAGGTGGGGAAGACTGAGAAGAGTTATAGTGTACAAATCCAGTACTTAGATCATCTGAGAAACTCTTTCGTAAGGAAGGGAAAAATGAATTCTGAGTGTAACGGGGAGCCCCATTAAGTGGGTATGTAAGTATACACACACCCACGCACATACACACACATACTTATTTGAATATATCTGTAGCTGAGGCGGGGAAATTGAAAACAAAGATGTATAATGTGGTTTGCACTTTTGCCTTTAATTTAAAGTTTAGTGTAGCTTGTGTGCATCTCTAAACTTCTTGGGTCTTCAAATCAGGACTGGAAGTCTCACATGAACAAGTCGTCTCCCAAAATGTTTAGATATTTCAGCTTCTAGACAGCTGGAAATTCTCCAAGAACATGCCTGTTTTGCCTAGTCTTTCTACACTTCTGCTTCTGGCCTGAACCATGCAACGCAGACATGCTTACACACAAAAAATAATGGGGGAAATCAGCCAAAGCAGGTCAGGCATGAGCCAAAATATCAAATCAGGGTAATTTTTTAATTACCAGCAACGCAACCGATTTGCTGGCTTTTTTTTTTTAATAGAGCAAATTCAGCAATATTCAGCCAAACCAATTTTCCAAATCAGATTTACAAAGGAAGAAAATGAAGGGTTTAGAAAGAAATTTGGATGCAGCATTAACTGTCCACGGTCCCTTACTTCCTATAGAATAAATATTAATGTTGGTTATCTTTGAAATTCAACTAACATTGAAATGTAGAGAGAGGGAGACCAAGAGATAATTCAAATATAACCAAGACAAATGAGTGAGTTATATTAGGGATAAGAACTCACAGTACTACGGTGAGAAATTTCAGTACTCAATTAAGAGGCAAAGGATAGATTATGATGCTTACCGTGCTGATGGACAGCAGGAAGGAAGAACTCCAAGTCCCCGTCACCACTACCACTGCCATAATTTCTAAAGAGTTCAGCAACTTCAACAAGACACATAGAGATATACAATACACATATATGCATTTATAACACAGGGAAGACAGAAAGCACTTAAAACATTTTTGGACAAAAGGAAAAAAATAGGGGAATATTCCTCCAAAGCATCTGATTTGGCTTTGAAAGCACACAAGTTCTCTTACCAAAGCCAGAAACTGCATACACAGCACATTTGTTTTATTTATTTAAAATTATCACATGGAAGGTAATTGTGAGTAAATCCAGTCTGATAAGCAGCCATTGGGGGTTGATGATTGATAATAAGCACTAAAGTACAATGGTGCCCAGTATTTGAGGTAGTATATCATGAAGGAAGTTTGTAAATTGGGACTTAGAGATCTACAAACTTTCATGTAGGTTTGTAGCTGGGAGCTGAGAAGTAGAATAAAAAAAGGAACAGAATTAATGAGGACATGACTGAGTAGTTGCTACTGTTTCTTCCGAGAGTTTGTTTATGTTTGTTATGCTGTTAACTAAGGGACAAAAGTGAGAGAAAATTTGAGGTCAAAGCTATAGAGATTTTCCTCAGAAAACTTAAGAAAATGTAAAGAATGCTCTTCAGTATTGATATAGGTTTTTAAGAATGGTAGTAACTTTGGATGTATTCATTCAGAGACATTGGAGGGGGAACAAGAAAGTTTGTATTAGAAGGTATTTGCCTAGTGGACCTTTAAACTAAGATTAGCAGAAAATCTGTCAAAACTATTTTTTTTTTTAAGTCTGATTGTCAGCCACACAATTTTTTTCATGATGCATCATGGGAGATGAAGGTTCATACAGGAGGTTTCTTCATGGAACAAAATGAAAGCACAATGGCATCTGAACAACAAATCCCATAAAGCACTGCACCAACATTTTAATAGGGCTGTTAACTTATTAAAAATAATCAACACATTGTTTTTTTAATGAGCACCCTCAGCATAGAAACATGTCCTTTGGAATGGTGGCCAAAGCATGAATGGACATATGAATGTTTAACATACCTGGCACATAAATTCTTTGCAATACTAGCTACAGAAGTGCCATGTAAACACCTGTTTTCATTTTTAGTCTTACCTCCTCCCTCTGGGTTCAGTAGCTCAACCTTGAAATCTTTTTCCAGTTCAGGGACAGAATTATCTGTGATGTTAACAGTGACATACTTGCATCTTTCTCCTGGCTGAAATTCCAAGATGCCACCAATACTCTGAAATATAAAAAGGTTCTTTAAGCTTTTGTTCATGTTTATTCATTATATCAGTATGAGCTTTCTGTAGCAAAAAAGAAATCCATTCTGCTACTGAAAAAATTTACTGTTAATACAACCAATTACATTTTTTCCTTCTTTACCTGTGTCTTAAAGTTGCACTTAATTATAAGAAGAGTTAACACTCAAATTCAAGGCTGTGAGCATGTAAGTGCAGTTCTTTGTGCGGAGGGAGGCTCTCTAGCAGTACTGCAAAATAACAGCAATGTTAGGCCTTCCTCAGGTGGCAAGAGGACGCAACAAAGCAACCCCTTACCACCTTTCAGGTCTCAGGACCCACCCGCGTGGACTTATGAAGGGGTGGGCACTCGGTTGACCCAGACCCCACCGACCCCCCCAGACAGGCAGGAGCTAGGAAGAACAACGAGACAGACAACCAGATTTTTCCAAAAACACTCACAATTAATGTATTAATTATTAAGAAGAAAATTAAATAGTATTGCGGTCTTATGTTAACAGCAGTAGACACTTACTTGAACTAAAGCCCAGGTGTTCATTACAACACTAAAGTGGCATGGTTTCTTTCAAAAGGGAATAAGAGTTTGAAGGAATATAATAAATAGATAAATATTAAATATATAAATATGTAAATATATATGTACCTTTTCTTATCCAAAGGAGGGGGGAGGATGCTACCTCTCTCACCCCTTCTGGGATCGGCTTGCTAGTCCAACCCGTATATTAATTATGGCCAATGGAGGATTTTCCTCTCTACTGAACCAGAAAATAAAACAAGGAAGAAGGGAGGTCACTCCTTCACCTTAGTGTATGTACGTGGCTGTCAGGTGACCACTAATTCCTTTATGAATAACTATTAATAATTTAACAAGAAATTTTAATGATAATAACAATTCTATAAACTTAACTAACTAAATAATATTAAGAAATCCTATCTATGTATATATCTATAATTATCAAACCATAACAATAACAATAGTAAAGTAAACAGGCTTATTAAGAGCTCCTTTTCAAAATTAGAGTCCAGCCTGTGGCCAGAAAGGCCCGGCCCTAGTGTCAGGCCCCTGGGCACTGCCCCTACTCTACCAAGCAGGGACATAGCAAGGGGATCAACCTTGCTCCCCCACGGGGGGTCCCAGTGCCACTAGCTGGAATGAAGATGTGGTGTATGGGTGTGGGTCCATGCAAACTGCGGGCCTAGCAATGAGCATATTTGTCCTGTATGGTGCGTCACGTCCGGTAGACTGGTCAAGTCTGATAAGCTGGTGGGATCTAGTAAGTTGGTCAGGTCTGGTATGTATGGCGGCAGGCCCTGGGTTTCACCGTACCAGCCGCACAGCACCAGTACAAGTGAGGCCAGTTCAACAGCTGGCAGCAGCTTCCCCTCAAAGACACTGCTTGCTGCTTGCCAGGAGCGCAGGTGATGGACAATCTTGCGCTTCTCTAAGGCGTTCAGCTCTTTCTTTGCTCTTCGCCTTTTCAGGCTAGCCTGGGGGACTGGCGGACGCTCATCCGAGCCACGCCTCCCCATAAAGGACCGCTGAATGAGCTGCGAGCCCGGCTTTTTTAGAGCATCCTCATGAATATTTATGAAGGAATTAGCATGTGGGCACAGTTCTCTATTAGGTTCTCACTTTCGCAGAAGGTTCTGGAAAGTCTCCAGAGCCAGCCAATCAGGGCACCGCATGCAAATCATGATTCATGAATATGTATGATTTCAAGTTGCCAGGGGAGCTAACGGTCAAAAAGTGACCATTGGAACACTGCTAGCTGGCAGGCTGTAACAATTTGAAACTCCATGTGTCTGAGGAGATTTTTCCTCAGTGATCTTTCCCGCCAAAAGCATGCTGTCCTTGACTCACGGCGGCGATTATATCCACAGAGATGTTTTAAGCACAACACTTTGTGCTCATCTTAGTCAAGTCAATCTAGACATAGGAGCATAAATTGGGTTTTTCACATGGGCACACTGTGTAAACTAAAGTTGGGCACAAACTATTTGAAAATTTGTTTCAGGTACACCAAATTGCTTCCACCAAACCAAAAACTGAAATGTTTTGGAAGTGCCAAAATGAAAAGTTTTGTTTCAACATAACTCAATTTTTCATTTCAATTTCAAGCAGTTTTTACAAAAGCAAAGGAGGCCAGCTCAAGAATTAGGAAGTGCTGCCTTTCTTCTACCTTTTAATCTACTGGTTAGGGCACAGATTGGAGGTGGAAGATCTGGGTTCAGTCTGCCCCTCCCCTTCCAGTTATGTAGAACTGATCTGAATTTAGATTTCCCACATTTCAGGAAAGTGGAGCAGCCATGGGCTGCTGGGATATCATAGTATGGGTCTCTTTCTTTATAAATAATAAAACAATCATTAGCTCAGGGACTTGAACTCAGGTTTCCCACCTCCTAGGTCAACGCTCTGACAGCAGGCTATAGAATGACAGCTCTAGTATAAATGCAGAGCAAACCTGTATGTGAGTATCACTGGATTTGTATGCCTTCACAAAGTAAGAACAAGTGTGCACACCATCGTATGCTGGCCATGCTTCAATTATTCAGACCTTTGTGTGACGCTCAATGTTTATCAAATATCACCTTAGTCTGCTCCATTAGGGTAACTCAAATGTGTGTTAACCACAAATTATCACTCCAGGGCGAGCAGGAGCTGGGCTCAACCTGGAGATAATTAGCCTCTATACAACAATGACCAACACCCACTCGTGTGAAATACACACCCTATTGACTCAGGACAAGTCATAAAATTGGAGTGTTTTGGCAAAAGTTCTAGAAAAATCTAAGCTCCACACTTGGGAAAAAATTAATGACCACATGAACAAGGGAACACCAGAATATTTGTTGCTGGTTTTGTACAAAACACATTATAACTTGAACATTGGTCATGCTCATGGTTATGGCCATTGGGAGAACAGTAAGTGAGTAGTAAACCCATCTGAACACTGAACAAAAACACAGAGGGAAAGAAAGACTTGTGTGTCGTCAGTTATTGGAACTAACTGAATTCACATATAAGTCATCAGTCATCTATTTCAGAACACTCTACATACCTGATAGTCTTCAGGACTGAATGCTGTCAGTGAAACTGTTTTGTATTCCATGATAACTGTCCCAAGAAGGCCCTGTGCACGGACTACCAGTAACCTAATATGTCCAATTTCCTCTTTAATGGTAATATGGGGCACGGTGGTTGCTGGAAGAATCATTTCATCACTGGGCGAAGGAGGAAACCCTATAGAGAACTGCAGCAAACCTGAGAGATGCAAGAAAGAATTTATATTTTTACCTGCACTTAGAAAAGCCCTTCTATAACTTGCTTTAAGGTATTTAACTTTACCACCCATGGGCTGAAATTAAACACCTGAATACAAACGTGAAGTCCAAGTATGCAAATTTAAGTACCTCTGTCTCTCTTTCTCCCTCTGTCTCTCTGTATATCTATACAGATATAAATATATATAAACTCTCCAAGTAAACCTTGGCAATGTAACTGTGCTTCTATAGGAATAGAATGTGTTCAGCTCTTTTAGTGTAATAATGATTTGATTGACCTTTGCCCCCCCGCCCCATTGGGGTTTACTTTTACAGGCATTCTGCTCAACAAACTGCTATACTGTTGTATTTATGTCCCAGAAAAATAAGTACTCAGTCTTTCAAGATACTCTACAAATAAGGACATTTCTGAGCAGGGCTTTTTGTCATCAATCCTCTTGCTTAATAGTCACTATTCTTTTCAACACTGCTAACTTTATCTGCTGAATACATCTTCACAATTTTATATGTGCAACTATGAGGTTGAGTTCTCAACTATGCAGGAGTTCAGAAGAGTGAGGAAATAAAGACTAATCCACCTTCTTTCCCTCCAAGTGCAGGATGGCAGGGAGCTGAACTGACCTTGATGCTGGTCAGAACAGTTCAGGTGCTACTTTAATTTGGATCAGTTTCTAATGTCTCTACAGGGGCCATTAAGCCAGTGAGGTTCACTGGAGTACAGCATGTTCCCTGCCACATCCCCTTCAGTTCCAAAACATGCTCCATTTTCCAGAAAGAATTGACATGGTTTTACACAGAAAAAACTAAACAGGCTGAGGAGTTGTCTATTCAAAGAAATCCTCAGTTGCCTGTATAAGGTATCTGAAAGTTTCCATGTTCCGTTGAGCTGGACGTGGCCCTTTGCTTAAAAACATACAATTTGGCTAGATAAAAATATATTATTGGTAAGTGACCAACTTGACAAAGACATATTGTGTCCTCATCTGTCAAGGGTCCAAATTATTCAGCTGCTAAAACTAAAGCCAACAAAAACTATTTGAAACAAAATTGCAATTTCCATCATTGTTACCATACGGATGGTCACTAGCTTTGATGCTGATATCTGTAGTTTCCTTCTCTGGATCTATGCTTGCTCCACTGGCTGGAGTTGAACCTAGTTTTCCATCTCCAGAAACTGCAGACACTAATGTTACACGGAAATATTCATTAAGCTCAGGAATGTCATCATCAAGCACATGCAAGTTTAAGACCTAAAGGAGGAAGAATCCACCCAGAAATTAAACAAAAATAGCGTAACAGTAAAAAGTGCAAAAATGCATCACAATGAGATTTTTAGTACTATTAGTCAAAATTTCACTGAATGCTGAATTTATCTAGTTTTATTTTCTATGCAAGTTTCTAAAAAGATGTGTGCAACATTTTGGATGTTTACGTAAATCAACCTAATATTTTTATAGGAAAATTATTAATTGCAAACACAAAAACCATTAGCATCTCAGAAACAGTATAGGGCACGATTTTTTGAAGCGCCCACCTGACTTGGTACCCTAAATCCCCTTTTGCAAAAATAATTTAGGACCCGATTTTCTAAAATAGAAAAATCAGATTGACAGTAGAGGAATTAATTTTTAAAAAATATCACAAGAGGCTGTTTTTTATATCCATATACTTCTATGGCTTTAGTTCATGTATTCCCAGCAAACAAAGGAGAGTGTACTGATGCTGTGAATTCTTATTCTCTTGCATCAGTTGATATACGTTTATAAGCACAATATTAGAAGGAAAAAAAATACATTTAAGATGCTATAGCAGAGTAGATTTTTGAATTCTTTACTACAAACCTGACTACTCAGTTCATAAAAATATACTTAATAAGAGGCAAACTTATGCCACTAGAGAAGGGGGAAGTTATGAGATATTTGTAACTTAATTTTAACATTAATTATTGTAAAAGTAACACAATGGACAGATTAAAATAAAACCAAGCAAACAGCTCTTTATTTAGATATCTTAAAATAACTGTAATTTATGTTGTGCATACTGAAATTAAATGTTTGATGGATCCCAAATTTCAAAGAAGCTCATATTCTCATTAGACACAATAATTAATGAGCCAGTATTATCTTGTATCTGCTATCTCAATTTAAATCCAATTCAGACTGTATGCAAAACAATGTTGCTTTGACAGCATGACATTTAGTATTGCCACTCAGTAACACAAGTTATCCACAGCAACACAACAGAGACATCTGCACAATTACTTCACATTGTTTATCGTACCCTGTAGTATATAAAGATTTGAAGTGATTCTGATAGTCTACATGATAAGTGAATGAAATGGAATAGAAAAGGATCTGAAGAGTGCCATGTTTTCAGATATATGTACAATTTCCCACAATACAATCCACAATTAAACTCACAGGAAAAGAACTGAGCAATGAAAGGCACAAAACACTTGATCTGAGCAACTGTGCAAAGATTTGACTACTACTAATGTTTAACAGTAACTTGATTACTATTTACTTTTTATATAAAAATGAGTTTGAGTAAAAGTTCAGACTTGGACCCAAACATTCGTCAAATTCAATGGTGTTCAGTATCAGTGTTTTAATTCTTGTCCATCTATACTTAATTTTTTTTGTAAACATGTAGATATCTAGCATGTACATGTAGAGATAAACATACACATTTGTACATCTATCACATCATTGTTCATTATATAGAGTGACAGATGCAAAAAAAGCTCTGTAACAGTTGTCAGAAGGAAACATTTCCAAGTATAAGAACCAGTAAAGTACACCCAGAAGGTATTTTCCAGGAGGCTTGCATAGAACTAGATGATTAACTTTAATAAGATCAGGTTTACCTCTGATCGCTGCCAAGGAAGGAATGTGATAGTTCCACTAGTATTTGCAAAATCAGCAACAGAGTAATTAATGCTGGTGGAATCTATCTGAGAGATAATATAATATATATACACATAGTCCAGGGCTCCCCGCGTACGCTCCACAACACACGATATTGTGGAACCTTCATCAGATGTCTGCAGGAAAAATAAGATTGACAACAATGTGTATCAATACAACAGTAGTGATCCCTTAAAAATTATCAGGTCTTCAAGAAAACTGTTCCCCTGTCAATTCAATTAAGATCTTTCTCAAAACTTAGGAAAAAGTTACTCTATATTAAGGAACAATTTCCATTAGCAGTTCAGTCTTTAAAATAGATTGGGCTTTCTTCAAAAGTCAGAAACATTACTGAGGCTAAACAGAGAGTATTTTGTCTTCAAGTTTTCAATCATCACACAGGAAACATTATAAAAAAAATGGTTGGTGCCACGGTATTCTCTGCATGAAGAAAATATTTTAAAAATTCAGAAAATATGTATTGGTACTGTCTGTACACCTTTCATAGACATAAATTGCCATGGAATTGTGATTAAAAATAATTTAATCAGACAACCATACTTTTGAAAATAATAAGTTCTATATGCTATATGACAATTTTCAGTGTGATCTGAGCATAACATGCATATGTCTGTTCATCAGCAGATAGATACGTATAACAGGCACACTAAAACAATATTACATATCTATCATATAATCATTAGCTATAGCTTCCCTGCTGAAATAAATGTAAGATGAGTAGGGAACAATTAACTTTTCCTATTAATTTTTAATTTTGTTTCATGCTTGGGTGATGATCTGCGGTATGAGATTGTATCAATGGCACTTGGACTTGAAGGAATCTATTATCGCAACAGATGGTGGGCACTTAAAAAAACACAGTCCAAATTTCAAACTGCTTTTCATTCAAAGTAAGATTGTCCTCCAAAGGCATCATAAAGACTTTAAATATGGATGATGTGACAAAAAGGTCATAAAAGATTCCAAAACACAAGATCATTATGTTTTTTAGTCTGCCATTTACTTGTACTCTATAAACATCCACAGACAGAGATTTTATTTAAAATAGTAAAAACCCTAAAACACTTAAAATATGAGATCAAAGTGGATATTTACAATGATAGTTTTATTCTTAAATATATGGCAACATTTTTCAATACATTAATTACTTGTTAATATTCCATGTTTTCAACTGCATATGGATGAAGTTCTTCCCTTCTATAAGGATTTACCAATGATGTATAGACCTAATATTTCAGCTGTTTGGCTCATATGAAGGAAATGAAAGAAAGCCCAAGCATATCTGTTTTTCCCTTTGGGAATTTGACAGCACTTTGTCAATTACAGTTATGTAGATGCTTAGTTGCACTTCCTGCTTCATGCCCTAGTAAGATAATATTCTCCTGAGCAATCCTGCAGTTAAGTCATATTCTTCTCCAGGCCTTGCTGGATGAAGTTCACTTGTAACAGGAGAAGCAAACTGAAGATGGTAGTGAGAGAGCAGATAGATACATGGGCAGAAAGGAAGGTAAAGGAGAATAGGGCCAAGCAGTATGCCTTACTGCCAACCCACTGCTCAAAAATTGTAAGGGCCTCTGACCTCCCACAGCCTTCCCCGGCAAATAGTCATAAAATTGGATTACAAATTGTAAGATTTTTTTTTAAGTAACAAATTTCACTTCACTCCAAGAGCTGGGGATATAAGAAAAATACCAATTATGAAACTGCAAGAGTTGGCAACACTGTCTGGCACCCTGGATTTTATGTAAAGAAATAAGTAAAGCACTAGAAAGAAGGAAGCACTCAAGAAAGAAGGTGGTGGGATGGTTACAACAAAATCTAGTCTCTGATATTAAACATGAGTGAAGAATGAGTTATTTTCTTGGTCACTAATTCATGCTGTGATGACTAGTTTGCTAAATAGAGGTGGATTTATTTTCTGAAAAAGAATATTTTATGGGTTTTTAAGAACATTTACTAAAAATACACAGGTGTGAATTTTCCTCACCAGTATGAAAAAACAGAGTGCTCCGTAACAAACGTGTTGTCCGCAAGTTTCTAAATGCAGGTGATTTTGCTTCCCATCCACTGAGAGCAATAGGGTGAGTCTATCCTTACGAATGAACTTTGAAGTTAACTTCAAAGTTAGGTACTACATCGAAGTAGCCATCAGAGTCTACGCACATTTTCCCTTACTTTGAAGTTAACTTCAGGACTTTGAAGTTGGGCTCCCTACTTCAAAGTAGGGGGACCAACTTCAAAGTCCTTACTTCATTCCTCGGAATGGAGGAGTGCCCTACTTCGAAGTTTAACTGCGAACTAGGGTGTGTGTAGATGCTCTACTTCGAAGTTGTACTTCAAAGTAAGCAACTTCTAAGTTATTTTTGTACTGTAGACACAGACAGAGTGGCATCTCAGCCCCACTGAAGTATATTCACTTCACCAGGCCCAGAAATGTCTTTTTGACAGTCATCTTACCTCAGGAATACATGCTCCCGTGAAGCCAAATAGTCCATTGGCATTGTCACTTTTTTGTACTTTTAATCTTGCGATGGCGTTTTCTTCTGGAATACGAGCTCCCCCATGAACAGAGACAAGTTTTAGTATGAACAGCTCCTCCCCTTCCTCCTCCTCGTCATCTCTTGCAGACACAATGAATGACTTATTAGTTTCTCCCTGTTTATACTCTAAATATCCAGAGACTGGGTGCAAATCTGTCCTTGCTGGAGTGGCATGAAGTTCATAGATCTCTGTTCGCGTCAATTTACGCTTATAAAGCCTCACATCCTGCATCAGTCCCGTAAACCTGCTGCTGCCATTTATCCCTGCACCAACTCTTACTATTCCTGGACCTGAAAGAGAAATTAACATTTATACTACTTTGATACCTTTTGCCCCAAAAAAATAAAAGGACAATAATAAATGAAAAGCTTCTATGGTGGTTTTCTCGTGGCTTATTAAACTCTTAAAAACTCATTAATCACGTGTCATACTCTGAGTCCCACATGCCAACCAAGCTTATATGCACAGCATAGATACTGCCTCAATGTGTTTTCTACCAAAAAAGAAATTTAAGGACTGCAAAATGTTTAGAAGATGTGCCAAGTCAGCCAAAGAGAAGTAAGTTAATGTCATAATGAATGCCACTACTATCGAACTAGAAAACGGACTCCAATGTTGAATGCAAGGGAAGAAGACAGAGCTGGATCAAACCCTTGAGGAACCACAGAAAAATACAGAGTCCAACATTACGTAAAGATTACCCCAAAATACCTGAGAGCTCCTCCAAAGGCTTTTGCTCACATAAGAGCATTCAATTATTTGTAATTCAAATGACTGTTCTACGCCAACTGAAGTGCAAATGTTGAACATATCTATGTTAACAAAACAGCAGAAATGTAGCACTTCAGAGACTAACAAAATGATTTATCTGGTGATGAGCTTTTGTGGGACAGACCCAATTCATCAGATCAATCTCATTTCCAATACAGATGAGATTGATCTGATGAAGTGGGTCTGTCCCACGAACAGTCATCACCAGATAAATCATTTTGGTAGCCTTGAAAATGCTACATTGCTGCTGTTTTGTTTTGTTTTGTTTTGTTGGAGTACAGACTAACACGGTGACCTCTCTATATCGATGTTAGTCATCCAGAGTCAGTGCAAGGTTTGTCCTCGTAGTCACACTAGACCTGCCTGAAACCAATTTAGATGCAAAGGCTCTCAAATGACAATCAAACGCTATATTAGTGTGTCAGTGGAAAGTGAATATATCATCCCTCTGAACTGCCCTCCCAGTAGGGAGACCATATTTCCCAAAGGGAAACCAGCATATCATATTGGGATAGCACAAAATCTTCCTGTCCCTCCCCTTGGAACTGTTCTGACCCCCTCACTCAATCCTCCCACTGTGCACCAGATGGTCAATCAAGCTGCCCCAGCACCCACATGGGACTGGCATTGCTCCTCTCCCTGAGCATTGCCGCTTGCCCAAGCCCTGCCGCTCACCCGACCACATGTTCCTGTGCATGCCACTTTTGTGAAACAAGTAGTTATTTGTCCTCTTTGCTCTTGTCAACTTGATCAGTTGGCAAAAGCAAATGGAACAAGTGCTCTCTTCTGCCAAAAAGGTCAGGACAGCCAGGATAGGGCTTAAAAAGGGATTGTCCTGGCCAAAATGGGACATATGGTTGCCCTGCCAACCCGTTATTCCCCTGGCTACTGTTCACTAGTCAGTGAGCCATCTGTGGCTAATCAACAGATGGTCTCTAACACATTGCATTCAGCTTTGCAGAGATGGATTGCAAGCTGGAGCTGCAGAGGAGAAGCAGAGCTGTGTTTCGCAGAGCTGCTCAAGGATCACATGTCCCTTTTCTTTCACCATGTCCAGGCCTCTCTCCACTGCAGACAGTGAGAAAGCAGACAACAGCCCCTTCTACTCCAATAGTTGTATCATATAAATCTTCCTATCATAAACCTTTTTATCAGATTACCTTCTTTAGAAAAGAAGAGGAAATTGAGGTGCATAGGAACAAGGAAAAAATACTAGAAAAGAAATTGATTCTCTCACACAAGGTGCTGGAAAGGGTTTCAGAATCTTAAGCATTTTATTAAGGCTAAACATGTCTGACACACGCTCCTCCTGTGTGCCTGGCACACACCTGGAACACCCAACACCTCCCTTCCCCGAATGATACAAGAACACATTAACATGCATGAGTATTTGCAAGAGTAGAGCCTAAATTTTCTAGCAAAAATTTTAAATATTATTGGGCTGAGGAGTGTGCCCTACACAGGAAGATGGGGGCCTAAAGCAACTCCAGGGAGGCTGTGTAGACGCCATCCAATTAGGAAAGGGCTTGTAAAGACAGCCAGTTAGGCAAAGATTAGCCCATTAGGCAAAGACAGACAGGCTTTGCCATATTAGAATGGCTGCTGAAAAGAGTAGCTTCAGTCATGCCCAGGTGTTTGAGAAGGGAGGACTGGCTGCCCTGAAAAAGGAGAAGAGATCATCCCATGGGCTCAGATGTGCTAGACAGGAGAAAGGGAACATGAGCGATCTCCCGGCTGACTGCTGTCAGACCCAGGAAAACAGATGGTGGGGGTCAGAGGTGAAGCAGTGTGTGGCTTCCGACTAGAGGTGCCCTGGGCCACGACCTGGAGTAGCAGGTAGGCCTGCATCATCCCCTCCTTCCTAGCCCCATTTGCCATTGTGGGGAGAAAGTAAACTGCAGCCTGACATGGAGATGAGTGGTGGGGCAGAAGTGTGTCTGCCCTCCCCAGAAGGGAGAAGAGAAATGAGTGGGGTACAGTCAGAGGACTGTGTTTCAGAGAGGACACCATGGTCCTTAGATCTACATATGTCCTTACAATAGAAGTAACAGCATTGAGGACACCACTCAATGAAGGCACACCAGCAAACCAGAGCTAAGTCCCAGGATGTCTGGCAGCAGGTGCCACAGTGATGAGTTACTTCTCATTACAATGATGCATACACAGGTTCAAGCAAATCTAAATCCTGAAAAAAAAATCTATTAATTCTGAAATTTCTCGGGCAAGTTAACAGACATGATAAAATTCTATTTTTAAAATGTTGCAGTTTCAGCTGCATAACTTTGTTTGACTTTAATGGAAGTTCTACTGAAACTCCAAGAAAGCTCTTTTTTGAAAATAAAGTTTTCTTCTAGTTAAAAAAAAAATTCATACATAACAGATTTCTTTCAATATTATGAATACATACTTTTCAATGGGACTGAACTTGCTGTTTAGTGCAGAAATTTTCTTTTATAAAAAAAAAAAAGAAAAAAAAGATTGTGCTCACCTTCAGCAATTGCTGCTCCTTTGAGGCTCTTCATTCCTCCAGGTACTGGATTTCCATCCATATAAAACTCAATCATGCCATCCTCCAAAGTAATCAAAAGATGAAGCCAAGTATTTGCTTCCACATATTTCTTGACAGTTATCTTTGCCACATATGTAATATTTGACCCCTGTGCTGTGTAATGAAGCATGACAGAAACCTGGGATTCATTTGTTTGGATTTTCACACCATAGTACATGGTCCCATGGCAATTGTCCTTTGCTACTATAAACCCATCGCAATTGGAGTCAGGAATCACCCAGGCTGAAAACGTGAAGTTGGCGAGCATGTTATCTGAACTGCAGATGAAGTCAGGGTCAACAGTTCCAAAGGCATCCTCTTTTCCACTGAAATACAAAGCATCTGTTCCACTGTGATGACGCCTCCTGTGAGGCTGAGACCCTACAGAACTTGAGAATGAACCAAGCAATAAGAAATCTAACATTGGTGGTAGTCCTGTTGGGAACACACTGGATAATATTTCCCAGCCTATCCGTACATCTCCAAAGGTACCTTGTTGTCTCCAAATTGTAAAGTTTGTAATGTAGGAGATATCATCTTCAGAGAGAACATCTTCCACTATCTCCTGGTCCTGGCTCTTGGGGTCTATGACAAAGACTCCAAAAGGGTCATCATTAAATGGGATTGTCACAATTACAGCAAGATTGGCTTCAGATAACTGGCCACCAGGGCCGGGAGACCCACCTATGTGATGAATATCAAAACAAAAGTTAATAGGATTCCTTAAGAACAGTAAGATCAACTTGAGCAACCAAAAATGGTTTTAATAATATTTTTCAAGGAACTAAAATTGTGTGATACAGGAACTGTTCAAATGTTCTACCATGAAATATATGCTGCTTTAACAGTATTACT
Organism: Carettochelys insculpta; assembly: GCF_033958435.1. Classification (NCBI taxonomy): domain Eukaryota; kingdom Metazoa; phylum Chordata; order Testudines; family Carettochelyidae; genus Carettochelys; species Carettochelys insculpta. Next base: position 76,003,535 of record NC_134141.1, read on the forward strand.
TTAAAACTTGTATGAATGATTTCTGTTTAAAAATGCTTCGTTACACATGTTGTTGTTGTTGTTAGGGAGCAGAATATACAGAGAGGTACAGGAGTACGCAGAAAATGACATTCTGCTGAGCCCTAGTTCACCTCCATTTCTGTTAAATTAGCTGCAGATGTACCCTACATTTAATTCATCTGGTAGAGATAGTGTGCCAAATTTCCCCATTAATATGTAAGTTACAACAGATACATAATACTATAAATGAGGGGAGAACTTCACCAACTGCCTCGGGCACACAGAAAGCTATTCACAGCAAGTCTAGTCCAGGGGTGAGCAAACATTTTACACTGGGCCCCACTTTTCCTCCCTGCAATTAGCAGACTCCCCCACAGCCTGTCTAATGTAATCCAAGCCAACAGAATTTTTGATTCTGTTCAAAGGAAAAAAAAATCCTATGGCACATGTAAGAAAATAAGTTTGTAGAATGTAAAAACTTTAATTGGTATATAAATATGAATACACATAAAAACAGCAACTTATTTCAACAGTTTTAATGAGATGGATGAGCATAGGATCTAGCAGCCAATAATGGTGCACTCCCTTTTTGAAATTACACACCCCTTCCAAGGGGGCCCACCCTCCATTTAGCTCACCCCTGGCCTAGTCCATACCTAGATATTAAGATTATTCCAGAGTACTTCCCACAGTCAGCTGGACCTATTTCAATATATTAAGTGTTTATATTACAAAGATCATGATTATCATGAACATGGATCCCAGTGTTTATTAAATGTAAGATCTCTAGCGAAAAGTCTATGGATTTCTCACACTTGTAGTTCACTCACATGCCTGAAATACCAGTTACTAGGAGCTGACTGGGGAATGGTAACGTATTTTCAATTCTTTCTGGGCATGAAAGTCCCTAACAAGTAAAGAAGATTTTGGGTCTGGTCTTGGAGACTAGCAAAAGCAGCAGGGATGTCTCAAGGTAATTAAAATAGCCACACACACTCACTTTTGCACTTCTCCACTGGAACAAGACACATTATGGCAAGATTATGCAGCCATGACAATGCACGAACACCAACAGCTTTCAGCTGCCCCAGGAGCTACACTTCCCTCTCGAGGGAGGGACATTAAATGTGTAGGCTGCCATTTTCAGAAGTAGTAGCTCGGGGAGGTGAGTAGCCCAGAAGCTTCAGGGATGTTGCTCAGCTCAGCACTCTCCCTTTAAAAATCAGACCTCTCTAAATTAGGTAAAAACATATTCCACCTGGCAGGGTGTGGGGAGACAGTACCTGAGGCATTCACCAGCTTTAAGGTATAAAATTCATTGAATTCTGGAATTTTATCAGGAATGGCATGAAGAGTTATTGGCTTTGATCCTTCACCATCCATGAACTGCACTGTCCCATAGACTTCATAGAACTCTTGTTCTGGCTCCAAAGCAGAATCATTCTCAAACAGTTGCCAGGTCAAAGAAACATTGCCAAAGTGTCCTCTATGTCTCAAAATCCTATACAATGAATTAGACACAGTGAACTTTCTATCAAACACAAAGAGACAGTCAGCAGGCCCAAAGAAATCTGGTGAAAGCTAGTCTTACCCAAGTACAATCTATAGTTCCCTAAATGATCCACAGCCACTGTAAGTGTGAGGAACATCTTTCTCTACTATTGAGGGTCTACAGCCTCATTATGCAATTCTACTCTCAGGTGCACAACTCTACATTATGTAATTTCCAATAAAAATCTGGTATCGCCTTGAAGGATGTGTACATTGTAGTACTTTTAAGCTGCACTGAAACATGAAGTACATATCTAAACACAGAAAGGAGTTTTCTAGCTGACAGTTCAAAGCTTATAAGCAGCAAACCAAATTCACTGTTTTCATCCATTCTGTGTAACTGATTTCTGAGGTCCAATCTCTCACAAATATGTGACTTAGTTTTAGTTTGGTGAGACCCACATATGCATGCACCACAAACCTCAGTTTAAGATGTACAAACATGATATTCAGCAGAGACTGATCACAGGATCCACAGCACGAAAACACAGGTCTGTCACCTGAGCTAATGCAAAATGGTATAATAGGTGGTAAAGTCACTGGGGCAAGATAGTGGATGGAGTCATGCCACATGGAGTGGGCCACTGTATTATATTTAATCTTTATCACACTTTTTCATGCTGCCTTCTACATTTGGAACAGAGTTCTATTACGTGTGTACTACAAGACCTTCAAAAAAATCAAACTCCTCCTTACAACCCAAGCCCATCCTTTTCTGATGGGCGACTATTTTATTTACTCCCATCTACCTCTCTCTAGTTGTCTCCTTCCTCAATATCTTTTAGATTACAGATTCCTCCAGACAGTGACCTATGTAAACAGTGTTTGGCATGCATCATATGCAGCAGGAGTGGGATTTATATTTAAAGTGAATCTACAAGTCACTGGGAAAGTAGATGGATGATTGTATCTTTACTTGTCAGTGGTTTGAGCATTGGCCTGCTAAACACAAGGTTGTGAGTTCAGCCCTTGAGGGGGCCATTTAGGGATCTGGGGCAAATTGATTTAAAAAGAATCCTGTCAGGGATGGTGATATGCCCTGCTGAGAGTGCAGGGGACGAGGCTCCATGACATCTCAAGGTCTCTTCCAGTTCTGTGAGATAGGTATATATCTCCTATTCTGTCACCCTGTGTTAATTCTACTCTGTTAAACTGATGTTATCACTGAAATCAAGAGCTACTGCAGATACACTCTGGTGTAACTGAAAATAGCTTTTACATATTTACCTGATGAGAATATATTTCACCAGAAGTCATTGTAGAACATGACAAAGGGAAGAAACAAAGCAGCTATTCACAGTGGCCGTGTCTACACTAGCCAAAAACTTCAAAATGGCCATTTTGAAGTTTATTAATGAAGTGCTGAAGTACATATTCAGCGCCTCATTAGAATGTCAGCAGCCATGGCACTTCGAAATTGACGCAGCTCGCCGCCACGCAGCTCATCCAGACGGGGCTCCTTTTCAAAAAGACCCCAGCAACTTCAAAATCCCCTTATTCCTAACAGCAGATAGGAATACAGGGATTTTGAAGTTCCCAGGGTCCTTTTCGAAAAGGAGCCCTGTCTGGACAAGCCGTGTCAATTTTGAAGTGTCGCAGCTGCCAGCATTCTAATGAGGCGCTGAATATGTATTTCAGTGCTTCATTAGTAAATTTTGAAATGGCTATTTGCATGGCCATTTCACAGTTTTGGGCTAGTGTAGACCTAGCCAGTGTCTTTATCAACTGAGTATACCAGTAATATAAAGAACACATTATCAATGTGCTAGCTAAACTCAGCCTCGTTAACAACTGGTGTGGTCTGCTTCCCCCAAATCCTCATTTTTAAATTAATTTTAATTTAAGTCAACTTTCCACAGTGTCAGATCCAGCCCACTCATTCAGCAAACAGGATTAATCAGCATAACAGAACTAAAGCTCCCCAAACACTGACACCAGATACCAGCTGCTTAATATCCAAGTGTCCTACTTTCCTGAAATGTTGTATGTATATATGCACAAGGGCCTTTCCAATGAGAATCTCAGCCAAATGCTTCCATTAAAAACTGGATCAAGTCAAAGGAAACAAAAAGAAGCATGAAAGAAATCCCCACGAAAGAACAGGTTAAGAGCTATTTAGAAAAACTAGATGTATATAAATCCATGGGTCCACATGTAATACACCCAAGGGTATGGAAGGAATTGGCAAATATCACTGCAGAACCTTTGGCCATTATCTTTGAAAACTCATGGAGATTGGGAGAGGTCCCAGAAAAGTGAAAAAAGGCAAATTTAGTGTCCATCTTTAAAAAAAGATAGAAGGACAATACAGGGAACTATAGACTGGTCAGCCTTATCTCAGTCCCCAGAAAAATCATGGAGGGGATCCTCAAAGAATCCATTTTGAAGCTCTTGGAAGAGGGGAAAGTGATCAAGAGTAGTTAACATGGACTCACCAAGGGCAAGTCATGCCTGATCAATCTGATTAGCTTCTATGATGAGGTAACGAGCTTCTGTGGACATGGAGAAGTCAATAGATGTGATAAACCTTGACTTTAGCAAAGCTTTTGATAGTCTCCCACAATATTCTTGCCCATAAGTTAAGGAAGTATGGACTGGATAAATGGACTGTAAGGTGGACAGAAAGCTGGCCAGATGGTTGGGCCCAACAGGTAGTGATCAATGGGTCAATGTCTAGCTGGTGGTTGGTTTCAAGCAGAGTGCCCCAAGGATCAGTTCCGGGGCCGGTGTTGTTTAATGTCTTTATTAATGAGCTGGATGAGGGGGATGGATTGCATCCTCAGCAAACTTGTGGATGACACTAAGCTAGGGGGACAGGTGAATAAATTGGAGGGTGAGGAGAGGGTCCAAAGTGACCTAGATAAATTGGAGGATTGGGCCAAAAGAAATCTGATGAGGTTCAACAAGGACAAGTGCAGAGTCCTGCACTTGGGATGGAAGAATCCCAAGCACTTTTACAGACTGGCTAAGTAGCAGTACAGCAGAAAAGGACCTGGGGATTTCATTGGATGGGAGGCAGGATATGAGTCGACAGTGTGCCCTTGTAGCCATATTGGGGTGCTTTAGGAGGAGCATTTGCAGCAGATCTAGAGAAGTTATTATTCCCCTCTGTTCAGCACTACTGAGGCCACGCCTGGAGTACTGCATCCAGTTCTGGGCCCTCCAATACAGAAAGGACGTAAATGCACTAGAGTGGGTCCAGCAGAGGGCAACAAAAAAGATTAGGAGGCTGGAGCACATGACCTTTGAGAAGAGGCTGAGAGATTTGGGCTTATTTAGTTTGCAGAAGAGAAGAGTGAGAGGCAATTTGACAGTAGGGAGGCTGTAAAGAGGATGGAGAGATGCTGTTCTCAGTAGTGAAGGATGGCAGAACAAGGAGCAATGGTCTCAAGTTACAGAAGAGGAGGTGTAGATTGGATATTAGGAAAAAAATTTTCACCAGAAGGTTGGTGAAGCACTGGAATGCATTACGGAGACAGGGGGTGGAATCTCCATCCCTAGAAGTTTAAGTCCCAGCTTGACAAAGTCCTGGCTGGGATGATTTTTTTAGGGTTGATCCTGCTCAAGGCAGGGGACTGGAGCTGATGACCTCCTTAGGTCCCTTCCAGTCCTAGGATTCTACAATACTTAGGCTGAACTCTTAGTATCTACTCTTTGACTGATCGGAGATCTGCCACCTTTATTCATGGGGAAGCCAGCAGCTTATTTATAAGCTGCTGAGTAAGTTAGCAGGGTAACTAGGCCCACCTGCCAACCAAAACCACTTTCTTAAGCCCTGCTGTTTCTGGACTTGTGTGAGTACAAGAAAAATGCATTTTATTGTCAGCTCACAGGAGGGATAATTTCAGCCTACATGGAAGACCTAGCTCAAGGGACATCCTGTAAGGGGCGGGTAAAACAAAACAAACCTAACATACTATGAAACAATGGAGGTAACTTTTCAATGCAAGATGCAGGGAATCAGCTAAGAAACTCCCCATGACACGGGCATTAGCTTCACAAGAAATACTCTTGGGTTAGGCACAGGATGCTGTTGGGTTGGTTTTAGTTTATTTATCTAGGTCACATTCTGTTTACTCATTTGGCAATTTCATATCTTCAGTATGTGAAAAATATATCACCCAACCATATCATGGCTGTATTCATGATTATTGACATACACACCACAGCTATAAAATGCTTGAATGGTTTCTATATGAATTTTTGTTATGTAAACTTACTTTGTAACATAACAGTTCTTCCCCTAATTTATTTTATTAAGACTTTTGAATTAAACAAAGTCACCCTTATGTAGCTATTGGACATTCAAGCTTGGTATGTGGCTTCGACAGAAATATGAAGCATCACAAAGTATTTCTTGGAAGGTATCATTTTAAACAGTACTTACAAAAACATATTAGTCTTGCCTTCTTCTAGCAGCTTGTCAACAGGTTTCAAAGAGAAAATACCATTTGGGTCATCATTCGCTTCAATGACAACTGTAGCCATCCCAGCCCCATAGACTACGGTATCACCTGAAAGTCAAGGATATATACAGCTTCAAATAAAAAGAAGAAAGCTAATATAATGTGATTATCAATTAATTTACTTTCTCATTATTTCCAAATATTTTCTAGCATATGTAAACAGACATAAAATGTTCAAATATTTACCCATATATGCAATATTTGAGATACTTTCATATAACAGAAAATGCAGATGCTATAAATTACAGTGGGCTTTATGCCACACAGTGCAAGTGTAAAGTGTTGTGTATACAAATACAAGATAAAAGTTTGAGCCATGACCTGACCTAAGGAAAACACAAACACTCGGTTGCTACACTATTCCTGCCAGAACTAATGCCAAAAAGAGGAATCCCATCCCTCATCCATCCCCGGGCATGTACCTGTTTTGTCCACCCCCACCCTTTTTTCACCCTGCACTCTAAAGAGAGATAAAACAATTAAGATACTTCAGACTCTTCACTGATTCAGGCCAAATTCAATTCTTTGCAAGATATTAGATTTCAACTGAAAGAAAATAAGAACGGCAACAGCTGTACTGTACTTAGAGGAAAGCGCTATTTTCACCTGTTGAGTTAAAGAGAATGATGTAAAATGTTTCATCCGTTTCAGAGGTATCATCGTCACTAATAAATACTGATATTTTGCTTTCTCTTTCCCCCACACCAAACACAAGCGCTTCACTCCTTCCACTGGAAATGAAATCTCCCTCTTCAGCAGTGGCTCCTCCATCCATGGTGGCATATAAAACAGTAATAGCTATATCAGCAGATCCATTTCTGAGGACTGTAAAGTGAGCAAAATCTCCTTCTTGAACCTTCACAATAACAGGATCTGAAATATGTAAATTACAAATTCACCACTGTCCTTCAAACCATGACTTTCGTATGCTAGACACTGCAGTTTAACTTTGTAGTTTTAAACAGCAGAATTATTCCTCAAAGGGACAGTAGGGAAATCTGGAAAAATTTTGGCAAAATTTTCAGCACAGGAGGATACTGATATGGTGATCTACCCCAGGTCAGCATGAAAAACGTAATAGTGAGGCATGAGAAGATAAGCTTTTTGCACAATCAAAAGGAAACAACAGATCAAAAACAAGAGATGGAGAAGAAAGCTAGCAAAAACATATGAAAATATAAAGCACGTAGGCAAAATCCTGACTCCATTCAAGTCAATGGGATTTTGACACTGGCTTCAATGGGACCAGGATTTTACCTTTAACTTTTATCTGAGGATTAAGTAAATGTATTTGTAACCTGAAAAGTATATCGGGTCATCATTCCTTGTGATCTGCAAAATTGCACTGGTTATGTTTCCAATTCTGGCTCCTCCTGTGGTATTGCCTAAGGTGATGGTAAACACTTCCATTTCTTCAGGTATCTGAAGGAGAAAGTAATATGAAGTAAATCTATTCCAAGCAAACAGGAAGAAAATTAAAGTAATCAAAAGCAGAGGAATTTCTGAGGGTCAGTCCTGATTCACTCATCCTTAGATATGTGAATAGAGTGCCAATGGACAATTAAACAAACGCTTGTACAGAAAGGGACCAGAAACCTCTGCAGCTTTGGAGCATCATATGAGGAATGAACTCAAACCTATGCTTAAATCCCAGTGCATTTAATGGGTTCTAAATCTATGCATAAGTGCTTTACTAAACTCAGGTTTAAAAGCCTCACTCTAACTCTTCACTGAAAACATTAAATCTGCGGCAGATCTCTAGTTTCCTCTGTGGTTGAAGACTGATACAGAGAAGTAATTTAGCTTCTCTAAAATATCCCGTTTTCTCTTTAATTGGTCTCTTTATGGGGCTGCTGGATCATAAGAGAAACAAATTCACATTCAGTTTCCTGACCCTAATGCACTTTAAAAAAAAATTGTGTGCACGCGCGTGCGCGCGCGCGCGCCTTGGGCTCTGAGCTTCATATTGTTCAACTTCCCATTCAATCCTCTTGATTGCTATCTTATATATTTCACTTTCCAGAGTTTATCTTTCTTTCCATTAACTTGAACTGGACTTCTGATTTTTAAGGATAACTATTTGATCCAAGCAGCCTCTTATTCCTGGAAAAATTTCCTTATACTAATATTTTTCTCACTGCATTTTTGTTTAAAGGTATACTTGCCTTATGGGACTCTGTTCTAGTCTGTTTAAACAGCCTCTATGCTATTTGAGGGTTTTGATTCTCTCTTCTAGGAATCTGTTCTTTTAAAACAAATATTACTGCTTTCTAAAGTTTAAACTCATAGCACATGTCTACAGTCAATGTTCTCACACCAAACTCAAATGAAACGCACACGGGTCAGTTGCCACTTTAATGGAATGAGCCATTCTGTTAATGACCTGAAAGTTTGCATCTTACCGAAGAGGAATTTTCACAACACTTTGGAAAGAGAGGCTGCTAAACTCTTTTATATTTAAATTTGACACATTAACATTTGGTTTGAACCGGGATGGGATTTTTTTAAGTCATTATAGGGGCTCTTTTGCATACTTGGTTTAACTTAATTCTTGACTCCCCCCACCCTTCTGCCCCTCTACTCTGATTTGCTCACCTTGATAATGTTTTTCTGATTTGTCAACCTTGATGACTATTTTTGGTTCTCTGTGCCTTAAATACTGAGTCTGTTCTCGTATGACTATGGTCTGAAGAAGTGGGTCTGTCCCACGAAAGCTCATCACCTAATAAATTATTTTCTTAGTCTTTAAAGTGCTACTGGACTGCTTTTTTGTTTTGATAGTATATAGACTAGCATGGTTTTCTCTCTGTTACAAATTCAAGTGAGGCTTTGTTTATACTAAACAGCTTTTAGCAACATGGCTGTCAATAGAGCCACGTTAAATAAAAATTGGGACGTAGATCTGCTCTTTGTTGGCTCGTTTGCCAGCAAAATACTTCCAATCCCCAACAAACAGCATTTGCTTTGTCAGCGGAAGAGCTGACAATGCATCGTTCACACTGACACTTGGATTTTGTGTTTCAGGGTGAGGAGAGATGAACACCTCTGAAAGACAAAAGTGTTGTTCAATTGCCAGCGTAGACATGATCTAATGGACTAGCTTTCAAAAATATTTACCTCATCTGGCAATGAGTAAATGGTGATCGTTTTTGAAAAGTCCTGGTTTCCAAAGAAAACTGTCCCTTGCATTGGGTAGACATCATAGGTAGAAACTGGTTCAACAACCCAAGACACACACACATTTCCATAGTTTCCTTGGTTTCTTACAATTCTGTAAGCAGCTGTGAAATGGAAATATCCAGTCCAATAAGCATGCATCCACAAAACAATTAAAAAACAAAGAGAGCCAAATTAACAAATCCAATTCAAAGAAAAACGAAGATTTGGGGAATTAATCAGCCACGGATTCAGTTTTGGTAAAATCATTAAACAGACAATTATATAAAAGACATACAAATAAGTTATAGGATACAAGAAATAGATACTTGGAGGCATTTACAATTTAGGTACAAACAGAAATTTCTGAAGAGCCAGGTAGTCAAATGGCACACCTCTCCAGTTGAAATAAAACCTTGTCTGTAAAATACTGGTCCTCTCTCATAAACTGCTGAGCTCCTCAGTTTTTATGATATCATTGGAACTTGAGGGCAGGTCAGAGACTTGCAGGAAGCACTTCTTAGCACCTTGCAGGACTGAGCCCCAAATGTACGACCCTATGGCTGCGTCTACACGTGCACGCTACTTCGAAGTAGCGGCAGTAACTTCGAAATAGTGCCCGTCGCGGCTACACGTGTTGGGCGCTATTTCGAAGTTGAAATCGACATTAGGCGGCGAGACGTCGAAGTCGCTAACCCCATGAGGGGATGGGAATAGCGCCCTACTTCGACGTTCAACATCGAAGTAGGGACGTGTAGACGATCCGCGTCCCGCAACATCGAAATAGCGGGGTCCTCCATGGCGGCCATCAGCTGGGGGGTTGAGAGATACTCTCTCTCCAGCCCTTGCGGGGCTCTGTGGTCACCATGGGCAGCAGCCCTTAGCCCAGGGCTTCTGGCTGCTGCTGCTGCAGCTGGGGGTCCGTGCTGCATATACAGGGTCTGCAACTAGTTGTTGGCTCTGTGTATCTTGCACTGTTTAATGAAAGTGTGTGTGGGAGGGGCCCTTTAAGGGAGCGACTTGCTGTTGAGTCCGCCCCGTGACCCTGTCTGCAGCTGTGCCTGGCTCCCTTATTTCGATGTGTGCTACTTTGGCGTGTAGACGTTCCCTTGCTGCGCCTATTTCGATGTTGGGCTGAGCAACGTCGAAGTTGAACATCGACGTTGCCAGCCCTGGAGGACGTGTAGACGTTATTCATCGAAATAGGCTATTTCGATGTCGCTACTTCGAAATTAGCTATTTCGATGTAGCGTGCACGTGTAGACGTAGCCTATATCTGCACAACAGAGCTCAACCTCTTTCCAGGATCTGCTCAGCTAAATCCCTGAGCTTATGGTGAATAGTCCCTTTATAACTAATAGGACTGTTCACATGCTTCCAGTTAAGCTTGAGAGTGAGTGTTTGCTGCATCAGGCACAAAACAGCAGGGCTGGGTCTACACTTGCCCCAAACTTCGAAGGGGGCAGGGTAATCAGGGACACAGGATTACTAATGAAGTGCTGCTGTGAATACACAGCACTTCATTAGGCTAATTTTCCCCCCTGGAAACTTCAAAGCGTCAAAGGCACTTCGAGGTTGCCGTGGCGGAAAATTAACCTAATGAAGTGCTGTGTATTCACAGCAGCACTGCACTAGTAGTCTCCCTTGACCCTGATTACCATGACCCCTTCAAAGCTGGGGGTAAGTGTAGACAAGCCCCAGATTTTCAATGGAAGGAAAAGAAAATATATATTCCCAATTTTAAATCCCTTCCCACTAAACTTTCCAAAGGAACGTATAGTATATAAATAACCATGAGCCTACTCAAAAAGTCTGACTCCCAAAAGAGTTCTGTGGTTCCAAGGACAAATATGGAAGAACTGTAGCTTTAAGCAGATGCAGAAAACAAAAGAATAAAATATCAAGGGAATAGAACTCGCCATGAAAGATCAAAAGGAAGCAAAAAAAAAAGTTCATGTTTTGCATCAGCAGGTGGCTGAAACAGAAGCATCAGAAGCATCCAGTTAGTATGAATTAAACTGCAATAGCTTGAACAATAAGGGAATTACCAGTGTACACTTCTTCGCCTTTACTTTCATTTATTGTTACAACTAGTCCATCAGGAAGGAACTGAATCACTCCATGTGGATCATCATTCTTCAGAATGGTTATATTGACCCTTGTGGCACTTCCCAACTTGCTTGGCAGTTCGCTGTGGCTACTGAGTACCACAGAATAAAGTTCATCCAGCTACAACAGGAAAACTCAGTCACAAGAACAATATAGATTCACAGCAGGAAAAGAATGGAACACCATTCACCATTACCAACCTGGCCAGAAAAGTTACAGCTTTTTAAAAAAAAAACAGTCAAAGTGCATGATTTCCTGTGGTAGTTCCTGCATAATGAGCAGTACCCATTTCCATCCCTGAAAGCAGGGAATGTCACCAGATTATATGACACAATAAGGTGAATTAGCAGCTCACATATGTACTCCATCATAGAATACAACAGAATGAAGGAATTATGTGGTGATATTCCATCAGTTATTCATTTACAAAAATAGAGGTTGAACCTTTCTAATCCATAGCTCTCTCATCCAGCAAACTCTGTAATCCAGCAGGATTTTAGTTAGCTGGATGAGCATTTATCAAGGGTATGAGCAAGTTTCCCTTGGTCCCACAAATTTGTTTGTAGCCACCCGTCCTGGCTCTCAGTGTTCTGTGCTATTATTTGTATGTAATTTACCCCTAAATGTCTTCTAAGAGCCCAGTAAGCAGTGGAAATTATAGAAATGTAGAGAAAGAAAGCTGCCGTTGTAACTCTAGTTTCTGTAGGAGGAGGTGATACTTGGATTCAAACACCTCGAAGCCATTTGAATATTAGGACCAAAACCTGATCATCATCCAAACCCAAATATAAGATTAATTTGTCAATTCCATACTCTGTACTTCAGATTAGGGTAGGAAAGATGCTCTTCCTTCAAATAGGTCAGTGAAAAAGAGGAAATCATAAAGGTAACATTTCAAATCATCATCACCACCACCATCATGTACATGTGCACGGCACCTTGCATCCAAAGCTCCACAAACACTGTCACTGAAATGAAGTTAATTCTGGTGTAAAAAGTATCATCAGGTGGGCAAAAGAGCTTCAAAATGCTGTGTGATAATGGTGGAAGAGGAAACTTTGATCAAAGATATCAGGGCAAACCCCGCTCTTTAAATCAAGTGTCATAGCGACCTTAAAACCCATGGACAGTGCACGGGACCCCAATAGGTAGAATTACTTCGGCTATGGCTACACCGTAGCTGTAACTCAAAATAATGGACACAATTTGTGCAACGCAAATTGGTAAGTTACTTCAAGTTACCTTATTTCAAACTTGTTGCCATCCAAATGGCACTGAAGTTTGAAATAAGGGGCTATTTTGAGGTTTCTGTTACCCCTCTCACGACAAGGAGTAACGGAAGCAGAATACCATACTCAAACTGGCGCTGCTATTCAAGCACAGTGTTTAGCCATGGAGTTGCTATCTTGAAATATATTTGTATTCCAAAATAGCAACAATAGCATAGTCATAGCCTTACAGAACTTCAAACATATGTGATAATTTTATAGTACAGTCAGTCACTTTCTATTTCTGTGTCCCTAGATAAGGAAAATGAAAGGCTGAAAAGAACTAAAAGAAACCCATCTGACATGTCACTAAAACCTACAAGTCACAGTGTCTGGGTCATAAACATTTGTTAGAAGAACAGAATTTGTGAACACCATAGACATGCACAAAAATTCTTTTACCTCTGGAATCCCATCCATCCTTGTTAGCAGAGTAATTATGATCTCCCTTTCACCAGGTTTAAATTCCAGAATTCCCGTGTTTCCATAGAACTCATTGCTGTCTCTAGGCTCTATGGTGTAGCGCAGAAATTGTTTGACAAGCGCCCCCTTGGAGCGGACAATCTGTAGTTCAACAGACTCCCCTTCCTTTAAAAAGACAGCAGAAGATCAAGCAGTTTCCCAGTATTCAAATATACTCTTAAGATCAGGTGTCTACCACGGAAACTTACTTTTATACTGTAGGGTCCTCTGGAAGAGGAAGAAAATTCAAATACTCCCCCGGGATCATCATTTTCCAAAATGATCAGTTCACAACTTGTAAACCCAGATTTAAGGATCTCATTTTCCACACTGACCCTGGAAAAGGAAGATAAAGACCTATTTTCATGGGGCAGTATTGTCTGGAAAACAAATACAGTACTACGCAAAGTATATAAACATATCAGAGCCAAGGTAAACTCTGATGGGTTTGTGTAGCATGTCCCAACCATGAAAGATTACCAATAATTAACTACAATGGTGACATTGATTAAACAAAGTAATCATAACAATTACATGTGAATATTTTTGTACTTTTAAAATACTTTCATTTTGTATTGAGTGTATAGTGGCTAGTTAGTTGGAATTTACCAGGGTCACATGCCCAGATAATTTAGAGAAAAAAGTTAAAATACATTTGTACACATATACTTATAGGTCAGAGTTAGTGCTATGTTTTACTTTATTCCACGTATAATAAATATCCCTACACCACTAAGATATCCACACTTAATTTACAGTAAACCCTCAATATAACCAACTAATGGGGAGAGATGTCTGTTAAAGCTGAAAGTCCATTATATGGGAGGGTTTACTTCTCCAGCTCCCAGTCATTCATGCTCTGCCCTGAGCACAGCAGCTCCTTAGGCTCAAAGCTGCCCGCGCTCAGGCCAGAGCACAGCCACTCCTCTGGCTCTGAGCTGCCAATATTCCCCACCCCACCCCCATGGTTGGGATCACTACTGCAGGAGGGAAAGAGACATGGCAGCAGCAGCTCTCCAAGCTGTGGCCAGGGACCACAGCTGTGACAGTCTCAGACACGGCCACGACCCCACAGCTGCAGTGGTCCCAGCTGTGGGGGGACCAGAGGCATCTCTGGTGAGTCACCCTTACAGTACTGCACTCTACTTTCTTTGAAGGAGGAGGTGGCTAGCTGATATGCGTTGCCAATGTCAGGTAGAAGGAGGTCCACTATAGTGAGGGTTTACTGTATTATTCACACATTTGGGACCCTACCCTACTCTCTTGGAACTTAATACAAGTCATTTCAATGGCAGCAGGATGGGACTCTGTATATTATGAAGTTAATTTTCTCCTGTGGTTTCAGAGATGATAGGTAGGGTGGCATCAGGGAGCTAGCCCTGAACCCAGTGGGAGTTTGTGCTTCTTCCTAGCAGCTCTAACTTTAGCCATGGGCTCAAGATCCTTTAGGGCCCCTGTACCGGTGCAGCACAGGCAGAGCATAGCATTCCTTTGTCATATCCACTCATTCCCACTCTTCCACTTCCGAAGCACCTCCTGTTCCAAGATGGATAAGACTGATGCAGGATTGCAACTGGCATGCTTGTGCCAGCAGTGCTCCCTATTCAATACCGACAAATTGTCATCAGTTCCTAGGCCCTTTGTACTATATTAGTAGCACAAACAGGCCAGGTATGAATAAAGAATCTAGTCTTCCATAATCAAGTACAAACACAAGTTTCTCTCTTTATTTATTTTAATAATCAAACATCTAGTACATACTTATTTTAAAAATTAGAGCTAATGGGGAAGTTAATTCATGAAGTGCAAGTCAACTGAAAGAACAATGATGCTTCCCTTGTGATTGTGATCTCTTAGTACAAACATTGCCTGGTCTCTAAAAAATTAGTTATCTGGTCTCCACTGAGCTTTCTTGTACTTCTTACCCCCTGGCCCCTACTGCCACCCCCCTCATCAGACTCTTTACAGGTGAAGCTTTAAACTTGATAGTGTAAAAGACACCAGAAAAGTTAAAATTCAAGGATGCACTGAAAAATCCCCTTGAATTTCAGTAATATATAGGGCCATGGTCTCTCTCATAACTGGATGCTTTCAGATATTTTGTTTCCACTGACAGTTAGGATCTATGCACTGCACATGATTGTCTGCCTTTGTTCTACTTCATACTCACCTTCAATCTGTACGTCACATTAAAATAAGGACCAATCTGTATGTCACTTAGGACCAAAATTTATCAAATGTTTTGAGTCAATTGAATCAAGCTCCCAGAGGCAATTCTGGAAGTCATTAAAGAATAATGCTCCTGGATCCTAATTATTATCTATCATAGCCCATCTAAAGAAAGGACACAGGACAGGCTGGAAGATACCTATGAAAATTATTGATGTGTCAGTGGAAGTTGTACTACAAAATACACAGTTTTTTTAAAAAGGAAAATAACGGCCCACAAGGGGGGGGCGCGTATATAACACTTGTTTTGGCCAGTTGTACTCAGTTCAGTAATTTAATTGAGGCAAATTGAACTTGGGATGTTTTTAAACAACTAATCCACTGTTTCATCAAATGCTCAAACATCAAACACAGAACCATGCATTCATAACATATATCATTCACAGAACCGACGTAAATGAACATTTTCAAGATGGCACCCCATGTCACCAAACAAAACTGTAAAAGAAGCATGCATTCCCTGAGGAGATGCAGAAGGTTTGCTTCTTCAGAGGGAAAGAAACAAAGAGGACAGAGCCTTGTCCAACCCAACCACTTTCAAAGCAAAGTGTTGATTCACTCAAGACAAAGACACAGCTCGCTGAACTTACCCAAAGTACACGACAAACCTTTCTGTCTCTACCCTGTCAACACAGAGAGAAAGGGGGAGAGGAATAAAAGTGCCATTTGCCAGAATTTCAATAATACCAATCTAAGAAGAGAAGGATAAAGAAAACCTAAAGCTTCCCCCATCCCATCCCCCACCTTGTTCCAATAGCTAATAATGCTCACTTTATGGGAACACTCCCCGCTTGCCAGTTCCCTGTTAACAAATGCCAGCAAGGGGTTCAGCAATTCCCACTTAGGAGAGATGACCCCATGACCAATCAGCATGTCAAGACCCATTCAAGGCATTCCTTACCAAGCCCTCCTCCAAGAGTTAGCTGGCTGCCAAGCACTGTACATGCTCACAAACCGCAGCAGCAGCTGAGTAAATTTTATTCAGCTCTGTTTGTAATTACTTAGTGCCTTCAATTAGACAAAAAAAAAAAAAACCCTTTAATCTCAGGTCTACATGCCCGTAGGATCTGGTTTTTCATCAGTCTGCCAAAATGACTATATTGGCAGATAAACACAAGGAGAGTTTGAATAAGAACATACAAAAACCCTGCTCAACAGGTCTCATTTATTTTTCAATTAACCAAACTACAAAAGTACAATATATAAAAGTAAAGTATTTTCTAACATCTTAATTCCTTCAATTTTTGTCACACATTTGCAACAAAACTATTATGATTAGCCCCAAACAGACTCAAACTGACGTTGAGTATGCCTCTGCTCCATAATTTTTACCAGCATATTTTTACTATGTGTTAACATCTGCATTTTATTATATTTTATCATGCATCACAATAGTGCACATGGCCTAGAGTTAGGCTTAGGAGGGTGGAAATCTGGCTGTCCTAAATTCAACAACGAATTTTGTTATCAACTTCAATGAGGCCAGGATTTGCCCCTTCTTTCACAAAATACACTGCAAAAATGATCCAGACCAAAGTATAAATATAATGAAAATTCTAGAAAGAACATTGCAAGTTTGCTAAATCAAACAAGTTAATTAACTTTTAATGTGACTATAACCCACATGCTTAGAAATGGCACTGAAACGTCAATAGTCAAACTGTTGGGAGTTTATGAACACAGGACACAAATGAGACATCTTTACTACCTGAGGGGTTTTTAATATGTATGTCCAAGATTTTCTTCAGATCTACGATATAATAGTTTCTTAATGAGTGCATGGTTCAGCCAGAAACAATAGCCCTTTCAGCTTCGTGGAGTTACAATGAATAAATCTAACCAAATATATCCAAGACTAAATCCTTGTAAAAAGGGCTTAGGAAGCTTGTCAGCTCTAATGCAAGGTTGTGGTGAACTACATTCCTAACAGCACAAAACTGGAAGTGGGCAACCGTAATGGAAGAGACAGAGAAAACCATGAGGTTTACATCCTGAAATAAAAATTGGATGGTCTTACAAAAGATTAGCAGTGAGGTTGTTTTTGCTCCCACTGACATTAAAGAGAGTTTTGCCATCAACTTTAATCAAAGTAAGATTGGATCCTTTTAAAAAAATAAATGCAACGTAGTCAGGTTAATAAAGGTACTACAGCTGCTTTGACATGATGTATTATCCTGGCTTTAATTGTACATTTTTATCTGAAAAAATAAGCATCTGTGAAAAAAATAAAATATTGAATATAAACAATGAGGCTTAGAGTTCATAACTTCTACTCACACAGTGTACTGAAGTCAAAGTCTCACTCACAAAGTATACCAGCCCTGAATATTGCAACCTCTTATCCATATAGCAAAGTATTATCAAACACATTACTAACAACAGTCACTACAAGACTAAAAATAAATTTAAATTGGCTGTTATGAATTTGAAGTTTAGATCCAAATTTTCACAATGGAGCACTCATGTGGCTTTACTTTAATGCTATAGATTCTTGGGAAAAGAGTCCTATCCTGCTAGTTTTCATTTCCTGGTACTGCAGAGTAATGAGCATAACCTTACTGATATAGGCCCCAATCTTTCCAAATTTTGGAAGTATGCTTTGAGAGTAGTCCTTTTGATCCAGGAGTCTGTTCACTTGTACCAGCGTTCAAGCGATCCAATCCAGAACTGCAAAAGCCAAGCCTATGCCCAGCTACATTGCCTGTAACCACCTGTTTCTGTGCTCTATCTGGTGCACTCTGAGGTTTTTCATCATGGAAGCAACTGCAGCAGTGACCTTAACCCAGGTGTCAGCAATCAAACAACAAGAAAAGACATATTTTTCAAATTCTGTTAAAAGGTCGATAATTCAAGAGCCGCAATGCATGTGAAGATGAGACGGTCCTTAATAAACAACATCAAACCATACTTTTTGTAACCTCTATTTTAAGAGCAGCAAACACACACAATGATTTGTAATGTGATACATGTTTACTGCAAGACATTCACAAACGTTTTACATATTCTATTTTCTCACACTTTACGTGTGTGTTTTTACCACTGTCTTTCTCACTTTTACTCTTAAATGTATTTTAATTATGCCAATTTTACTTCATGTTTAATTTCAGTTTTCTTTCTTAAAATGCATGTTGGCCTTCACAGCAGGAATGCCACAAATTTGTGTTTCAAAAGCAAGTCTTTAGAACCAACATGATCAAAACAGTATCATATCCCACAATGTACTGCACATATTAAAGGGGGAATTATCCAACATTTTGAGATCACATATCATTTGCTATTAGATGTCAGTGGTTCATTGTTGGGCTGTTAGATGGTCACTGTTTATCAAAAATAATCAGGAGGTTTTGGGTTTTTGTTTTTTTGTTTTTTTTTTTTAAATAGCATTGGGAGCCACAAAAGTCCTTAAAAAAGCTACAGGTGGCTCAGGAGCTGCAGGTTGTAGACACCTGGCCTTAGCCCTTCCCTATTCATATTGGGCCAAGCACACTTGAGCAGTTCTCAGGAAGCCTGGGAGTGGACCAAAGATTGCTGTTTTATCATCTGATCATGGTGGCAAGTACTGATTTATCCCCTGATGAGCCGTTTAATTTTATGTTGCCCCTACTGTAAGCACAACTAACAGCATACACTGGTAGCACTGTGTAATGCCTATGTGATAACATACTGACGCATATGTCAAACTTTTTCCCTGAGCAAAAGTTGAAGGGAAATAGCCTATCAGACTTACAAGTTCACTATAAAAATACTTGATTATTAGGAAAACTGAATCTGATCTGATCTCATTTAATTTTGTACATAAAACCATCAGGAGAGTGAAGCTCTGGAGTAGCCTCCCAAGGAGAGCAATGGGAACAATCTGCCCATCTGCAACTGCTAGTAGAAATTACTTCCGACGGTCTGAGATGGAACACCAGATAGGGAGGGGCTCCAAGTAACTACATAGAATTCTTTTGTGTTGTCTGTCTGGCCCTTGTGTCTATCTGAAATGTACTGGGTGAAACTGACCACCATACCTGGGACCGGGAAGAAATTTTCTGTAAGTCACAGTGGCATAGAACTCGAGGGGATTTCTCCTTCTTCTGCAGCATACAGTCTGGGCCACTTGCAGGTTTAAACACACATAAAATGATGAATTCTCTGTAACCTGAAGTCCTTATATCCTGATTGGAGGACTTCAGTAACTCAGCTAAAGATTACGGGTCTGTTTCTGGAGTGGGTGGGGGAGGTTCTGTGTCTACAACATGTAGGATGTCAGACTATATGATCATGATGGTGCCTTCTTGTTTTAGACATATATTGAGCAAAACATAATGCTTCCTTCTTAAAAACAAATATTCAATCTGACACTTTTGCACCAGATTTTAAAAAAATGTTGTTCAATGTGTGCCTCCTGCAGTTTACACCAGCTTTGCACAACTTTGTGCAAATTCTTTTCAATTAGCTGGTACTGAACACTGTCAGAAAGAATGCTGCACTAAGTGGATCTTGGATTTGATCCAGTATGGCAATTTGTATGTACTTATAAACTATTACCATTTTAAACTTAAAAACATTAATGGAGATATTTTCCATAAGTAAGGTTCTAAGATTTTAGATAGCAAATAACATTTTGAGTAAAAAAAGGAGTCCCATGATTTGAAAGTTGCCTGGAAAACTGAAAATTGTCATTGAATTTGTATAATTTTTTCATTAAAATCTTGCTTCATTAAACATAGTTAGCTCAGAGCAGAGAATGCAGACAAGGTAGAATGTTGTCTGATCACTGTGCTTCCTAAGTTTGTATTCAGAGCTCATCCCCCTTTACTTTGGGGGGATTATCCACTGATTTAATTAGCACAAAGACCAAGATTTAGAGAAAAGAATTAAAGTAGGATTTGCCACAGAACAAATTCCACTGAGTTTCTCATCAGAGGGGATACCTTTGCCTTGGATTTAATCCAAAATGTATTTGATTCTGGAGGCTACTTTATTTTTGACTTATTTTCTATTCATGACAAATGAAATTCGATTTTGACGTTTTGAAGGCAATCAAATTTAGCAGTAGCTGTCAGAACTAGTACTCATTCTATCCTAGTCCTCATTTGCAAAAAGTCTAATAAGTATCTGAAGACAAGACTAGCTACATTTTAACAATGAAAGTGTGAGTTTAACTTAAAAGGGTTCTGAACAACATACATCCCTGTATAATAGGCCTGCTTTGGAGGGAAGATGTAAGCATAGTGAAGACAAACCTTGAGTAAGGAGAAAACATTACTGAGTATGCTGGTGTTTCTTTGAACCACCGTGCAGAGGACTTCTCACAATTCAATTGCTACAACTGAGCACTGGAATTAAGGTGCTTAATTAGTGTGAGAGGCCTTCAATAGGCCCTCTACAATTAGCTGAATTTCCACCACTGACTAAACTCTACTATGCTGAAAACCTGAAAACCCATTAGATACTTCACCCTGAAAGATCCCAAACTTACATTCTGTCACTGCAATGTTTAAACCTGTTCCTTATAACACATTGTAAACTTTCTCTGACTATACTTTCAGCCAGATTTCCATAAGGTGTAAACAGAATTATTGCTACTGAGGTCAATGAAACTTTGCTGATTTACACCAGCTGAAGATCTGGGCCATTGTACGCCCACAAAATTGTTCTAGTTTCCCAAATTACATGAGATATGATTTCAAAAACCATGTAAGCACTTATTTTTAAACAGATGCTCTACGTACTCTGTGACCTCTGTTTTCCATCTGTAGTTGGCAAGAACATAAGGGTCTCTTCTTCCTGTTATAGCTCTCAACACAGTGATCTGGTGTTACATTTTCACCTGGATTCTGTCTGGATTACTGCCTGGCATGCGACATGAGGCTACAACAAAAAACCCACTCAGCACCAACATCAGGCACAATATATGGTTGCTTCCTCATCAAACAGTTCTTTTTCTAAGGTGCATAATGTAACACACCTTCATAATGCATAACGGCCTCCAATTTGTTTCTATATGTAGTTTGGGACAGTTTCCCTTTTTGAAGTTAAATTCTGCTTTTATAATTTTTATTTATTTTTTTTGTATTTTTGTCCTACAAAGATGTTCAATTTAATTATACTATGGTTGCTATTATCAAGTCCCTTCAGGTACCCTCACTTCTTCAATGAGATCCTTTGCACCACTTAAACTAAACCAGTCCCACCCAGAGCCACCCAGAGAAAGAATGGCAGAAAAGTGAGGGAAACAGTTGTCTCAATTCATCTCTTCATTGGATCCATGTCTTTTATGCAATTAGTAGCCTGTGAAGAACACAAGGCGCTATCACAGAACCAGCCAGCCAGGTTCCTACGAGCAGGTCTAACAATGATTTATTTTGTGATGAAATAGCATTTGATAAACTGTTTTCCTGAACGCTGATTATGCATAGATCAGTGGGAACTTGAGTCTGTGGTGTTTCTCCTCACTTGTTGTATTCCTGTGTGAAATGATTGTATTTGATTGGCTGTGGGTAACTAGTGTTCAGCTTCCTGGAAGCTGCAAGTATTTCTTCCAAATAAGACACAAATTACGGAATGCAAGGGCTGGGTGCTAGCTGTGGCTGTCTTTGATGAAGCTCTGGGGGTGAACCAGATACCCATCATACAGAGGTATGCACCTCTGTTGTGCTGGAAAGAGGGGCACAGCTGGAAAGCTGAGGTGGAGTAGGAAGTGGGAGACATCTTTAAAATACATATATTTTAGGGGCGCTTATTAGGCTGTTTGGGAGCAGGGCAGGAGGCATAAACTTTGCTCTGAGGTGGTGCTGAGAGCTGCAGTGGGGGAAAAACTATACTCTTCCTTCTGTAATCTGCCTAGTGCATTCTTAGAAAACACAGTGATCTTCACATGAATGTGGCAGCAGGATACATTACACAGTGGAGGTTCAAGAGCATGCTGAATTGCTTATCAGTGAAGAGGACTGTGAAAAAGGGACTCCAGGCTACTGCTGTCCCCTGAGAATCCATAAGCTGTTATGGGAATTCTTGGGAATTTAGCTGGCATGGAAGAGAGTAACCATATACTTTCAAACTTAACTCCCATTAAAGAAAAGAGAACGATGTGAATTGTAGCAAATATGGTATGATTTGCAATATCTATAAAAATTCTACTATCTATTTTGTGGTATCTCAAAGCACGTTGACCTTCTGGTAGAAGTCAACATTAAGAGCTAAAACCAAAAGTTTAGTGAACTGTGCAGCTGTTCATTCCACATGCCCGTAGCACTTCTGTCTACCTTGGCATTCATTCTACATGCCTATTTTCATAGAAATAGAATCAAATAGTCTAAACAGGTCTTTAAAAACCACATTTCTCCCGTAACAAATATAAAATTGATTCATTAGATAGCACAGAGAATGCATGTTCCCACATCACCCTTCAGTGAGAAGGAATACAATCCACAACACTGACCTAGCATACGGTGTTCCATTGGGCTTTCACCAACACACTGAATGAACCATGTGACTGTCAATAATCCAAAACTGTTCACTACCTATGAAATGAAAAGTATTTCATTTGCTCTTTACAGTATTAGGATACAATACCTGTCCAGGGTTACTACCACAGTTTCATTCATTTCAGGGATATCATCAGCTTTCACAGTAATGTTGATTGTAGTGTCACTTTGTCCAGATAAAAACACAACAGTTCCATTAAAAGGATTTAAATCATCATGTGTTACTGCTTTTGGATTGAGGCCAGAAGGTTTCAAACTCCAAAACACAGTGGCTTTTCCATCAGTTCCATCTCGATGCAAAGCAATGGAAACCTAAAAAGCAACATAGTAATCTGTGACTTTGAAACCAACAGATTGAATATTTAAAAAAAAAATCAACTACTCTTTAACAAACTACTAAACAATGTCATGTCAGTATAGACAGACTGATTCTTCTTTCAGCTACATTAGTGAATATCAGAATTAACACCACGGAAGTCAAAGCAGTTACATATATTCATGAAAACATGTGAAAGCATATATTTCATGTATTCATTTGACTCATGTATACAATCATATATGTTTAGATTAATAAAGAAATAAAACAAGCTGTTTACAATAATGACAATTTAGTATGACATTTACTTTCATTATTTTAGCACCATCTCATCAACTAATCTGTGTAAACTAATTAGCAGATTTTAATTGGAGTTGAAAGTAACTGCTAACAAAGCTGTCCAAATTCAAGAAACTTGGGAAGACTGGCATTTAGATAATGGTGAAAGAAAGTGAGGATGTGGGAAGAAAAAACAAGAAATAGTGTTCCCTGATATTAGAACATAAAGAAGAATCTTAGTGCACTTGAAAAATGATTTTTGGGAGGCTCACAACCTTTAAAAATATGTTTGGAAAATACTGTGCCTGGATGGCAAAATAACACATTTTATTGCCGGTGAATCAACTGCACAACCAACAGAATCATTTCCACAAGGTTGCTATTTCATGCTCTCTCATTTGCGAGCATTTAAATAATTCCTGAAAAGTACACTTTACTGGCTCAAACAAGCCGGAGTAATGTTACATACATAACATTGTGATGTAATAATGAGCACTTTTCTCCTCAATTTCCTCTGTCATTCCCAAACTCCAGTAACATGTTTATAGAATTACAAGATGACTATGTACCTATATAACGTATCTTTATCTCAAGAATGTATTTCTAAATTCTTATCTTACACCTCGATCCTGCAAAGACTTGCACATGTGCTTTACGGTAAGCTTGGGAGTAGCTCTATTGTTTAAAATGAAGACTCCAACGCCTATACCCTCTGATCAAAGTTTGTGGGACATTGTAGAAAGCTAACTGCTCTGTAGATAAAAAACTCAAGCTTCACCATTGTCAGTCTTTGACCTAATAGCTTAAATTTAAAGAAAAAACAATAAAATCATAACAGCTATGTCTATACTACATTCCCCTTTTGGAAGAGGAATGCAAATAAAGGAAATTGAAAATGCAAATGACACACTGATTTACAAACTTGTGCTTCATTTGCATAAACTCATGTGATTGCGTTTCTGAAAGATGCATTTCCGAAAACAAAAAGCTGTGTATTTGGGGCTCCTTCAGAAAAAAACCTGTTTTTGAAAAAGCCCTTCTTCCTGAAACAAAATAGGAACATAATTTATTTTTAAAATAACGGTTGTTATATTCAAAATGTTTGTAAATATTTTCCCTTGTGTTCCCAGTATTTTGAATGCACCAACTTAGAGATGAAAACTAATCAAAATCTTGAATTTGAACACACATAAGCATTTTGAGAATTTATGTCCTGACCCACAGCTCAAGCCCATCCATAGATACTATAAATGATACATTAGGAAAAGGTTAGTGCATCTAGATGGTTATGTCACACAAGACCAATCTAAGGCAAATTGGATCCCTCCCTTTCCAATTCTGAGTGCCGGCATGTGAGGGTCTAACTTCACCCCTTCATGTCCAGGACATACAATCAAAGAAAAGGGACCAAAATATATTTTGTTTAATGTGACTATGAAAGATTAATGCTTTGTGGATGTGTTTATAGACATCACAGGCTAAATTCACCATTAAAGTCAGACTATTTTGTCCTTCATTTAAAAAAAAAAAAACCTTTTCTTAACATAGCTTTATTTTTAACATAGGAATTGTTTAGCTCAGATGTGACTTCCAGAGAAGGTTTCTCTCTAATTAATTTTAAAAGGTCTACCTGGAGCAAAATGGATTAAACGTCCTCCAAATAAACTTGTAATAGTAAAGGACAATATGTAAAAAGCTTACTTACCATGGTAGCAGTAGAGTCCTCTGGCTCATTAAGAATAATTGGAAAATTTGTAATAAAACCAATTTCTCCATTTGCAATGTCAGGAGTAATTCTCAGGGAAATATTCCGAACCTCACCTAGTCTAGGACTTACAGATGGGATTGGAGGAATGATATTGACCAGCTCAACTCTTTCCAGCTACAAAACAATACCAAAAAAATCTCAAGATTCTTTAAAATCACATGAGCATAACTGTTATTTAAGTCAGAATACGTGGCAATGTATTATCATTTTGCATCTTCAGCAGTATGACTGCAATTCTTCTCTTATTCTTTCGTGTTTTATATTATGTGAACTGTAAGTCTCCTTCTAGTGGAACAAGGCTGAAAATACATGGCTTGAAGAGGGGAAGAGCAGCCTCTATTAGCTACCTAGGTGTCTCTAGTCAAGTCTTATGCATGTTGAATGCACGGGTATAAATTTCCTGTCACAAAGCACTCAGTGGAGAGGAGTGGGAACCAAGATGTATGGATCAAACCCCCATGCCTGGACAACAGGACCCAACTTCTGAAGAATTTTCCACGCAAAAGGGAAGGTTCTGGTAAAGTAAAGCCTTCACAGTAGCTCCTTTCCCTCCACATTTCTTGTATATTGATATATGGATTGTGACATGAGGAAAGAGGTGTGACGAGAATTCATCTGTCTCTTGGTGACTGTAATAGTCTCAGGACCTGGTGCAGGCTAGTGTACTATATGCCAATCTGAAGGAAAGTCAGTTAGGACTTTTGTTGAGTAAGGGAGTGGTGGAGACAGACAGGAACAAGAATTCTTTTTTCGGATAGGAGAGAGTAAATTGTCAAGGATCTATTTTTCAAAATGGTAAGCATTCAAATAGTGAACTCAGTTGGATATTTGCATCTCTAAATACACATACAACAGCCGAAGTCGTGCAAAAAAATTAGCCATTTAATTAGGCCTGCATTTTTAAAATCATGCTCTTAGAGGCTTGTCTGTTATTATTTTGTACCACTATCAATACTCTTCATTAAACACATTTTCCTTGTGGAACTGTCACGAAAGACTGTGGTTGTGGGGGGAATAATGACAGAAAACATTGTCCAAAAGGCATCACTTTCCAGTTGTTTCTGAAAGTAGTAAAACCAGAGGGCACTATACGCAACCCTTCTTAACTGATGTGCCAACTTACAAGAAAGCTGATGTACAAACATCCTGAGCTGTTTCTGAAAAGAAAGATCAAAAACCAAAAGAGCCACCTCAAACAAAAATGTGATTGGGGCTCAGAATTAAACATGTAAAACCAGAGATCCAGACAGTGATGAAGATTTAAAGCATATGCTCTCCTATATAAACCTTATCCTTTAGGCCTGTTGTGCCAGCATAGGCTAACAATGCTGTTATAACTTGTTTGACTTAACAGATAATGTAGGCTATTGCACTAAAAATATCAAATATGATTACTTAATTTCTGATTATGTAAATTGGCAGATCTGCTAAAAGGATTGAAGTTGCACCAATTTTCTCCAGGGGAGATTTTTAGCCTGTAAATATTATTAAAATGTTATATATATATTTCTGAATAAATAGAATTAAAAACTAAGCCAAACTGTCTCTCTCTTTTCTATTCACTTTTGTATTAATTTATAATGATGACCAACAGGCAATGGAACTGGATTTTTGTGTATTTGGTTTTGAACCTACAAAAACACCTAATTATGGTATACCTAGTTGTGGCACCCTAATTATGGGTAATTCAGAGTTAAAATATGCTCAAATTTTATTTGATAAAACATTCCTCGTTTTTCCTATTATTTTAATATCTAAGCAGATTTATTAGTGAGGCAACCATAACTGAATACGATATTCCAGGAAGGGTATATCATGAGCCTGTAACATTTTCTGTATTGTTCAGTTTTCCATAGGACATTTTGTTTTCAAATTACAGACTCAGACAATTTATATTAAAACATGTCTTATCACCAGAGCTGTATGGGAATTCCAACTCCCAAGCTATAGAAAATTTCACACAAAAAATTTTTAATGAAAATCAGAGGTGTGTAAAACTCCTATTTTTGAAAAAAAATCCATTTGACAACCAACAGGAATTATTCAAAAATTTCCAGAGCTGGCTGTCCCCCAGAGAGAATGGGAGCCTGACAGCTCCACCTCTTCAGCAGGTGGCCAAGAGGTCTGTGAGGGAGATGGGAAGGACTGGCTCTCTGGCAACTAGCCAGGCAAGGTGGATGGGAGTCAAGGAGCTCAGGGAAGCAAGCAGGCAGGTCAGAAGAAGACTAGGTGGGGTGTCTGCTCCATGGTGTCTGTCAAAAATTTTGACCCAAGTCAAAACATTCCTATGGAACCTTTTCAATGAAAAGCTGTGCCACTGGAAATTTTTCAATGACCTCTAGTTAGCACCCATGCAATCACTGTTTTATTAACTTATAATTCATACTACAAATTAATTCTTCATTCATGCCTCTACTCCATCCTCATCTCATCAACATTTTACAGCCTTTACCACCAATTGCTTGCTCTGAAGATATAAACTTCTGTCAATATATAATTTTATAATAAGAGCACCCTCAAGATTCTTCCTTTTCCCACTAGCTGCGTCAAAAATAGCTACTCACCAAGGCCATCTTATTACAATTTTATTATCTTCCAGGAGTTTTGTGGGGAGGCAAGGAAGAAGGAAGAGTGAGTAGTAAAATATTTACTTTAGCTCAGATGCTGTGTGAAATAGTGTTTGAGTTGTCATGGCTTTTATTATTGGGTGTCTTAAGCATCTGTACTTGGTCTGACTGAGTCACTCAAAGAATTATTGAATACTTTGGGATCCTTTGAATTTGGAAAAGCCCATTAGTCTTCTTTAACATGCCAAAGGTTGTATCTCTGGCTACAGTAGGTTATTTAAATGGGCATGTCACTGAAACATTTTCAGCTCACTTCCCTGATTCTTCTAGCTATTCTTTAGCTTCATTCAAGCTTCATTTCCTCCTCGTCTTGCCTCTCCCCATTCTCAGAGTTACTCCTCTATTGTGTACAGGACAAGGTCTGTAATCATCTCATTCTAACCATGGTCCCTGAGCTTATAGCTCATTCACAACTTGAAGGGATTGTCTTAGTGACAAATAGTGCTGTTTTCTAAATGAGTTTTTAAATGAATTGTCCACTATAGAAGGTTCCTCCTGTTTTATTTAACTAAACACAAAGCTTCTTTTGGTTCATTGAGAACTTAACAGCACTGAAGTCTGGGATCTAAAGTTTGAAAAGCTGGGCAGTGCACATAGGACCACTGACCATGAGGAATTTTATAATATCACTAGTTTGGTTTTATTTCTATACCCATGCTTTTACTGACTGTCAATACCTCTTAAAGGCCATGTATACCCAATCACAAATTTCCAAAATGGCCATTTGGAATATTACTAATGAAGCACTGAAATGCATATTCAGTGCCTCATTAGCATGCCACCAGCCGTGGCTCTTTGAAATTGCTTTATTTCACTCCCGTGCAGCTCATCCAGATGGGGGTCCTTTTCAAAAGGACCCCAACAACTTCGAAATCCCCTTATTCCAATCAGCAGATAGGAATAAGGGGATTTCGAAGCTGGCAGGGTCCTTTCGGCATGGGGTCAAAACGCAGCAATTTCGAAGAGCCCCAGCCTGCGGCATGCCAATGAGGCACTGAATATGCATTTCAGCTCCTCGTTAGTAATCTTCAAAATGGCCATTTGCATGGCCATTTCAAAGATTTGTGCTAGTGCAGACATAGCCAAAATCTCCTTTGCATTTAGGTGAGGTAGACTAACATGACTCACATCTGCTGCAGGTACCAATTATTCCATGGAAAAATGAAAAGTTCTTGACAAAAACAAATCACAAACCGAAAAAAAATTGTTCAAAACCTGCAAAATATCAACCAGCAGCCTTCATCTGAAAAACTAACAGAAACAGCTGAAAACATTTTTTTTTTCAGAAAAGCTTCCAATCTTCCCACTGGTACTGTAGTTTAGACACCTAACGTCTCTTGTATGGGGCAGGCTCCCTTGCTGGATTACCTGTCTCATAATGCATTATAGGCCTCCCCTCTTGATGCACCATGGTGGTGTATCATGGGTAGTCTAGCTGGGGAACTTGGCCCAAAGAGGACTGGGGTCAAAGATATTCTGGAACTGAAGGTGGAGTCTTTGTTTTCAGATGTTCTGTCAAAAAATAACTTTGATGGAAAAAATTCTACCTGCTCTAGTCAGCAGGGAAAGAAGTTACCCACTTCCAGAAACAAAATGAGAAGAAAAAAAAATAAAGGGAAGACGACAACCTGGAAAGAAAAGTGAAAGAAAAGTACAAGGGTAAATTCAGAAGCAAGCCTAATGTGGTGTATGTGTCTTTAGTGTAGACTCCCTTAGATTCATATTAACTTACTGAGGGTTAACTTACATTTCCTCATCACTCTCTTTGGATTTGGTTTGCAGAGTTTAGTTTAGTCCAAAAGAATGTGTACTGGTGTCAGTCACATGCCAAGGATATGAAAGAGAAGAGCCTATCTTGAAAAGTAACAAAAGTAGACCATGCCCCCATTCCAATGTAGGACCTTTTTTCCAGTGGAACACAGTGGAACTGTATTGTCACCTTTTTTCCACGGGGCCACCATTTTTAAAAGATGGCTGGGCAGCTCTGAGCTGGATGTGGCTCTTTAACCAGCCACTTGTGGCCCCTGCCACTGCTGCTGTTCCCATCACTGCTGTTGGGGGGAATTGCACAGCTGCACAGAGGGGAACATGGCAGCCAGAAAAGTAGCAGCAGCATGTGACGCTCCTTTTGAAATATAAGTGAATCCTGCGTTCTGGGCGTTAAAGGCTGGGAGGGTGTTGGTTGGAGCCATGGGGATGGGATGGTTAAAGGCTGACAGTGGGGGGGGGGCTGTGGGAGGGATGGAGGTTAAATCCTGGCTGTGGGGGGGTTAAGCCTGTGTTAGAGCCACATGGAGGCAGGAGGAGTGAAAGCTGCAGTGGGTTGAGGCCATGGGGGGGATGGAGTTAAGGCTGTGGAGGAGGCAGGGGGTTAAGGCTGCGGTGGATTGGGCCTGCAGGGGAGTGTGGGGTTAAGGCTGTGGTGGGTTGGGGCAGCAGGGGAGGCAGGGAGTTAAGCCTGCAACAGGTTGGGGTCATGGTGGGAAGGGAGTGGGGGTTAAGGCTACAGTGGGATAGGGGCCCCTGGGGGGTGGGTGTTAAAGCTGCGATGAGTTGGGGCCACGGCGGGGGTGGGGGTGGGAGGTTAAGGCTGCAGCGGGTTGAGGGTCAGCAGGGGAAGGGGGTTAAAGCCTGCCAGTGTGTTGGGGCCATGGAGAGTGGAGCAGTTAAGGCTTCAGTAGCCTGGGGGTGAGCGGGGGTTAAGCATGGTGGTGGGTTGGGACCATGTGATCGGGGTTACACCTGGAGGGGGCAGAGTTTGGGCACCTCTTTTCCTAGAAAAAAAGCATTGTTCCAGAGTGCTGTTACAATGGCTTTTCACACTGAACAATTTTGTCTCACTCTTACCCTATCTTCCCACTTTCTCTTTTTCATATTCCCTCTCTTTTTTCTTGTGCTATACTTATAAGTTCCTCAGGGGAAGGACTGGCTGTTTTTGTTAGTTGCTCTTACAGCACTTTACAAAATTGAATATGGGTCCACGACTGAGGCCCTTATGTCCATATTCAATACAAATAGTAATTCTTCTGAACTTCTTCTGGTTCCTCAGAAAATAACTTACAGCAGCTTAGCCTTCCAAACACTTCCTTAGAGTGACTAGTACTCACAGAGTGGTAAGTAGGTCTCTCACACAACCTTACATTGCATGAGCATGTCTCATTTTGGCTCACAGGACTGACTTAAGGCCTGATTGATAATCCAAACTGGATCTCTTGAAAGCGTGTAGACTAAGGGACAGATCTAAGCCTGATTGAAGTCAATGGGGTCAAAAAAATTAAAAAGAAGGAATAAATATCACTCTTCTAACAGTAGAAGTCTAGCACCTCAGACACAAAACCTACTCAATTTTCCTTTTTCACAATAACGACAATGGTATAAAAACAAATATATTTTACTCATCTTTTTAAAATATTATTGCTATGGAATGAAAGAAGAGCAGTAAAATTCTACAACAGTGAATTTATGCTCTGGTGCGGAATTCTATAATTAATACATTTACTGTGTCATAACAGAAGGCTTATACGCCAAAGATGTGTACTAGTAAAGTAATTATTTGAGAAGATGATTCTACAAAAATATAGTTCTTGAAAAAAGTCTTCAGATCTGAGAAAGATTTCCAAGCTACAAACAGTAAGAGTAATTCCAAGTACATACCAAAGTAAGGACATATCCTTGTTTATTTGAAAAACAGTTGATAAATATTTTACCATAACACGTACCTGTATGAGGAAATGGGCACCATTTTGAAGAAATGCATCATTTCTTATTGGTAGATTTAAGACATCCTGGGGTTTCCCTTCTGGAAAGATGAGACTGCCTCTTTCTGAAACATTTAGGATGCCATCTTTTGCTCGCTCAAGGTCCACAGTTCCAGCAGGAATGTACAGTACAATATAAACTAACCTCACAGCACCAACTCTTCCTCTTTGCCTTGCAAAACTCAAGCACAAAAAACGTCCTGTTGGGTTGCTTTCTATCCTTTGGTTCTCCAAAGGGTAAAACTCTATTAGGCCATAAATATCATCACTGTCCTGAATGTAGAACAAAAGCTACAAGAACAGAAAAATAACCTTAGGAATAAGCCACTATTAGCACACACCATATTAGTCACTGTTCTACTGGTGATTGCTCTGATTGTTACCATGAGATTTTTCACATCCATTTTTCCGTGAATTTATAGTGTTCACGAAAGGGGCCACATTGACAGCTCCAGAAACCAAAGCCTCCTTTCTGCAGAATGCATAAAATTGTGACTGTGTGAACTTCCTCACAGTGCACTGTTAACATGTATCAACCTTGGCTCAATAAGAGCACCTCATGAGAACAAAGCATAGCTTAATTCCCAAACTCATCCCGTACGTGGCCTCTGTGTTGAAATTACCAATCAACACAGCCATTAAAATTATGAAAGTTGGTTTGTATGCTGTCAACAAGGTGCTTAAGTGCTTTATGGTTGCAGAGATGATGCTTTTCCCTCCCTGGACACTGTGATGTAATTGTAAAAATACTACGTATACTGTGTCTCCCTGACTGAATCTCTCAGAAATCCCTGAAATGTCCAAGAGCCAACTGAACAGTACTGCTTTGTAAGGGTTAGAGCATAAAAGGGAGGGTAGCTAAGAAGGAGAATAACCCCCCAGCTGCTAATTGCTTGAATACTATGCCTATCTCCCTATGCTTTCTAAACAAAAATGTCATGGGATTACAGCCCAGAATTGCTGTGAACTCCATATCCCTATATGGGAGAAGAGGATCCTAGTGATACGTACGGTCACTCATGGCAGGTGGAGAACTCATTAACATTAGTTTTCTGTCCCTCCCCAGCAGCAGCACATAAGCCATCCACTGAACACCTGTACAAGCCCCTTCTATAGAACCCTAAGCTGCAGAATTTACTATTGCCTGCATGGAGCCACTTCTCATATTAAGTACATAGATTTCTACATGCCTCACTGTCATGTAACTATAAGAAAGAGATACTGTTTGTACAGTGCCTTGCACAACGGGGCCTTGATCTCAGTTGGGGTCTCTGGGAATTATTGCAATACAAATAAACACTAATAACTTTATTCCATTGTTTGTTCTTAAACCATTAGCCTTTCTAAAGGATCTCAAATCTTTTTCTTCTTGCCCCCTTTTCTGGAAATCATTATAAAAAACAGACTTACCTCAGCTGGTTCACTCACTTCTGCACCACCCTGTACTGTGTCAGCTAGAAGCCTAAGCAGATAGGGTTCTGCCTCTTCAGGGAAATCATCATTGATAATGTTCAGAGGAAGTGATGCCAGCATTTGCCCTTGAGCAAAATGTAACACCCCTGAGGCAGGAGTGATGTCTGCAGTCACAGGTGACGGGTCACTGCTATTGCGAGTAATAACCCAAGTAACTGACACATTTCCATGTGTTCCACCATTTCTCACAACTGTGATTTCTTCAAACCTGTGGTTGTGAAGAAAAGTAAATATACACTGCCTTATCCTAAACTTGAGATGTTTTTATTATTTATCCAATCTCTGAATTCCCTGTAGGCTCACACATTATTTGTCTTCTTTGTAAGGGCTTGATTCAGACCTCTCTTACCTAGTTTTATACTAATATACTTCCACTGACTCCAGTGAAATTTGTCTTGATTTAAATATTTCACGTGAGGTCAAACTCAGACCATATATTATGATTCATAGTTTGGAAAGTGCTGTCATAATTTAGATCTAGACCTTTCTTAAACACAAAGACTGTTTCTTAATGAATCATATATAATATGGTGCTGGTACAGCCTGAAGTTCCTTTTATTATAAAAGATATTGAGAAACAAACATTTATAAAATATGAGCTTAGCATTTGTCCAGTGCAACCTTTTAATCTGATTCACTCAAATGTAACTAATTTTCATCTCTTCTAGTCTTATATGTTATCAGTTTACTAGTTATATCAAACTACAAATATTAGGGATGAATGCTTAGTTCATTCAAAATTATCATTGTTCCCTCTGTATTAAAACATTAAACCATCTCTCTTTCTGGGTCTGGACATACTTGTCTTGATGTTCATGAGGTATGTTAAGTATTTTTAAGGATACGTCCATTGCTACTAAGTTGAAAAAGTTCATTTTTATTCAAGGTAGTTTAAAATTAATGTGACCGTATATTGTGTTATAATTGTAGGTCTGTAAATTACAGAAATTGTATCTAGCTCACTCTGTTTCTCACATGTGTATTCAGAGCAGCTAAGAACGCAAGAGTAGTTTGATGACTGTAATTAAAATGTGCTAGGTCAGCTAGATCTTCCTGGTATTATTAATAATGTGGAATGTGGGTGTACCTCTTTCTATTTTGGGCGTTAACACAAAGCAATGGCAGGCAGTGAGTACTGCTACAGAGGCCATGTCTATTTCTAAACATTTGTACAAAACTTTAATCTGAATGTAAAAAATCCCCTAACGATATCATTTCAGTGTTAAAGTTTGAAGAAGAGCAAACTTGAAGGCTATGGGTACACTGACCTGAACTGCTGGCAGCAGTATGCAAATAGGCAGTCCCAAAAATGCAAATGGCCATTCATTTGCATATTCGCTTTCTGGCAGCGGCTGCTGGCAGCAGAAAAAGAGTAATGTAAAGTGGTTGTACTGGTGAACCTCCCCACCCTTTGGTGCCAGCCTCTATGCCTGGAAAAAAATCAGGCATAAGAGGCTGCCGACAAAGTGGGGGTTTCGCGGGCAGAACTGATTTACAGTGCTTTTTTCTGCCGGCAGCGGCTGGTGCCCACAAGCATATATGCAAATGAGTGACCATTTGTATTTTCGAAACAGCCCATTTGCATACTGGTCCTGTCTGTCCAGGTCAGTTTAACTGTTGCCATAATGTATTTTAGCACTTAACAGTAGCTACATTTTCCCTTTTAAGAAAACCACCCCAAAACCAGGTATTTCATAAATCCAAAAGATGATACTTCAGCTACAGTTGGGGGAAAAAAAAAATCTATAGTACCTTGAAGCTTGGTCTTCATCAATGACGACCATCTGAGCAAACAATACACCATTAATTGACAGTACTCCATAGGGTTTGTCATTGGGTTTAATGGTGACATGGACAATAAAAGGGCTTGTTAAAACAGCATCTCCTTGCAGAGTGTCCTTGAGCAGCATAATTTGAAAGGTCTCTGCAATTTCTGGTATGGCATCATCAAAGATTTTAAATTTCATGTCAGACTCATGCACTTGAGATGGGAAAACAACTGTCATATTTGGTTGCAGATCTAGGAAGTCTAAATTAAGCTGTGCATGTGCTGTTGAATTCCCAGTTATGATGACGTAACGGACAGAAACTTCATATTCATCAGAGCCAATCAATTTTCCACTGTCATCTTTACCACGAGCCACTTGAATTGTTAGCACATCAGCTTCCTCAGGTACCATATAAGCACTCTGAGTGAACCGCACCGGACTGTCATTCTTCTTAATAGTAATCTGAACAGTATTTCTCGTTGTGTTGATTTCAGCCCCTCCTTCCACACTTCTCAGATGAACGTTAAATATTTCATCATTTTCTGGTATCTAGAAAAATAATATTAACAACTGAGCATAACTCATATGCTAAATAAGCCTATAATTTAGCATACTTCTCTCAAAACATTTTCCTGAAACAGAACACTTCCATTTTCCAGAAGTCATTGCTATACTTCAACAATTTACACACAATAAATAAAACACAAACATACTCAAACTAGAGATAGGTATGAACCAAAACACTGGATCTCACCAACTCCAGATTTTGAAATGACTGAAATATCACAGGGACCATTGCAATCTGCAGCTTTGAGCATTTTACAAACTGCTTCTCTATGAGATAATTTTTGCTCTCAGTTGTCTAGGTTTCAATCCTGAGAAAACTTATTGACTTCACCTGTAACATGAGAGTGCCTGAGGGAAGAATATGTCCCTATGAGCACAGCAATTACACCGACCTGGTTCAGTCATGTATGTAAAGTTACACAAAAGAAATGGCACAAATTCTGCTCCCAAATGGGCCTAGCAATTCCCAATGAACTCAATGGAAATGCTTGTAGGTGAGAAGAGAATGGGGTCCTGTATTTGCTGCTTGTTTATGACACTAAGAATAAAGTAGTATTTACTTCTGAAGGAAATCCCAGTACAAAATTAAACTTCTGTTACTGTGAATAGGAAGAAATACCCAGGTATAAAGTGGACAAATTCTTTTTAAGCACTATTATTGCTTTGAGCCATTTAAAAAGGTTCTAATTCCCTGCTGTCCACTATTCTTTTCTCATATACTTTTGCTAATTGGCCTTGGATTCTTTTCTAGGGCTATGAGAATGCGTGCAGCTGTCTCTAAAGCTAATGCTCATTTTATTCCTTGTTTGGCTTGTGGCACAAAAATTTGCAGTGTTGCTGACTGGCATAGCCTTTTTCAACCCTGGAACCTGAAAAATCTTAGGCTAAGTCCACAGTGCTCTGAAAGGCAGACCCACTCAAGGGCGATCTTCCCAGGTTAACTTTCGTGCATCTGGTAAGGACATGTGAAGTAGACTTCTCAGGGGTTGCAGTCAACCCCCGTACTCCTAGCAAGATGCATGGAGTAAGGGAGTCAATGGGAGAGCTTGTCTCATCGACCTTTTTCACTAGGGACAGCCAAGTAAGCCAAGCGCAGATACGTTGATTCCAGCTAAGCAATTGCCATAACTATAATTGTGTATCTGGAGTCAACTTACTTTGCCTAGTGTAGGCATAGCCTAAGTCATGGTTTTCCAGTATTGAGGTACAACAGTTATTCTGTCTCACCAACAACGATATTAGTTTATGTTTTTATATTTCTTTTAGCCTACTCATGATCATACTCTCCAACAGAACCAAGTACATGCATTTAAAAGACACCCAAAATATGCAAAACTTCTTAACTGCAAGTGACGTTTCTGCAGACTGTTGGGTCAATTAATTGAATCATCATGACTCACAGATAAAACTACTAATCAAACTTCACAGAAGAGTTTTCTCAGTCCTTCCTCATCTAGAATTTTCTTCAGACAAATGCCCATACCCCTCAATAATAAAAAGGAATTTTCGTAGCAAAATTATAAAAAAATACATATAAAAGTGTAGTTCTATATTGAAAAGTTATTTTAAAGGTGCCATTATGTAGCCCTGTCTGTGATTTTTCAATGATATTCATATAAAAGATGCTGCTTAGTTTACAAATATGAAGATGTCTTTCCTAACTACCAGACTTGCACACTCCATGTAGGTTCTGAAAGTAAAGTTGAATTCAGAGTCCTAAGAACACCTTACTAAATAATTTCATCTTCATTATCTCCACAGAAGATTGCAAAGCAGATCCCCAAAGTTCCAAATAGGTTTTACAGACTCATTATTTTTCACCTGGAAGAGTGTTTCTGCATTTCACATGTATCAGTCTGAAAGAAACTTTTCTGATACTATAAATATTGTTGAAGTTCATTGAAATTGGTAGGCATTTTGCAAAAAAAAGGCAAATCAATTTTGTTCTGCAGGTTTCAAAAATAAATTATTTTTATTTATTTAATGTTTGTTACTTTATTGACTTTTTTGTTTTGTTTTGTTTTGTTTTGTTTTGTTTTGTTTTGTTTTGTTATACAGGTTTTGTTTTCTTTCCAAATTTACCTGCCTTTTTTCCAGTCCCTCTCCCACTCATCTTCCATTTGCATTGTCTTGGTCAATTGACAAGAAGGCATGGTTTGGACTGTTAGAAGTAAGGCTTTATTGGAACTAAAACAAAGGATAGCCACATGAACCTCACTGTGAAGCTAGTGAAACTGACCGTGGACGGCTGCCAATCCTTTCCTCCTACCCCAGTCCCATTCTCTCTGGTATGTGGTCTGCTCTGAAGACACTGGACATACTCCTAACACCATTTTTTCCCCATTTTGCTACAGAAAAGGGCAGGGGAAAAGAAGGCAAAAATGGGGGAGAAAAAACAAACTGGATAATATTTTATTTGGGGTTTCCATGATAAAATTTAAAATGTCAAACAAATGAAAAAATATCTGCACATAGCTGCTTTAAGAAAAATAATGTAATCATTTTTAATTCAAAAAGCTTTGAACAGCTCTAGTTATGTAGTGTCATTCAGTTTAGAAGGCGTTTGCCCTTCACTGGCCTTTTGTTTTATTATCAGAAGAAGCTATTTACCTGCTTTTCACACTTGTTAACTATGTAGAGCCAAGAGCTGGAGTCTAGT
Organism: Carettochelys insculpta; assembly: GCF_033958435.1. Taxonomy (NCBI): domain Eukaryota; kingdom Metazoa; phylum Chordata; order Testudines; family Carettochelyidae; genus Carettochelys; species Carettochelys insculpta. Next base: position 76,041,467 of record NC_134141.1, read on the forward strand.
CTATCGTGTGCCTCCTTAAGTGAAGGCAAAGACATTACACAGGCATCAGTGAGGGCATAACTAAATAAGGGCTTAATATGATCTGCTACATCTTTACAGCTGGTAAAATAAAAAAAGGAAAGAGCCAATATGATTGTATATGAAAAGGAAATGGTTAAAAATTATTTTTATTTGGAAACAGAGAATATCTGACATGTAAGACTTGATAAATCAATGTAAGAGGGACAGTTTAACAGATAAGCACTATGCTCACACCTAACTCAGTCACAAGTGCTGTACATGACCTTGGGCAAGTCATTTCACCTGCCCATGCCTTGGTTTTTCAAGTGCAAAATGGGGATAATATTTTCCCTTAAATAAATATGTAGTTATTTTGTTTGTATTTGTATTTTAGTGGCACCCAAGAGCACCAGTCATGAACTAGAACCCCATGGTGCTACATGGGCTAAGAACACAGACCAAAAATGCTCTCCAGCCTCAAAACACTTACAATCTAAGGCTCATAGGAGATGTGAGGATAAAAATGTGCAGATACTCTGGTGATGAGGTGTCAGACAAGTGGATATAAACAACCAATATAGAACCCTGGAGACCCAGTATTTGCAATTAATTAAAAGTGTTAGTCCTTTTTGTGAGCAGAACCACATTTACGCCTTAGCTATGTTGAATAATGAAGGCACAAAACTGCTTTAAACCATGATGCATGCATCACCTTCTATATATCAAAACCATCTAAAACGAATTCAGCTTGTCCCTACCTGGTCATCGAGCACCGTTAAATTATAAATCAGCATTGCTCTCCCAGGAGGAAAAGTAATATTGCCCTTAGCTGGGCTCAAGTCTTCTTCAGCTGGGTTTGGGCCACCTATTACCTGCAAAAAATTAAATTTTTGTGATCAGCAAATAAAGACATTTTAAAGGCTTAACTACTGATAAACAGGAATATAATCTAACATGGTTGTGTCCATCTGATATTCTACATAAACTCTGTGGAATATGAAAAGATTCACTGAATATTCAACATTCTCTTATCTCATAACACTAAATATTGGCTATGGCAGAGGATTTCACAGGCCTTGTTGAACAAAAGAGATATTTTGGGGATATCTGCCAATCCAGCTGAATGTCTAATGGGACAAATCAGAGGAATCATGATGGAAGGATGGATGGCTGAAAGAATAACTGCAAGAAATTTGCTTCAATCCAGGCCCATGAGAGCTCTTTAGTGTCCACTGATTCATAACTAGTTCTTCTGAATAGCTGGAATTTATTATGTGTAGTTAACTGGAACCAAATTCTGAGATAGAATTCTAATGGGAATTACTTTTATGGCATTTTTCTGGTTTTGACATACATGTTATTTATTTTTATGCAGTTATAATAAAATTACAAATGAAATCTAATCAAACAGGCTACTGAGGGCAGGATGAGAATTTTTACATTTAATATATTTGTGGCTGATATTTCAATAAGTACATCTACTATATGTTGTGTGACAATGTTGACTGATTCTATGTATGGCAAAATTTATTTGACACTAATATATAAACCAATACACAGTAAATTGCATAACAAATCATATATTAAATTGTATTTACATATTGAAGATAAAGAAAAATGCAACAGTTCTGTTAGTGTCATATCCAAAGCCCTTTCAAGTCCATGAGAATCTTTTCATTGATTCTAAAGGGTGAACGATCAGTCCCTTGATGGAGTATTATATCCGGTTACGGGCACCACATTTCAAGAAAAGATGTGGACAAATTGGAGGAAGTCCAGAACAAAAATGATTAAAAGGATTTAAAAAAAAAAAAAAAAAAAACTTTAATCTAGAAAAAAATGGTTTTGTTTAGTCTTGAGAAGAAAACATTGAAGGGGGACAAGATAACTGTTTATAAATATACAAAAGGTTATGACAAAGAGGAGGGAGGGAAAATATTCTTGATAACCTGTGAAGCAATGAACTTAAACTGCAGCAAGGAAGGTTTAGATCTGATATTAGGAAAAATTTCAGGGTAGTTAAGCTCTAGAATAAATTGCCTAGGGAGCCTATGGAATCCTTTCTATTGCCTAACCTACCCTTAAAATATCCAATCACCTGTCAGGAATCATCTACCTAATATTTAGTCCTTCCTTTAGTGCAAGGCACTGAACCAGAAGACTCCTCAATGTCCCTTCCGCTCTTATGATTATGCTTTCCAATACACAAGCAAAACTGAACAAGAGAGATACTACATGACAGAAAACAAAACAGCAGTCATGTAGCACTTGAAAGACTAACAAAATAATTTATTAGATGATGAGCTTTCGTGGGGCAGACTCAATTCTTCAGATTTGGAGATAGATTTATAACACAGACCCTGTGTCAACACATGCCCCTTCCTTTCGAAAGGGGCATGTTAATAAGCCTCTTCGACAGATGCTAATGAGGCACTGCAATGAATGTGCAGCGCCTCATTAGCATAATGGCAACTGCGGCTATTCGAAAGTGTGGCTTTTTGAATCATGCGCTGCCCGTGGAGATGGGACCTTCCAAAAGGACCGCCCCCCCAGTTTTCAAAAGCCCTTCTGATCACCAGATAGGAAGAAGGGCTTTCGAAAACTGGGCGGGGGGTCCTTTCAGAAGGTCCCGTCTCCACGGGTGGCGTGAGATTCGAAAAGCCGCACTTTCGAATCGCCGCGGTTGCCATTATGCTAATGAGGTGCTGCATATTCATTGCAGCGCCTCATTAGCATCTTTCGAACAGGCTCATTAACATGCCCCTTTCGAAAGGAAGGGGCACGTATAGACCCAGCCAGAGACTTTAAAAAAATGAAATAAAAACTAACAAATCTGGCACAGTCATGCCATTTCCAGTACAGCGCTATCTCCAGATTGAAGAAGTGGGTCTGCCTCACAAAAGCTCACCATCTAATAAATAATTTTATTAGTCTTGAAAGTGCTACATGGCTGCTTTTTTGTTTTGTTAGGATACAGACCAATATGGCTATCTGTTATTATTCCACATGAAATAAATTTTACTAATCCACAGATGCAGAAGCTAAAATATACAACTGAACTTTAGGTGGACAAGAAAAACTAAATGAGAAGTTTAACATTTCAAATATTGCTTGATTTGAATGTCATACAAGGTACAGTATGGTCCAAATAGTCTAAAATAGTTAATGACTTTGCATGCCTCAGTTCTTGGTACCAAGCTTGAGAGGTCTTAAAGATGCCAGATTTACAGCACACCCTGACCCAACATTTTAAAATATTCAGAGTTAGACCTTCATCATTTGACCTATGTGAATATCTTTTCAGAACTTTTTTCGCCTGCTCCCACAAAGAAAATTACCCTCTCTATTTTTAAAAAAAAGCTCTTGTTAAAATGTATTTCTTGCTGACTTATTTTCCACTACTGCAATTTAACACAACCTTGCTTATCTTCCAAACCTTTTTCCAAAGCTCATAACTGAAATAAAAATATTTTATATTATTTACTGCAGCTAAATATATAAATCACAAAAAAAAAAAAACTACCATCTTCTAATGTCTCCCAACAATTATCCTTCAAATTATAACTGGCTCTTCTAATTAAAATGTTTTTTTCAAGTGGTCAGTAACGTGCTCCTATTTTACAGAAAAAAAATGATATGATTTATACAACAGTTAGTCCTTTGCTTGTATTTATACATATAAAGCAGGACGATGATTCTTACTATTCAGTTCTAAGAAAGTATAATGAAGTATTAAGTTCTTTCAATACACTTACCTCAAAAGTCACAGTCACAGTCCCATAGGTTCCCTTCTCCCTAATTAGAGTGAGCGGCACAAATTCATTTCTACCTCTGGGCTCATTCACTGTGATTAAGGCAGACTAACAGAGAAGAGAAGAGACAGGCAGTCAAGCATTGATCAAATATCTTAACAGAGAGTGAAGAAAATTGTTACCATAGAAATACCAAACTTCCACAGACAAATTAATCCAGTCTGTAACTTGGTTCACTGATGGTACTACATTTCTTAGCAACCAATTAGTTCAGCTAATAAAAAGCTTGAAAGACTTCAGATAAAAATATTAGCACTGGTTGAGTGCGCTTTTCTTTTTATATATGTGTAAACAAACATACGCACTATGTACAAGCTCTTAGTTTGCATCATTAATATTTACAGACATTCCTAAATCAATTAAAAACAGATTTTTCTCTCCTCTAAATTCATTTATTAGCTACGTAGTTACATTAACTTTAAAATTACAAGTCATAATTAATGTCATGATACTGGTTTCCTTAAGTAGTCCAGTTATATTCTTTTATAAATATGATTTTAGTCTGTTTTAGCTATCAAAATGTGTTGATTCAATAAAGTTTCATTCAGCGAAAAAGAAGTTTGGTCTGGAATCTGTTTTCTGGCTCCTAATATTTTGAAGGCTCCTGTGCTTTATTAGTAAAGGGCATCCCTGCACAAGAGACAGTCACAATCAAGATGGTGAGCATAGGCATGTAACTGACCACTACCATGGAGTAGAATGATAGCATGGCCATGATCAAGCCCCTATCACCACAAAAGTCAACAGAGATGGCTTAGCATTAAAGGGAGCAGCATGCCTTGAACATTTGAAGAGCTGGTGGAGTATCTCTAGAAGAGGACCAGGAATTCTGGCTGAGTCAGCTGGAATTCCTGCAGGAACTCCAAATGCCATTCACAGCCCTATCTCATCTCCACAGTGCAGCATCTGACCACAATGCTTTCATATATCCACCAGATCTCTGAGCCCAAATCATCAATATCATAACTGAGTGTATACCCACATAAGGCAATGGAGTAGTCCTCACCATAATTTCACACTACAATGTAATGGGCTCTCTAAAAAGCATGTAACAACGTCACATAGTATTGCTTAGAAGGAGACAGGACTTTAGGCTGCACCCAGGGAAGTCAATGGAAGCTTTTTCAGTGACTTTCAACGGGAGTACAATTGGTCCCAGAATTACTAAGTTATGTTACCAATTGATCTCCGCTCATTTGCAAAACAATGAGACCAATAAATGAAATGAGTTCTGCTTTTCTACAATTCTTAAACTTTCGTATGAAATTCCTGATTTGCTTAAAACTACCCAAGCCTCACCCTCGCCTGCACTGCTAGTTCTATGATGCACTGCAGGTGCTAGAACCAGCAGTGAAGCGGGGTGTGACAGAACCCCCTGGCTTGAAGGGGTTTCAGTTATACACATAGTTTACAGTTAAGTTCAATGGCACTCAGAACTATAAAAAAAATTTCCAGAACCTCTATGCTGTACTTCCAAGAGAACTAGAAAGCAAACTAGCCAGTGTGAGAGCAGCCTCATGAGAGCATGGCTGATAGTGTGCAATACCACCGTAGTCAGGTATTTAACTGTATTGCAGAAGTCTGTAAGTGGGCTGATTTGAAGTCACAAATGAGAGCTAGGTGCCCAGTTGACAGACTTCCAAGGAAGTGAGGTGAATAACTACCCTTTGGTCCCTTTGGAAAATCACGCCTTTACACTCTTTGGCCATTTCTACACATGCCACTTTTTCTGAAAGTGGCATGCTAACAAACGACCTGAAAAATGCTAATGAGGCATGGATGTAAATTTCCCACACCTCATTAGCATATGGTCACATGATTTGGAGTCTGGAAGAAGCTCTTCTGGAATCCAAAACAGGGGGTAGAGGTGCAGCCCCGGGGGATCTCCCAGAAGGAATTCCTCCTTCCGGAAGCCCCTTCTTCCTGAACATTTACATCAATATCATAACTGAGTGTATAGCCACATGGCTTAACATGATAAAACTATAAAATGTAAAAACATACCATATTGAAGGAAATAATTCCAAAAGCATTGTCATTTGATAAGATGGATACTGTGACAGACCTTGGTGACCCCAGCTTTATTCCTGCAGATGGTTTCTAAAATTAGCAAGACAAATGGTAAGTGAACCAGCCATGCAGATAGTTTTTTTAAAAAATGAAGTTTTGGTTTCAGTAAGAACTAGTTTTTAAATAAATATGCTTTCATTCAATGTGTAAGTCTTTATTCTTACTGGGTTTTTTTGACAGGCTAGTTGTATTTGAGTGTCTGGTTACAAGTTCCAAGAAAAGGGTAGTCAAGTCAAGAAAATGCTCAAGAAACACTCATGCTGCTTATGGAAAACACAGTCTACAGAGTCTCAATCTACTTAAACAACTAAAATACTCAAAACAAACTTTGAAGACATTAATCAAAGTCTGACAATCAGTCAATGACACCACAGCAATAAGGAATTGGATGTGAAGCATGCACTCATGCTACATACTATAAAGCTTTTTTTAACATTCTATATGGAGCTGAAATTTTGGATCTCAGTTTTATATGAATCTACAGGTCATGAGCACATTGTTCACTGTAGTATAAAACAATTTGAGTTTTCTATTCTATTTCTGAGTTAAAGATTGATGGGCAGAGAGGATAGGGGAGAAATGTGTATTTACATTCACTACTAATTGTTTGTGTTAAGAAAAATGGGTAAAAAAAGATTCACTTTTATTGCAGTGACTTCAAATATTTGCATGTACTGTTGAGAGAGAGATGTGGGAGGGAGGGAGAGAAGAAGCTTCTCCATAGCTGCATCATTCTAAAACAAATTAACAATATACATTGACTTCCCTACCTGATCTTCAAGGTACATTTTTCCAGGGAGGTCTTTTTCTGCAGCAATGAGAATCAGCCTGTTTCCCTACTTTTCACCTTCACCCTTGCAACAGTTTCTTTCCGGGCAAGGAAGAAAGGGTAAGGTTTTCTTCAGAACCTGACAATTTTGCTTCTTAATGAACTGGAAAACCCTTTTAAAAGCCCTCTTAAAGTCTTCATAACTGAATACATTTCCTCTGCAGAGTCTCCCAGGAATGGTAAATGAAGACTATCAGTTTGCTTGCTGTCCAAACTTTAAGCTTTAGACATTGAGAGCCAAATTTATCACTGAAGTAAGTAAGCTGCAGCCACATATGCCAAAACCTTTTCTAGTAGAAGGATAAACAAAAGGACCTTACCTGCAATGTCAAGTAAAATATGAACATTTCATCAGCCTCTGGAAGATCATCATCACAGACCGATATGTAAACAGTTCTGTTTGTTTCTGTACCAGGAATGTATGCTGCTGCATATGTGTCAAAAAAATCACCAGTGTTTTCTCCGTAAATCTACAATAAATAAACACATGAATATAACTACCCCCCCATTTTTAGTATTTTGTTTTAGCTTTGCTGCACACACACACACACACACACACATACACACACAGTTTTACACAGTACGCATCCATCAGTGTTCACTACAGTCAGCCAAAGTATTTCTGGACAGATGGCACAAGACAACAATATAGTAAGCAATTTCCTGTAACCACGCTGAGAAACCAAGCATGACAGCTATTCACAGCTAATCATGACATCATCAGAGAGCCTTAATTCATTCCAATATGTGACTATTTTGCGCATTCTAACACTATGGTGCCCTTTTTAAATAGGAACACTATTTTTAAATAATATTTACAAGAACATGCATGCCACACTTTATTATTATAACATATGCTTGTATAATGCAACAACCCAATGCTCTGTTTTGTAATGTTCTGATCATGGGTCCAGAAGAAACTTCTGCTTCCCCTCTTTCTCCAAGGTAATGGAGGTATGTGCATAACAGAGAATTGTGGAAGAGTAACAAGCCCATACCCTCTGTCTCCCAATATTAGAGTACCATCACTGCCTTCTGTGTAAGAACTGCCTGTTGATCAACTCATTCATACAGAATAATAAAAATATATCTATTACTATTCAATAATTATTATACATTAATTATTTCTACATTTACCAGATATGAGTAAAGAAAGATTTTAATATAACCTACTTTGAACATACATTAAACTATTATATTCTTCCTAAACCACAATCACTCAACACTGAACAACACATTTGACAAGTTACAAAACCATTGCTTTGAACCATCAAAGCTAGCCAAATTAAGCATCCAGGTATAGTGAAGCATGGAGCTGGGAAAGCCAAGTGAACCAGTGTGGCAGCAATGACTCAAGATGGAGTGCACAAAGTGGGGGGCCATGACATTTCATATGTGGGGGCAGAATTGGCTGCTGGGGCTCAAGCTAATCCATCTAATTAAAAACACTGAAATGCATTACTGTTTTCACATATGCGTATTCACATTTATAAACTGATGGATAAAGTTTGTACATCCTACATACTGGTTTTCTTACACATGCCGAAAGGTTTTTTTTTAAAATATTTTATGTATATAAACCAAAATTTCAATCAGTTTAGATGACATTAGACAGGTTGGAGTGGCCCTGCTAATTGCAAGGATGAAAAATGGGGCCTGATGGAAAAAATTTGCTCACCCCAACTCAAGTTTATTTTAAGAAAATCCATATCAAGTATCACAGACCCAGTGCAAGGTCTAGGCAACCTTGGTCAAGACTTTGTTAATATAAGGCACAGTTAAGGCAAGCCCTGATCACACAACTTGGCAAGAATATGGCTGATAGTGCAGAAACATACCTAAGAGGTATTAGGAACAGGCCATTCCAGGGGGATTGTTACAGAATACACCATTAAGAAACATCATGGTATCAACACACACACCCCACCAATAACAAGGACATACCAACCCAGGTTCAGGAGAGGATCTGAAATGACAGCATGATGTATAGAAATGTTTTAACTGATCCACCTTGTACAAGGTAAAAGGTGATAGGCAGGTAATATCAGAGCATGGCACTCTGATACATTAGGAGTGATGTGTAATTTGTTTGCACCTGTGTATGTTAAGGAGGTTGTTCTTGTCCAGTCTAGGGAGGCTGCAGAACTGAGTTGAGTCCATTGTCATGGGCACAAGTTCTTAGCATAACTATGGACATCTGACCCAGGGAGCTATTACTAAGCTTCATTTACAGTAAACCTTAGCACCTTATCTGATTTTGTGGTCTTTGTGGGTTCTCTTGGAGTCTGCTGTGCTGGCTACCTGCGCAGAGCTACAGCAACATACAGTGGGGAACACATGCATGCAGCCAAATGGTTATCATTGAATGGACTAGAGTACCTGTCAGGACATCCCGTCAGTTACTTCTGACCACAGCCAGTTTATAGAATAGTCACACTTTTCCAAAAATTAAAAAAAGTCTGAAATATTTAATGTTCACTTCTTACATTTATTGCACTAGTCTGTTGCCTCAGTATATGTTGGAGTCAGCAACCTCCAGTATGGGTGCCAAGAAGTGGCACATAAGCCAATTTTCATTGGCATGAGAGGCAGGAGCTCAGCCTCCCAACTCTCCTTCTCCTCCTCCTTGCAGCTGGGAGCTTACTCAAAGCCATGCTGCCTATGGATTAACAGAAGACCACCTAATGCTACCAACCACCAACTAAACAGTAAAACACTCCATCTTAGTTTACTGATTAATAAAGCTGTTGTGAGTAGGACTATTAGTGACTTCAAAAAGTATCACCGGCATTCGGACTGTATAAATTTTGGCACTCTGCCTTGGAAAGGTTGCTGGAAGCTCAGCAACCAAGATGCAAGTTTGCATATGATATAATCCATATACGTGTTAAATTAAGCCTATTGCCACTTTCCACACCTTTTTATTTAAAATGCAATAGTATTTGTCAAGCAATTAAACTATTACATTGTCATTATAGAGAACTACACTTTGTTTTCCAATCTCTAGTTTTCTGTTATCTTTTCAACACTATTTTCCATTTATTCTAGCCAATGCATATATGCCAAGTTAGTGATGTAATAAAGTTTATAAAGTAATAAAGTAATAAATGTGACAAAGTTTTATCAAGTTTATTGGAATCAGAGTTTTCGTTCAACTTTTCCTTCTATATTTGGTCATCTAGATGAGACCACACCCAAAGCAGAAATTTCTGGGTGCCAAATTCCAGTCTCTCTCCACAAGTCCAATCATCTTGCTCATAACAACCACAATAGCCATATGCTACATCTGTAAAAGTAACAATAGCTTCATGAAACTATAAGCTTTATTAAAACATTGTGCAAATATCTGTAACAGCCTCCTCGACCCTTTCCTCAAAGGGTCTATCAAAAGAACTCTGCTCTTTTACAAGAGTATCAGTTTCCAAAGACATTCATGCCTTCTAGTTTTTATACTCAATGCCCGGTACTCTAGAACATAAATTTCTAATCCTTTCAATGTACATAATGTGCATATGCCATTGTTTGAGCTCAGAAGAGTACAATGTTTGGTGACTGTGTACAAATATGGCACATTTCTTTGTTTTTACACAAAACAAAAAATAGAAGACTCTGTGCACACATTTTCCCGCATATGGTACCCAATTCTACCATCCTCATTTATGGTGAGTACTCTACTCTAGAGAGTACTCTACTCTACAAAACGCCACATTGATTTTAATATAACCACATAAACAGTATAGCACTTCTCAATGTAAGTAAGCAATGCAGAATCAGGCCCAGAGATAACAATAGCTAAGCAATAAAGAAAACAATGTAAACACAGACGCTCAAATCACAGTGTCCTGACTTCTACATAGCCGGGGATCCTCAGTCTAGATTTGTCCGCTTTCCTCCTGAGAGATCAGATTTCTTCTCTATCCTCTCTTAATTGACTTTTTTGGAATAATAAAGCCACATGCCTAATTAAAGAAGTCACTAAAGAGGTACAGCTATTCGCCTTCAGCCCAGAAAATCTGGAGGAAAAAAAAAAAAAACCCTCTTACCACTCTTCAGAAATGGACTAACAAGTACCAGCTGGAACCCAAATCAAGAGAGCACCATAAATTCACTAAGCTCCACCAGAAGTAGTAGATAGCTTTCTGAATAGCTATCAGTAAACTTAAAACATTTCTATACAGATATCCAAATGGCTTGTAGCACGTGGCTATACACAGCTATAGCTGTACACTGCATTCAACTGACCCAGTTAAGAAAAAAAAAATTCATTAAGATATCCAAATTGCATTTAAATATATGGGAACTGGCAGTTTCTTACCGATACAATTGCTGTGATGTTAGCTGGCTCTCCTGTCCTCTCAATAACAAGACGTATAACTGTTGTATTAGTTTCATGAACTACAAATTCTGTTTGTCCAGTAAACTTTACTTCTGTTATGCCAGATGTGAAGCTGATGAATAATGCTAAAAGAAGATTAACTAATAAGCAAGCAGAGAGCATCCCTACAAAAGAAAAAAGAAAAGTTTAAGAACAAAAGAAGTTGATGTATTTAGTATGTTGGAAACAATTTCTAAGAATTGCTGACTTAGAGCCAATACTTCACATTCAACTGTTCTTTTTAAATAAACTTGTTTTATTTTATTATAATTTGATGCATAATTTAATATTTTTACCTTTCAGGGAGAAATAAGATACAAACCCAAGGGCCATATTTTCAATAAAATCCACATATTTACCCCATGCACGTTTGTATGTTCACATTTGATCCAGTCGCACAGTGCATGATTCTGACAAAACTGTTCATATCCAGTGGGTACAATCCTGCCTCAATCTTCCATATATAAGTTTTGCCTGAGTAAGGACAGCAAAGAGAAAGCCCAACATGTGCACAGGGCTTAATTGTTAGCAAACTGGATACCAGATTTCGATGGTGTAGGCTGGATCTATATTTTATAACTACATATTACATTGTCTACTAAAAACTGACCCCAAGTGTTTAAAATACAATCCACTTCTTAGTGCACATTTTAACTCACTTTCAGGATCACTGCTATGCTAAACTATCCAGCACGTATATACTTTTGACCTATATTTTTGTTACTGATTCTCTCAGTCTCTGCCCGAGATTCCTTTCAGATTTTTTTCTTTCTAATTGCACCTTGTTGTGGTGGTGTGTTTTAGTGAAACTGTGGACTCATCAGAGTTAGGACTCTCCCTTACTATGTCAGCATACAGCAGTGCACTGTCCCCTTTTCTCTTAGGATAGAGCAAGCCAAGACCTGGATTTGAGTCCCCTTCCTCAGAGACAAGCCCAGTGACAAGCTGAGCATGCCTAACTGCCCGTGAGTTCAATGGGAGTTGAGAGTGCTCAGCATTTCCCAGAGCCGCAAAACATGTTGCAGGATTGGCCCTTAATTGGGACAATTCTCTATAGAGGTCCTTTAGTTGTTGAAGACAGCGTTATAATTTTACTTGTAGATTTCTCTCCATGAAGTACCAACTATTTTCTTGTGAAATGGCAACTCAGACATGTTCTAATAACTGAATGTTCTGACAAGAACGGTCAATGACATACAGAGAGCATACTTAGAATAAAATTTGTGAAAAATGAGCATCATTTTTTTTTAAATCAGGAAGTATTCAAAGAGCAACCTACCTAAAAACTATGCTCATCCAGTAAGGTAAAAGAAACATACCATTGCCCTAATCTTGCTATGAACTCTGCAAAGACAGATCTCTGAAAAAAATATTAGGCTTCCCACAGATCAGGAGCTCAGCCCATTCAGAACTTACTACAGAATCAATGTGATCAGTCTCCAGTCAAAACAGAATGAATATTGTATTGTACATATTCACAGTGAATGGTAAACAAGCTACAGGCCAAGAATACAGTAAGGTCTCAACATTCATGAGGGTTCTGTGGTCAAAACCCTTGCAAATGTTGATTTTTGCTCACGTGGAGGGGTCAGTTTAGAGCCCCAGGAAGTGGCAGCTGCTGGCGCTCCCAGCTCTGGAGCCCCAGGGAATTGAGGCCACTGGAGAATAACTGAATTTGCAAATGTGGCACTTGCAAATGTCAAAAACCCACTGTAAATCACAAAAATCATGTAATTAATAATTCTGAACAATAAACTCAAGAAAATTCTTGTCTCTTCCCGTAATATAATTGAAATTTGAGATAAACATGCAACACGTTGTAGCAACTGTACCGAATCTTGAACAACGTGGGCCAAGTGGAGTGTCTAATGAAAACTTCTGATTCACTGACTATCTTTTTTTACAGCTCATGGCAGGAGCACTCTGGCCTGGCTGGAGCAGCTCACATTCACAGTGGCCCCAGGCAAGCCATAGTCAGGCTGAAGCAGTCCTGGTTTGCAGAAGGCAGTTGCTCCAGCCTGGGGCCATCACGGACAATTCTATTCCAGCTTGGCCAGAGCACCCCAAACTGTGGCAGCCCTGTGGAGTTGAAGCAACGCCCTGCCTGCTCCAGCCCATACTGGTTAATCAGATAACCAGAATATCCCTATCCTCATTCCCCCAAGTTTCAATACTCTCTACCAGTACACATTAGCCAGGAACCTCAACTTCTCCACCCAACCCCTCCTCACCCACTTTCAAGTATGTACACCACCATGTCTGAATGAAGGGAGCACTGAATTATTTCCCCTCAAGACTGAAGTATGCAATTGTTACAATTCTTGTATGGACCATGCAACAAGAAGGGAGCTTCTTCACCTACTCCCTTGCCCCAACACACCTATACAAAGCGGCCAGTCACAATCTGCCCTTATGAGGTAACTTTCCAATCTCAGGAAAATGGTTTCAAGGAAAAAAGAACCACTTTAAAGAGACAATCACTGAAGAAAGAATTCGCACTTACAGGATAAAGAATTCTAGCACTGTGATTTAAAACTAAATTAATTTTTTTAAAGTTTTGGAAGGGATATAATAACCAACCTCTAAACAATGAGAACTAGGAAAAAACCTCCCTTGTGGGAAGGTTGCCCCATAACTTCCTAGTTCAGGGTTCCTTGCATCTTTATCTATGGCATCATGTAGTGAACACAGGCAGGGACAAATGCTGAGCTAGATGTACAACTGGTGAGATGAAGTAAGGCAAATTCTATATTGCTGTGATCCTGCATGAAAGTGACCTACATTAGTTGTCTATTATCATCTATTTAATTGAAGGTAAAAAAAGACAGAGCAAAAATTACAGATTATAAATGAAGATATGCAATCCTGCCATTTTCAGTAGAATGGAAGGCCCTAAGCACCTCAAAGGTTAAGTCACAAGAAAGCTGACTATTACCAAACTACAAGTGACCTCCATTGAGTTCTACCCTATATTGTTCTCCAGAGTATGTTATCTTGAGTATATGTGACAGTTTGAATGCAAATAGTCATGTAACCTATGTAAACTCTGAGACAATTACACAGTCAACAAATACAGGCATCATCTATATGCAGCTGAAGAGTTTGCATGACCTTTTCGCTTCAGCTGTCACCTTGTCGTAGACTTAACCAGTATCTTCCCACGGTGTATGCTGCAAGTAAATAATACTGAAAATATGATCCTTAGGGGGCAAGGTTATAAAGTTTAGAATTACTTGAATTCTATTACCTCTAATAGGGGACATTCTAAAACTATAGGATTACTCCTGTGGAACAAGAGACGTTTCATAATCATACAATCAATTATTCAACTGGTGAGAATTCTCCCTCATTAAATTATTTGAGCTAAGATTTACTATTAACAAGAACTCCTGTAGCACCTTAAAGACTAACAAGTGCCTTAGGTAATAAATTTTCATGGGTAAGACCTACAAAAATGACCTTTATCTCTGTGCATATTAAACCAAATTTAAAGTATCACAGCTGCAGGTTGAGCCTCTCTAGTCTGGCACCCTTGGGACCTAACTGCTGCCAAACAAGAGAATTTAGCAGACCACAGGAAGTCAATATTGTTTAGCACATTATGAACACTTCCACTGCTCACTCGGCTCTTAGAAGACATTTAGGAGTCAATTACAGCTCAACAACAGCACAGAACACCAAGAGCCAGGTCCAGTGGCCGTAAACAAACTTTATGGGACCATAAGAAATTTGGCCACACCCATGATAAGTGGTTGCCTGGCTAATTAAACCCATGCCAGATTACGAAAGAGTTCTGGATTAGAGAGGTTGAGCCTGTACTCATATTGTGTCAAGTTCAGCAAGTTGTAGGATCAGTGCATAATATTTTTCAGACAAGAATTATACCTTTTTTATCTATTATACCATATTAATATTGGCAGTCTCATCTTTGACTTTTCACATTTGTAGTGAAACTACAGTAGACCTTCCAAAATAAAAATACTAAACATTTAGTAGGCAATATGTTACGTCCAGCAATGCTGTCAAATTACTGTTTGCTGGGCACAAGTTTGGCAGCTCTAATTCTTTAATGGGAGTTTTGTTTTTGAGGTCTGAGAAGGAATTTCAAGACAAGATTCAAATCACACTAAAATGAAATATATGTTGTCACAATTGCTACTGCGTGTGGAGAGAAGAGAGAATATAACAAATCTTTATGACTCTATTGCCCAGGAAGTCAATAGAACTTTAATGGACCAACAACTGTAAAGGTCAATTTGGTCTGGATAGCAAATGAAGATTACACTGTCAATAGCAGCTTCAACAAACGTTACATCCTGGATTCTAAAATCAATGGGTTTATTTTAAATATTTATGTAATTAAGAATATAAAAATATACCTCTCAAAAGAAAATTAGTTTTAAAGACAGTGAAGGATGCTGTAAATCCCCAAATTGCACACTTTTTAGACATTCAATTTAAAAAAAAAGATTTTTTTAAAAAGTAATGCTATTTAAAAGATAACAGAGTTTCTTAGTGAAATATAGTATTTTCTGGAACACATTTGTTTCTAGAGAAACAGCAGACTCACAGTGTAAGATAGGAAAGATTATTCACTGATCCTACACAATTATTTTCCAAAATGTCACTAATCACAAATAAATCATAGGCCATATCACTCATGTTCTGTTCCCTTTGTCAAGTCTTGTTTATTGTCACCAAACAGCATATTACACCATCATCATCACCATCATCACCACCACAACAACGCAGTTTGTGGTATGCATTTGATTCAACTGAAATAATGTCACATACTGGTTTTCAACTACTACAATTCACAATAGTAACCAAGAGGTAGCCGTGTTAGTCTGTATATTCATAAAACAAAAAAACAGTCCTGTAGCACTTTAAAGACTAACATAATAATGTACTAGGTAATGAGCTTTCATGGGGCACATCACCTAATAAATTATTTTGTTAGTCTTTAAAGTGCTACAAGACTGCTTTTTTGGTTTTTTACAATTCACAATGTCAGTGCTTCCTTAGGAGATGTCATAGCTGAATAGCAAGTAGATGACAGTTTCCCTCCAAACCCGCCCCCCAAAAAACATATAAATCATTCTGATATTCTGTATCATTTTCTTTTTTGATTCCTTTTTCCTTGTATATGATTCATAGCCTTCCATAACACACGAATTTTTGCATTTGAGTTCCTAAGATTACATCAAATTAAGTCTTAGACTGAACTTCAGTTATGTTGCATTTTGCCCCAGTACTACAAAGACTTACAACATTCTTATCTTTACACATTATGAGCAATTCCACAGAAACTGCTAAACTCAATTTTTAAGGTCCTTCCTTTGTCAACGGGAAGCAGGCAAGAAAATTATGCATATAGATCACAGATTTTTTAATTACAAACTTGTATGGCTACCATGTCACCTGTTGTGAACAGACTTCGTAATTGTTGACTTACTAGCTAAGTCTCGGAACCATGTAATAATTAGGATAAGCATTATGGGCCAGATTGTGGTATCGATTATTTTAAGTTAAATCCAGAGTCGTTCCTGTAGAATTTACCCAATGGGAGTTATTCCATATTTACACCACAAATCAGAAACAAACTTTGGCTGAAATCTGCCAAGACAACATACTCTTATGAAAAAAATACCATACCACGGGTTTCACCATAATTCATTTATACCAAGTTCTTCCAATACAACACCCATGATTTCAACTGACCTACTCCTGATCTACACTAAAGCAAGTGAGATCGGAGTATACCCATGTGAAGCTATATCCAAAGTGTTAGAAGACCATACATTGCAATAGGTAAATATGCTACAGTGTTGCAACAACTGGCAATATAGCTTATAGTAGTTTTGGTATGCCTATAACTATCACTGAAGCAAAAAGCAGATCCCACAGAAAAATCCCATTCCAGCAAGCCCTTATTCTCATGCAAATAATCCTGTTTTGAACAAGTTGTCACACTGAAGATAATGGGCATCTCACATGCAAGGGTTTACAAGGCCAAGGCCACCCAGGCAAGACACAACATAGGTGGCATTCTACCTCTCAAAAGAAGTGGTATGATGTGCATTTCACTCAAAACTATGTTTACACTGCGGTTAAAAATCAGTGCCTGGCCCATGTCAGCTTTCTCAGGCTCATAAGGCTCAGGAGAAGGGGCCATTTAAATGCAGTATAAACATTCATCCTTGGGCTGGAACCTGGACTCCAAGACCCTGCAAGGTAGGAGGGTCGCAGACCATTGGCTGCAGCCCAATCCCTAATATCTACCACAGTTAAACAGCTCCATACCCAAGTCCCACAAGCCACAGGCCAGTGGCGGGTGTCAAACTGCAGTGTAGACATAGCCTGAGAGCCCTCCCACAAAAGAAAGCAAACCTCCCGTCACACACTAATGTCTCTCTCACATTGCTTCTTCTCCAGTTGAACCAAATACATAAATTTCTTATGGTCACAGATGTTGATTCATAACTGCATTGATTGTACACAACCCAGCAGTAGGAACTTAAATACTGGGACCAGAAAATAAGCTGGTGTAAACTAATGTAATTCCACTGGATTCAATGGAGCTATGCCATTTTACATGAGCTGAAGATCTGGCCCTTGGACATCAGAATTATTCTCCATTTATTTCTTGAACATGTCCATAGCTGTCACTCAGTCAAAAGATAAACGTACCACATTTTTAAAATATGAAGTGTGAATGAGATGTCAAAATGTATTCGTCTAACTACTGTTTGACAGGCTGAGCCATATATCACATGCATATTTTATTACTGGATACTGCAATGTACATTCATTAATTTCTCTCTCATGCAGGCATGCTTTGAAAAATAAAAAACAACTGTGCCTATTGATTCTTACATAATAAGTTTATAGAAAAAATGATTTGCAAGGTGAACAGAAGTGAATTATAGCCTCGAGACAGGGATTAAAAGGTATTATTTCAAGTGAGCTGACAAAAGAATTATTGCTATGTATTGTGGTTTCTTGCAAGGGAATATACATGCATAAGCTACACAGCAAATTACTGTAATACGTTACTTAATTACAAAAGTAAATCACTCAAAATATATTCTTAAATAGTAAAAACTTGTATGAAATATGATACTAAATGAAATACTGGTATTAAATTAAACAAATATATCACCATATGTGTCAATTACTTGATTTTACATATTTAATTTGTTATTATGGAAAAGCAAGAGGATTTTCTCATAGATCTCCCTTTTACAAAGGTCCCCAAACAATTCTGCATAGAAGAAAAAAATATGTTTGCATCATTTTGGAATGTATTCAATACAATACACCCACTCCAATCTCCATTATGAATTAATCATTTACACCTCTGCCTTCTGTTTTTAAGGGAGCTCTGAAAGCAAAAGTGTCTTGGTTCAAAGACTCCTCACATTATCTTTGTTAAGTGCTAGGGGAGGGGGCTTAAGCTTTTCTGAAGCTTTTAACCTGTGCCACAATTTAATGATGACTATTTAATAATTATAATCATTCCCTTATTAGCTGGGTATTTAATTTTCCTTTCCTGATAGCACCCTGTAGCTCAAGAAGGAGCTCAAGAACAAGGAAATCTCTTTGTTGAGTAGTTATTTAAGACCAGCAACAATAACTATGCTGGAAAGAAAGGTACTTTGAGAGGATTACACAGGGCTAGTTCTCAACAGCATCAAGCCAAGAGCAGCAAATCACAAACCCAAGTACTTCATTGCATGTAACCAAATTGGCTGGTTGAAATGCTAATTGCTTTTCAGCAAAGCTAAAGACAGACAGAAGACCTTGTGCTTCAGAGAATGACACACATTTTTTACCCCACTTCTGCACTATTGTCTTGCTGAGAATTATTCAAAATCTATTCATAAAGGTAGCTCTTTCTCTAACTTTTAAAAATGTGGGAAATTTCTACAGCTCGCCTCTGACCAATACATCAGATCTGCTGGTGTGCCAAACACATACAACAGATGGTTGAATTAAGGCCACGTTAAATCCTTAATAAAGTAAAGCTTGAAGCAGTTCAAAGCCTCAAACATATAGGATGAGGCCAGGAAAACTGACTTGGTAAAGGAATCTTCTTGTGCAAATAATGAATGTGAACTCTAGTAAACATATACTCTACTTTGGAAAATTACTACAGATCCAACATCAAAACATCTTAACATACAAAAAGATCATACTAGAGCAAATCCTTATTAACATACTGAAAAATCCATTATCACAAAATGTAAAAGGTGTATAGACTGTGCCTTTCATTACAAAAAATATATATCTCCTTTCATTGTATTTCACTTTGCCAGAAAAATTCAAATACACAAAAAGTTTCTTGCCTGGTTAAATCAACAGTAATACTATATCATTGTAATTTGTAACAATTGCATTACTTAATGAGTTATAAAGTAATTTATGATAGATTTCAAGAAAGCACTTATAACTCAAGCAATGAGTCAATATTTAGGGTTCTGGGTTTGTTTTGTGTTTTCATATAAGATTTGAAACACTGCTGCATACCTAGCTTTCAGTCTCTTTCTATAGCCATTTACTAATTATTACTTATCAAGACCCCAATCATGTAACACCTCATTCATTCATGGACAAAATTTTTATTCAGTTTCAGCAAGACTACTTGCTTAAGTCAAGATTTGTTACCTAACTTTCACAGGAAGAGGCTCATTCATGAGTCAGCTTCAGCTTTCAAGGTGAAAAGCAAACTATGTCTCACGTGAAATCAGGTTGTATGACCCCCTAACTATTCACCATGTCACTCTTTTCCCCTTAGAAAACTAACAAATCTCTCAATAAAAATGCAGACTGTCTCTGAAGTGTTGGAACTCTGAGGAGCATCTGAAATTCAGAGCATCCGATCTATAAACATGAACTTGACAATGAGGATGTTACACTTAGCAACCAATGCTTAACTAGAATAACGTGTCTTTTTAATGGGAGAAGCATTTGGTTCAACAGTGGTTACAATCTAAGGCTCTGATTCCAAAGATTTTAGCACGTGTAATTTTATGCACGCAAGTAGTACCAATGTAGTCAGTAGGATTACTCATGTGTGTAACATGATGCATCCGCTTAAGTCTTTGCAGGTCCAAGGCCTATTACAATGAATATGAACAATTTTCACATAATAGTTCATGCTTGTTCCATCCTAATTACATAATATTCTTCATATTTCTTAAAGGACAATGTATACAGTGACAGTAATACTAAGAACTCATTGCACGGGGACACTCAGAAAGAGCACAGAGAGAAGTGTGCTACCCAGCAATAAAACTAAGTTAAATTATTTTATTCTATTTCATATAAATAGCAAGAATCCAATATATAGTGCACAGTTTGTTAATGCCTATAATCAGCTTAGGTTAAAAGATCTTCAAAAGTACTCAAGACAAATTTAGTAGGTCCATCTGTTTTAACCAACTTTTAACCATGAAGACACTTTCAATGACAAATTTTCTTTTAAAATATAAAAAAATTCTTTGGAATTATATTCATGTTAAACATCAAATATTTCAAAATACAATGCATAGACAGTATTAGTCTCCTCTTTGCCCATGTTATAATTTATGACAGTTGTGGAAATAGAGTACTACTCCCAATGATGATTTTTGGTTTATCAATACATTTTCTCAAAATTACCATACTTGGTTTACTTCTTATGGCCCAAATCCTATAGAAATATACAGATAAGACAATAAGTTTACTTAGTAATTCCATTCGTATCTATGAGCCAGATCTTACAGACCCTTTTGTTCTTGATTCACTTCACTCTTGAAAAGTTTTCCATGATAGTTACTCACCTAAGTAAAGTACAGCATACATATAAGTGTTTGCAAGACCAAGCCCTCTGTAACTACACTTGTGAGTAAAGTTACTCAAGCACGAAAGGATTTACAGGCTATCTAGGAGAGTTTTTAATGGAAACCTACAAGTCTCTCAAGCAAATAAACCAGGCCTCATTTTAAATAAAATGATGCTATGTATGGAATATGGTTTTAATCCATTCCTATATCTGGTTCATATATCTAATTTTAAAAAAAATCACAAAATGGTAATATTTATGCGTTTAAAGCCTTTATTCCAGTAAAGCTCCCAAATATTTTCTTCAGTATTTTACCTGCACCAAGATTCCAAAATCAATCTCATACATTTGAAGTCATTCAATAACCACAATATATTATTTTTGATCCCTCATAAATTTGTTAGCCCAAATAAAATGGCCTTCCCTAATCTCAGAAACCTAATGGCAGTTATCCCATTGATTTCAGTACGAGCAGGATCCAGCTCCCTTAACAATAAGGTGATAAACCTGCACTTTTATGATTTATGCCACTAGATTCCTTCAGCTGCAAACTCACTATGGTATCACTGATTTCTTCTGCTTAAAAATGTAAGAATACAATGGCTACGTATTTAAATAGCCTTAAAATTAATTAACAAAATCTTAATTTTTCTGGCTTTTTGACCAATACTTTATCCTTAATCCATGAGGTAATTTTAAAAAAATGCTCATATGAAATATTAATTTTATCTTTAATCCTGACAGCTGGACATTTACACTTCCATCCTTAACATTATTTTAAAGTCCCTCTGTCCCCCCACCCACTCACCCAAAAATGGCTTGCGGTTTGAATGTAAACAGCAAAGTACATTTCTGTGGGATAGGTTGTTTTGGTTTAAAAGATGAGTAGTCTATTTCCTGGATATTTATCTGTAGTTATTATACTATACTAGCATAGAAGTTTGATTCTAAATGTTCACCATTGAACTGTTAGAATAGCTGCAAGTAGCTATTTATGTAGTGTGCACAATATATAAGCCAAAAAAGCACAATTTTGGATGCTGCCCAAATAGTGTATCAAAATATGTTGCATGTCACACAATGTCTATCTATATAGTAAATACACCTGAGACCCATTTTAAAAACTCCGGCAAACGTCTGGAGTGTATTTTCTTATAAAATTGCTACACAGTTTGTTCGTCTGGTTGAGTCCCTGGGGTCTGCGAGGATTCAGACCAACTCAACACATCAACAAAAACTGTAGAACACTAACCCCTTTGAAACGCCCAAGCTATTCCATTTCCATCTGCAAATTAATTCTACCATGAGATGCTCCTGGGCCAAGGCTGAATTTTTCTCCACTTTGTTTCGCTGAGTTATACACAGTGGAAACAAATACTGGGGACAGAGCCCCGCGCCACTCTGTTTCATTACGTTGTCACTCCTTTGAAAACAGCTGACCTGCTGTTTTGTTGCTGCATAAGATACCCATGGCTCCCAGGCTGAGTTTCCTCTGCCTGTTCCGACACCCCTTGGAAGCGCTAAAGGGCGAGAGGGGGCCCCCTGAACTGGGATCCCCGGCGCTCTGCAGCAGCCCTGCCGGACCTCCACGGACCATGCCCAGCTCTGCCCACAGCCTCTCCCGGCGGCAACAGGTGCTGCGGCCACACCTCTGGAGCAGGCAGCGAGGCTGGGGGCCACTGAGGAAGGATGCGCTAAAGGCCGGCCCCGCCCGCGACGAGACAGGCAAGGAACCTACCTGGAACCGGGGACATGGACACCCGCGTCTCGCGGACTCCGCCAGCCGCCGCCGCCGCCGCGCGCTCACTGTCACTCGCACGTTCTGCATGCCGGGCTCTGGCCCCCTCCGCGCGCTGCGCCCGGCGCTCTCCGGGAGAGGGAGGGAGGGAGGGAGGGGAGAGAGGGCGGAGCTCTGGCCCCGCCAGCAGCCCCCTGCCCGGTTCCAGCCCCGTCCAGCGCGCGGCGCAGCTGCTCGGGGACGCAGAGAAGTGGCGCTCCCCGGCCATCCTGCCACATCCATCAACGGGGGCGCGGCTGTCGTCCCTGGAGGCGGCCAGGGACCTACCTGTACGCAGCCGCCTTTTGCCCCCGAGTCCCCATAGCGCCATCAATGACTCCAGCGGCTCCTGGGTCACCTGTAAACAAATCAAGCTGCGCCTTGTTGCTGTCCTACAGTCCCAAAACCCTGCCTCCCGCAATTTGTGGCTGCCATCACCCCTAATCCACAGTTTAAATAGGGAGCGAGCAGAGCCTATGCTACCGCAGGAGCATCTCAGACACAGAAAAGGTGCAGAAAGGATCCAGACTTTGCCCTCCAAACAGCAGAGCACGAGAAAAAGAGAAATCTGAACTGTAATGCATTTCAGACCAAGAGCACTAAAAACATTTAGTACCTATCTCCTCATGGCATCCTAAAACTCTTAACCCTATGAACTATTTTCCTGACTAATTTTTAAAAAGGGAGCTGGTCCTATTTCACTTAAAAATCCAAGCCCTGTTGCAAACTGGACCAGAGCACTGTAAAAACCAATCAAAACAACAGTCATGTAGCACTTAAAAGTCTAACAAAATGATTTATTAGGTGATGAGCTTTCCTGGGACAGACCCACTTCTTCAGATCTATATTTTCTAGTCCAGACCCAGATATATAGCACAGAGGTCCAAGAAAATTGTAATAATCGTGTATTTGGTTTGTCAGTTTTTATTGCAATTGTTTTGGTCCTTTGTAACTATATATCTGGGTCTGGACTGGAAATTATATAGATCTGAAGAAGTGAGTCTGTCCCATGAAAACTCATCACCTAAGAAATCATTCTGTCTTTAAAGTGCTAAATGACTGCTGTTTTGTTTTATTAGAATACAGACTAACATTGTTACCTCTCTGTAACTATAAAAACATATCCAACATATGAATACTTCTGTGTCCAAACTACTGGGTTTTTGTCTCCACCTGAAAACTTCTACCAACTAAACAGAGAAATGCAGCTGCTATAATTCCAGTGCAAAAATCCAGACCCACAATGCATCCTTATCCTGCGGCACAGCAAAAAAAACACATATTCCACACCAGGGTGCTGCTGAATTGTGCTTTGTTTTGGCCTGAAGTCCCCAGATTGTGTCTGACTTATTACTGCTCACAACGTGCTAGAAAAAAATCTAGATTCTGACATGTTCTGGTGTGAAAAC
Source organism: Carettochelys insculpta (assembly GCF_033958435.1). NCBI lineage: Eukaryota > Metazoa > Chordata > Testudines > Carettochelyidae > Carettochelys > Carettochelys insculpta. Next base: position 76,065,565 of record NC_134141.1, read on the forward strand.
AATGCATAAACAGATATCTAACATTTATCTTTTGCCAGATGCAGCAATTTTTTAAACTATAAACTACTAAATTTATAAACGGAGATTTTCTCTTACATCATATAACTCTGGTCTACATACACAGGCTCACAAGCAATTCAGAAGAAAAAATTAAAATATGTCTCTGGATCCAGAATGACCTAGATTTTCCCCCCAGACCAGGGGCATCCAACCTTTCTTCATCAGGGGCCACATGGCAATTTTATACGTGTTCCAGAGCCAAACACAAAATAGCCCCAAACCGCCACTACCCCACACCCCCAGGTTTAACCCCCTTCACAGCCTCAAACTGCCCCCCCCTCCAAGCAAGGATTAATTTACCCAGGAGCTCCATGTGCTGCTGCCCCCCACTGTACCTTCGCCACGCCATCTCTTCTTCACCACATGTGCACGGCTCCCGCCAGCCCTTGTAACTCCCCCTCACACATACATGGTGGCAGGGGCAGCTCCCAGCACCCTGCTGTGCTGAAAGAATAGGACTCAATTTAATTGGTTTAATGGATGAATCCCTCCTGTCAGCTGTTAAACCAGTGAAACTGAGTTCTACTGCAGGGTTTCTCAACGATTTTTATAAAGTACCCATTTTTTTAAAAAAAAAAAAATTGTAAGTAACAAATGCTGAGGAGAGACGCATGCACAGAGCAGCACACAGTGCTCCCGTGGCCCTGAGCATCTTATTGCTCAAAGATCTGCAAGTGGCTACAGTGTGCACATCTCCTGCCACTTCTCTCTGCTCCTGACGCACTGCATGGGAGTCGGAGGAGAAGTCAGGCAGCAGAGGCAGGAGCCACAAATGGCTTCCTAAAGATCCACCTGCGGCTCGGGGCCGCCAATATGTCTTTTAAAAATGGCGCTACTGCTGACTCCACAGGCAAGATAAAAAGGCTCTTCTGGCTGGATTCTGGCCCATGGAGCACATGTTGGACACCACTGCCCTAGATCCTCTCAGCTTTATCTTATAAGCTTTCCCTTATAGTATAGCTATCCGTTTATAGCAAAAAGAGGGCTGAAAGAAGTGCTAAGGGCCAGATCCAAATTTTAAACACTCCGAGCTCAAAGAGAACTCAGATATGGTTTGGCTGACTTTTTGGCTATTTTCATTTGTTTGCTTGTCTTTCTTTTTAATCTTAGTACTATCTCTATTACAGGATTTGGCATTACAGCCTTGATCATATGCATGTGATTAATTTTAAGTTAATAAGAGACTACGGACTTAAGAAGGTACATTCACATTTGCAACACTGGGTCCTAAGAGGTCAGAATTTCCTTCCCAGTTTGGGATGGCAGATCTGAACTGGGTAACACACTGAGAAACATGCAAGTGGAAGCATAATCAGTAACTAACACACCACAAGTAGTTGAGAGAATTCTGCGTGCAATGTAGCAGAGGCTATTCTTTAGCCTTTTCAACTTCTGTTCACTTCTTAAGGATTTGTCCTGAACAGTCCTTGCATCATCATCTTTGATGGCAATTTATTGTAACTTGCAGCAGTTTAAGGGAGCTCTTCCCATCATGCTTGTTATTTGTGTAGAAAAGGACACAATATGCTTAACATATATATAGCACTCTACATTTCCACTGTGAAATACAAACAGTAAATGATCGTCATTCCTGCAATGCAAATAAATACTTTTACAATTTTACATGCAAGGAAGTTGATTCACAGAGCTGTTAAAGGGACACTGTCAACTTGAAAATTACTCCATTGAAAAAGTACTTTAGATACTATAGCTACCTTTGTAAACCCACAAGCAATGATAGGAGGATACAATCATATTTTCTGACTTTTAAAATGTTTTTCTCCTTCATGCAAGCGCTAGAGGAAATCATAAAGTAATATTCTGATTCCGCAAATACATCATGCATGTGAGCACTATGACTTCAGTTGGGTTCCATGCAAGCACTAGAGCTTATTTATACACAACAGTTTAATTATATCTTATACGCCCCAAAGACCAATATAATTTAGAGGTGAAGTGAAGGCAACTAGTGAAGATATAACAAAGAGTTGAACCGCTAATAACAATGAAAATTAATTAGAAATTGGGAATTACAGACATTTGATACGGGAAACAAGAGGACACAAGAAGAAATCTATGGCCAGAACAATTAAGAACAATAAAGACCTTTTTAAGTGTATGAGGAATAAAACAAACCCTAACAATAGAAGTGGCTTATTCATAAATGGAAATGGTAGATTTGTCAACAATAATGCAGAAAGGGCAGAATTATTCAATAAATATTTGTGCTCGTAGTTGGCAAAAAGCAATATAATGTATTCGTATTACATAACAGAAACTTACAGATGATAAACAGAAGCTACTAAAATAAACCTTTTTCAGACAGAAGATCAGGATAACTTACACCTGAGAGTTTAAAAGACCTTGTCAAAGAGCTCTCTAGACTCAACACTAATTTTCAATAAATTGGAACGCTAGACGTTCCAGAGAACTAGAAGAAAGCTAATTGTCTGCCAGTATTTAAAATGAGTAAAATGATTGATCCAGGTAGTTATAGGTCTGATACTGGCCAATTTATAAAAGTCAATTAATAGAGAATTAAAGGAAGCTAATATAATAAATGGCAATCTACTTGGCTATATGGAAAATAGGTGTTGGACAAATTTGATTTTTATAAGATTTCAAGATCAGTTGACATATTTTGATATAATAGACTTCTGAAAGGCATTTGACTTTGTTCCACAGAATAATTGGACTAAGAAACTGGAATGATACAAATTCAACATGGCATGCATTAAATGGATTAAAAATTGGCTAACTGGCTCATCTCAAAAGTTACTGTCAACTAGAAATCATCACTGAACAAATGTTTTTGATGGGGTCCCGCAGGGGTTGGTTCTTCACCCTCTTCTGTTTTTACCAACCATAGCCACAGGCCCGTTATATAGCCACCAGAGCAACACTGAAGGACTGGCTAAGGGAGATTGGCCCCCAGTCCTGCCCCTTCCTCCTGAGGCCTCACCCTTTCAGGATCCAGATGCTCCTGGGTCCAGCATAGTCTGTTCTCAGCCCTGCCTCTGTATCAAGAGATAGAACAGACTTTACAGAGCAGGAAAAGTATTGGACCCTATCCTTATATTTTAAAATAAAATTTCATCTCCAGTGGATGAAAAAATGGAAGAGGTTTCCCTTTTCTTCCTGGAACTCCCAAGGGCTGTATCTTCCACTGATCACTCCTCCAGCTGAAAGACAATGGACACAGCTTCTTCTAGAGCTCATCAAAGCTGCTCACTAACTTGGCCCAATGATTTCCTTCAGGAGCAATAAGAGAGTTCCATACCCTATAAAGCTTGCGTGCATTTTTCATTGCTCCCTACAGAATCAGGAACCAAGGGATGAGTTTGAGACCCAAACTCACTGCCACTAAGCCAAGAGTTTGGCCCCCAGTATAGAAATTTTTGCAAGGCTCCCAATAAAACTAAATTGAGATCCACAATGGATGTACTTTTTTCCTCCCTTGGTCCTTAAGGATTACCATGCTCTATATTCAGAGCTCTGAGAATTTCAGTTATTTTTCCACTTCAGCTGCAACACCATCAAGACCCTGCATCACAACCCCTTTAACTGCTGACAAGGACTGGGCAGAGCTCCTGTTGGAGCCCATCAGCTTGCTCCTCAAGCAGTCAGAAGGTTATTGTTCTGTGACATGAAGCACTTTGTGCCACTCCGAAGGGCTCAGCATGCTGCCAGCACCACACTCCAAATCCTTACAAGCCTCAGGAGCAAACAATCAGGTTTGGAACTGGACCTACAACACATCTGGCATTGCAAAAATGATGCCTCCAGATCAGCCTTAACTGCGTGTTCATTAGAAGCACTATATAAAGGTACATTAAGTAGAGCCCCCAATTCTTTGTTTGATTAGCTTGCCTTTGTCTTGATTTTACTATTCTGTGGGGGTCCAAAAATGGCTTAGTTGTGGGTTGAAAGCAGCAGCAGCAGCCACAGCATCAATGGCTTCTAGTTTGTTTGTTTTGAAAGCTTGCCTTTTCCCTTTACTGGCACCATCTGAAAGAAGGGGGTGGACAAGAAAGAATTGGGAGACAGAGAAAGAAAAGGGACTAAGGGAGAAAGAGCAGAAAGGCAATGCGACAAAGTGACACGAGGTGATATAAGAGCCTGCAGAAAGCCTAAGAAAGGGGTCAGAAGGGAACATTTTCTCTTTTATACACTTTGTTTTTATCTATAGGCAGGTCTCTGTGTTACATAAACAGTGCAGCTATTATTTGCACTCCTGCATACTTTAAAGTTAGGAATCCAACTAGGGGCCAAAATGAAAGCTTCCCGATTTTCAGAAGCGCTGAGCTTCACCCAGTTCCGTTAAAGTCAACAGGAGCCATGGGCTTCATGCCACTCTAAATCACATCCTTGTATTTCAGTGGCTAATAAAGATTTATTCAATTTTCGACATCCAGGTTTTAAGATTAGGCAAAATATCTCCATAGAAATAACAAAGAAGCAAGAATCTTAAATTTTTAGGTCCCAAGCCTACAAAGAACTATTTGTGAATTCAACTTTATACATTGGGAGTAATTCCATTGAACTCAGTGCAACTACTCACCATGAGTACCATGTGTCCTCCAGACCCACATTTCCTGTCAATAGTCAATATTTACAAATATGTCACTGCCAATTAAAAAATAATCTGGGCACCATCTCAATCCTAATATATACCATCATCTCTAACAGTTTTGCTCAGTTCACCTTCAACCGGGTTGCAGGATCCCCAAGTGAGTCCTGATTAGTTTTCCCTGCAAGTTAAGTGCCTGGGCAGCCATCCAGGAGAAATTCATATGCCACCCAGATGATTAGCAGAGCTCCCACGGCTGGCAGCATGTGTTTCTACTGGTGCTGAGCACCCATGAAAACTTTGGTGCACATAAAAAAAAACATTCTTCACATAGATGGAAAATATTAGAGGAAACATTGGTCTTGATCCTAGATTAAGTAGTTGCAAGTGAAGGATTTTGTTCCGTGGGTACAGTGGAAAATGCCCATGGAAACAGAATGGTTTGTCACCTTCATTTCTAGATCTGAGCTGCAATATCATTTATCCATGGAATTAAAAATGTACCTCTGGTTCATATCAGCTGACTCAGCCAGGGTTGAGGTTAAGGGGCTGTTTAATTGTGGTATAGACATGCTGTGTCTCTTGCAGACCATGCTCTGGGACCATCCCACCTTGCAGGGTCCTAGAGCTCAGGCTGCATCCCAGCCCTGAATGCCTGCACCACAATTACATAGTTCCTTAACCTAAGCCTTGTGAGCCCAAGCCAGCTGTTATGGAGCAAAAATTTGGTTTTTAATTGCAGTGCGTATATATTCTTCGGGGCAGACAAAGCTAGTATCGCACCACAGGTAGCAGAGAGCTTATTGACTCAGATCCCGTGTTGATAAGCATGGGGTTGAGGTCTAGATTTTTGCCTGATTTTCTTTATGTGACGTGGCTGTTAGGTGTTTGCACCAAGGTGATTGATTATATCTGGAGATTCTTTCTTACTGTTGTATCGTATATGGGGATGGGAGGGAAGAGGAAACAGAGGGAGTTAAACTGGAAGCACATCCACCAAACAGGCAGAGCAGTGCACAGCATTTAATGAAGTTCCATTTGTTCAACCTAACCTATGTTCACCTTCAGTCTTCACTGATGAAACATGGTGGCAGCATTGAGGCTGTGAATTCTTTGCTGGGCAGCAGTTAGCAACATGAGTTATGGAACTCATTTGAAACCCTTTGGAGCCTCGAATTTTTCAGACACAACCCTAGCTTACTGGTAGACCTAGAGGTATAATGAGTTAAAACTGTGCACTAATCTGGCCACACAGGAGGATGACAAGCACAGGAATTTTATTTTACCTTCTTGGGGAGCATGGAGAAATTCCTGCACCTTTTGAAACTCACTGTTCACTCAAGCAGTTCCTGGAGCCCCATGAACAATCATGGCAAAGCCACTTCATCATTGGCACACATCAAGTTCTCCTATGCAAAGATCAACTATTATCCAGGACTACTGTTGGTGTTAGCTGACACCCTGAGCAGGAGATACCCAACCCCAGCAATTTGGGAGAAGGAAATCAGGAAATTGATTTCTATCAGTTTCACTATTGAAACTCGGAGTGAATGCAACATGTTCATGGATTCAAAGAATCTCACAGAAAAGGACATTCAAGAACAGGCAGTCAAGGAAGCAATATCCAAAGACAAAAGCCATGCTTTCATAGGAACAGAAACATGTTTTCAGGATAGAGATGAACTGAATGCACAAGAGGCCATATTTTGAGGATCGAGCTTTTGTCCCCACTTTCTTATGTAAGGATGTCATGCAATGCATACATACCTCACACCTGGGTATTGACAGTTTTCTTAGCCTTGAAAGTGTGTTTATTGGCTTAGAATGAATACACAACTGAGCTCCTTGTTAGGAGGGTGTGACACTTGTCCATTATAGGATTACCCAAAGCAGAAAGACCTCTTTTTACCATCTGACCTGCCCATCTGATTATGGGAAAAGAAGAGCATGGACATATTGCACTTAAATGAAACACAGTTCCGAATTATAGCAGACTACTGTTCACAGACTACTGAATCAATGTCCTGCCTGATAAAAGAAGCAAGTCAGTGACTGGTAAAGTGAACGGCCACTTTGGGATCTACAGTGTATTCCAAACACCATGTTCACAAGCAATGTGTTCCAGTTTGCCTCAGAAAAATTGAAGGAATTTGCATGCAGGTTAGTGTTTAACCACCACATCTCCCCCATCAGCTTACCACAGAGAAATGAGAACGTTGAATCAGCTGGGAAAACAAGTAAGAAATAGTTACAGAAGGCTTGCTCTTCTGGTTCAAACCCCTTGTTAGCATTTTTGGCACACAAAAATACTCCATCAAAGGAATACAAGCACACTCCAACATAGGATGAAGGACAAAAACCCTGTTACCAGTAATAGGGGAGTTGCTACCCCCAGAAGGATGGTGACGCAGCCAAGAGAAGATGGCTAACAATCAGAGAAAAAAGGCAATAGAGTACATTAAGTCAGTCAAGTACCTAACAGCCATGGAAACAGGCACTTCTGTGAGGATCCAGCCATTAGAAAGATACCAGGAGTGGACTAATGAAGCCAGGAAAGGTTCAGTGGCATCCAAGTGATCTGGTAGCACAAGTAATCCAAAGTAACTGCAGGCACATATAAGCCTGGTGATGATACAGAGATCATCACAGTACAGAAAGCCAAAGAACTGCCTGGAGGCCAACCATAGGGGACGGAAGGAAACTCCACAGAGAGACTGGTAATAGCCAAATAGAGATAAGTCACTCCTGGTGTGGTTGCCTTTTGAGGAGGCCAATCTCGAAGACTACGTAATGTGCTAGCAGCCTCCAGCCAAAGGGATTTAGGAGTCAATTATTTGTTTTTCATGTTTATATTCAAATGCTGTAAAATATGGAAGACATTGTTGAAACTGGTGTCAAAAGGTCCACAGTCCCAGAAAGGCCTGTTATTGAGAGAACAAATCACCAGGAGAACAGAAAGCTAGGAGAATTAGGACATGTCTTCACTACTCCCTGGATTGACAGGCAGTGTTTGATCCAGCAGGGGTCAGTTTGTCATCTCTAGTATAGAGAGTTTTCATGTCAAATCTGGTATTCCACCAAAATGAGAAGAGTAAGCAGAGTCAATGGAAGCACCTCAGCTGTCAACTCACCACGGTGAAGATACCACATTAAGGGGACCTAAGTATGTCAACTTCAGTTATACTAGCTGTGTAGCTGAAGTTATATAACTTATGTTGACAACCCATGGTAGTGTAGATGAGGCATTAAGCTGGAAGCAAGTCAGTCACAGGAACAGAGTAGCCCACAGGGTATAGTAAAATTTCACTTGTTCAGGTCAACTTGCATTCAGCTTCACTCTTTGCAAATAAAGCAATGGTGAACTAGTGAGAAAAACACATAGGCTGCTTCTACACATGCACGATCTTCTGGAAGAGTGCTAGCTTCCTCTGGAAGATCCGTGGAGTGTCTGCACATTAAAAGGCACTCTTCCAGAAGGAATCTGGAAGAACACACCATGTTTTCTGGATTCCGTACTCCACTCCCAAATGAGGGAAAACGCCTCCTTCCAGAAGTCTTCTGGAAGAAAGCACGTGTAGATGCTCCCGAACCCCTTCTTCCTAAAGAGTGGTCCACCATGGTGCCAGCCAGCCTGGAGTGTGGAGGTGCTCCAGGCAGCCCCAGTGGGGCTCTATTGTCTGTGGGTCTGGCTGCTTTTAAAGCTGCAACGACCTGGAGACCCTATGGCAGAAAGTTGAGAGTGTGGAGATAGGCAGCATGTTCTGGGCTGCCAGGCACACTCTTCAGATCCCACTGCAGTGACCACTAAGCCCTGAGCCCAACTGACGGTCAGCAGCCTGACACTCCATGCCCCCCACAGCAGCCCCAGGAAGCTGGCCAAGGGCACCCAGGACCCTGACTGGGCTCCAAAAAGTAGGACCCCATCCTGGACAGAGCCAGAGCTCCAGAACCTCCTGGGGCTCTGGAGGGATGATGATGTGCTGCAGGACACCATGGGGCACCTCAGGAATGACCCTGGCTTTGTGCATCTTGCCCATAGCCTGGCTGCTTGAGATCACCCTTCCTGGACCCCCGCCAGCAGGTCTGGTGCAAGGTAAAAGAATTGAGGCAGCGCTACATGAGGGCCTGGGACAGTGCCTGCCAGTCCAGCCAGGCCCCAGCTTGTCCCTACTTCAGGGAGCTGTGGGACCTACTGGTGGGGGACAACACTTCCCCACCCCACACCATTGTGGGGACAGCTGCACCAAAGCCCTCTACCACACCCGAGGGGCAGGCAGGTCCAGTTGCAGATCAACCACAGTGCTCAGCACCCAGGACAATGATGTCCCATATGGGGACAAGTCCTTGGAGGGCTCCCTCATAATAGAGTTGCTCTCTGCTTCCAGCAGCCAGTCCACCTCCAGCTGGGCATCATCCGACCTTTTTGAGACCACCTCAGGTAAGCGTACCATGGCACACCCTGTGGGGGCACACCTTGGGCACACATCCCCAGATGGCCCAGCCCACACTGCACCCTGGGCCGGCAGTCACACCTGCAGGTGACACCTGGCACCCGCCTCTGTGGAGAGCTCTAGGAGCCACACAGGTGTGCTGGAAGACCCTCAGGCTGCATGACTGCACCCAGCCCACCAGCTCCCCAATCAGGGATTCCTCCCATGTCAAAAAGCCCACCATGCCTGCTAGCCTGTTCCCTCCAACCCATTTTACAGTAACTCCATCTGATCGCCAGGAGAGCCAGATGAGGAGTCGGGGGCTCATCATTCCATCCAGGCCAGAGGCCCAGCCAGCCCCATAGCCAGGCCTGGCAGCCACGTGTCTGGACAGCCCAATGCCAGGGCCACAATGAGGAGGCTGCAGGCTATACAGCCACCCTCCAGCCCCAGAATACACTGGTGGAGAGGTGGCTGGCCCTGGAGGAGGCTGAACTGAGCGGCATGGTGACCTCCCCAATGGCACGCTCCCACTGGGGGATTTAGGTTTCAGGCTCCATCTGGTGGTACAGGGTGGAGTTGCAAAGGACACACATGCCCTGGTGCCAGGCCCCATCAGCCCATATAGATGTTGATGAACCTCTCCCTGGAGTCCACCACCACCTGGAGCACAATGAAATGGTACTCCTTCCAGTTCACATAGCGGCTGCCGCTGTGGTCCGGGGCCTGATGGGGATGTGCAGCCCAACAATTGCCCTGACGCACTGGAGGAACCCAAGCTCCACGAGGCACTCAACAACCATATCTAAGTCTCCAATGTGCAAAAGCCTCCACACAAACACATAGTTGATGGCTCTCACAAACTGCAGAAGACAGAGAACATGGTCACTCATGGGTGTGCATGGAGTGCCCCGACCCATCCCCGGGCCCCCCTCCCTCCTTACAACGTTCTCTGTTCCCTCCGCCCTGGCACCGCTGGGGCACCCCTCTAGCAGCAGGCCTGTGTTGGTCCCCCAGGGCTAGGCCTAGCCACCCACCAATCCAAGCCCGCATCCCCCCAGTCTGCAAGGAAACCCATTTCCTGACTGCCCCCAGATGCTCTCCTACTGGGCCAAGGCCCAGAATATGGCTTACCTCAAGGACGACAGCCCCGATGGTGAATGCACCCACCCTGAATTGCTGCCCGATGGACCGGTAGCTGTCCAGATTGGACAGTTTCCAGATGGAGATGGCCATGTGCTTCTCAATAGACAGCTGTCTGCATCCAGGTGTTCTGTCATCAAAGGATGTGGGCGAGCCAGCTGCAGATCTCCAGAAAGGTCTCCTTCTTCATCAGAAGATTCTGCAGCCAGTGCTCATTGTCTCACTCACTCATGACTACACTGTCCCACCAGTTGGTGCTAGTGGCATAGGTCCAGACATGCAGGATGGCCTGGCAGCGGGGGAGAGGGAGTCAGAAGGGGCGGTGTTGGGTCAGGACCCACAGGCCTAATTTTCTTTGCCACAGGAGGCCAAGGAGGGTGGCCAGGAGAATGGCCAGCTTTTGGGTCAGAGCAACCCTGAAGGGCTGCTGCTGCTTGGAGTCCATGACTGATGGTTGGGGATTTCAGGACCAGGCCCTGGCTCAGCATTGCTGCGAGCAGCATGACAGGCCTCGGCAGGTTGTGCAGGGAGTGGCCTTTCAATGGGACATGAGGCCATCAGCCTGAGAACAGCTCCAGCCATGTGACCCCACCTGGGGCATTTCCTGTCCTGTTCTTCCAGAAGACATGTGTAGATGCGATCTTCCGGAAGAAGGGGCAGCTCTTTTTATGTGTAGATGCGATCTTCCAGAAGATGATCCTCCAGAAACTGTCTTCTGGAGGATACTCTTCTGGAAGATTGTACATGTACACAAGTGGCCATAGAGAACACCAAGATGGCAGAATTCTCCATGATACTGAATTAATGTTATGCATAAGAAACAACAAAAAACCAAATCTTGTATGCGAGAATGGTTAGCATCTCTTTAATCTCCACATTCTTACTTGCTGGATCCTTTCCTGATGGAGAAATGTATGTGAGAGAGTACAAAGGAAAGAGTTTTAAGCGCTAGATAGTCTTTTGAAAAAGTAAGAGGATTTCAGTGCATTCACAGGAAGAACAACAATATCTAGTACAGCTTTTTATCTACCTCATTGCTGTAAATTAAACCCATGGAGTCCTCTGGTTCCCAGCGAGGACCATGATACATTGTATGACAGGGTTCAGAAGCCCCCAGCACATCAGTGGCATGAGAGCTGATTTTCACCAGCACAGGAGGCAGGAGCTCAGGCACACACTTCCTCCCACATGCAGCCATGAGTTTGCTTAAAGCCAGGCCACCTGTGAATTAGCAAAAGACCAGCTAATGCTACCGACCACCACCTAACTGGTATAGCTCTGCATTTATTTATTAAGGAAGCTATTGTAAATAGGACTCTTAATGACTTTAAAAAGTATCATCAGCACTCTCACCATACATAGAGGTCAAAAGATCAAATTTTGGCACTCTGTCTCAGAAAGGTTGCTGACCGTTGTTGTAGGAGCAACTTACTGAAAAGCTGAAGACCTCAACATCGCAGGTCATTCTCTAATTCTCTACATAAGCCTTCATTATTCTGCTCACACTAAGCCGCTCAGCTCAGGCTAAAGAAGAAGCCTTACTATTGACTGTCATAGTCTAGAAATAGTGTGGTCTGTAACGAGAGCTGGTTGAAACGTTTCAAGTAACAAGTTTAAACAGAGAAATGGCATCTCTCATGGAAAGTTGTTGACATTGTCAAAAAGATTCATTCACTTGTGGCAAATGTGTCTTCACAATAGTTAATCAAATGTTATGACTGGTAATTGAAAAAAAATCTCAAATGCCCTACACAAAAATTTCACATAAAAAAGAGAAGCACAGATACGTGGGGTGGGGGAATGTTAGTTTCAAACACTTTGAAATAGAAACAACAATATTTTCATTTCTAAGTTTCTGGGGTTTGTTTTGTTTTGTTTTTTACTAGCTTAGTTTATAACTCTGATTTAATTGTTCCATCTGCCAGGCTGCAGTTGTTGGAGGCCTAGTGTATCATTACATTGGCACATAATAAGATCGCAATCACTGCAGAGGTAGTTTGATCTTATAATAAGACCTAATGGCCTCTGTTCAAACCACAGAGGGAGCCTACTGGTTTTACAGTGAGAAATAGCAAGAGGAGAACTTGGCAAGAACACTCTGTCTGCCGCTCATGTGTGGTTATTGTTAAATAAACTTTCAGCTTTGTTTTTTCCAGTCAAGTGTGTCCATCTCTTTATCTGCAGCATGTCACTGACAATGTAGATACTACATGGCAACTTAGAATGCTTTCTTATAAAACGCCCACTAAATTTCTGAAAAAGAACTCGTGTAAACCTTGGTAACAGATATGGGACACTCAAAACACTTCAAATTTTAGGTAGCAAATCCAATATGAATACTTTCCAGAAACCTTACGTCTGCATTTTATTCTTGGGAAGGCAAAATCTTACACAGTTCAAGTCTGTGTCCAAACATCTCAATATCTGCATCTATATCTGTTTTTTACTTTACATACTGTAAGTCTCGTACAATCTGCCCCCCACATCATTTACTTTCCATTTTTTCTGAAAATATTTCAAACCAATTATGATGTGTTAGGCAGGTTCTAAGAAACTCCTACTTAGTTACCTCAGATTCTTGATAAGTAATTTGTTTTGCAGAAAAATAAATATAGTACACAGTTTTCTCACAATAGTATAAGAGTTGTCTACAAAAGTCAAAATATATTAAGTCTCCTAATTTTTCTTCTTAAAGTTTACAAAGCAAAATCTGAGGTGCTAGTCATTTCCTTTTTCCTTCCCCTTTCCCTGCTTCCCCCCCACACCTTTTGGGAAAAAAAAAAAAAAGCTCCTTGAAGTCAATGAGAAGGTCTCATCACCAATGAGAGCTCCAAATGGCATTGTACATCAGGGAAGCATAACAGCTTCCGGAGCTTTCAAAACTGTAGAGAGAACATGACTGCTGCTCCACCACTTAAAGGAGTAAAGCTTATGCTCTCCCCTGGCCTGCATAATATGAAAATATGTGAATACTTTCACCTCTTTACTGCCCTATTTGGTTTCGGTTATCGTTCTGGCCTGATTAAAATCCTGGTGCAACTTTATAAACCAAAGCAACATTTCTTTGTCAGATTGTTTTTGAAATGTGTAAGATGGGCGGGCTGGATTCTTCACAGGCTTCAAACACATGCAAATGTAAGGGAGGGTAAAAACAATACTGAATACACAAGGTGCAAGTCATCTTTGTAAGAAGTCCTACAGCATCTCTGTAAAAGGAGGCACTATACTATTTCTTGTACCTGATGCAAGAAAACTGCCTGACATAACAGTAAACTTAAGAATATTTACATCATAAATTGTATAGCTTTCTCTGTTACACACAATGTTCCCACACAGCCTTTTATATTTCTGGCATATCAAATCTGGGTGTGGGACTGTTGACACAAATGATGCCAATATTGTCTTCCACAAAAGGTGACATATGCCTCCATATTCTCCCCTTTATATATTTAGAATACTTACTGCATAAATCAGGAGAAAATATACTGTTTACAATCTGTGTAAGCCAAACTAGCTTAACCTTTTAGAGCCGCTCCCAGGTTAGGCCCACCATGTGTGGCGTTTCCCTACGGTTTGTTATTTTACTTCAATGGCAGAGGGAGGAAATCAACAAAGCTCAATAACCACACTGCATAGCACAATGTAACCATGGAAGCATTTGTCCACTTGGCAGAGCTCCTCCAGAATGATTCAGCCATTCATTTCATTGAATCAATATTGAAAGCTTTTAAGATTTATTACTTGAGGGTTAAAGGAAACCTTAAAAAAATAAATTCATTGTTTCTTCCCATTAAATTCTTATCATGCTAGGCATATTAATATCTTGTAGACGCTCTTCTAATCTGCAGCTGGGATGCAGCACAGATTCTTCCTGTGGAGGAATTATTCATAATATATTTGAATTAACGTGCCTAATACTCAGTGAAAGAGAATATAAAGATTTCTGAAGCATTCTTATGTCTGTATAAAAGCCAAGTTGAATAGAAAGACAAAAGATGTATAAGAATGGGGGAGGAAGGAATCTGCTTTAAAATTCATGAAAAAGAGCTGTTATGTCTACTGGAAACCCACGTGTATTATTTAGATATACAATATAAACAGGAAACTTTATAATTTGTTACAAAATATTTAAAACGTTTTAATGGAACAATGAGTTTGGAGTCTGGAGCTGTATCTTTGTTAAAGTACAATTACGCTAAATGAAATTTTTAATTTATTGAGATCCACTGCCACAAAAAATGAAAATATATAACCAGTGTATTCTGCAAGAAAATGTAACCAGCTCCTAAAATGAAATTATCTGTACCAGCTGCAAATATTCCAGTTTCTAATAGGTTGAAAAAGAAATTTTGCTTCCCCCCTCATTCTGAGAAAAACTGTAAATCAAATAAAACTGAATAAGAAAGGCAAAACAATAGCTTTTTTCTATCATGATGTTAGTAGTAAAGGTCTATTGCTTTATATAATTAATAGAAACTGTGAATCTGCCCTCAGTGCATTGTCCAAAGATAATGTCAATGCAGCAGGCTGCGAAGGGCAGTAACACCTAAGATATTTTGACTTACTCTGGGCCAAATCCCAAAGTGAGGCAAAATTCCACAATATGGAAATTGAGGTATGTGAAAAGGTGGCTTAAAATTCACTTCTACTCTTCCCTGATCCTGTTGCAGAACTATGCTGACCAGTTCCCCTCCCCTTTCTTACAGAACAACAAAATAGCTGGTCTAACTTACCTTATATTGTACCAACCACAAGGGGTTTAAAATGCAGTTTGACATGAGTGTCATGTGACTGGATTTTTATATTGGATACGGAAGCCATTTATGTGTCCATTGCATATATTGTCACCAAGTATTGTGCTGGGGGGACGGAGTGTGTGATGTGTCTAATGAAAGCTGAGGATGCCCTGAATGCTACATATGTCTATCATGTTTATAGGTAGAATTATGGATTTTAGCTCTGTAGTTGTATTAGCAATGTTTTAATGCTAAGATACACAATGGGAGCTATGGTTGGTGGCCTTTCCAGCCAGGTTATGACAAACAAAGGAACAGAGTCCCAGACGTCAATACACATCTAAGGAATTTGGGATTGTCTCCTGGGATTCATCCAATGTCAGTTTGCCACACCAGCCTACCTGAAGCAGATGATCTGGACTCTCCAGTGCCTGATGGGACAAAGAGAAGGCTTTTTCTCTTCACAGGAGAAAACTACAGGTGGAGCCTAGCAATGTCCATCTTTTGTTCCTATTCCAAGGTTCCATGTTCCAGCATGCTGGCTCGAGCTCACCAGATCTCCAATTCTCCAGTAACTAAGACTACGTAACCTGGAATCTTTCCCATTCTGGCGTGTACTTCAGAGACTGTCAAGAATCAGCGTATAACATTGCTGGCCTGCATCAACAGAAGTAATTGATGTATGTAAAGTATCACTTTAATAATTTTTCTCTCTAACCCTGTTATTTCTTCTTTGTTAATAAACTTTTAGATGATTAAATCTGAAGGACTGATAAGCATGGTGATTTGGGTGAGATCCAAGTATATATTGATCTGGGACAACGGCTTGACCCTTTGGGATCCAGAAAAATCTGTGTGGTGTTGGTGAAATAGGTTTAAAAACCTCTCACCCTAGTTGGGGGTTGTTGGTCTGGGCTGATATAGCAGCTGAGAAGTCTGTGGGTTTGCTTGTGTGGCTTCTAGCTGGCCAGTGGGGCTGGCAGAGGTACTTTTGTGGTAGACTGGATTTGCCTTGTCAGAAGGAAATCCCAGTCTCGGGCTGTAAGTGGCCAAGATTTAAGCAAAGATACCCTGGGATAATTTCACTAGTTGTGCCCAGAAACCCCATCATATTACAATGAGTTTAATGTCATGGCCTCCTGGGTACATCTTTTTCCCTCTTCCTGTGTCACCTTTCCCAATGCTAGTAGCAAGATAGCTGAACAGCATAAGAGCCCTCAGTGGCTGGCTCCAATTGGTTGCCCTGCATAAAAAATAAGGGTCTATGTTGATACAGTTCTACCAGTCCTGAAATGAAACCAAATGCTTTCCCCCTGCCCCTAATTACAAGTTTATCCCAATTGCAGATGTTATTGGCCAGTCACTGATATAGCAGCACCCATGCAAACCCGAGAAGGCAAGAAAAGAGATTTGTGTTGGTGGAGCTTAAAGGAGGGGTAGGTTCCACTTATGCACATCAGACCTTTTTTGTCTACACTTGGGGTTTGTAACAGCATAGCTACTGCAGTGGCTGACCAATTGTGCTTTCCATTAAGGCAAGTTGCCACATAGACAAGGCAAAGGAAGGGAAATTTGAAATTTTGAAATTTACAGCTCAAAAATGTGCTATATGTCCAACTCACTCCTTGTTGCAGAAGAAAATCTCACTTTGGCCCTTTGGGCCAGCATCAAATGTGAATTTAAATTAGCCTAAAGAAAATCTAAGTCTGTGTAATGGACACATTCTTCAAAACCTTCAACATGCAAGTTATACCAGCTAGACTTCCTTACGCATCAGTAAGTAGATGTAAGTACAAGGCAAAGGGCCTGCAACCTGCAGCTCCCGAGCTGCATGTGGCTCTTTAAGGGCTTCTTTGTGGCTCCTGTTGCTATAATTGCAAAGTTAAAAAAATAAAATAAAAACCTCCTGATTATTTTGATAAACAGTGAATATCTAAAAGTCCAAAAATGAAAAACTTGTATCTAAACAGCAAACTACATGTGATCTCAAACCATTGGATATCTCCCCCTAGCATCCTCCAAAGACAGAGAGAGAAGGCTTGGGAGTGAGACTCAGGAAGACAGTAGTACACACACACACACACACAAAGTGTGAGGAAATAGAATATGTAAAAAGTTTGTGAACGTCCTGCAGTAAGCATGTATTGCTTTACAAATTATTGCGTGCACTGTTCTTAAAATAAGGGTTACAAAAAGTATGGTTTGATGTTAAGGACTACCTCATATTCACATGCACTGCAGCTCTTGAATCACTGTTTGTTTTTTGTTTTTAATAACTGAATTGGAAAAAATGGCTCTTCTTGATAATTTCATTGGCAACTCCTGTACTAGGCAATCTCACAGTCTGAGTAAATTTGAGATGGACAAAAGGAGTTAAAATCAACATAAAGAAGTCTAACTTGCTGCAGTATTTCTGAATTTGACTAGTTGATCTTAGTGAGAGATTTCTCATTTTGAAAGAGGTACTGAACTGGAACCTAAGCAAAACGCAATCAGATGCCTGTTGATTTTTCCTGGAGATATCTATATCATCAAATATCAGACAGCCAATGCACTCTACCGGTTGCATGAAGAAATTATGAGAGAAGAAACAGAACCTTTTATGCAGCAAATCTGAATGGAAGAAATGTTAAAAAAAGTCATACAAAAAGAAGCAATCCACTATGACTAGCAAAAGAAATGCGAATTAGCAAAAATATGCAATATTAAAAAAAGTTAAAAGAATACACCAATATATGGTTTTCATAAATGAAAGTTTGTAAATTTTGCTATTTTTCCCACTGAAGCATACTTGGGTCTGTTCCAGTGAATAAGATTTTGCATGATCAGAGGTACATCAAATGACATTTCAATCTAAGGATCTTAAGTGGCTCCCAAATAGTACCTGGGCACCACACAAGCGTTTAAAGAGCACATTTATGCTCAGAACACCTGTGAACATGGGAAGTATTGCTATCCCTATTATACACATGGGGAACGGAGACACAGAAACACTGAAGCCTCAATCCACAAGGTACTTCGATGCCTAAATCCCACTTGAATGTTCCGTTGTAATCCACAAAACTCCCAGGAAACCCAGTACACATCTAAAGTCACTTGGTGAGTAGGTATGAGTTCCCTCATTGCCTTTCAGGTATGGTCCTATTCACTATGTAGCCAACAGCAGCAAAAAAACCCACTTATTAACTTTTAGCTTAATAGTTAGAACACTCACCTGGGATGTAAGAGTCTCAGGTTCAATTATTCACTATGTTTAAGGGGAGAACAGATTTTAAAAAGGGTCATGTACCTCTCAGGAAAGATGCTCTAATGACTTACCAATGACACATTTTGATGCGAGATTCTTGCATGTTTCCCCAAAGCTGTTTTGCTGTGGATAAAGAGCGATAGGCTCACACACCCACTGGACACGGGGACTGTTGCCTCCTGTAGGGTGCTCTAACAGTTGAATTACAGAGTTATTCTCATTCTCTCCAGCTCAGTAATTGCTCCACTGCAAGGAAGAGTGGGAAAAAAATAGGTCCTTCTAGTCTATCCTCTCAGTAATTCCACATAACATACTAGAGATGGTACACAAGGGTTATCTCAGCATAACAGATTCCCCAAATCACCATATAAAGTATCTGTGCATTTTATGAATTCAGGTTAATGTAACAAAATTACTATGAAACTGTAATATCATGAAGGTGCCCATCTGTATGTGTATACCCACCATGTACTTGCAAAACTGCATCACATTTCTGCCAGTGAGGAAACAATGGTGGGTTGATAGAACACCACAAATAACCTATGAAGTGGAAAGAGTTGAAATAGAAAGTGTTTCCTGCTCAGAAAATCCACTTCTTCCTTCCTTGTTTGCAAGGTCTTGGCATTTAGAGAGTGGAAAGTTACCAAACAGAGAACAAAGAAGCCAAGGTTCTAGTTGAGGTGGTGGGGGTAGGAAGATATAAAACTAACTTACAGAATCATGCGAGAGAGCTCAGAAACAAAGGAACTTCAGGGAGTCAGGCTAAGGTCAAAGAAAGCAAGATGATCTCAGGAGAACATGAGCCAAGCACTAAAGCAGGACTTTGGACAGGATCAAAAGGTCACTAACCCAAGCCCATAGAATACTTCAGCACAGAGTTTATTTTAAATCTGTATTTCATGTGATTTTTGATCTAGGCATTAGACTTCAGTGTACAGAATCAGTGTGACAACATGGGACACCTAACACTTGAAAAAGTAAACCACGGCAGCATTCTAGGAGAGGTCATGCTTAAGCTACAGTGGAATCTGAGACTAGGCAGAAACACTGCATGGTATAAGTGCTCACAACAACAGGGTGCTAGAGAATCTGCACCCCTCACAGCTTGCCTCAGGAACTGAAATGTGGCAGAAATTACTACCACCACAGAACCCCTCAAGCCAGGGCATAATGTTGCAGGAGTTCTCATAATCAGACCTGCTAGCTGGAATGTTGATTTTATAGCAGTTCCCCTACCCCAGTCAGCTCACCTTCAAAAGTAAGAAAAGACCAAAGAAGACATCTGAATCATTCTTCTGCCTCTCACAGATTACATCAGCTTGTCTTCTATGGCTACCTCTCAGCCTTTTCTAAACTACTTTAAAGTACTACCCTATTCAGGTGCAGAGCACCAGCAGGGCCAACAGCCGTGGGCCCCAGGACAAGGTGAAGGGGGGCCCAGCTCCATACACCCAGAAGCTCTTAGCACCCCACAGATCACAGTACTGGCTGCCTCTCTGGTCACAGTTGGACAAAGCAGCCCTGCTGCTGTACTCCAAAGAGGTCCATAGCTCCAGCCCCTTTCAAACACTGGGCCCCAGAGCAACTACCCTTTTGCTGCCCCAATCAGCAGACCTGTAGAGCACTAACTCCCAAGTTGCTGTTCCTGAATCCCCTCTCACAGTCTCTACCTAGCTCTTCTAACTGAATACTTCCTCTTAGGGCTTTCTCTCTGATCATTTATTTATCTCCCTTCTCAGAGACTTTAGAAGCTTCTTCTAGTGATCTCACTTGCTTCCCTAAGACACAGACATAAAGACCACACATAGCCCTCAATCAGCTCACTGTAGTTCACCACCCCCAAACTTAGTACTTTTAATGAGGCCCAGGTGTTCATCAGGCTGGTACTTGACCCCATTAGTAGCAATCCCCTTGCTGCACACCCACAGGATGGGAGGCAGTTAATTATCATATAGGTGGTGCTAAGTGAATAAAGTAGCTCAAGAACTCCTCTTCCTGTCACAGGCAGATTCTCTATGACTGTGGGAACTATTTCCATTCCTCCCTCATCTGATGTATCAAGTCAGAAATCCTGCAGTTGGGGTCTTTGGGCTCCCCAGCCATCTTTGAGGACCAGTAGATATTGTTTCAGACTCTGTGCTCAGAATTCCTTGCCACAGTGGTGAGCAAGCTGCAGGGCGGGGCATGAGATTTCATAAGGAAAGTACAGTATGATTGGCTGCTGAGTCCCAGGTTCAAGCTCATCCATCTCATTAAAAATATTTAAATATGTTACTGTTTTTATGTATTTGTATTCACACATATGCCAAGTAATAAAATTTTACATTCTACATATTTATTTTCTTACATGTGCCAAAAGGGTTTTTTCATGTGAACAAACCAACATCTCTGTCAGTTTGGATCACATTAGAGAGGTCAGGGTGGGGGGCTGCTAATTGCGGGGACAAAGAGTGGGGCTCGACTTAAAAAGTTTGCTCACCCCTGCTCCTGCATTTTATACTTGTGACTCTCATTCCTGACTCTGTTACTCCATAATTGTCCAGTATAATAATTTGTACTTAAGGTCCAGTAACTCTTCCCTCTTAGGCTTGGGGAGGGGGAAGGTGGGCTTCAGATGTGTGCAGCTGTGTGCCCACCTACCTCCTGAATTTCAATAGGTGCAACAGGGGCAGGTTATGCTGTTACAGATGACACTACAGGGATGTTGAGTTCCCTCACAACAACCTGCCTGCAGGGGGAGCCCAAGTAGCTCTGTAACATCTTAGGACAGGATGGGTAATAATTTTTGATTTGGGGCCACCCCAAGAATTTGGTGAGGGGTCAAGGGCCACACTCTTTCGTGATATTAATGGAGGAGGTGTGGGGTCTGGGAAGGAAGTTGGGTGCAGAAGGGAGCTTGGGGTCAGGAGCAGAGGGACAAGAGGGAATGTGGAGTCTGGGAGGGAGTTTGGGTGAAGGAGGAGGTTGTGATATGGGGCAGAGGATTGAGGTGCAGGATCTGGGAGCGGGTATGAGTGCTGGAGGAGGAGTCCAGGGGGTTGGGTTGCGACCTGGGGCAGGGGTGCAAGAGGAGGAGCAGAAGACTGGGAGAAGGGAGGGGCTGGTCTGTTGGAGACAGGTGCTGGCCGGAAGGCAGTTACCTAGGCAGGTCCCAGCTAGCAGCCCAGTGGGACCCACAGGCAGGCTCCCTGGCCCTTTCACTCCCGCTCCCCCCCCCACCCCCACGTGCTGCTCAGATCATGTGTCCTCTGTGTATCGCATGCTCCTGGGGGGGCTTACTTTGCATACTCCCTGCACCACAAGCACAGCTCAGTGGGAGATTGTGGTGGGATAGAGGTGGCATGCAGACAATGCCTGACTCCCACAGCTGGCCTCTGAGCAGCATGTGGGGCATGAAAGGCAGAGAGCCTACCATAGGCTCCTCATGGGCCGTTGGCTGGATCCAGCAGCTTGGCAGGGTGCATCTGGCTCTCGGGCCTTATTCTGCTTGCCCCTGTCTTTACAAGAGAGCCCAGGAAAGTAGCATGGCTATATTGTTAGAAAGACTAATGTGATTATTTACTTTAAATGACTCAGAAGAGGAACCAGCTTTTTTCCATCTCAATTCCTTACCTCTTTTCCTTCCTGACTCCTTTCTTAAAATCCTTTTATTGTTCCCAGTGGGATTTTATTTTCTAGTTTCTTCTCTGTACAAGCAATATTAGACATGTCCAAAGAAAAGAGGGTGGAGAGCCTGCTGCAGTTGCATTTGGAATGCCATGTGGTGATTAACATTGACCTTACTCCTCATTGACTATGCGCTATTAGGATATGCAAAGTAACTTACAGAATGATGGAGAAAGGAGGTTTCCCCATTAGCATTCATAGCAGCTGTTCAGCTACCATCCTGTTCTTCAAGTTGGGAATATACCCCTTTGTATGTTGATGGGAAAATGTCACTAGTTACAAATGGTTACAAGCAGGGGTGTAGTAGGGTCAAAGAAAACTCCAACGCAAAGTCTGTTTTTTGTGTGGGGGAGGAGGAGATGGAAAATGCTGGTTGGTCAGTTCTCATTTTCCCTGAGGGTGTACCTCCAGATAAAAGGAATTGTGGGATTCTCTGCCTTGACCTCCCTAGTAGCCCTGCCACCCAGAGACTAAAAATGTGCCCTTTGTAATAGAATATTCCATCTGCAATGTATGCTTGAACAATCATAAAACTTTGCAGTTACTGCATATGAAGCGTGTCCTCTCCAGGTCCACCCACCAGCCTGCCTAGTGTTATAAATGTTTTCAGCAACATGAATGGAGTCTGAGTCATCAGTTTCCCAGCTATCAACAACTACAGTTGCTTCCTTTCTATTGCTGAAAACTTCTTTTTTTAAAGGCTGGTTGGTGTTTCAGACACTCCCTGCCCCAAGTCCAGTGACACTTGTTAATATCTGAAATTCCCACTCCCCGAGTTACTGTTATTTGCTGTCATCTGGAGATAGATAACATGAGAAAAGCTTGGTTTGCAGGTAATTAACTCAATCTTGTCAGCTTGCATAAGGCTTCATACCAAGTAATGTAGTTGGAGAAAGATTTAATCCTCTCACAATTTGCTTGTATTACAGAAGAGCCTATTGGAGCAGATATGATTTAATTCAGGTAAGCTAACTAGCAACTACAACCGGTGCATGAAAACTGCTTGTAATATCGGGGCCTTCAATGGAGCTATGACAAGTTTCATCTTTTAGAGATCTGGTCTATAGGAAGCAATAGCTCTTAAAACATCTAACATAATTTAGCTAAGTACTGAGAAGATGCTACCAAATAAACTCTGCAAGGGGAAAAAAAGACAATGGGAAAACATAACATTGTTAGGTTCCTATGTTCACTGAAGAAATTCCCCTTGTTTTACAGAGGGTTATAGGAGTTTAGAGGTGGCTCTAGGTAACTAGAGCTATGTTACACCTAATGCTGAGATGAAAATGACCATAAATTGGCTTATTTGATCACTCACAATTTAGTGCTGGACATGGACAAATTTCTATGAACATTGCTAGCTGATGAGCACTGCAGTGTGCCCCTGTGCTTTCTCTAAAACGTACAGTCTTAGTGTTGTCTGTGCCTTACCTTAGGCCCAACATTTATTTTACTCCTACCATACCCTTCTGCAATGCACCGGAGAATATTGCCCATTATGTTTGTTTTTTCCACCCACGATCTCTCTTTTCCTTGCTACTGGCATTTGTTGCTCAGGAGAGAAAATCTCCATCAATGCTTGGTACTTCTGATTTTCTTACTGGCATCATTTCCCCAAAGAGCTTCTAAATGGCTTAAAGAATATAGGTTATCCAGAATTTTGTCTCAGTCATTCCAACTTTCCTGAGGCAAACTCATGTCCTTCAAGCAATGTTTCCATGAAAAATCTATTGTCAAAACATTATACTGTTGATTTAAAAAAAAAAATCACACTGTATCATGAGTTATAAGTAACAGAGAGGAAGCCGTGCTAGTCTATACACTATCAAAACAAAAAGCAGTCAAGTAGCACTTTAAAGACTAGCAAAATAGTTTATTAGGTGAGCTTTCGTGGGACAGACCCACTTCTTCATACCATAGCCAGACCAGAACAGACTCAATATATTGGCCACTCATGCATCTGACGAAGCAGGTCTTTGCCCACGAAAGCTTATGCTCCAAAATATCTGTTAATCTGTAAGGTGACACAGGACTTCTTGTTGGTTTTGAAGACACAGACTAACTCAGCTACCTCTCTGATACTTGTAAAATCATTAGCATTACAAATTGTGTCTTTTAGTACAGAATGCCCTATAAAATTGTCTGGTGTGAATGAAGAATGTGTGTGAAAGTCATCACAAAGGTCCAGATGATCAAAGAGACCTGCGGATGATAAGAGGATATCCATGGTACCTGAAGCTGACTGAATTAGCAGAATAGAGGAGCCCTGGAGACAGGCAGATACTTCCAAAAGGTGAGACCATAAACAAGGTAAGGTGTTAATCTTGGCACCTTCCCACAGTTGAGGATTGCAGCATGGTACTGCAAAACTCAAAGCCTGCAATGGGATCTTACAAGTATAAGAATGACACGCTCCTTTTCATACGCCTGTATATTTAAACCCTCCTCTTGAACCCCCCGACTCATGTATCTGATGAAGCGGGTCTTTGCCCACGAAAGCTTATGCTCCAAAATATCTGTCAGTCTATAAGGTGCCACAGGACTTCTTGTTGTTTTTGAAGTATAAGAATGGGTGCTCTTGCCATGGGACTCTGAGTTCAGCCCTATAAGCCAACCCTTTGAGCTTCAAACTGTGATCGATGGTATCCTAGCTCTTCACTCATGTTCAATCTAACAACAGTAAAAGCTTTGTTGTCTGGCACCCAGATAACGCACCCATTAAGTTAACCAGCATGCTGCAGGGTAGTTACCTGGGTGGAGCTGGCTACTGAACGGTCAGCTGACAGGCCAGTGGCAGCAGGGGGTCACCCCACCCAATATTTAGCACATTTGATTATCTGGAGCCCCCAGTTCCCCAGGGGTACCAGATAATGGAGCTTTTACTGTACTAGATTGACTTGAGCCATGACAGACTGGTAACTATAAGACCATCTGCAGGACCTACGTGTGTATGTCTGTGGGTTGGTCTACACTAGGCAGGTAAGTTGCTTGCAGATATGCAATTCTACTACAGTAATTGTGTAGCTAGAATTGACTTATCCGCAACTGACTTACCTGACTGTCATTACTGAGGAAGATTGATGGGATAGTTTCTCCCATCTACCTCCCTTACTCCTTGTGATATCAGTACAGGGATCAACTACTGACCCAATATGTCGATTTCATGCATCCCTATCAGGCACGCAAAATTGAATCCAGGAAGATCCACCCGGAATGGGTCGATCTTCTGGGTAATGTAGCCGTGGCCTGTGTGTGTGAATGCATATGCTACTTTTCATGTTTTATTTTCAGTAAACATGCTGTATTGCTACTTCCCCTGAAAAAGATCCTGTGTGCTTCTTATAAGCATAACATATTATTTCAATGGGAAGGTCTGCTTTCAGTGGCTTTTACCCTTTAAGCTGGTCTAGGTGAGTTATCCCTCTGGTCAATCATTAAATTCATGAGATGCTGTGCCTCAGTTGCCTTCTTATACAGCAGAGCAGTTTTCTAATAGTTTCTCTGCCGTATTGTGCAGACAATTGAGAAGCTTATTATTATAGTGACAACCTTGTTTTGTGTTTCCAGTTCTTTACTTTTCTGCCACCACAGTTGTTCCTAGCAGAAGTATCACAAGAACTAGGCAGAACTTTCTATCTCCACAAAGGTGTTGAGAGGAGTTTGTGGTAAGAGAGAGGGCAAAGGGCATTTATCACAAATGAGGAGCTTTGGACCAGAGCAGGACAAGAATGGCTTGACATATATATCAAGAGAAAAAAGCTGGGATGACTAAGCCACACTCCCCAAAAAAGGTCATCCAGAATAGTCTGACAAGCTCTCAAATGGAATCGCAAGGAAAACACAAGAGCAAGACCTCTGACAACGTGGAGAAGATCTACTGAGATTGAAGGACAAAAACTGGAGTACTCCCAGAGTCAGCTAGAAGTTTTTTTCCCCAAGTAGGAGCGAAGTAGAGACATGTAGATGACATCCTTCACCCAGAATACAAGGGTTTAAGTCAAGAGGGCAAAGGGGACAGTGGACACCCTTTTGCTATGAGAGGGGGCTGCAGAAAACGTCCTATAGCTCAGAGAGGCTTTACCGCCCTTTTCTCACCTCTAATAAACTGGTGGGGCAGCTCTATGCTTCCATCTTCACCCCGGCAAAGGGCAGAAGAGCCCCAGGGTGTGCTCCCCAGTGCAGCCCCGGAAGGGGGTGTGGAGAAGCTGCAGAAGGATAAGGAGAGCAGCGAGAAGGAAACGAGTCCCAGGGGGCGATACCCAATTGCCGATGGGCTGGGCCGCTTGGCTGAAGACCCCGCACCCGCATTGCCTAACAGGCATACGCTTAGCAGTTCGGATACTGCTGGTATGTCCTGCCAACCCCCGGGGCACAGGCTCACGGCCTGGGGGAGCTCGAGGCGGGCACCGCCGCCAGCCGCGCTACCCCAGTTGGGCGAGGGGAAGCCTGGCACAGCATGACTGTTCTACAGCCCCGTAACACCGCGCGAGGTGCACGACTCTGAGCGCCGGGCCGGAGTGGTAAGTCCGCCTGGACTGGGAGGGGAAAAGACAGCCGTCAACTTCCCATTGCAGAGCAGCCCTTACTTAAGGCGCATGCGCGGCCGTGTATTCCGTGCGGGCCCCTTTAAGAGCGCGGGGGGGGGGGGGGGGGGGGGGCGGCTAGGGGCGTTTCCGGGGGGCGGAGCTGCTTTGCAGACGTGGCGGCCGTGGCAGGCCTCCCCAGCCGGAAGAAGCCGCTGAGCGCCATTGCCATGAAGAGCGGCCGGGGGAGCGACAGGTAGGTGCTGCCCCCTGCGCCTGCTGGTCGTGCGGAGAGGCACGAGCAGCGGGGGGGTCCCGGGAGCAGCGCGCCTCAGAGCGCTACATGGGCCGCGCCGGGCACAAGCCGCGGCTGCTGGCGGGGCGCCCGGAGCCGGCGCTGGGGGGCAAGGCTTTGCCCGCGCCGCAGGTGTTTCTCTGTTGTCCTTAGAGACTACCCGAGAGAATGGCCGGCCGGAGCCAGTCCCCCGCCGGAGCCCTGCCCGCCGCGGGCAGCGGCCGCGCGTACTCCTGTGGGAACGGCCTCGCAGCGGACGGCGAGGCGCTGGAGGAGGACGGGGAGGTGTCCGAGCTGCGCCCCCGCGGGCGGGAGAAGGTCCGGCGAAGTGCCTCGAGGGACCGGCTGGATGATATCGTGCTGCTAACGAAGGACATCCGAGAAGGGGAGACCTTAAACGCGATTGCGCTGCAGTACTGCTGCTCGGTGAGTCTCGGCTGTCAGAGCGGCGTGGGGTGTTCTGCCCAGGTGGACGGGCTGGGTGTTCCCTGCAGAAACCACAGAACACGAAGGCTCCGTTGCATGGCGAAGTCCTCAGACATCGGGAAGTGCACAAGTTGAGGCTAGCGAGCTGCGTGGGATAGCTTTATCAGATCTATTTTGATCCCAAACCTCTTCTTCAGGTCTGGGAAAGGTACTCAGGGTTAGGGCTGTATGAATTAAAACACACGTAAATAGTCTGCGACTGTGTAATTTGAATCAAAAACAACTTTTTCCTGCAATCCAGATAACAAATTGCAACCTCAAAAGTCTGCAGCGTGGAACAAAATATTATAGAATACAAAGGTATTAAAGTGTTGGCTTACCTTAAAGGAATAACAAACTGTGGCTAATAATACTAAGAATGAATAAAGAAATGCTCTCACATATTAATACATGTTTTGTAATAGGAAAAAATCTCTTCCAGAGAGCAGGTGTGGGTGTATCTGCACTCTATAGCACAGTGCATAGCCACAAGTGGACAGACTTGTAAGGAAGCAGTCTGTATGGAGAAGCTTCTTGAGTTGGATGCCTAACAGTAAATACAATAGCAATACTCCTGGATAATTTTTTCTGCAGTACTTTGGTTTTATAAAGAAAGGGAGAGAATATTAGTAATTTTGCTCCCAAATACCATCACTGGGAGCTATTGACCAGACATTATTAAACATTGTTTAGATATCATTAGGAGGGCCAAGAGAACACTCTTATGTTTGCCTTTGGTGCTACCAACTTGGTACCATCCCCAGTTTTAGAATATTAACTTTTGAGATTGAGACTTCCCCCTTCCCATCATGGTGTTTAGCTTTTTGGTACTCTTATGTAGTCTGCTAAACTATGTGCTGAGGGCTTGTGCAGTGCACTTAGCTAAGGGGAGCTTTCAGTACACTTGTCTTTGTAACTAAACTAGTTGTACATGGGTGGTAGAAAAGCCTTCTTGACCAGAGCAGTAAGAAGCTTACTGTATCTGAGCTACGCTTGCTCATGCAATTTTCAAAAACTCATAACTTGATTAACAAACAGTTTCCTAGGAAATGCTCAAAGGTGTCCTTACACACCTTTTTGTGCGCAAAATCTAAACTTTTGAGTTGTGCAAAATGTAAACTTCTAGCTATCTTGCCTGTGAAACAGTTACCAAAAATTGCAAGAACTTGGTGGTGAGGCAGAAACCTTTATTTAATTGTTCTTAATGTTTTGCTACTATTCTTTGTGCAGTGGAATCTGTGGGGAGGTCATAGAACCTATGTGCAGGGACCAAGTTTGAAAAAACATCTTTTATAATGAAAAGTTTTTAGAGTTGTGATTGAATGTTTGTTTGATTTAAGTGTAATCTATTTTAACTGTCTTTCTTTTGTAACCTTTTCTTTCTATATTTATCCTTCCTAAACAGCTTTCTGCAGCTGTTTGCAATAAAACCTGTGTTGGAATTATTTTTGCAAGATTAAGACTAAATAGGTGACTCTTGTAAATTTGTAGGAAACCATTCAGTTTCTCAGAGCAGGAATAGGAAGATATGATGCCCTGAGCTATACCTGTTGCAATACAGACACAGAGAAGGAAGAATTATACTAGGGTGAATGAGTGTAATTTCATAAAGTAGAAGAACTTTGATCTTCTAGGTAGATCAAGGAAAACTAAGCTACGTTTTACGGTACAGGTTGAAGCTCTCTTGTCCAGCACCCTTGGGAGCTGACCAGTGCTGGATGAGAGAATTTGCTACATGGGAAATCAGTATTGTCTAGCAGCATTACCAACACTTGCCCTGCTTACTGGGCTCTGAGAAGACATTTGGGGGCAAATAACATCACAAAACACAGAGCCAGAAGGGGTGGCTGTAAACAAGCTTTATGGGACCACGGGATGCTTGGCTACACCCATGGTAAATCTGGCTGGCTAAAATCATGCCAGATTATGGAGTTTGCCACATGAGTTCCATATGAGAGAGGTTCAACCTGTACTAGAATGTCTATACTTGCAAAACACGTCATAACTAATGGTCATAATTTCTTTAAAAGAGAGTGGAGTATTTGCCCAAGTTCAAAGGAATCGGTGACTATCTGCATTGGAGTATAATTCCTGTCTTCCAGTCTGTACTTCAATTCACCTGTTTAAAAAATTGTTTGTATTTGGAACTTAATTCCCTGTCTCCCATCAAATTATTGTGACAGTGTTCCATTTATAATGCGGGCTTTCTTTTTTTTTGGGTGGGGGGCATATGCTATCACTCAGGGAGGCTAGAGCTATTCTTCATGTTTAATGAACATTTTAATATTTAAACTGAATTTCTTTGTTTAAACTTTTCTTTTTGTTTTCAGGTTGCAGATATCAAGAGGGTTAACAATCTTATCACTGACCAGGATTTTTTTGCGCTGAGATGTATCAAAATTCCAGTGAAAAAGTTCAGCGTATTGACTGAAACGCATTGCTCCCCAAAAGGCAAACAAGTTTCAAAGCCTTCCTCTTTTACTCAGTATTCCCCAGAATTCCAAGAAACATCACCGGCGTCTGATTCATTTTCTTGTAATGAAACTGTTGGCAACTTCTTGAGAGAAGTGGATAGAGATATAGAACAAATAGTTAAGTGTAATGATACAAAGAGAGAGAACCTGAATGAAGTTGTCTCTGCCTTATCTTCACAGCAGATACCTTTTGAACCTGATGCAAAAACCAGAAAGCGGAAAGATCGCTATTATGGAGCAGACTGGGGCATAGGATGGTGGACAGCAGTAGTGATAATGTTGGTGATTGGTATAATAACTCCAGTTTTTTATCTCCTATATTATGAGGTTTTAGTGAAAGTGGATGTTAGTCACCATTCTACCATGGAATCTACCCACTCACTAGTCACAGTACCATCACAACAAAACCAATTTGAAAACCGAATAAATCCAGAAAACATGGACATTAAGATGGAGGAAGAACATCAGCATTACAAGGGAAAGCCCCAGGAGACTACTGCTCACAGGCACATGCAATAACTTTCAGATGAACAGAAACAGTATAGAATGCAAAATGCATCTGGAATGCAGAGAATAGATCTTACTGATCTATACATTCTTTATAGACAGTATTAAAGTACACGGATGCTTTGCTTCCGTTATTTAAGTAGCAGTGGGAACCTGCCATATTTACATTTGGTGGGTCATGAAAACTGTCAAGTGTGACAGATGACATTACTAGGTTTAATGTGAGATTGTTCATGGTATACAGGTGTATGAAAACAGGTTTTTGAAAGGCTTTGCACACTTTTCTATTTAACTAGAACTTGTTTTTAATTAATGATTGCTATGAAGGTGCAGTTCTCACAAAAATGAGATAAATGAGTACAGTTGACTTAATTTGCTATCTGAAAACCACCTGCTTGAGCATGTTGAATTTCAGAAGTATTTTCCTGCTTATTTATAATATTTAATGGTACATGCTATGGGGGCTATCTTTATATCTGACTGAAGACATCTGCTTCCCACTTCACTGAATGTATGTGTGTGGCAGGTATAAATTCTATGTAGAAAATCTTTTCCATATATAAAGTTCTGTATGACAATTTCTTAAAAGAAAATGAACATGCTGGGCTGAGAACTATTGTTGACTAATAGGAGGTACTGCAGTGACAATGCACTGTGGTTTTTTCTTTAATGTCAACCTTTTCTTTTCACTATGACAAATGTAAGAAATAGCAAGTGGGGGGGATTGCAAAGACCTTTATAAATTTACTTCACAATCAGCATGCAACTTAAGTATAATCAGATTTACTACAGATAAGGTCCAGAGTGCAGGCTGGGTCTCATTTTCTGCCTATGAGCCAGTCCATAGACTCAAATACATTTTAAAAGTACTTCAGAGACTTACTTGAGGTCACCTTGTGTAAGTGGGTTATGCTCTGATGCCTAAACACAATCCTGTTGTTGAGACAGAAGTCCTTGTCCCATGCAATAATTAACTGCTTAAATATGAATAACTAGAAATTGGGTAAATATGCCTTTTTCTGTTCAACTACTTGTATGGCAAAACAGCATGTAGCATTTTCTTCCTGCTCTCCTTAATTTTTTTGCATTTTTAAGGAACTATCACTCTCCTAGGTGCAGTAAAGTGCAGAAAACTAATTTTCCTGCATTGAAATAACTGCTTATGTCTGAATGGAGGCATATGTAGTATGCAGGCAGCTGTCAGCTGCACCAAGCTTCTCCATTTCTCCCCCACAACAGCTCAAAGGGAAGACCTGTGGCATCTGAGACACTGGGCCTGCAGTGAAGATGCAGCTACGTGCAGTACTTTATGCCCCCTCCTCCATGATCCTGGCCAGCTGTTCTTGGACAGAAAGTAGGTTCCTGCACTGAAGTAGCCACCTAATTTTTCCTAAGGATACAGAGAAAAATGAGTGTTGAGCTTACTAATATTTCCTTCAAGAGGAAAGGGACAGTAGGTGTGTATATTCCATAATATGAATGTGACAATACTAATTAAGATATTGCCTATAACTTGTTCTAAATCCATATTTGTCCCTGAAACAAGATTCTCCGTAACTGTCCCCTCAATTTTATCATGTAGGTAAACTCTCTTGCTCCCAAAGTCTGTGTGAAAAATATTTCACTTGTGTTTTATTTAAACATCATCTTGATCAAGTGATTCTAGGAAATAATTTGAAAGATGGAGTTCTTATGAAGGCTTTCTGAATTTAGAAATTGTCTTCATGGATTTTAAAGAGCAAATGCAGTTTGCTAAATGAGACAAACATGGTTATATTTTAATTAGAAGTTGTGTAACTTGACAATTACAAAAATGTTTAAGGCTTGAGTGGCCTAAAATTTGATGGCAGGCAGAAATTCACAGATCCTGTGCATTTTTATTTTGGGGCTATGAGTTGTTTGGATAAAGTGGCAGGTTGTAGAAGAAATGATCAGGCAAAATTTGTTTGAGAGAAGACCAAATAAGTAATACAAACAAAAAATTAAACACTTGTTTTAGAAATAGTTCCAAAAGCTCTTGTTACAAAAATAACAGCAGCTTTTGTTTCTATGGCCAAAACATTACACAGCTACTTGGAGGTAGAGAAAATTGAGGCTGCTTTAATCTAGGAATTCACTGTTGCTTTGAGCTTGGGGTGTAGGCTGATACGATTTTATGAATAGAGAAATGAAGCAACTCAGTAACCTTGCATTTGCAGCTGATGGTGCTCAATACTTGTCAGAGTTCAGCGTCCAATTATGAGGGCCTTCCACTTCTTCAAACATATTCAAAGCTAAATTAAAGTTGCCAACAGGAAAAGAGCAACGTGGTGCATTTCCTAACCTTTCAGGGACTACAACTGGCATCAGCCACAGCACATGCCAGGAAGTGCACAAATTTATTTCAGAAACTGACCTATTTTTTTTAAGACCTGAGATTGAAACACATTGAACACTTTTTCCATACCCCTCAATGTTGAAGTTTTCTAGGTACCTGAAGCTTTGCAACACAAACTTACCAAAATGCAAAATAACAGTAAACTTATGGATAAATACAACAGTCTGCACTGGAATTCTACAAACTGCATGTAGGTGCTGATAAATTTCCAAACTTCAGGGGAGATGTGCTGGAAAAAAAAATCACATCATTACTGGGTATTACATACTACTGCTACTTTTGAAGCTTGCTCCTGTGTACTACATTAACAGACGTGAACCTGGAAAGTCAGTTGGGAGTAGTAACGTTGTCAGTGCTAGCCAATGTAAGAAGGTTCACAGTGGAAAAGCAACATGAATCATCATGCTAAATAAACACAAAGGGTATCGTATGTGCTTCTCTCTTTGGAATTCTGTTGTGTGTGGCCAAGCTTTACTTCAGTGCTGTGCTAAGGGATAATTATGCCTGTAGTTCATTGTGTGGTTATTGCTATTTATCACCAACCAGAATAGTTGCTCTAGCCCTAGCCATATTTCACCATGGGGTGGGCAAAAAGATGGCAGAGTGCAAAACCTCCTACTCCTAGTTGTGCATATGAGAATTTTTTAACACCTTTGGACATAATCGGCCCTATGGGCCAGGGATTACATGCCTTTGGCTATGTCAAAGCAATGTAGACACATGAAATTCCAAAGTGTCACAGGCTGCCACTTAACAGCATTACAAACGGCCACTTTTTGTCAGTTAGCTCCCCTGGCAGCCTGAACTCATGAATTATTAATGATCATGGATTTGAATAAAGTCCTCTGATTGGGTGAGGGTTTGGGTTTCTAGAACCTTTTAAGCCCAAGAGGACCTGATTGAGAACTGTCAAATATGGTAATTGGATCATGAATTATTCATAGAATCATGCTATATAAGTAGGGCTTGCCTGCCAGTCTGTGGCCCTTACACAGACAGGATTCTGTGACCCTGTACATGAAGGTGTCGCTGCACAGCAGCGTCCACCAGTCCCTCAGGCCAGCTCTTAGGAGCGAAGAACTTGGAATCACTGTGACTGAAATCACTGAGCTAAATCACTAAAGTGCTGCCAGTCCACCGCAGCGCCAGCGCTCCCCATCTTTCTGTCACCAGCACAGCAGCGCTTTGAGGGAGCAGCAAGCAGCCTCAGAGGGACAGCGACCAGGTGGTGAGCTGGCCCGCTGCAAGGCGGGTACTGCGTGCCTGGTCTCCTACCCTGAGGTTGCCATCTTAAATCAGACAAGACCTACCTATCGCACACGACTTCCTACTGGACAAGACTAATTCACCGGATTTGACACGTAATTCTATTCACCAGCCCACATCTTTACGTGGAACTCATAGACATTTTCTCTTAAACTAGCCTGAGACACTCAGTGAGGGAGCAGGGGTAGCTCCCCTGCTGTGTACCCTCCCCTACAGGGGAGGGGCAGTACCTGGGGGCCTGACCCCTGAGGCCAGGCCTGAAAGCCCAGGCTGGGATTTTACTTTGACTATTTTAAAAGCACATTTAATTAATAGCTCGTTGTTAATATTCATTTATACAGTATTGTTAGCATTTATTTTAGTAGTGTTATCATAAAGAGAAGTTACTCACCGTAGTAACGGTGGTTCTTCGAGATGTGTCCCTGTGGGTGCTCCACAATAGGTGACGGCTTGGCCGGCGCCGCAGATCGGATCTTCCAAGCAGTTTCTGCCGGACCGCGCATGCGCCGGCGCGCGCCGCTCCCTGGCGCGCTCCTGGCCATGTGCGCGATCCGGTCCCCGCCAGTTCCTCGACCAACCGCCTCGGGTGCCCCTGCAAAACACTAACAGAGATCCGAAGCGGGGAGGATGGGCGGGAAGTGGAGCACCCACGGGGACACATCTCGAAGAACCACCGTTACTACGGTGAGTAACTTCTCTTTCTTCTTCAAGTGTCCCCGTGGGTGCTCCACAATAGGTGACTACCCAGCAGTAACCCAAGATAGGTGGTGGGTAATCGGATTAAGTGCAGCTGGTCCCCGAGAGGACCGCTGCGGAGAGACGGGTATCCTCTTGGAATACCCTGTGAAGGGCGCAATGTTTGGCGAAGGTGTCGTAGGATGACCAGGTCGCCGCTCTGCAAATGTCTTTCAATGCAACGCCCTTGAAAAAGGCTGTTGATGCTGCCACCGCCCTGGTGGAATGAGCCCTGGGAGTGGCCGACAAAGGAGTCTTTTTGAGCTCGTAGCACATTTTTATGCAGGATACAATGTGCTTTGAAATTCTCTGCGATGAGAGACCTTCTCCTTTTGATTTGGGAGCGAGGGAGACTACGAGTCTATCCGTTTTCCGGAAGGACTTGGTCCTGTCTACGTAGAAGGCTAGCGCCCTCCTCACGTCCAGGAGGTGTAGGCGCGCCTCTTCGCTGGAGGTATGAGGCTTTGGATAAAACGAGGGTAGAACAATAGGTTCATTGATGTGAAACTCGGAAGAAACTTTGGGAACAAAGGCTGGATGCAGCCGTATGGTTACCGCCTCCTTGGAAAAGACAGTGCAGGGTGGCGTTGCCATGACTGCCGCAAGCTCGCTCACCCGACGAGCCGACGTAATTGCAAGAAGAAAGGTCGTCTTTATTGTAAGGAGGCGAAGGGGAACCGTGGCCAAGGGCTCGAACGGTGGTCCCATGAGTGTGGTAAGCACCAGGTCCAAGCTCCACGAGGGTGGAATCGGTTTCCGAGGGGGGTAGAGGTTTACCAACCCTTTGAGGAACCTGGTAACCATAGGGTGGGCGAACACAGTGTGCCCCCCATCCTCATGTCTGAACGCCGAGATGGCGGCAAGGTGGACCTTTAACGAGGATAGCGAGAGTCCTGCTCTCTTGAGGTCCAGTAAATACTCTAGTATTGTAGGTATAGGCACCAAAAGAGGGGGCCAGCTGTTTGGTAGAACACCAAGCCGTGAAGCGAGTCCATTTTTGCTTGTAGGTCTTCCTGTTGGAAGTCCTCCTGCTACTTTCTAGGACTTGCTGTACTTCCACTGTGCATGTGCTCTCTAGGGAGCTGAGCCATGGATTAGCCACGCTTGCAGTCGCAGGCTTTGGGGGTGCGGATGCACTATGGACCCCTGGGCTTGCGCGAGCAGATCCGGCGCCACCGGAAGAGGCATCGGTGGGCGGTCCGACATGCGCAGGAGTAGGGGGAACCATTGTTGGCGATCCCACGTTGGGACTATCAGGATCATCCGAGCCTTTTCTCTCCTGGCTTTTTGCAGAACCTTGTGGATCAGCACTGCGGGGGGAAACGCGTAAAGCAGGGGGCCCCCCCACGGGATCGCAAACGCGTCCCCCAGGGACCCCCGGCCCAGCCCTGCTCTGGAGGAGAATCGTGGGCACTGTTTGTTGTGCTGAGTGGCAAACAGATCTATTTGGGGAAACCCCCATGCGTGGAAAATCGGCCGTAGTAGATCGGGACGGATCTGCCACTCGTGGGTGAGCGCAAAAACGCCTGCTCAACTGGTCTGCCTTCACGTTGTGCGCGCCCGGCAAGTATGAGGCTCTCAGGATTATATCGTGGGCGATGCACCAGTTCCATAGGCGGATTGCTTCCGCGCATAAGGTACGGGATCGAGCTCCTCCTTGCCTGTTTATGTAAAACATGGTGGAGGTATTGTCCGTACTGACCCCGACGACTTTGCCTCGTATACGGTCTCGAAAGTGTTTGCAGGCGTTGAACACTGCTCTGAGCTCTAGAACATTGATATGTAGAGACTGTTCCGTGGGTGACCACAGTCCTTGAGCCACCTCTTCGCCCATGTGCGCTCCCCACCCTATGAGGGAGGCATCCGTAGTGAGGAAAACCGATATTTGCGGCTGATGGAAGGGTACCCCTGTTAGCAAGTTCCCGGGGTTTACCTACCATTGCAGGGATTCGCGCACCCCAGGTGAGGGCGACACCACCCTGTGAACGGTGTGTACTGCCGGCTTGTATACACTTGCCAGCCAGTGTTGCATGCTGCGCATGTGCAACCTGGCGTTCTGTACCACAAACGTCGCCGCTGCCATGTGGCCCAGCAGCTGCAAGCACGTCAAGACCGGCACTGTAGGGCTGAAGGTGATGACCTGCACGAGGGAACCGATGGCTCGAAAGCGAGCCTCTGGTAGGTATACTCTCGCCGAGACCGAGTTTATGCGAGCCCCTATGAACTCTATGTCCTGTGAGGGGTCTATCTTTGATTTTGCCAGATTGATAACCAGGCCAAGTGAGGAGAACGTGTTTGCTGTGACGCGTATCATGCGGAGGACCTCCCTTTTCGAGGTCCCTTTGAGCAGGCAGTCGTCCAGATACGGGAAGATAAACACCCCCTGTCTGTGCAGGTAGGCTGACACCACTGCCAAGGTCTTGGTGAAGACTCTGGGGGCCGAGGAAAGGCCAAACGGTAGGACCTTGTATTCGAAGTGTTCGTTGCCAACCATGAACCGGAGAAAACGCCGGTGAGCCGGATGGATGGTTATGTGGAAGTACGCGTCTTGTAGATCGAGGGCTGCGAACCAGTCTCCATCGTCCAGTGCTGTAAGGATGGAGGCAATCGTGATCATCCGAAAACGTTGCTTGCGTAGATACCTGTTGAGGCCACGAAGGTCTAAGATGGGCCTCCAGCCTCCTGTCTTTTTCTCTGTCAGGAAATACGGAGAGTAGAACCCTTTCCCTTGCAGTTGCTCCGGCACCTTCTCCACCGCCCCTAAGAACTCGAGGTGGGCCACCTCCTGCCTGAGCCTGGCTACATGGGAGGCCTCCTGAGGGTGGGGCTTGGGCGGGGGTCGCGGCGGCGGGAGCGACTGGAAGGGGATGGCGTACCCTGTGGCTATGATCTCCAGCACCCATTTGTCTGTGGTGATCCTTTGCCACTGGTCGTAGAATGGTCGGAGGCGATGGTGAAAAAGCCGTTTCGGATGATCTTGTGCAATGGTGGTGATGGCGCAGCCCTGGATCTGTATGTCAAACTTGTGGCCTTTGGCCCCGCCCCGAGGACGGACGGCCCTGTTGTGAGCGTCGCCTGGGGGTTCTGTACTGCTGGTGCTGCTGATGCCGCCCTTGCTCGTAACCCCTGTGATACTGGGGGCGCTGTTGCTGGTACTGGTACCGCCTTTGCTGTGGGTAGTACCTTTTCTTTGAGTATGGAGGGGTGTAAATCCCCAGGGTCCTGAGTGTGGCTCTTGAATCTTTACTGGAATGAAGGACCGAGTCAGTTGATTCAGCAAACAGCTTCTGCAAGTCGAAGGGAAGGTCGACTATCTTCGCTTGCAGATCTCTCGGTATACCCGAGGTCTGGAGCCAGGACTCCCGTCGCATCACCACTGCAGTTGCTGTGGAACGTGCTGCCGTGTCCGCAACGTCCAAAGCAATCTGAACTTCCATCCTCGCAGCCGCGTAGCCCTCTTGCACTATGGCCTTGAGGACCGGCTTTTTTGTCCTCTGGAAGCGAGTCCATGAGGGAAGTTAATCTGGCATAGTTGTCGAAATTATGGTTCGCCAAGTGCGCTGCGTAATTTGCCATGCGCAACGTTAAGGTGGAGGAGGAGTAGACCTTTCTGCCGAACAGCTCTAGCTTCTTGGCATCTCTGTCCATTCCCCCTGTTTTAAATTGAGATGTTTTTAGTCTTTGTTGCGAGGACTCCACCACCAAGGAGTTTGGCTGGGGGTGGCTAAACAAGAACTCCATGCCCTTCGCCGGCACGAAGTATTTCTTATCCGCTCTCTTTTGAACAGGCGGAATAGTTGCAGGGGTCTGCCATATGGTAGTGGCGGACTCCAAGATCGCTTCATCAAGCGGTATTGCTACTCTGGAGGAGGCCGGGGAGCTCAAATTTTTAAGGAGCTTATGATGTTTCTCTTGCACTTGTGCTGTCTGGATGCCTTGCGTGAAAGCTACCCTCTTAAACAGCTCCTGAAACTGTTTGAGATCGTCCTTAGGATGGACGTCCCCTAAGGCCGTGGCCTCATCCGGGGAGGAAAACGAGGAACCGCTGGGGTACATTTCCTTGGACCCTTCCGGTTCTTGATGGTGATGGTGCGCCCTCTCGCTGGAGGTATGCGAGGGAAAATCTCGTGGGTCTACGGCCAGTCCCCCCTGGGACGTTTGAGTCTCTGTCCCCGATCGCGATTGCCCTCGGGGGTACGAGGTAGTATGTGGGGATCTTTCCCTCGTAGATTGCCGATGGTGTCCATGCCCCGCGTGGTAGGGACGACCATGGCAGTATAGGCACTGTTCCTGGGAAGGTGACCTTGACCATTCCCTTTGCACGTACCCTCTGTGTCTGGGAGAGGGGGATCGTCGAGACACTGGAGAGAGCGATTTTGCATAATAGTCCAGCGTTTCAAATCCCAGGAAGGGTGAGGGTGGTGCCAGCCATGGGGAGGCTGATTGCAGGAAAGGAGAAGGGGGCTCCGGGTAGGCTAGGGGGGACCCCTGCCTTCTGGTTGGAGTCTGCAACATGAGCGGAGGGCTGTGAGAAAAGAGCTCCACAGCCCTGTCTGGAGAGGGGCTGCAGTGCCTCCTCTTGTGTGCAGCCTTTCCCCTCCCTAAGGGAGGTAACTCCGCCCCCGATGGGCGGGGGATCCCGGCCCCGTCGGCACCGTGCTAGGCACGCTCGAAGGCGGTGCCGCACGTGCGGAGTGCTTCTGTGCCTGCAGGCTGCGTGCCTGCGCGCTCTGCACCGCCGGTTCCCCGGGGGTCGGTGCCGCTGCCTGCGGTGCCGCTGGTACCGGCGCTTGCTTAGCCGCCGCCCTGCCTGCGGTGCGGGGCGGCTGGCTGATCATCGGAAGGCTGAGCCGCTTCCACGTGGCTCTCCGTGCCGCCGCCGATCAGCTGTTGCTGCGGCTGGGGGCTGCTTGCTCCTCCCGTCCCGCTCACCGTTGCTGCCGGCAGGGATCGGGTTGGAGAAACTCTCCTCCGTTTTTGCGCTGATGGAGTGAGGGAGGCAGCTTTTCTTCTAAGGGCCCCGGAGGGTCCCTCCTGCTGCGGCCGCTCCGGCACGTCTGGCTGGAGGGCCTTGTCAAGAAGCAGCAGTTTAATCCTCATCTCCCTGTCTCTCCGTGCTCTTGTTAATTTTGCACAGAAGGCGCATTTTTGTGCCACATGGGACTCCCCCAGGCACCTTATGCAGAGACTGTGCCCATCGGACACTGGCATCGCCTCTCGGCAGGACTCACATTTTTTAAAGCCTGAGGAGGACATTGTTGGTGAGTCTTTGAGTTTGTTTATGGGTACTTAGCACCCTCTTTGTGCTGTTTCCCCGTCCGATGGCCTGCCTCAGCAGGAGGGCTGATGGCCCTAGCTCCCGGCCTCCGGCGCTTGTTACTGGGACTGGCTTGAGCTGTCCCTCCGTAGCTTGTTTGTTGTTTGTTTTTTTTGTTTGTTTTTTTTTTTTCACAAAATAACAACCGGCTACTTATGGTAGCCTAAATAACTGAAAACTTTAAAGAGAAAACAATTAAAGTCGTTGAATACGCTATGTGGCTTTAGCCTAGTCGGATTCCGTCTGCAGCCGACGGCGGTTGAGAGGAACTGGCGGGGACTGGATCGCGCACATGGCCAGGAGCGCGCCAGGGAGCGGCGCGCGCCGGCGCATGCGCGGTCCGGCAGAAACTGCTTGGAAGATCCGATCTGTGGCGCCGGCCAAGCCGTCACCTATTGTGGAGCACCCACGGGGACACTCGAAGAAGAATTGTTTCTTCTAATAAGGTGAAGGCTTGACCTTCCTTCCCCCTCTTACCTAACCCATCTCTCTCTCTCTCTCTCTCTATATATATATATAAATAAATATTGCAGGTGTAGGCATTGCCACTCTGCCTCCCCAATCACTGTTCACCCTAAGGGACCTGAGGAAGAGCCTATTGCCTCCCAGGTATCCTCTAGTAAGGCTTACTGGAGTACCTGGGGCCCTCAAAAAGAGGGACAGCCCTGACAGCCTCCTAGCCCTAACCCTTTGGGGCAGGCTAGCACCCTGCCCCCGGTAGGGGGTGAGGCCAGCAACCTCACCCCTCCTTTCTAAAGGGAACAGTGGGGATCTAAAACCCCTTATTCCTGATTATACTTACCCATACTCACTATCCTAATTTACCTTTTTGCTTTCCAGTAAAATAAAATCGAAAGACATCTGTCAGGAATCAGCAAGGACACAATGTTTATTGTAAGTTTATAAGTTAGTCATTTAGAGTTGATACATTTTAAATTAGATGGTGTTCCTCAAATAAAAATTCTAGTTACTTTGTTTTAACTTCAACCCTTGTCCTGGTCTCCTTGTCTCTGTCAGCCACTTCTTTCCAGGAGGCCTTAGCAGGGACCAGAGCATACCAGGGTGGCACTCTCACATCTTGGGGTTGCAGCAGGGTTCAGGTTCGGATCCTGGGATCTGTGAGCAGGAGGTTCACGCCCTCCTTGTTCAGGGACTCATTTAAATACCCATATTAATAACCTGTCCGTCAAGAGA
Organism: Carettochelys insculpta; assembly: GCF_033958435.1. Lineage (NCBI taxonomy): Eukaryota > Metazoa > Chordata > Testudines > Carettochelyidae > Carettochelys > Carettochelys insculpta. The sequence continues at coordinate 76,106,570 of NC_134141.1, forward strand.
GTCCCGTCAGTGCACACGTGGAATGGAAAGATATCTCCCACAGGGAAAGCCACAGCTGCTTCCAGGAGCATGAATACAGGTGCTAGAAAGCACAGGTAAAAAAGTGACTCTGGTGTTACCGGAGAGACTGGTTGTTGAAAGGTGGTCCTGGGGTCAAGTCTTGACTACAGTCAAAATTCGGCAAGAAGGGTATTCTCATGTTTAAATTGGTTAATGCAACCCACTTGAAAAACCACCATTTTGCTTTCAGTGAACTATATTAGCAAGTTCTCCAAGTCATTGATGGTTTGTGGGGGGTGGGTGCATAAAAGGGAGCCATCTACCTCTAATGTTACATCTCAGATTTCTGTGCATCCTGAAGAGAGGCACTTCTATAAATGTAATTTAAAATTTACTTCCTATGTAATGTCATGTTTCACACTGGTTTAATTCCTGGTTGCATGCAGTCTGGAATTCGTAGGAAATAACTTCAGTCTTCATTATGATGCAAGAGAAACAAGGTTGCCTTATAGTACATCAGCGACCCTTACTGGTGACTCCATTCCTGAGCACTTAGGCCATGAATTCTCCTAGTCTGCTCCAGGACAATAAAACTACAAGAACAAGACAACTTAACTTGGGCAAGGGGGGCAGTTCAAGTCTATAAAACAAGACACTTTCTTGTTAGATATGCCAGAGCTCAAACATATTGTGTAGGAAGAGATCAGATTGACTGATAAATGTCCTTTCTGGTCTTAACTGTCTCTGGAGATAGGGAAAGATACCTGCACAAAGTAGTCCCTGGATAAGTGTGAATCAATGTTCAAATCAGAACCGAGAACTGAAAAAGAAAAGTTACTCACCGTAGTAACGGTGGTTCTTCGAGATGTGTCCCCGTGGGTGCTCCACAATAGGTGTCGGGCTTGCCCGGCGCCGCAGATTGGACCTTCCAAGCAGTTTCTGCCGGACCGCGCATGCGCCGGCGCGCGCCGCTCCCTTGCGCGCTCCTGGCCATGTGCGCGATCCGGTCCCCGCCAGTTCCTCGACCAACCGCCTCGGGTGCCCCTGCAAAACACTAACAGAGATCCGAAGCGGGGAGGATGGGCGGGTAGTGGAGCACCCACGGGGACACATCTCGAAGAACCACCGTTACTACGGTGAGTAACTTTTCTTTCTTCTTCGAGTGTCCCCGTGGGTGCTCCACAATAGGTGACTACCCAGCAGTAACCCAAGATAGGAGGTGGGTAATCGGATTATGTGCAGCTTGTCCCCGAGAGGACCGCTGCAGAGAGACGGGTATCCTCTTGGAATACCCTGTGAAGGGCGTAATGTTTGGCGAAGGTGTCGTAGGATGACCCGGTTGCCGCTCTGCAAATGTCTTTTAACGCAATGCCCTTGAAAAAGGCTGTTGATGCCGCCACCGCCCTAGTGGAATGAGCCCTGGGAGTGGCTGATAAAGGAGTCTTTTTGAGCTCGTAGCACATTTTTATGCAGGATACAATGTGCTTTGAGATTCTCTGCGAGGAGAGACCTTCTCCTTACGATTTGGGAGCGAGGGAGACTAGGAGTCTATCCGTTTTCCGGAAGGACTTGGTCCTGTCTACATAGAAGGCTAGCGCCCTCCTCACGTCCAGGAGGTGTAGGCGCGCCTCTTCGTTGGAGTTATGAGGCTTTGGATAAAACGAGGGTAGAACAATAGGTTCGTTAATGTGAAACTTGGGAGAAACTTTGGGAACAAAGGCTGGATGCAGCCGTATGGTTACCGCCTCCTTGGAAAAGACAGTGCAGGGTGGCGTTGCCATGACTGCCGCGAGCTCGCTCACCCTACGAGCTGACGTAATTGCAAGAAGAAAGGTCGTCTTTATTGTAAGGAGGCGGAGGGGAACCATGGCCAAGGGCTCGAACGGTGGTCCCATTAGCGTGGTAAGCACCAGGTCCAAGTTCCACGAAGGTGGAATCGGTTTCCGAGGGGGGTATAGGTTTACCAACCCTTTGAGGAACCTGGTAACCATAGGGTGGGCGAACACCGTGTGCCCTTCCTCCTCATGTCTGAACGCCGAGATGGCGGCAAGGTGGACCTTCAACGAGGATAGCGAGAGTCCTCCTCTCTTGAGGTCCAGTAAATACTCTAGTATTGTAGGTATAGGCACCAAAAGAGGGGGCCAGCTGTTTGGTAGAACACCAAGCCGTGAAGCGAGTCCATTTTTGCTTGTAGGTCTTCCTGTTGGAAGTCCTCCTGCTACTTTCTAGGACTTGCTGTACTTCCACTGTGCATGTGCTCTCTAGGGAGCTGAGCCATGGATTAACCACGCTTGCAGTTGCAGGCTTTGGGGGTGCGGGTGCACTATGGACCCCTGGGCTAGTGTGAGCAGATCCGGCGCCACCAGAAGAGGCATCGGTGGACGGTCCGACATGCGCAGGAGTAGGGGGAACCATTGTTGTCGATCCCACGTTGGGACTATCAGGATCATCCAGGCCCTTTCCCTCCTGGCTTTCTGCAAGACTTTGTGGATCAGCACTGTGGGAGGAAACGCATAAAGCAGGGGGCCCCTCCACAGGATCGCGAACGCGTCCCCCAGGGACCCCCATCCCAGTCCTGCCCTGGAGCAGAATTGTGGGCACTTCTTGTTGTGCTGAGTGGCAACAGGTCTCTTTGGGGAAAAACCCCATGCGTGGAAAATCGGCCGTAGCAGATCGGGACGGATCTGCCACTCGTGTGTGAGTGCAAAACGCCTGCTCAGCTGGTCTGCCTTCACATTGTGCGCACCCGGCAAGTATGAGGCTTTCAAGATTATATTGTTGGCGATGCACCAGTTCCATAAGCGGATTGCTTCCGCGCATAAGGCACGGGATCGAGCTCCTCCTTGCCTGTTTATATAAAACATGGTGGAGGTATTGTCTGTACTGATCCCGACGACTTTGCCTTGTATGTGGTCTCGAAAGTGTCTGCAGGCGTTGAACACTGCTCTGAGCTCCAGTATATTTATGTGTAGTGACTGTTCTGTGGGTGACCACAGTCCTTGAGTCACCTCTTCGCCCATATGCGCTCCCCACCCTATGAGGGAGGCATCTGTAGTGAGAAAAACCGATATTTGCGGCTGGTGGAAGGGTACCCCTGTTAGCAGGTTCCTGGGGTTTACCCACCATTGTAGGGATTTGCGCACCCCGGCTGTGGGCGACACCACCCTGTGAACGGTGTGTACTGCCGGTTTGTATACACTCGCCAGCCAGTGCAGCATGCTGCGCATGTGTAACCTGGCATTCTGTACTACGAACGTCGCCGCTGCCATGTGGCCCAGCAGCTGCAAGCACGTCAAAACCGGCACCGTAGGGCTGAAGGTGATGACCTGCACGAGGGAACCGATGGCCCGAAAGCGAGCCTCTGGTAGATATACTCTCACTGTAACCGAGTTTATGCGAGCCCTTATGAACTCTATGTCCTGTGTGGGGTGTATTTTGATTTTGCCAGATTGATAACCAGGCCGAGTGAAGAGAACGTGTTTGCTGTGACGCGTATCATGCGCAGAACCTCCCCCTTCGAGGCCCCTTTGAGCAGGCAGTCGTCCAGATACGGGAAAATAAATACCCCCTGTCTGTGCAGGTAGGCTGACACCACTGCCAAGGTCTTGGTGAAGACTCTGGGGGCCGAGGAGAGGCCAAACGGTAGGACCTTGTATTGGAAGTGTTCGTTGCCTACCATGAACCGGAGGAATCGCTGGTGAGCCAGATGGATAGTTATGTGGAAGTACGAGTCTTATAAATCAAGGGCTGTGAACCAGTCTCCATCGTCCAGTGCTGTAAGGATGGAGGCGATTGTGGTCAAACTTGTGGCCTTTGGCCCCGCCCCGAGGACGCACGGCTCTGTTGTGAACGTCGCCTGGGAGTTTTGTACTGCTGGTGCTGTTGATGTCGCCCTCGCTCGTAACCCCTGTGGTACTGGGGGCGCTGTTGCTGGTACTGGTACCGTCTTTGTTGAGGGTAGTACCTTTTCTTTGTGTATGGAGGGGTGTAAATCCCCAGGGTCCTGAGTGTGGCTCTTGAATTTTTACTGGAATGAAGGACCGAGTTAGTTGATTCAGCAAACAGCTTCTGCGAGTTGAAGGGAAGGTCAACTATCTTCGCCTGCAGATCCCTCGGTATACCCGAAGTCTGGAGCCAGGACTCCCTTCGCATCACCACTGCCGTTGCTGTGGAACGTGCTGCTGTGTCCGCAACGTCCAGGGCGATCTGAACTCCCGTCCTCGAGGCCGCATAGCCTTCTTGCACTATGGCCTTGAGCACCGGCTTTTTGTCCTCTGGAAGCGAGTCCATGAGGGAGGTTAACCTGGAATAGTTGTCGAAATTATGGTTCGCTAAGTGCGCTGCGTAATTTGCCATTCGCAACGTTAAAGTGGAGGAGGAGTAGACCTTTCTGCCGAACAGCTCTAGCTTCTTGGCATCTTTGTCTGTTCCCCCTGTCCTGAATTGAGATGTCTTTGATCTTTGTTGCGACGACTCCGCCACCAAGGAATTTGGCTGTGGGTGGCTGAACAGGAACTCCATGCCCTTCGCCGGCACGAAGTATTTCTTATCCGCTCTGTTTTGGACAGGCGGGATAGTCGCAGGGGTCTGCCATATCGTAGTGGCGGACTCTAAGATCGCTTCATTAAGCGGTATTGCTACTCTGGAGGAGGCTGGAGGTCTCAAATTTTTGAGGAGCTTATGGTGTTTCTCTTGCACCTATGCTGTCTGGATGCCTTGCGTGAAGGCCACCCTCTTAAACAGCTCTTGAAACTGTTTGAGATCGTCCGGAGGATGGACGTCCCCCGGGGCCGTAGCCTCGTCCGGGGAGGAGAGCGAGGAACCGCTGGGGTACATCTCTCTGGACCCTTCCGGTTCCTGCTGGTGATGGTACACCCTCTCGCTAGAGGTTTGCGAGGGAAAATCTCGGGGTTCCATAACCAGTCCCCCCTGAGATGCTTGAGTCTCTGTCCCCGGTCGCAATTGCCCTCGGGGGTACGAGATCGTCTGTGGGGATCTTCCCCTAGTAGATTGCCGATGGTGTCTATGCCCCGCGTGGTAGGGGCGACCATGGCAGTATAGGCACTGTTCTTGGGAAGGTGACCTAGACCACTCCCTTGGTGCATACCCTCTGCATCTGGGGGAGGGAGATCGTCGAGACACTGGAGAGAGCAATTTTGCATAATAGTCCAGCGGTTCAAACCCCAGGAAGGGTGAAGGTGGTCCCAGCCAGGGTGAGGCTGGTTGCAAAAATGGAGAAGGGGGCTCCGGGTAGGCTAGGGGGGACCCCTGCCTTCTGGTTGGAGTCTGCAACATAAGCGGAGGGCTGTGAGAAAGCAACTCCACAGCCCTGTCCGGAGAGGGGCTGCAATGCCTCCTCTTGTGTGCAGCCTTCCCCCTCCCTGGAGGAGGTAACTCCGCCCCCTGACGCACAGGGGATCCCGGCCCCGTCCGCACCATGCTAGGCACGCTCGAAGGCGGTGCCACACGTGCGGTGTCCTTTGGTGCCTGCAGGCTGCGTGCCTGCGCGCTCTGCACCGCCGGTTCCCCGGGGGTCGGTGCCGCTGCCTGCGGTGCCGCCGCCTGCGGTGCCGCCGGTACCGGCGCTTGTTTAGCCGCCGCCCTGCCTGCGGTGCGGGGCGGCTGGCTGATTATCGGAGGCTGAGCCGCTTCCACGTGGCTCTCCGTGCCGCCGCCGATCAGCTGTTGCTGCGGCTGGGGGCTGCTCGCTCCTCCCGTCCCGCTCGCTGTTGCTGCCGGCAGGGATCGGGCTGGGGAGGCTTTCCTCCATCCTTGCGCTGATGGGGTGAGGAAGGCAGCTTTCCTTTTATGGGCCCCGGAGTGTCCCTCCTGCTGCGGCCGCTCCGGCACGTCTGGCTGGAGGGCCTTATCAAAAAGCAGCATTTTAAGCCGCATCTCCCTGTCTCTCCTTGCTCTGGCTGTTAATTTAGCACAGAAGGAGCATTTCTGTGCAACATGGGACTCCCCAAGGCACCTTATGCATAGACTGTGCCCATCGGACGGTGGCATCGCCTCTAGGCAGGACTCACATTTTTTTTAAATCCTGAAGAGGACATTGTTGGTGAGTCTTTCAGTTGTTAAACGGGTACTTAGCACCTTCTCTGTGCTGTTTTCCCCTTCCGATGGCCTGCCCCAGCAGGAGGGCTGATGGCCCTATGCTCCTGGCCTCCGGCGCTTGTTACTGGGACTGGACTGAAGCTGTCCCGCTTGTAGTTTGTTTTTTTTTTTGCAAAAATAACAACCGGCTAACTTGCAGTAGCCTAAGTACTTGAAAAACTTTAAAGAAAAACAGTTAAAGTCATTGAATATGCTACTTGGCCTTAGCCTAGTTCGGATTCCGTCTGCAGCCGACGGCGGTTAAGAGGAACTGGCGGGGACCGGATCGCGCACTTGGCCAGGAGCGCGCAAGGGAGCGGCGCGCGCCGGCGCATGCATGGTCCGGCAGAAACTGCTTGGAAGATCCGATCTGCGGCGCCGGGCAAGCCCAACACCTATTGTGGAGCACCCACGGGGACACTCAAAGAAGAAACATAAGCTGGTGCTGCTTGAAGTCATTCCCTGCTTTTTCCCTTGGCTATGGTTATACATAAGTTTTTGTGAAGTCATTTCTGAACATGTTAAATCTTACTGCCTCATGTAAAGAAAATGAACTAAGGTGGTATCTTGGGGTTTATCTTGTTACAGTTCCATACTCATCTTCCAATTGCATTGTATCTCACTATTTCCTTATTGTGAACTTTGACTATATTTTGTAAAAACCTGCCTTTAATTTCACCCAAGTAATTACTACAAAGATCGCTCTATAGCAGTCTACCGTAACAGAATCATAGGACTAGAAGGGACCATGGAAGATCTTGTCCAGTCCCCTGCACTCATTGCAGAATAGTTTTTCCTCTCTTCTCTTTGTAACCACCCTTACATTTTTGAAAACTCTTAACTCCCCTCCCACCCAAAATGTCTCTCAAAGATCTTTTTGTTGTTGTTGCTGTTCTCTGGACTTCCTCTAGTTTGTCCACATCTTTCCTGAAATGTGGTATGCACCACTGGATGCCATATTCCAGTTGAGATTTAACTGGAATTACATCTCAGGTCTTGCTTTTTTAAAAAAAGTTACACTGTTCATTTGTATTTACCTTGCGATCCACTATGATCTCAAGACCTCTTTCTGTAATACTCCTTAGGCAGTCATTTCTCATTTTGGCTATGTCTACACTGGCCTAAAACTTTGAAATGGCCATGCAAATGGCCATTTTGAGGATTACTAATGAAGCACTAAAATACATATTCAGCGCCTCATTAGCATGCGGGCGGCCACGGCACTTCAAAATTGTCACAGCTCGCTGCCGTGCAGCTTGTCCAAACGGGGGTCCCTTCTGAAAGGACCACACCAACTTCAAAATCCCTTTATTCCTATCTGCTGATAGGAATAAGGGGATTTTTGAAGTTCCCAGGGTCCTTTCGAAAAGGACCCCCATCTGGACAAGCCACAGCAATCTCGAAGTGCTGTGGCTGCCCGCATGCTAATGAGGTGCTGAATATGTATTTCAGTGCTTCATTAGTAATCTTTGAAATGGCCATTTTTTGCATGGCTATTTCAAAATTTTGGGCTAGTGTAGACATAGCCTTTGTTTATGGACAACTATTCCTTTCTAAGCGGATTTGTTTGCTTTTTTTTTTTTTTTTAATTTCATCCTATTTACTTCAGACTCTTTCTCCAGATCATTCTGAATTATAACATCCTCTAAAGCACTTGCAACCCCTTCCAGCTTGCTATCATCTGCAAACCTTGAGACCAGATCTATGCTACTGTAGAAAGTTGACCTAAGGTATGCGACTCCAGCTATGAAAATAGCATAGTGGGAGTCAACACACCTTAGGACAAATTTCTACATCATCCCCACTGTGTTAGGTCAACGGGAGAAACTCTCCTGTCAATTTCCCTTGCTCCTAGTAACTCGGAGTACTAGGGTTGATGGGGGAACCATCAGCAGTTGATTTAATGGGTCCTTACCAGATCCAATAACTGAAATCCTGGGAGACTGATCTCCAGTGTGTTGATTTCTGGGTAAGTGATAATCAGCCTGAAGTGTACTCTATGCCATTATCCAAATTACTGAAGATACTGAACAGAACTGAACTTGCAATTGATCCTATAGGACCCCACTGAATATGCCTTTCCATGTTGGCTGGATACCACTGGGAACTACTATGACAATTTTCCAATGAATTACATTCCCACCTTAAAGTAGCTCCATCTAAGTTGTATTTCTCTTGTATACTAGGGTTAGCTGTTGCTACCGGCTGCTCTGATGCAAGCAGAACTTGTGGAGTGTTCCCAATATGGTGGCTTTGTTATAGCACATTTCTCTCTTCCTGAGTTGGAGCAGGAGCCTACATGCAAGGATAGGCTGAGAAAGCACTGAAGAGGAGCTACTGTGGAAATTCAGAGGCAGACAATTTGCATGCAGACCATACTATAAAAAGTAAAGCCCTAAAAACTTCAGTTTTCAATTCTGTATTATGAGTTATAAGATAATAAACTTCAACATGAAGTCCGAATTAATGACCAGAGTTAATTTCTGTTGCAACACAAAATATTTATTATAGAAATATGTTATACAGTGTTTTGCGATACTTTCCTACACAGCAATTTAACAATTAACAATAAATGTACTGTATATATTAACTTGATTGAGGTGTGCCTTGCATTGTATTTACTTCTCATCTTTTGGAATTGCTTCGTATTTTAATATTTTAATTAACACAGGAAAAAAATACAGCCATGCCTTACGTTGCACAACTATTTGCATAAGTAAATTATTATGTGTGGATTTTCCCTCTATTGTTTCAGAGGCCACTAGACACCAATATTAAGTATCACTTGGCAAATGTGTGCCCCAATCATCAAGAAAAAAAACCTGAAATAAATTCAAGGTTGTTTTTTTAAACCCAAAAACCTAATAACAAGTTTTCAATTGCATGAGAACACATTTTTAGTTCAACAGCTAGCGCTCTTGTGGAAGAGAGAAAGAAAGGACCAATCCGATCAATTAAGAGGTCCCAGTTTGTTAAAGGACAACAAAAAGCATAGGTTAGAGTCTTTTACTGACATTTCCCAAATTAATAATTCTTGAGGATTGTAGGTTCTCTCTAATCAGATAAAATGGTTTGTTAATTTTAAGATCTTTCCTCAGCATCTCAGTCTTAGGTGGTATCTACACTAGGCCCCTTCTTCGAAGGGGACATGGTAATCAGCCTGAGCGGGGAATACCAACCAGGTGCTGTGATGCATATACAGCACCACATTAGGCTGATTCTCGCCGTGAGCACTTCAAAGTTAGCAACTCCAAATATAAGTAAGGGCTGTTCAAAGTTGCATGGGTGCTTCAAAGTGCCTGTGGGCTACAAGGCTTGTCAGCACTTCAAAGCTGATAGCTTTGAAGTGCCCGCGGCGAGAATTAGCCTAATGAGGTGCTGCAAATGCACCACAGCTCCTCATTGCTATTCCCCACTCGGGCTGATTACCATGCCCCCTTCGAAGAAGGGGGCTAATGTAGAGACAGCCTTAGAGTTGTGACTCTGGCTCTAAAGACTTTGAAGAAAAACAGCCGCATAAAAGGAAACAAAAACCAATAATCAGAGTAAGCTTTAGGCAGAAAGGAGATCAGAAGCCTACTCTATAAAACCACATGCTTCTCCTTTTAGGAGAACAGGTCTTGCGGCTACTTCTAAAGGTATCAAAGACCACAACCGAAACACTGACAGCTTCAATTTATACTGAGATATTATGATTCACTGGTTTCTATTTATTGTGAGTAAATGTAAATTAAACAAACTTTTTCAAAAATGAGACCTATTTTAAGATGCTTAAGTACATAGAATAGTAGAGATACATTTGAAAGTATTGTATCCACCAACTTGTTATAAATAATCCTTATGATTATAATAATAAGACTGGCATCACAACATAGTTATCCTCAAATGTAGAAATTTATAGAATTCTTGGTATTGTTTTCACCACCCTGACAAGATACCTTAGCATATTACTCTATTTTATGTACCCTTCTCATACAGTCTATTTTTTTTCCCCATTTCAAAAACTCCTACCCTATCCCTTTGGTTTTTTGGCTATATTGGGAAGTAAATTAAGTAAAAACAATACTTCACATTTACATAGCTAGCATTTTTACAGGCACTGACTCTCACAACAAGACTGTGAGGTAGGAAGTACTATTTTCCCCATTGAGCACATGGAGACCCTGATGAAGAGATGTGAAAGGACTTACCTGAGGCCAAAGAGAAGAGCCAAACGTAGAAAAATCAGGATTTCCCAGTTTCCCGCTCTGTTAGTATATCACAGCCACAAAACCTCTCTAAATAAAATTACTTATTAGCCCCAGACCCCACTTCTATTACAAAGTATTCACAAAACACAATGTTACCTCATGGGGTGACTGTTGGGAGGAACATAGAGGCCAGTGGCCATGTGACTGCTGCTCCTCCACCCAGGGAAGGGCTGGAAAAACCTCCTTCTACCTTAAACCCTGCCGCTCCTCTCGCTTTCCCCTCCCAACTAACCATTGGGCAATTTGTCCCAGGGGACTAGCGCGGCTGGGGTTTGGCCCCTCCACTCACCAGAAGCCATGGGGAAAGCGGAGGAATGTGGCCCCACTCTCTCTGCTAACTAGGCTAGGTTGTCCACTTCCCACTGGTGACTGCGGAGGCATTACCATTCCCTCCCTTGGGCAACATGCCAGAAGACCAGAGCAAACTGCGGCTGCATCACTCCACTTTCCCTGCCACTGATGGTGATTTCAGGTGGAGAGAGGGAGGTCTCTGGACCCCTGTGGCAGGCGCTAGGGCCCCTCCCCCTACTAGTTCCCTCAGATTCTTAGAGATCCTGGCCCTGCTAGCCAGCCCCTCACTCCTCTCACCGATGGCACTGGGGATGGTGGAGGTGGGGGGTTCTACAAGCCACTTTACTCACATGTCACTCCAGTCATCTCCTTTATTAAGCCTCTTTACACCCAACAAGTACTGGTTTGAAAGACGCTTCTTACTGGTCAAAGTGCTGAATTATGAAAGTCTGTTGATTAGAATGCCAGAGCCTTTCATAATCATCTCCTTATCTTGTTAGTCCATGGGTACTCAAGTACTTTGAGGCTAGCTGGCTCATGAAAGTGCTCAGTGTTCAGTTTATATTTCAATCCCCTGAATATAGAAATTATATAAATTCCATTAGGAAGTCAGCAGCTAAGTACGAAGAGCTTGTGTTCAGAAAGGACCACATCCTGATTCTGTTTAAGTCAACATGTTTTGCTAACAACTTCAGTCGGAATAGGATTTGATTCATCTCCCCCAACCCCATGCATAGAACTGAGTGAAGTACAAATGCTTAGGCACAATTCAGTCAAAATGCAAATTATCTTCAAATGCAGCTGAGGCAATCCAAAGGCATATATAGTACTCCATACCTGAGAGATCTACAGAATCTTGCAGTGATAAGTGCTTGTCTTCGAAGCATTTGGGAAGAACAGAATATAGCAGCTAAGTCTCCCATATTTCAACTCAAGTAAATTAATTAGGGAAAAAAATTGCCCTTTCATCTGAGGGTGAACTCAGCATTCCAACTGAAAGTAACTGCATCAAGAGTCGAGAGTGTTCAGCTGACCCACAACTGGATGCAAATGTTTTAGTGGATATAGCAGAAGACCAAGATAGGACACCATCGAATACAAATGATTAATAGGTTGCTTCGTCCATATTGTCATCACTGCCAGCACCAAAATCATCTCCATCTTCAAAATATGAAGCAATGTAGTCGTTTTCCTAAATGAAACAACATTATTGATCAAAATACTATTGTAGATGAGGCAATTATAAATGCCCAGTTATTAAATGGGGCAACAAGAAGCCCTGTGGCACCTCACAGACTAAAAGATATTTTGGAGCAAAAGCTTTCGGGGGCAAAGACCTGCTTTGTCAGATGCACGAGACAAATTACCTCAGAATGCTAATCAGGAAAAGACAGTATGATTTTGACAGAACATGCTAGGATACATCCTCCTCTCCTGGTTTTATGAGAGGAAAAAAAAGACCTAAATTTTGGGATGTTCAAAGTTTGATTGTTTATACATGGACACATGCATGGTGCCTCTATCACCTTCTTTCCTAGAGGAGCAACAGTTACATAAGGCAATGAGTCATTTGGATGTTCACACTCCAGTGCAGCCTGAGATGCAATCTGGATCTTGTTTCACAGGTTTCTAAAAAAAATCTCCTATTTTCAGATTCCAACAGCCACCATAGCACTGGGGAATGTACACAAGTAGTTTGAAAGCATGTTGTGAAAAATTGCCTTAGGTCTTTGCAACAGTGCATTTCATATTCTATGGAAATATGCTTAAGAATATGGATATGCATGATTCAAATATGATTTATGCAAAATACTTCATGTAACATATCACTCAACAGGTTATAATCTACTGAATGTGTATATTCTATTTGTATATATGTATCATTCCTGTATTTGAAGTTCGAAATATCAAGCATAAACCTATTTGCCAATCTAGATGTGCTCAGTGAGGTCTATTAGCAACACTCAAGGAACTTAATGGTCTGGTACTTAGCAATGATCTCTGAGTAGTCTTGCTTTTCCTGTAAACTTGAATTATGGTCAGTCCTGCCAAGACACATCCATTTTGGATACTGGACTATTCCATGGGAAGTGTGGAAAGATTTCAACATAAAGGATTGTCACCTTGGCCAAAAACTATATATGGGGAGAAATAGACAACAGTGGTGACAGCTAGACTCCAGGACACCCCTGTTTTACCATCTAACATATCTGCTGCAACCACCTGGAACTGAACATTATAAAGAAGCAGGCCCAAATTGGGAGGCTACCCAGCTTGTGAGAAAAGATTATTAGAATTACTGTGGAGGTAAGAATTTGCAAGTAAGACGTTTGCATATTAGTCTTAGCTGGCATGTTTGTTTTATTTTGCTTAGTAATGTGTTCAGTCTGTCTGTTATCACTTGCAACCACTTAAATCCTACTTCTTATACTTGATAAATTCACCTTTTTATTTATTTACACAGGCTTTATAATTGTTACTGGGGCGGAAAGCTGTGCATCGCTCTCCTTCAGTAATGAACAGGACAAAGAATTTGTGAGCTTACTCTGTATTACACTTTATGCAGAATAACATAGATTTACCTGGGGTTCTAGTCCCGTTGGGGCTATGCACTTGGGTGCTGTTTCAAGTCCCTGCAACTGAGCCTTTCCTGAGCTAAGCTGCTCTCAGTGACTAAGTTGCTCTGCTGTGGGCTGTGACCCACAAACTCTGAGCTTTTGCTGGTGATGGGTGAGGCATGGTGGAGAGACCAGAGCTTCTGACTCAGCAGGACAAGGTGATAGCGAACCCCAGAAGGCAGTTCAGCAGGCTCAGTTCTATTTTAGCACATCATGTGACAACTTCAAGAGGCTCTCTGTGACCAAACCCATCACAGTCTTTGTAAAAAATAACATGATAAACTTGCTGCACTTCATTAGTGATAAAAATACAGAATATCATGCATTCTTAGTGACAGGACTCACTCCTGATGGCTGAAACTAGATTTTGCTATATTTTGCAGATAGCATATTTAACAGAATCTATTAAAATCAATCACTACTCTAAGCATATAATTTGCAGCTTGTCCATGTGATAGTACCTCTCTCGCACCAATAGTTCCTCTAACGCAGAACAGATAACAATGTTGTTGGCACACATGGAGTCAGTCAACATTCCTGTCACCATATTTACCTCTCACTAATAGGGTCTGTTTTGGTAAAGCTAAGAAAGGAATGAGTACCTCTTCATGTTCCTCTTCATCATATTCTTCTTCTTGTTCATTTTCATCTCCTCCTTCTTCTTCTTCTTCACCCCCCTCTTTGCCTTTTTCCTTCTCTTTTTCCTCATCAGATTTTTCTTCATCACCTTTTTTTTCCAACTCCTACCACAAGATAAGACTCCTTAACATGTTCTACCAACAACATACCCGCCATTATATAAAATGCTGAGTTCAGTTTTCTTGTATTGCAAGGAATAAGCCAATTAAGCTAAGAATGGTGTAGCGATAACAGATAATTGAATTTCTTCCCAAAATGCCAAGATTTTCCTAGGATTTATTACATCAAATGCTAACCATTATGTTTTTAGCACATTTGATGTAGTACTCTACTGCTGAGTTCCCTTTCCCATTATGTTAGGGTAAAATAATTATTATTGCAAGCAAACACAATACTTTATAAGACAAAGCATACCACATAACATCTGCTCCAAAGTGCTTCTATACTAAATCAGAATAGGACACACAAGGCAACTCTGCCTCTCAACATTGTGTGCAATACATATCTACATAATTATGGTCAACATTTCCTCCCAATTTACCAGCCATTGCTCCAAAAGTATGCATCATATCTCCTCAACTCACTTTATGGGTTTATTTGCAACAATGGTAGATTGGGAGGACACTGACAGACCTCTTCTTCCCTATTGGTCTCGTTCTTCAAACAAGTGCTCATGTTGATGTCTCTTCAGAGCACCCCACTGCTCCTATTGTTCAGTTAAGCTATATCCCCTTTTAGTAAAATTGAGCAGTCAGAGATCTTGTTCAAAAGGCCAAAAAGCAACAGTGTATAAAGGGAAATTGCCAGAGTTTGGTGACTTAGAACCAGTCCTCATCCCCTCTCTTCCTACTCCATAGGGTCATGCGTCAGCAACGCAAGACAAAGCCAGAGGAATAGCTAAAGTGTGAGATGTCCCAACCAATACAGAATGACTAATATGTACCAGCTATTGAATTCTCTTTCTGCAGCTTATATTGCACAACAGTAGCTATACAAAGAAACTGAACCTTTTGCATCAAGTAGATCTTACCTCAATTTTTTTCAACACATCCACATTAGTTTTAGATATGTCAACTTTTGCTTTTTTCGTTTTTCCACCTGCTGAAGTAAAATAAGAAGTTACCTAATGTACCTTCTGAATTCCTACATGTTAAATAATACTCTTTACTAACTGTTAGAGGTTACAGCACTGCGAGCATCTGTCATGGCAAGTTAACCTAATATCTATGCTAATTCTTGCTGTACATTTGCAAATCTGTTACCCTCCACTGAACTACAATAGCTCAATGATGCACTTTTCCCTAATTAGAACAGATCTGAAACTCAATTTTGAATAGTTTTTTAATACCATTTTTGATATTTAGTATCATTTGATATCAAATAATTGTCAAAGATATTTTCAAAGCTGGTTAAGAAAGTACACAAAATTATGTATCGTTGTCATTTTCCATCATTTTAAAGATATTAGAAACCCCCTAAATTTTAGTTCTTGTTCAGAATACATAGCTTCAAGATCATAGCAGGTCTTCGTAGCAGGCCAATAGACCTTACCTTCAAAATATCCTGCCATCTTAGCAGCTGTTGATGCAGCTGAGAAAAGCCTAGGTTACTTCTTCTGAAACCAGGCTGCTTATTACATGGCTATAATTAAAGTAGATTTGTCTTTTTAAGGAGAAACAATATAGGATGTTAGCTAAGCAATCCTGACACATAAATCCTAGGTCAAGATTGTAGAGAATGCCTGGCTTTTAATTTATTTTGTTCTTTGTTAACAAAGCCAAACTCCACAAAGGAATGACCTTTTAATTCTACATAGGTATGTGGACTTTGTTTTACACCAAGTTATGTAAGGTCCTTTCCTATTGTAGAATAAAAACCCTAAAGACAGAACTCCATTTTCTGGGATGACAAAATAGACATGGAGCAGACGAGGCCCTAATTTTCAGAAGTGACTTTCCAAAAGTAGTAAAGATATCTATGGATAGAAAAGCCAGGAGCAGAACTCAGATCTTTGGATCCCACATCCTCTGCTTTACCCTATTACACAAGGATTTCACAAATGGGGATATAGCCTTAATTGCTCCTCCAGTAATAGCCCACAACAGCAAAACTGCCAAAATTACAGAGATAGTAGTGGGAGTAAAAGAGTAGGGAAGAAGCTGAGATTTGCACTTGTACCAGGAATTCAACTCTTTTATCTTGTACAAAGGCTACATAACTTTGCCAGAATTACAAGATTTACTCTTCAGTTATTAAACAACAAGGATAGAAAAATTATAAAAAAAGTGCTGAAAGGCTGCATGGTTTTCAAGTACACTGGAACAGTACCTGGTATAATTTAAATAGGTTAGCTTTGAGAAAAGATTAAAGACTGATGCAAGATATAAATTCTATTACGGAGGAAGCATTTGCTTTTGACAATATTGCTGTTCTCCTGAGTACTTTATCTAGGCAGAGATACTGTGGCAACAAGGAAATATTATTTTTAGCAAACCTCTAACAATCCAACACAGTACATCTTTGACGCAAAGGTGCCTCCTGTGTAAAAATTTATGAAATGTATGTTGACCTGATTATGCTTGTTTCTGAATACATAGTTTTATAGAGCATTATAAGGAAAACAAAGAAGGAAACAGAATGACTTAAGATAAGCCACTTCTCCAAAAACACTTTGGGGTTGTTAAAAAACAAATGTCACTAGGAAAAAAGCCTAAGACGCCAAAGATCAAAGGAGTATAACAATTTAAAAAGAAACTCCCAGGAAAGGTATTTGAGTGGGTGGTGGAGGTGGGGGAAGTAGTCTGAAACGCAGCATAATACAGCAAAGGGCTTAGTTTAAGAGAGTCAGAACTGCAAAAGGTAACTCCTGGGAGGTAAACGCCTGAACCCTAAAACAAAGTGAGGTGCAATCAGAAACCAAAAAAAGGGAATAGAGGTGCAACTCATCTTTTAACTATGGCAACATTATTATCCAGAAATAAAAGTCTCTCCCAGAAATGTGTGTAAATAGTATAGGCCAGGGGTCTGCAACCTGTGGCTCCAGAGCTGAATGCGACTTTTTAAGGACTTCTTTATGGTTCCAGATGCTATAATTGCAAACTTAAAAAAACTCCCCTGATTATTTTCAATAAATTGTCAATGTCTAAAAGCCCAAAAATGAACAACTCATATCTAAATAGCAAACGATATGTGATCTCAAAACACTGAATAATCCCCCATAGAGTCTTTGAGAGCGAGCGAGCACAAGTCAGGAAGACAGTGGTACAAACACACATGTAAAATGTGAGGAAATAGAATACGTAAAAAGCTTGTGAATGTCCTGCAGTAAACATGTATCACATTACAAATCATTGTGCGTGTGTTGTTCTTAAAACAGGGGTTACAAAATGTACAGTTTGACATTATTTATTAAGGACTCTCATGTTCCCATGCACTGCAGCTCTTGAATTATTGAGGGTTTTTTTTTTTTAACCAATTTGGATAAAAATAGCTATTGCTAATTTGGTTACAAACTCCTAGTATAGGAAAAGCAAATTGGGCTGGATTCCAAGATAGAAAAACTGACTTGAGCTAAGAGAGGTGGCAGGTGGGGAGGGAACAACCCCCCTCCCAAACTACTATCCTCTTCTAAAAATACAACATTTGACTTTATTATAATATGTTATTTTTATAGTTATGAAAATCCATGGATACCAGCTTAATATTCACAGCTATCTGGGGCTCATTGTTGTGGATACAGATGTGGATACAAATTTTATACCCACTCAGGGCTTTAATTATCTAGATTGTAGTTTTCATAATGTGCCAACATGATGTATTATATTAATGTGTAAGTGGACACCTTTCTGCAAAACTCCACAGTGTATGTCTTCTGAAAGTATATTAACGTTGGTGCTATTTAATATTTTAAAGTGCCTGAATCTTTCTTACACTCACAGAAGTTCGACTGGCCAACTGATTTTTGTTGTTGACATTAAAGAGACAAAATGGTCAATTTTGATGTAAGATCAAATGGAAAAAAAAATGAGTTTAACAGGCAGTGACTCTGAGCCTATGTTTATGATCATCATTTAATGTCACTCTTGCAAAGGGACAAAAAGCTCAGTAGATTTTCATAGGATGTGGGAGAGCTAATTACTGGCTCAAAGTCCATATAAATACAGCACTAATTACACTTTTGAACAGCAGCTTTACACTGGATTTCTTATTTGGTGATCTTGACAATAAAAATTCAATTTCCAGTAGAATTCTTACACTCCACCTTCAGTACCAGACCTATTAATGAGGCTTTCAAAAGGAACAAAGCTTACAGCTGGGCCAGTCTCCATGACTACTGCACATTCACTTTTCTGTGTCCTATTTTATCCTTGAACTGAAAGATGACACACTAAAGACTTGGACAAAGGGGTAAAGAAAGTAAATAATTATACACAACGGACATTTAGGTACAAGTCAAAGGGTTGCTTCATATCAACAGAACAGTTCTCTAGAGAAAAATCAGAATAATCGTGCACTCTGGAGAACCCTGAAAAGTAAATACATTTTATGGCATTTTGTAGTGAAAATTAATCTCCTTTCTCTTTAACACCAATCAATACTAACTATAACTGCTGTTGAATGATCTAGTTCACAATTCTGCCAGAGAGAGCTGAAAAATCAACAAAAAAGGAAAGATGGGGTTGGGGGGAACAGATGTTACATAAAATAACACACAAAAAGAGAAGAACCAACCAAATCACAAGCAGGAAAACAAATGAGGGAGTGCAGGTAAATGATCGTTAAAGATGTTTGCAAACTTCAGAAAGCAACAGAAAACAAATACAAGTATTTGTAATTCACTGAGTGTTCAAAAAATGGCAGATGTACCAATGCCAGTAAATTCACTATTACTTTCTTGGGGAAAAAAAAGTTTGGTAGTCCAGAAAACATTCTATAAAACAATAAATAGAGCAGTCAAATAAATGTTTGAAATATTACTAAAAAAATTACCAAAAATGGTTTAAAATTATTCTATTTTGTCTTCAACCAGCTCGATAATTGTCTTTCTACTCCTAATTGTGAGTTTGAATGCTCCTTGAAACTGCTACCTTTTTTGGTCTTTTTCCTTGGCTTCACCTCTGTTGGGAGTCTTCTCCAATCTGCATAAAACATAATTTTAAAACACAGGAACTATTATTATATTAGTGCCCAAAGAACCCAAGAAGGGTCAGGATCCTATTCCGCTTGGTGCAGGATAAATACAGGCACTGATTATGCAAACACTGAGTTGCACGTAATGGGAGAAAAAAAAAAAAAAAAAAAAAAAATCACATTTTTTTTTCAGGCAGCTCAAACATAGGTTTGCTAAGTTTGCAGAGGTAAAACATTTGTCTAGGCCTCCACAAGGAAACAACAACTTAGTAAGGTTGCAAATGCCATTTGATTGCATTGTTTTAAAATGGAGAAATTAGGCATTTAAGAAAATGGCAGATTACACATGTTCCATCCAGAATTTCACTATTGTAATTTACGTTATTACCTGGGGTCCATTCCATGGATTCTTTTGTCATCTGCAAGTACTTTTTACTATATTTTTCAACTCCTAGAGAATAAAAAAAAACTAGTTATTGATTGCTATTTTTACGTGCTATAAAACAAGGCAATCTAAGCACTGCATTATAAGACTCTCTTCACACACACACACACACACACAGAGAGAGAGAGAGGTCTTCCTTTAATGCAGATGTGTTTTCCATTCTGTTGCTGCTGAACATGCTTAACTTTACTACCATGAGCAATTCCACCTGAAATCAATGGGACTATTAATATGCATGAGGACTTGTCTACATTTAAACCGCTGTCGCAGCATGACTGTACCACAATAGCATGTCAGTGAAGATGCTACCTACACCAACAAGAGGGTTCTCCCATCAGCACAGGTAATCCATCTTCCTAAGGAACAGCAGTTCGGTCTTGCTCTATCTACATTGGCGGCAGTGCTCCCTGTGGAAGCTGTGCATTTGCATGGCCACTTAGGAGAGATTCAAATGCTGCTCAGCTGATTAGCAGGCTGCCCCCAGCTAAGTTTTTTTGTCCCTATTGGTGGTGCACATTCACACATACCATTGTATGCATAAAAAGTATTCTGCACCCAGACGGGAAAGATTAGAGGGATCATTAACTGGGTGGCTTTAACAAGGGTGTGGATTTTTCACAACCTTGAGCAATGCAGTTCTACTGACCTAATTTCTGTGTGTAGACCAGGCCTTGGCACAGCCAAAGATCTAGACAGTTAGGCTTTGCTGTGACAGTATAGCCAATAGGGTTTCTCTCTAACCATATTGAGAGACCTATAGCTCTTCTGAAGCCAGAATAAAGAGCGGCAGCCATTAACTGTGCAGCTACAGGTCACATACTCACATTCCATCTACATTTCAGTACAACAGTATCACATCAGGCTGTTAAGAAGAAGACTGAAGGAGTTTTGCCTTCTCCCCCCCACGTCTCCCAGGCCCGGCTGGGCTCTTGGCATCTAGAGCAACATAACATGTTTTGCAAACGAAACACCTGCTCTCTTGTAGGCAAACCGCAAGGAGCTGTGTTGCTTTAATTAGGTGTTTTCGAGAGTTCATGTTCAAGGACTGGGAGGATTGATGTGGCTTTTTTAGAGATAGAAGTGCTGAGCCAGTTATATTGTAGCTGACTGCTTTTTTCATAATAATGTGCTCTCACTTGGTTATAAAAGCTGTGAGAATAATAAACTCAGGGCCTTCAGACTATAGAACTGTTGGCCCCCTGCTATCTATGTTCGTCTTTGTCTTTCATCCTTCGCGGTATCGCACCTCTGGGACCTGTCACTAAAAAGAAATACAACAGAAGACCACAACCTAATGCAACCCACTGTTACCTGATAAAGAAACAAATCTCAAGATGGGTAAAGAAAACTTAGTTAATAGCACTTCGTATGTTGAACAATGACTTATCAATACCTGAGGTTGTGGAATCACCATTCTAGAAAAGTGAAAACAATCATACTGTTTTCTGTATAATCTACGTGTGGTTTGTAATTGCTCCCATCTGCTGTGTAATTAATTTTGCTAGATGTAAATCAGTTAAGGCAGTGGGTTACAACTGGTTAGGTAATTCTGTTACAGTATCTTATGACTGGTTAGTAAAATTATACTAAAATAATTGACAACAACAAGAAGTCCTGTGGCACCTTACAGACTAACAGATATTTTGGAGCATAAGCTTTCGCAGGTGGTCTTTACCCACAAAAGTTTACGCTCCAAAATATCTGTTAGTCTATAACATGCCACAGGACTTCTTGTTGTTCTCAAAGATACAGACTAACACAGCTATCTCTCGGATACTAAAATAATTGGTCAAGCTACACCTAAGCAGGACTCAAGTTTCACTACTTAAATTGGGGTCCAAGAAGGAAGAAGCAGGAAGGAAAGAACATTAAGCAGGAAAGAAGGAAGGCAGAAAGGGAAGAGGGAACACATTAAGGCGTATCAGAGGGGTAGCTGAGTTAGTCCGTATCTTTAAAAACAACAAGAAGTCCTGTGGCACCTTACAGACATTTTGGAGCATAAGCTTTCGTGGGCAAAGACCCGCTTCATCAGATGCATGAGAGGGGTGGGGGTCCAGAGGAGGGTTTAAAGAGGGAGTCTCAGTCAAGGAGCGGGTCAGAGCTGACAAGGTCCTCCGTGACTGAACAGACCTTGTCAACTCTGGTACTCCCATTGACTGAGACTCCCTCTTTAAACCCTCCTCTGGAACGCCCCCACTCATGGATCTAATGAAGCAGGTCTTTATGCACGAAGGCTTATGCTCCAAAATGTCTGTTACTCTGTAAGGTGTCACCTATCAGGGATTTTTATCCCTTGGGCATTATTGTCCCCGTGGGCCAGGGGAAACAAGCCTTTGGCCATTAAACATCAATGCAGGTACAGGTAGAATCTAAAGATACATAGGCTGCCATTTAGCAGCCCCCTGCAACGGTCACTGGCTACGTCTACACGTGCAGCCAACATCGAAATAGCTTATTTCGATGTTGCGACATCGAAATAGGCTATTTCGATGAATAACGTCTACACGTCCTCCAGGGCCGGCAACGTCGATGTTCAACTTCGACGTTGCTCAGCCCAACATCGAAATAGGCGCAGCTAGGGAACGTCTACACGTCAAAGTAGCACACATCGAAATAGGGATGCCAGGCACAGCTGCAGACAGGGTCACAGGGCGAACTCAACAGCAAGCCGCTCCCTTAAAGGGCCCCTCCCAGACACAGTTGCACTAAACAACACAAGATCCACAGAGCTGACAACTGGTTGCAGACCCTGTGCCTGCAGCATAGATCCCCAGCTGCCGCAGAAGCAGCCAGAAGCCCTGGGCTAAGGGCTGCTGCCCACAGTGACCATAGAGCCCCGCAGGGGCTGGAGAGAGAGCATCTCTCAACCCCCCAGCTGATGGCCGCCATGGAGGACCCAGCAATTTCGACGTTGCGGGACGCGGATCGTCTACACTGTCCCTACTTCGACGTTGAACATCGAAGTAGGGCACTATTCCTATCTCCTCATGAGGTTAGCGGCTTCGACGTCTCGCCGCCTAACGTCGAAGTTAACTTCGAAATAGCGCCCGACGCGTGTAGACGTGACGGGCGCTATTTCGAAGTTGGTGCCGCTACTTCGAAGTAGCGTGCACGTGTAGACGCAGCCACTCTGTGTCAGTTGGTTTCCCCGGTAACTTGAACTCATGAATAATTCATGATCATGGATTTGAATTCCGGGCCCCTGATTGGACACAGGTGGGCAGTTTCTGGAAACTTCCCAGTCTGGAGGACCTGTTTGAAAACAGGTGCGCAGAACTTTCATATGATAATCACCTCGTGAATCATGCATGAACTCTGTCTATATAAGTCAGGCTGGTCCTGGCATTCAGGGCCCTTGGGTACTGCAGGCAAGGATTCTGCAGACCCTACACGGGACAGCATGGCCAACAGGCGTCCGCTGAACCCGAGGCCAGGCGCAAAGCCGAAGCAGAGCTGAATCACTGCCACGCCTGCGGCCACTGAGCTAAATCACTGAGCTGAATCACAGCTGCACTTGCACCACTGAGCTAAATCACTGCCGCACTTGCAGCCATCCCTGATTGGAGCCCGTGCCGCCCTGCGGCCCAAAGCGGTGTCATCGTGCCAGAACGCCCCACCGCACGCTAGCTCACGCTTGCATCGAGGAGCAGCAAGCAGACCCTTCAGCCAGGCCGCCGGGTGGCGAACTGCCTCCCCACTTTGCTGGGGGGTACTGCGTACCCGGCGGCGCAACCAGGGGTCTGCCAACACCACCGTCGTCACTCCGGCCTTAACATCGCCCACGCCGCCTCACAACTTATCTGCTACGTCACTACTGGACTGGACTCACACACCGGACTGGACATCAACTCACCTAATTGCAACCATTACTGGATAAGACATGTAAAACTTACCTAGCCACTCACACACTTCCCATTACGTATCCACCGGGGCACCGGGACCCTCTGTGAGGGAGCGGGGGGTTGCTCCTCTGTTGTTCATCCTCCCTGATGGGGGAGGGAAAGTACCTGGGGCCTGACCCCTGAGGCTGGGCCTTAAAGCCCAGGCTGGGTTTCTCACTTTGTATAAGCCAAAGCAAACTTAATTAATAATTAGTGTTTATTAGTTAAGCATAGTGATTTTTAGTTGTTATAATTGTTGTCTACAATAGTTTTAGTAATAAGGTGAAGGTTTAACCTCCCTTATCCCTCTTTACCTACCCATCTCCATTAAAACAAATTGCAGGAGAAGGCACTGCCTCCCCGCCTCCCTTAGTTGTCCATCCTCCCTTACGGACCTGAGGAAGAGCATAAGCCTCCTAGGTACACTCAGTTGAACCCACAAGGGAGTACCGGGGGGCCCCCCAGCAGAGGGACAGCCCCAACTGGTTCTCGGGTATCAACCCCTTGGGTCGGGCTAGCAACCCGACCCCATGCGGAAGTGGGGCTTAGCACCCCCACCTCCGGCCTTGGAAGGAGACAGTGGGGATTTTTTAAAAACCCTTTAACCCTTGTTCCTAATCCCATCTGCCCTTTTTATCCCCATTCAAATAACCAATTCTTTGCCTTGTGGATCAATAAAACAAATTTAAGGACTACAACACAGGAAACATAATGGACACTGGTATAACTGTAAGTTATGGATATTAGTAGTAGTGTTTAGTTAAGTTTGCCCTTTAGCACTGTTACTTGTTATAGTTTGATCTTGTGTTGCCTAATAAAATTTTAGTTACTTTGTTTCCAACTTTAACCCTTGTCCTAGTTTCGCTGTCTCTGCCAGCCACTTCTTTTCAGGGGGCCTTAGCGGGGACCAGGGTGTACCGGGGTGGCACTCTCCTGCCTTGGGGTTGCAGCAGGGTTCTGGTTCGGGTCCTGGGATCTGTGCACAGGAGGTTCACGCACCTCCTTATTCAGGGACTCATTTAAATATCTGTCCGCCAAGAGAGTCCCGTCATCACCTTAAGGATGACTCTCCCCACAAGACCCCAAGGTGCAGCAAACAGAAACCACAGAGTGACTCTGTCTTTCCCAACGGGGGAAGTCTGCCTGCCTTATCAGGATTGCTGAGCATTATACTGTGTGCTTAGCACGTATTCTGCTTTCTTGGTAACTAAATAAATGGAGAATAAGCATATTACTGTGTAAGGCTTTTTCAGTGGCACAGATCCTGCACACCCACAGGGAATTATGCTCTGCGCCATAGAAATTGGGTAAGGGTGGTAATTTAAATTAACAAAGTCAAGTCTTGGGACTGGGTAAAGATGTGTGTTTCACTGAGTGTGGGAGGGATAAAGAAACTTATGCGGGTAACATTGCCTACATAGGAAAGGTTTACCATTTATACAGATATAGTATACAGATACGATACTTTGGCAAAAGCCCTACAGTTGATAGTTATAATGGCAAAAAAGTCCTTTTGCCAGTACAGCTTATTTCACTGAGGAAACTGATACAAATTATATCTAAATTATACCTCCATTAAAAAGGTTTCCTGGTATATTTATACTATGAACCCTGCCTAGTGCAGACAAAGCCTTAACCTTGTATGAGTGGGTTTTTTCTATGTTCCCTAAAGATCTTCCCAAGGAACATAAACTTAAATGAAAAAATGCACTCATACTGCAAAAAGTGTCTATACACAGAGTTACAGTAAATTCTTTCATATCCGGCAACTGGGGTCCAGGACGTTGCCGGATGTTTAAATGTGCCGGAGGGTGGAGGGGTGTCTTTCCCTGGCCCCTGACACAGCTCTGTGCTGCCTGCAGTAGGCTTCAGTCCTGCTCCTGCTGAAGGGCAGTGATCTTGCTCAGCCTCTCCTTCTCTGCCTCATGGAAGGGGGCAGCTCCTCCCATTCCCCGGAGGAGGCAGCCTAGGCACTGGGATGGCGCCTGATGCCGCTTATTTGAAAATTCTGGTAGTCTGAGAGAGAGAGTTTACTGTATAAGATATAACGATATCACTTTAAATCCTCACCTTGGATTACAATGAAAATACCTTCCCATGTAGACAGGCCATCCCTCATCTTAAAAAAATGAAAACAAAAAACAAACCCCTGGCACTGGGACTATGGCCTCTTGACTGTTAGTCCTTTTTTACTATAAACCATAATGCCTCAAAAATATATTATTAATGTATATTGTAGTAATCCCCAATGATCTCCAAAAGAAATCAGGGCTCCTGTATACTAGGCACTGTACTAACAAACCATTTCAGACACAAGACACAGAATAAAGAGACAAATTAACATGGTGGGAGATGGAAATCTAACAGTACATTCAAATCTAAATCAATTACACATATGACTCCCATCACTTGGGCTTCCAGTCTGTTACCAGGGCAAGTGGAAGCATGTGAACCAGGAGATACAGTGGAACAAAAGCTTAAGTTTAAAATGATGGGGCCTCAAGGGGCACTTAAAGTAAATGCTGTTTGTTTATTTTTGTTTGTATTTATTTATTTTGTATGAACTGTCAATGGCAGTGAAGGAAAAAAACACTGACTCTGATTTCAGGATTGAAGCCTGTTATGGAAGAATACTGTTGCAACTGCTAGCACACGCAGTAAAATCTGTGTGCACCAGTGATTGATCTTAACCAACCATAGCTATGTGGCAAATCGAAACTCAAAGATCATAGTGCCAACCACTGAATCTCAGTAGATAACTGCAGAACAAGTCCTATCAGTGATGGAACTGGCAGATAACAGGAACAAAGAGGATTTATGGAACAATAGTTTCACAATTTTCTGAACACAGTTTCCTTCACTACTCTAACCATCTAGAAACTATTATAGTCAAGAATGCTAATAGATTACACTGCAGCCTCCAGACAAGGCACTAATTTACATCCCCACCAACAAAGAAAGGGGGCGGGGGTGGGAACGACTTAGGTTGTGGCTACACCGGCAACTGAACTATAAAATTTTAGGTGTTCAGAAGTGTTAAAAAAAAATAAATCCTGAAGACAACAGTTTTGCCACAGGTGCCAGTGTGAACCACCCTTTGTCAGCAGAAGTACTAACTCCGCTTCTTGGGACTGAAAAAAAGTGACTACGCTGCTCAACTTTTAGAGACGTGGCTATGTCAACACATAGCTGCATAGACAAAGGCTTAGGACAGTGGTGTCCAACTTGTGGCCCAGAATCCGGCCCGCAGAGCCTTTTTATCCAGCCTATACTGCTGGCAGTACCACCACTTATCTGACACGGCTCACAAGGGCCCCGGCTCCTGCCAGTGCGGAGCGGTGCTCCAGCCAAGGCAGCTCCCACCCACATGGCTCCCGTCGGTTGCTGCTCCAGCCCACGAGGCACCCACGGGTTGCAGTGCTGGCCGGCGGGACTCCAACGGGGACCCCCAGCTTGGGCACGGATGCAGATGCAGCTTGGGCCCTTGTTCATGTGGCTCTTGCTGCTTATGAGGTGGTGGCAGCTCTAGAAACTCACTGAATTCAATTTGTGCTAAGGATGCCCGGCTCTGGGGGAGGGGAGGCCATTTATTTAGTGTGGCGGGGGGTCCCTGGCTCTGGAAGACGGGAGAGGGGATTGGTTTAAAGCAGGAAGCTGGGGGTGCCTGGCTCTGGGGGAGGGAAGATTGGGTTAAAGCAGAGGGCTGGGGCTTCCTGGCTCTGGAGAGGGGAAGGGCAAAGTAAGGATTTTGCATGTCTGAAAATTGTGGGTACTGGGGTATTTAATGTTTTTTTTTTAAACAAGGGGTACGTCATAAACAAAGGTTGAGAAACACAATTTAATTGGTTTAATGTTGACGACTGCACTCTTCAAAAGGACTTGTTGTTTATAAATAAAATGTTCTGTAAACTGCGCATGGAAACCCTCTGTAACTCCCAGATTGTTTGTTAAGTCATCTGGCTTGCTCATTGATTGTGCTCCTTTCCTAAGTGTCAGCTCCTATTCTTTCCTCTGCCTATCAGCTCTCTATATAAGCAATCATAACCTGATGCCTGTCAGTGCATTCTGAAACACAACCAAGTTCAGAATCACTCCGCCAGCTGGTTGTAATAAATCTTTGTTGCTTCACATACAGTATCCAGACTTTATTCCAACACTGCTAAGGGTTTAAGCCTGGGGCAGGGGTGGTGGTTTGGGGCTATTTTATGTTCAGCCCCCAGAACGTGAAAAATTGCCATGTACCCTTGCCATGAAAAAAAACAAAAGTTGGACACCCTGGCGTACGGCATATTTATGCCACTGTAGTGCTATAGCGTAGACACTTACTACAGATGGAAGGGCTTTTTCCACTAATGAAAGAAATCCAGCCCTGCAGGAAGTGATAGGTCTGTCAGTGGAGGTGTGGGTTGGCTTCCATCTCCTGGCTAATTAAAACGTTTCAAAAGTTATCATTAATTTCGACATGCATGCACTATATATCAGGAGAGAGCTGGATGGACAATATTTTTCAGAATGACAGACAGTAACAGTAACAGACAAGCAAATACACAGAACTACAGAACATTATGTTTGGAACCTCACGAGGTCATATAGTACAACCCCCTGCTCAAAGAAGAGCCATTTATATTAAACCATTCTAGCTAGAGTTTTGTCAAGCCTGGTCTTAAAACCTCTAAGGATGAAGATCCCACCATCTCCCTTGGTAACCCACTCCAGTTGTGTTTGACAGCTTCTAATTTTTAGTTGATGGATATTCCCTCAGTTCCCACATATCATCCCCACCATTTCCAAATAAACAATAATTAAACTTAAGCTCCTGTGTCCAACTGAGAAAATTATGCATTCCACAGACTAAACTCCATATTAACATTACAAAACAAACATAAAAGCACATCCCACTATAAAATATTATATACCAGTGATACGTTCAATGCACATATATCCTTTTCCACATTTTTATTTGCCACCTTTGTCATTTTTAGCTTTTCATTAAAGCATTTGATCATTTTAATAATAATAAAAAGGAGTGAGATACTCCTTTCACCAGTTAACTGCTTAATGATTGTGTATTTAATAACTGCAGCCAGGTGTGCTGATACATCTAATTTTTACAAGGGAAAATAGAACTTAGATCATCTGGTATTGCAGGATTCTTATAACTTTGCAATGGGTGATTGTCAAATGCACAAACAAAACAAACTGGCTGTGTCTACACATGCATTCCTATTTCGAAAGAGACATGCAAATGAGGGAAATAAAAAATGCACAAGGTACAGATTTACATATCCTGGCACCTTATTTGCATGTTCTTCTTTCGAAAGAAGAAAGCAGTGTAGACAGGGCTCTTTCAAAGGAAACGAAAGAACCCTTCCTCCTATAAAAAATGTACAACAAATGTAGGCATTACTTGTACCTCTCCATGGTGCAAAAGGCTCATAGCAAAATGTAACTTTCAAGTTGTCATTTGTCCCTATTTCATGTCAGTACTACAGCTTGAATAGATGAAGTACTAATCATTACATTTTTCATGTACAAGTACATTTGCTGGTCTATAAGTTATACTTATGCAGAACAGACCTTGTTTTTCCTCCTTGTATGGCATAAAATAAGGTGTGTTTTTCATATTTCCTCTAAATTCTTGCTTCAAGGCCAACATATAATCTTCTTCCTCTCCCATTTTCAGCAGCACTGGCTTAAAATCTGTTGGCTATGTAAATTATTAAAGTGCATTACTGTATTGCTAATATCCATCACAGAAACAACACAAAAAGCTATAAAAATGCCTCTACTTATGCAGGAGCGCAATTATGTATTATGCTAGTTTGCAAATAAGTTATATTGCTCTCTGTCAGGTTCAAAACTTTATAAAGCATATTTTTCAGATACACTGTAAAAATGATTTCTTTCTTTTTACTATATCCATCCATGAAAACCTCCATTTGGAAAAGAAGAAAACAAGTACCTAAAATATTTTTAGCAATTAAAACATTAAATTTTAATTCAACCACCCCTCTCCTCCCTCTCAATGCCCCAGGCTGGTCTGCTCTGAATTCCTTGCTGCCATCTTCAGTCAGTGAGTAGCTTCAGCAATACCTCTTTCCAAAATATAGTTGAATTGTGTGCTAAACATAATTAATCTGAACAACATTTTAATCATGTTAGTAATCTCCTCGACTATCTAATATAATTTAACATTTATTAAAAACAAAACAAAATTCTCTCCTCCCTACGCCCACGAGATCAGTAATCCACTCCCAGCACAGCACTGGCAGCAACAGTGAGGTTGTAGTACAGACACGACTCAACCTGTTCATACCATTCTCCGACAACCCAGTGCAAAACATGTCAATCCTAACAGCTGAGTTTCTCTGCTGCTGAGTTTTCTTACCGCTATGAGTGCTTGAACTAGCTACTTTCAAAACCTGACATTTGGGATCTTCTCTACACATTTAACAGCATCACCTCATTAGCTAAACCTGACAATGAAACCCTTTGCACGGGCATACGACATGCTCTTCAAATTAAGCTTCTGTTCTCTACTTACAGGAAAGAGTGGAGGCGGTTTGAATGCTACTTCAGGGAGTGATTCACCTTTGGTGAAGCCAATAGCCTCGATGTTGAAAGTAAACGCAGCACGTCCTCTTCCTTTGCCTGACCCAGCCATTTGGACTTACTGAAAATATTACACTACTTTTTACAGGCCAGTTGCTTCACAAACAAACAGAGCCAAAATTAACATGGGGGAGGAGGCAAAGACCAAGGAAAGGTATTTTCACATTGCCAACCGACAGACCAAGTCTGATCCCCGGCTAGGGGACACACGTGCCGCTGTCTAGAACTCACACCGGACTTAAGACTCCATTCTTGGGTGTTACTCAGCCAAGAGGGCGGTAAAACCGCGAGCGTGAGCAGCTAGACACTTGCAGGCCAGCGATTCCCCCCAGGCACAAGTTAAGAAGCAGGGAACACGTGTCAGCCAGGCCAGAGCGCCCCGCCCCGGCCACGCTGCCGCAGCCCGCAGTGGGGAAGGCGCCGCGCAGGCTCCTCCTGGGGGCGGCGGCCTGGTAGTGTAGGGCTTGCGGCGGCCTGGCATGTCGGCGCTGGAGTGGTTTGCGCACAAGCCCCTGGGCGGCGGCATCTACTGGATCCAGGAGCGGTTCTACGAGTCCGGCAACCGGGCCAACATCTGGCTGGTGCGCGGCTCGCAGCGCGACGTGGTGATCGACACCGGCCTGGGGCTGCGCAGCTTGCCCGACTACCTACACTCGGCCGGGCTGCTGGGGCCGGGCGCCGGGCCCGGGGGCGCGGAGGAGGCGGCGGGCGGGGGCCGGAGGCCGCTTCTGGCCGTGGCCACCCATGTGC
Organism: Carettochelys insculpta; assembly: GCF_033958435.1. Classification (NCBI taxonomy): domain Eukaryota; kingdom Metazoa; phylum Chordata; order Testudines; family Carettochelyidae; genus Carettochelys; species Carettochelys insculpta. The sequence continues at coordinate 76,137,282 of NC_134141.1, forward strand.
ACTTCGATCACGCGGGGGGACTGCACCAGTTCGAGCAGGTGGCGGTGCACAGCGCCGAGGCGGGCGCGCTGCTGCGCGGGGACAACTACGAGGCGGTCACTTGGCTGTCCGACAGCGAGGTGGTGCGGCCGCCCAGCCCCGGCTGGCGCGCCCGGCACTTCCGAGTGCAGCCGGTGCAGCCCACCCACATCCTGCAGGAGGGTAAGGGGCAGGCGTGGGGCGGCTTCCCGGCGGTGGGAGGGGAGGCGAAGACCGCTCCAGCGCGCCTGGGCGGTATGCGTTGGGCACGTGTGTGCGAGCGAGTACACCCCCAGCTCACCAGCACTCACGCGCTTGTGTACGCGTATTGTGAGGCTGGGGTGAGTGGTGCGTTAGGCGACAGTATGTAGGTGCAGCGCTGGGAGTTGTGGGGTACGTGGGGAGGCGAATCTCCGTGTGTGTGTGCGCGCCTTACTGGGTGTGATAGTACAGCTAGATCAGATGGATTATGTGTCTCTTTGCCTTGCCCTCTGTTGGAGGAGCGCATATGAGCGTTTGTATCTTTAATAACAAGTCCTGTGGCTCCTTACAGACTAACATAGAATTTGGAGCATAAGCTTTCGTGGGCAAACCTTATGCTCCCAACTCTCTGTTCGTCTATAAAGGGTCACAGGACTTGTTGTTTTTGCAGATACAGACTAACGGGGCTACCCCCGATCCGTCTTTAGTGCTTGTCTGCAGATGAGTCTGTTTTAGACCTGCGTCATTTCAGCTTTAATGCTTCTAGATTGAATATCAGCTTATATATAGTGCATCATGTTGATATGTATCTAAATACATACTTCACTTGTATCATGTTAGTATATTACATGGTACAGAACTTGAATATAAAACCATTTTTTATAGAAAGGTGCTATCACTGGTGCATTCCTGTATGTTTGCACTGCATATTGTCATCAGTCAGGTTCCACTGAGTGAATAGTGTACAGTGCATCAGGATATATGTTTATGAGGAATGTCTTCTATTGAGTATGAATCAGGTGCACCTTCTGGTTTCAGCTCAAAGGTTTGTTTTGTCTGCTCCCTGGGCATTGTCAGCTTTCTGTGTCTGTTCAAAGAAGATGTAAAGTAAATCTGAGAATATTTTGATTTTGGTGGTGTTTTACAAACACTCTTCACTAGTGTGAATGATTCCACAGAGTGAAGGACAATGGGGAATTGGGCCTGTGGTTCACTAAAGGAAGATACTTGTCAACTGTATAAGGCAAAAATTATTCTTCTGCATCTGTTAAAATTCTGACTTTCCTGAAAGACTTCTGGCAAATTGGGAGCTGATAAACACAGTCAAGGATGATGTCACCTCCCTGTTTTGCATCTTCCGTTACAGGAAGTCTTTCTGGAGGTAACAGGAGAATTGTTTATCCATCACCAAAGTTTGAAGATGTGATGATGCATCTCTCCATCATGTACAGCAAGGATAGTAAATTTGAAGGGTGGGGGAAGCATAACTGAACAGTGAGATGCTTCAGAGTAGACTGCAAAATCTTTTTATTTACTACTTACCTCAGTTTTTGGTTTTATATTATTTTTTCGGGAGTCTGGACCTTGACTGTTCTCTGACCAAGATATTTGGATCTTGATCAGGTGTAATTGATTATCCAAGATTACAGTTGCATGATGAAGTAAAGTTCAACATTTTCTGTTGTTGATAAGAACATGAAGAGTTTTCATTCAGAATCTCTTTTGACCCAGGTAAGCCCCTGTATTCGTATTTGGTTAATTCATTTGAAGGGCATTGGAGTGGTCTTAGATAATAAATGGAAACAAATCTGAGAGCCAAATCTTCAGTTTCACTTCCTTAATTATTTTATATTGTAAAATCTTCCCTTATTGCATTAACAAAATGATTAATAATTAATACCTATATTTTTACCCGTTGATGTTGGTGTAAAGGAAGCAGTTTTCCTTCTTACAATAGCAAAGAAAACCTGGTAGAGAATGTACAGGGAATCATAAGGTCTCAAATCTGTTATTATCTGTATCATAGATAATTTTCAGTTAAGACTAGCCTGGTGCTGGTGCTTTTTGGACCACAGCCATTTTGAAAAAAAATGAGGAGCTGCTAAATATTTGAAACTACAGGGGCTTTTGAGTTGCATTCTCCCGTCTTCTGAGAGGAACTACTTTTCATTTCTGTAAATGGAACATTTTAGTTACTGTGAGTTGACAGGTCTTTCTTAAAATAAATAGAGAGTGCCTAGTTTTGTAAAATTTTTCTAGACTGTTCGTGGACAGATTAAAAGGAACTGTGGTATGCAATCGTACTATATTTTAATTATGAAGGTTTCTGAGAAAGCTGGCTATTTTTTCCAGTTCCTTAGGTGACTGTAATCTATCCTCCTTTCTAATGCTGTATAAGAGCATAAGCAATTTTAATGTTTTGTTTGTAGTAAGATGTTAAATAAGAAGGCCAGTTTGGAATAGTTGCAGCAATAAAATTACAGTAAACTTTCATATCCAGCAGTCTGTTATCAAAGATTCTCAAATAAAGGTATTTTAATCATAAGTAAATTTTAGTTGCATTTTCCGTAAGTACAGTATAGTGAAAGTAAATACAAATAAATACATCAACCACAGTATACGTTTACAGTGTACAATACTACTGCTGTTTTGTAAATAAAGTACTCTGTATACATTTTTGTTTCTTAATGTCTAATCTTGTTTTTCTTTAGTATTATGCATTGCTGGGTATACCTCTCTATTATCCAGAATGCTTGAATATCTGGCAGCCTCTCAGTCCCAGGGCTGCCAGATATGATAGAGTTTACTTTATTTGATTCTTTCACTGGGTGAAGTAGAACAGACTGATTTATTTGATTAAAAATATACACATGCTGAATGCACCTATTTAAGTAATGGTTTTTAAATTCCACAAAGGAAGTATTTAATTGTGGAGTTAAAGTATCCTTATTTGAGAGAACATGGCTAGTTTTCTTCCTTTTGAATATTTTATAACAGAGGAAGAGCTGTTGGGTATAGTTATGTGTATAATTTGATAAGAGATTATTATAAAATAATTTAAAATTGTGGATTGATTTCTCATTATTGCAGATAAAGAAACATTTTGAGGGGAGTTTAAATTGTGATAAAGTATGTTGTGCTCTCACCTCACTCTGGGAATGCAAAAATCTTTATTTCTTGAAAGTGGCAAGTGTTGTAAAGTGGGGGAAGTAAACTTTTAGCTGTCTAGTCACATGTTGACCACACTGTTGAATCATTTATTAATTTGTACCCAATTTGAAATCCCACTTAGTATACGTTATTCAGTTTCAGCTATTTCCCCTTCTTGTCTTAATTTTGCTGTTAACATGTGAACACCTCTTCCTCTCTTTGATTTTAGCTTTGGCCATGAGGAAAGAAAAATGAATGGTGAGGTCAGAAAATGGCTAAAGCAAGGTCTCCATCACAAATACTTTGTAAGAGAAGACCTCAGCGGCTAGGGTGTATGTTATTGTAACTGACTAGGCTCAGGTTCCCCAGAAACGAGGCTGCACCCAGAAGGCAAGTGCTATATTTGGTTTATTGAAAGTGTGACACCTGCGACGGGAGCCCCAGAAATGCCGCAGTCACCAGTGGGGGAAAAACCCGACACGTCGGAGCTTCGCTCGGGGGAGAGGCTGTGTAACAGGCCTCCTAACACTAACTAATAAAGCTTAAACTCATTTACATAAGATTGCTTAAAATTGCCTATGCATTACTTTTACTATTTCTTGTGGCCTACTGCCAGCGTAGCCTTGAAGGTTTGGCAAGCGTACTTTGTTTTGCAGCTGTTCACCTTGCACAAACTGGCCTGTGTAGGATTCTTCTGAGGGTTCACAGAGGGATTGGACTGCACTCTCGACGTTACAAAAGCTTCTCACACCCTACAGTTATGAATGGATCATAACTAACTACTGATTATGGCTTTCTATTGGAATCTGGAATATCCAGCAAGAAAGAGAGAGAGACCTAGGATGGTTTGGACACACATGATTATCACCAACTTAGACAAATTTAATTTGAAATGGGAAGACTGGTTGTGTAGCCACTGAAGAAACCAGTATGATTTGTATTAGGCTCATTTGAACTCCTTCGCTGTAGAATGTTCTTGGTACTACTGTCCATTCTGTTATACTTTTGAAAGTGTTGACAAGAGTCTCGGGGATGGCTTATACTTCAAACATTTTAGGAGTGCAGCTGTAGTGTTTCAGCAAAGATGATACAGGTTGAACCTCTCTAGTCCGGAATGCTCTTGACTGGCAAACTCTGTAATCTGGCATGATTTTAGTTAGCTGGGTGACCACTTATTGTGGGCATGGCCAAGTTTCCTGAGATCTGATAAAGTTTGTTTGCAGCCATCAGTTCTGGCTCTTGGTGTCCCGTGCTGTTATTTAGCAGTGATTTGCACCTAAATGTCTTAGAAGGGCCCAATAAGCAGTGGGAAGTGTTGGTAATGTGATAGAAAATATTAACTTCCCATCTTCTGGCAAATTCCCTCATCCTGCACTGATCAGGTCCTGAGGGTGCTGGATGAGAGAGGTTCAACCTGTACTATGCCAATGGGGGAAGTGTGTCTTCTTCTGTCTGTGCAGTTAGTCCATTTCTGCTATGCAACTCCATTACTGGGGCTGGCAATACTTGGTAATATAGCCCTGTCCCATATTTACTGTGAATGAGCCTCCATCTTTGCTCCTAGCAAGATGTATGAGAACAGCTGCTTGCCTCTGTATTCAGACCTCTTCAACCACTTACCAGTGTTTCTGTCTTGTATACACACTTTATAGTCTTTTATATCACCATGGAACATGATGGTGGACTCTACTTGGCATAACTGGTCACCTTTTGATGGGTGTTCATCACTCTCATCATGAATGCAAGCACCTGAGCACCAGGTTTTTAGTTGCCAAAACACTGGTGGTCAACCCTGAACCAGCTTTGAATAGGACTGGGTAACTGTTGCTTCTTCATGTGGGATTTCTCTACCTACCTGTGGTGTATATGTGGTCAGGATCGGACTAGGTCTTGTATTCTTGACAAGAGTCTGACGTCATTTTGCAGCTGGCTACCACCTCTTCACATGGCTGATGACTATGCTGTCAAATGGCTGGGCGCGGTGTGCAAAGGGTAATATGTATATCTACACAAGAAGCAGTGTGTTGAAGGGAAAAGTCCTTCTACTGACAGAGTTGGAGTTGTATAAGAGTCACTAAAGGGTCTCGATTTTTCACAACTTGAACAATGTAGTTCTACAGATGTAATTTTATAATGTAGACCTGGTATCAGAAGTAGAGGATTCTTTGACAAAATCGGACTGTCCTTTACAGCAGAGGTAGTCTTTTTTTTTTTTTTTTTTTGTTTAGATATAGTCAAGGTCCAGATTCCATAGGGGGAAATGACATTTAAAAAAAATTAATAAATAAGGTTTCAGTGTCTTTTCGAAAGCATCTGGTGGTCTAGGTTTGGCCTGCAGTCTCTGTCTATTGGCTGTTCTGACCACAGTGGTTTTTCCTTTTGTTAACGATGTGGAAGGAAGGCTGTTTCAGCTTTTAAAGTTTGTGTTGGGGGATTGAGGACCTTAGTAAAGCTGAAAACCTCTTTAAGCTACAGCTCAAAATATTTTTACCCAGCTGGTCATTAGTGGCTGGCTGTCACTTATACATTAGTTTGTATGTTGAAAACTTGGTTTGAAATGTGTATAGCCATGTTTTTGTTTTACAGTACTGCCCTGTACCTAGCAGTCACAGATCAGCAAAGCAGTGAGTAGGAAATAGGTTTTTAATCAAATGTCTGTTCCATTGAAAACATACATATGTTTAGCAGGTAACAACTGCTGTGAATTTCCAGAATCAGTGGGAGGTAATACAGTGACTGGATTCAGAATAGGAAGACGGGTTCTAGAGCAGTCTGACCTCCTAATTATTTTGCACTCCTGAGTGGAATGAATTGTCTTATGTGTCACACATCATTTCCATGTTGCTGCACATATTGGTGTACATAACAAAATTCATGTGGTGGGGGTGGAACCAAGGGGTTCTGAGTGGGGGGGAAGACTTAAGTGTCTAAGTGTGAGGACTCCAGTGGGGATGCAGGTTCTAGGGTGAGGCTCAGGGTGGGGTGGGGTGTGTTGCAAGGGCTCTGGCTGGGTGTGCAGGGTTTGGGGTGGGGTGCTGAGGGACTCCAGGTTTTGGGAGGGGCACAGGATGAAGTGCAAAAGATGTAAAGGGCTGAGGGTGTGGGGTGAGGCTGGGGATAAGGAGGTTGGGGTGCAGGAGGCGGCTCTTAGTTGGGAGAGGCTCAGGGTAGGGCAGGGGATTGGGACTGAGGCGTACTAAGCCAGTGGTGCAAAAACAGGCTTTCTGGGGCCTGTCTCTCTCTTGAAGGACCGAGATGCACCAGCAAGTATCTGAGGATGGGGCATGAGGCTGTGCAGCACACCACTCACTGCTCCTACTTGCAGAGCAGAGCCAGTGCATGGAGTCCCATGGCCCCTCTTCTGTTCCCCTCTCTGTGGGCCCTCCCCACCCCATCCACCTAGGTGTCAGAGTTACTGTGCTGGTCACTTCGCTGCTGGTCTCCCCACAGAGCTGCCCCAGCTGTTGCTACTTCATGCTGGGGCTGGCAGCAAGGGATGCTCCTCTTCCTTCCTGGCCGCATCAGCTTCGAGAGTGGGAAGAAGCATCTCTTTCCGCTGCAGTGATAAGCCTTTGTGTGGCAATGGAGCTTAGCAGGAACTTAGGTGTTGTGTGCCTGTAATCAAGCCTTCAACTTAATTTCTGCTATGCTGGTCAGTTACCAGAGACAGAGAATTGAACTGGTGTGTGTTTTTATTTGATTAATGTTTGGGTTCATTTGCATTCGATGTGTTTAACTTTACTGCATTTTCCAAGTTGTTTGCATTGTCAACTAAACATTTGTTCTACTGCGACAAGTATCAGAGAGTGAGCCGAATTAGTCTATAAGGTGCCGTAGGATTGCTTGCTGTTTTTGAAGATACAGACTTTTTGGAGCAGAAGCTTTCTGACGAAGTGCGTCTTTGCCCACGACAGCTTATGCTCCAAAATATCTGTTAGTCTGTAAGGTGCCATGGGACTTTTTGTTATTTTTTTATTGTTTGTTTGAGAGAACTAATATGTGCCTTGTCATATTGGACCTCTTTGGTGAAAGGATAAATTGGAGTTTGGGGTATTGGCCCTGCCTGAAGTTGGGCATCTGGAGGGAGGAACTTCCCTAACACTGGTAGGGAGACCTGGCTAAGGAGGAGGAGGTTGGGAACCCATTAGCTTTTCAAGCCCAATGGAAAAAGTATCGTTAACTTCTGGGAGTAGGAAGCATTCCGCATCTTTTATCTCCAGTGGGGAGTCTCCAAGGTGGATCATCAACTTTCATTCTCTGGATCCCCTTCTTTCACATGTGCTGTGCAGACAGTTCTTAAGCTTCCTATCTTGTCCCCTATTTTTGTGGGCTGGTAAGATCACAGCAGTTTTCAAGATATTAAGCTTAAAAATGTGGAACCTCTAGTTTCACCAGTAATCCAAATAATTTACAGTAAACCCTCAGTTTAACAGACTAATGGGGGAAAGGGGTCTCCTTTAAATCAGAGGGTTTACTGAGTCCCACCCTTGCCAGGCTCCCCGAGTCCCAGAGTCCCTCTCACCTCCAAAAATTCCTGCTACTCACACTCATGGCTGGAGCTGCTCCTGTGCCAGACCCGCAGCCACTGGAGCCACCCCACGCTCCTCCCACAATGGGTGGGAGCATATGTGGGTGCTGTCTGCCCACATACGTGCCGCAGCCCAGTGGGAGGAGAGCATGGTGGCTCCAGCAGTGGCAACTGTCCAGGCGGCAGGAGCTCTGGTGAAGTTTTTTATTTTTTTTTGCGGCGGGGGGTGCGGGGGAGATAGGGGTTGGGATTTAGGATTTTATGGCCCTGATTAAGCAGGCTCAGGGAACAATGGGGGTCTGTAACTTTCTTTTGATTTCATATATCGTCATCAATCTGGTATTCTGGCAAAGTAGTATATTTAGAACCATTGTAATCATTTTTATTGTTCTGTTAGTGCAGCTCTCAGATCTGCGTCAGAGTCCAGAGCGATAGCTAAATAACAAATTTTGATAGATCACAAAAATCAAAGTTAGGAGATAAGTAGTTTGTGTGTTTCTTTCTGTCCAAATTTCTTCATAGTTCAAATTATCTAATTTAAAAATTAAGTCCCATTCCACATTTTCCTTACAATGGTTGTCTTTTTAGAGAATATATATTTTGTTTACTGCACAGGCATCTGTATACACTTTTTGATTATGGTTTAAAATGAATAATAAATCATATCTTTTCTCTTAATATATTTAAATCTGTAGGGGATGTGATCAACCTTGGAGACCGACAGCTGACTGTCATGCATATGCCTGGTCATTCAAGAGGAAGTATTTGCTTACATGACAGAGATCAGAAGATATTGTTCAGTGGAGATGTTGTTTATGATGGATCGATGATTGACTGGCTTCCTTACAGCAAGATAAGTGACTATGTCACAAGTTGCGAGCGTCTTATAGAATTAGTGGATAGAGGTCTTGTGGAAAAGGTGCTTCCAGGGCATTTTAATACCTTTGGAGCTGAAAGGCTGTATCGTTTAGCTTCCAACTACATTTCAAAAGCTGGAATTTGTCACAAATTTTCTACCTGCGCTGTGAGGTCCATTGCAAGTTTAGCTCTTCGTGTAACAAATTCTAGAGTCTCTTCTTAGTGTCAGTTCGTTTTATTGTCAGCTATATAAAACCAAATGGCTTGTGAGTTAGTATTAATAAAAAACAAACAAAAGTGACAAATGTTCTGAAAGAGAAGTCCGGTTGATAATGAATGAGCCAGAAAGATTCTTATGCTTACTTTATTTTTAAAAATAACAGTATAATCGATAGTCATGTGAAAGCAGCCTTCTATCTTCCTGTGTTTGTTTTTTGTTGTTGTTTTTTTTTTTTAAGGCATGTTTGCACCTGGGTTAGGAATGCCATTGGACAGCAGTTTAAAATCTATTCTTTTTGTATGATTCTGATGGATACATATGCAATGCCAAAATAAAGTTTGACATTCCTGCCTAAAACTTTGTGGTGTCAGGTTAAAGGCTCAGTTTCTGTTTAAAGTGTACTTCTGAAGTGTCTGAAATGTAATTTAGCTGTTAGTGCTATATTTGAAAAGATAACTAACGTTCCATTGTCCTATTATAAGTACTATTGCAATATCCAGTTTTCAATATCCATCTAGTTTATTACCTTTAAAGTGAATGTAACTTGAACTGTTTGTTTACTATTTGTTTATAAAGTGGTTCAGTGTGTATTTTTGCTTTTTGGAAAAAGGGCATAGCAATCTGTTTTTTCCAACGCAGATAAAATAAATACATGAAAATTGCTAAGACATACTATCGCTTCATTAAAATTGAAGTGTGTATTATAAATGATAAATGAGTTTGTGTAATATAGTTACTATTTTAAATGGACACTGTCTAATTATTTTTATATATATAATCTTCCTCACAAGTTTGACAAAATGTTTTTTTTTTACCAGTTTAGCAAATATCTTATATCCACTATGAGTAAGTGGAGTTGAAAAGCCTATTTCTTAAGTTGGCAATTCACTTGGTTTTATTTGATCACACCAAATTATATTTTGGGCTTTACTCAGAAGAAAATGTCTGTGCTGTTTCTGACCTAACGTAAATTTTTGGAGAAAGAATGGTCTGTCATGGGATATAGTCAAATGAATAAGCACCCTTGTCCAGAATTAATGGAAGCAAAGCTCTTACATAAATTGTCTCTCTTCTCAGGGCTGTTTATTTCAAAAGCAGCACAGCAGATAAGGTTTAATAAAGGGGAAAAACATTTATTTTCCATTTATTTATATTTTTAATAGTGCCTATATAATATATGCTGCAGCAAAACTGTAAGTGAGCAGGACAGATCCACAAGATTGTGGCTAGTTAGAGGACAGGTTAGCCATGATATCTTGCTCTGTATCTTTCAGGAATCTAAATTCCTTTTATGTAAAGGAATGTTCACTGTGGATGCTGGCTTTTCCTGAAGAAACTTGGAGTCAGTAATTAAGCTGTTTAACCCAGCTGGTACTTTTCTTCAGTTCCAGAGAAGAGAGGCAAAAAGGGGGCCTGAAAAAAGTTCTTTTGTGACCCATCACTGAGTAAACTTCAGAACATTTGCTTTTATTGTCATATGCTCTTTGTGGTTTAATATTTTGAAAAGCTGGAAGTTGTGGGAGGCAAAAAATTCAGAATGCCTGAAGCATATTATAGCTACCAAAGAAGCTTGAGTTTACATTGAACTGTCTGCGACTTGCACCAGCTGTTGGAACAGGAGGCTTATCTATAGCTATTGGTAATTGTCAGATTTCTTCCTCCACTAAGTTAATGGGAGCTTTAACTTAATGAGTAGTGTATCCAGAAAACACAGTGTTGGAAAGATGCTTGATAGTATAACTGCTGCTCCAACAGAAGATCATAATTTTGTGGGTCTTAGAATAGCAAGTATTTTTCTATTACAACAACTTGTTAGGCAAATAATAATATCCTCAATATAAAATATCTGGAGGCCTTCCCCTCTCAGACTATTTTTTTAAATAGTCAGATTTTAATCTTGAGAGTTTGACAGTGTCCCTTTAACTTTAATTGTTTAAAATCTGTTCAGTTTAAGTACTGCAAAATTTGGGGTGTTCAGAACTATTTGTAAAATGTCTAAAGTGCTGTCAGTTAATTTGTGTTCAGTATCTTGGAGGCTTTACAGAAATACTAAAAACTTGATCTGTCTTCTATCAAAAATTATTGATGTTGGTTGTGAAAGTTTTCAAAGAAAAAAAAAACTTGTTACTTGCCATGGATAACTCATAATAAAAGTGTTGTCGTAAGTGTCCAGTTATAATTTTCATATGTCTTGAATCACAAGTGTAGGGTTGGAAGGGATCACAAGAGGTTACCTAGTCCAGCCCACTAGCTGAGGCAGGACCAAGTATATCTAATGTGTTTGTCTAATGCTGTTGTTAAATTTTCTATAATGGCAGATTCCACAACATCCCTTGAAGCCTGGTCTAGTGCTTAACTGTCCTCACAGGAAGTTTGCCCAGTCTCACTGTGCCTCTTGAAGCAGATTGAGCCAATAATATTGTCTTACCTTCAGTGGACAGAACTGTCCTCTTTATAACGGCTTTTAATACGTTTAAAGACTTATCAAATCACACACATGCTGGTTTCTCAAGACTAATTACGTCCAATATTTTAACCTTTCCTCATAAGTGGTGTTTTCAAACTGATTGTGATTGCCATGCTGCTATGGAGACTCTCTAGTTTGTCCCTGTCTTTTGTAAATTGAACAGTATAAAACAGAACACAGTACTCCTGCTGACGCCTTACCAGTGCAAAATACTACACAGATGAACCCTGCATTACATAATTCCCTTCTATTGTTACGCATGCCTGCACTTTGAAGTTTGACACTTTGAAGTTGCCACGGGGGAGAATTAGCCTAATGAAGTGCTGTGTATTCACTGCAGCACTTCATTAGTAATCTCCCATCACCCTGATTAGACATAGCCTATAAGTTTAACTAATGTAATGCATTTATTCCCTATCAAAACAAAAAGCAGTCAAGTAGCACTTTAAAGACTAGCAAAATAGTTTATTAGGTGAGCTTTCGTGGGACAGACCCACTTCTTCAGACCATATGCAGACCAGAACAGACTCAAATATTGAGTCTGTTCTGGTCTGGATGTGGTCTGAAGAAGTGGGTCTGTCCCGCGAAAGCTCACCTAATAAACTATTTTGCTAGTCTTTAAAGTGCTACTTGACTGCTTTTTGTTTTGATAGTGTATAGACTAGCACAGCTTACTCTCTGTTACTATTTATTCCCTAGCGACTGTATAAGTGACAGATGACACGCCATCTGGTGGTTCAGCTGCATATGTACAGTTTAGAACTCTGCCATCATTCTCCTGTTTGTTTTTATTTATTTTTTCCAATATTGTTGCTTTAATAGCTTGCAGAGCAACATTTAAAAAGAAGTTGAAAGAGCAGATACCACTGAAGAATAAAACTACTTATACACTTAGAGATTTCATCATCATCATCAATGACCATGGGCTCAGCACCCGTTGGTGTCTGATGCCTCACTCACCATTCCTTTCCATCTTTCCCTCTCCCATGCGGAGCGGCTTAGTTCTGTAGACTAGCTCCGCGCCAATCTACTTAATCATCCACCATTCTCTGTGAGGTCTGCCTCTCCTATTTGAACCATCATTATGCTAAATACCAGGGTCTTGATTTTTTTGTTCATTGTGCATTCTGCAAATATGCCCAAATTGTTGTAGCTTCTGTTTTATAACTACCTGCAAGCAGATTCTCTTTTGGTTTCATCTTTCTATATAGTTCCTCATTGGTGACCTTCTGCATCCATCCTATTCTCAGAACCTTTCTATATCAACTCCTTTCGAATGCCACTATTCTTTTAGAATCTTTTCAAGATTTTGATAAACAGGTATAGAATGTTTCTCTCTGTTCTCAACCCATTTTATTATTTTGTTACTCAAGAGCATTTTCGGTGATTAATTCTGAAAATAAATATATGGTTCCTTAAGCTGCTCTGCTTCACTGACTGCCAACCACATGCAGGGGCTATTCCAGTAATTTAGAGGTTAGCTTCTATTCTGAATGGAATTGCATGAGTAAGGGAGAAAATATGAAGGTACTATAGCGGGGTAAGAAAAGGAGGAAAAAGGGGGAAAGGAAGGGGCACAGAAGGGGCTACAGGGAGGGGGAACCTCAGGTGGGGTGCAAAATGGGAGACAATATAATAAAGTTGTGTGCTTTCATTTATAGAAAAAAAATTAAGGATTTTTATAGTGCCTTTATACCAAGTGCTTTACAATAGTTAGCTAACAGTATAAGCAACATTTGGAAAGATCATTAAGTAGACCTCAGCAATTTTCAAGCAGGCTGTGGGGTGGAAAAAATTGAGAACCACTGTTCTGAGAGAACAGCCTGTGTTGCATATGTGATGTGGGAGCTAAAACAGATATCCAGGCACATCCCATGCAGGATCCTCCAAGGAGCCTGTTTGTTGGGAGAAAGAAAAAAAACTTCATTCTGTTCAGGGCTGGATTCAGACTGGTGACCTAGAGGTGAAAGGTTTGAATACATGAGCATGCTAAGGTGTACAGCTGTTTCACAAATGAATACTTGAGAAGGGATCCTCACTATTGCAAACCTCAAAAGGTTAAAAGTCAAGAAGACACCAAAAGTCATGAATGAGGATTTTGGTCTATTTGCTGATTTTGAACTCCTGCCCATCCTTAATGCACGGTTGACAATATAGGGTTGCCAAGTCTCACAATTTTATAATGACAAATACCTCATTTTGGCACCCACTGTCAAGAGCTTTTGCTAGTGGACCCAACTAAAATTGAGGCCTCGTACCCTAGACACTTTTCAGCCATGTAATGAAAGACAATACAGGCTGGTATGCCGTAGGGTGACCATGTTTCCCATGGTTACATATGGGACGGGGGGGCGCTCCCCCCCCCATCCCTGAGCCTCAAGTGTGCTACTGCCACCCCTTCCCCAAGGCTTGGAGACGTGCCCAGGACAGAGCACCTGCAGCGCTCTTCCTCCACTCCCCCCAGGGTTGGAGAAGCATCCGGGACAGAGCAGCCACAGCGCTGTCCCTCCCCCAGCTCACCTGCTGTCTCCCTCTGTTGGAGAGTGTGTACTGTCAAACACTGCGTGCTCTCTGGCAGGCAGTTCCACCTGCACAGCAGATGTGGGACACTGTCCCATAAGTCGGGACTCCTTTTTGGTGTCCCAGATATGGAACTGTCCCACTGATAACGGGATGGATGGTCAGCCAACATGCTGTCACTGCAGCACGAGCATTAGTTCTCAAAGGTTGCTTTCCTCATCATGAAATTTTCTCACCACAGCTGGGACCCAAGGTCAATAGAACAATCTTTTCTTACCAATCTGCACTGGTTTTATGAGTCCAGAATTAACTCAGTGGTGTGGCAGGCAAAGTCCCAAGTGGAATTCATCCTGTTATGAATACTTACATACAGCTTGAGGGGTGCCTTTGCATGTTTGAGATTGCTCGCCTACAGGCATGGAGAACTGTTGGGTCCTTGCTGGTCAATAGGAATTCAAAAATGGTGACAGCAAATTCAGAAAGGAAGTACGGGATAGAGGCAGATGAACCACATGTGTTTTAAAAAAAAATTGTATTAAAAAACTTTTGTACTAGCCTGGCTTCTCACAGAAAAATCCCAGAATGCACACTGCATAGCAGAGAGAGAGAGAAAAAAAAAAAGAAAGCCTTCTGAGAATGCCATGTCCTCAGTTCTCAGCAAACTGCCATTATGGGTACAGAATAATGTGCACTGACGGGGTGCACACAATTACCATGGCTTGCATACTGTGCATTACATGATACCCAATAAAAAATGTGTTGCTTAAAACCCCTGCACAGACAAGCTTTTCTCCGAGTTGTAAAGGTACACTCTGGTCACATTTCGAGCTGTTTTTCTTCACATAAATGATTCTCTCATAATCACTGGACACAAGGAACTAGAACTTTAATAACACCAAATACTGAAAGATTCATGGTATTTCACGGTAACATTTCAGGAACAGGCAATGTAGTAAATAATGCAGAAGATATCAATAGACTTTGGACCTCATCTGATCTATGGACTACCAACCATCTTTTAAATAAAAGCAACTTTTAATTGCTTCACAGCCAGGCAAGATTCAACCTGGGAACCTGCAGGTTCATAAGTAGTACCGAGAGGCATCTCATTAATGCTAACGTTTCCCCTCTGAGAACTGAGCCTTGTTTGAAGCCTATTAAATTAAGTTCTGACCTTTTTGGAATTGCACAAGCAACATCTTTGGACTCATCAGCAAACTCCCATTTGCAGCTGTCTCATACACCTTCTAATTCAGCCACACCTTATCCATAAGTCGGTAGCTCCCATAAATGTAATAAAAATGCAAAAGAAAACAAATCCAAATTTACCTCTAAAAATGGTTAAGAGTTGAGTAAAACCTTGTTACAGATTGAGTTAATACCTCATTGAAATTAATGGATGTGAATGCACCTTTCAATTAACACAACTATAAAAGAACCACCCATCCCCAAACTAAAACAAAAGGGCTGTTTCTACACTTAGAAAAATCTTTGAAATAGCCATGCTAATGGCTATTTCAAAGAATACTAATGAGGAGCTGAAATGCATATTCAGAGCATCATTAGCATGCCACGGCACTTCAGAATTGCTGCTTTTCGCTCCCGCGTGGCTCATCCAGACAGGTCATTTTCAAAAGGACCCCCACCAACTTCGAAATCTTATTTCTATCAGCCGAAGAAAATACAAGACTCCTTCAATTTTTACTTCTAGCTAGAATATCGTCCGGGACCTGAATACTGACTAGTTGCAAGGTGAGAAGGGCGAACACCCACCATGTTTTGTTATATCTAATCATCCAAATAATTATTTAATGGTTATTATAGTTTTATAAATGTAATTTGCACCTTCAAATGAATCTATAATTTCAGATGCCAGAACCTACAACCAGATCCACAGCTCTAAAACTCAAGTACTGTGTAAGGCCAGGTCTACACTAGGCAGAACCGTCTATTTCAAGTATGTAATTCTAGCTATAGCAATTGCATAGCTAGAATTGGCCTGTCTGAAGTTGACTTACCTGTCCTCATTGAGGGAGGTGGATAGAAGTGTTTCTCCCATTGACCTACCTTACTCCTCTCGATAGTGAATACAGAGGTCTGCTGTCACCCCCAGAAAGATCGATTTTGCATGTCTCTACCAGATGGGTGAAATTGAACTCCAGAAGATCGACCCTGACCAGGTGGATCTTCCTGAAGGGTAGACATTCCCTAAGTAATTGATAGGGAAAAATCTCTCACTGTTATCCAATAGGTAGACTAACGTGCATCAGGGCATTACAATACACGTTTATTTGCCAGTGGAAACAAGGGGTTCTGTAGCACCTTGGAGACTAAGGGATTTAGGGCAGAAGGATATTTGTGAGACAACAACGGAATGTTGAGAACTAGAATTCTTTATTCCTAATCTTGGTTCAGGTTGAAAATTTTGTTTTAGTCATAACAGAAGCACAGCCAAACATATGGGAAAGAACATGCAATTTCTGGATGTGAAAACATAAACTACCCCTTGAGATAAAGAACCAGATTTCTTAACATGGAAGAAGTAGCAGAGTCACCAATCTCTGTATGGTATCTCCTAAAAGGTGTCATCCTATGTTAGTGTGGATTACAGACACACCTCTTTTGACAAAACAAAAAGCAGTCAAGTAGCACTGTAAAGACTAGCAAAATTATTTTGCTAGTCTTTAAAGTGCTACTTGATTGCTTTTTGTTTTGATAGTGTATAGACTAGCACGGCTTCCTCTCTGTTACTCTTTTGACAAAGTTCTTCTGAAAGATGATGTAGTAAAATGAAAAAGACCTGGTTCTGTTATTTAGTGGCCTGCTCAACCTGAAGTGACTACACCACCTAAGTTCTCAGACATCTTCCTAGTACAGGTTGCTTCTCTGAAAGCTGGTACTCTGGTCCAGCAACATCAGTCATGACTGTGAATGTTGCCAAAAGAGAGTAGCAGATGGTGCAGAACCCCCGCAGGGCTAGGTGCCAGAGCCTCTCCCTGTCCTGTGGCACAGCACAGGGGGCCCCCACTAGTCCTGCAGCACCAGGGGTTGGAAGGCTGCGGCGTGGCTCTGAGCTAGAGCCCCACCCCCACTTTGGGTCCCTGGCAGCTGGCGAGGCAGGCGCTGGTTGGAGCCCCATGGCAGCTCATGCTGGGGAAAGGGGTTGCAGCGCTTCCTGCCAGCAGAAGGCCTACACCTCCCCTCATCCAGCAAATTCCCTTGTGCGGGCTCAGCCAGGTCCCTCGCATGCCAGATCAGGGAGGTGCAACCAGTAGCTGAACCACGGTTGCGCAACCCTAATTCCTCCCACTCCAGACCTAAGCATTCAGGAAACCTCTTCATTACACGCTCACACACTATATCTTCCCCACACCGATCTCCAGCAGCGCGCCAGCCCAGCACTGTCACTAGCAGCCATCTTCCATGGGCCGCAGAGGCGCCTGGGGCAGGGAGACCCCACTCCCAGCAGTGGGAGAGACTGAGAGCAGCGTCCGGTGGCTTCTCGGGGAGGGGTGTCACGGGCTCCCATCCGAGGGAGGTCCTGAGCACCAGCTCCACCTGCGTCTTCCCAGAGACCGTAACAGCAACGAAGGGTCCTGTGGCACCTTATAAACTAACAGAAAAGTTTTGAGCATGAGCTTTCGTGAACACAGACTCACTTCATCAGGTGCTGGTCTTGGAAATCTGCAGGGCCAGGTATAAATAAGCCAGAGCTAGGGTGGGGATAACAAGGTTAGCTCAGTCAGCAAGGGTGAGGCTTACTACCAGCAGTTGATCTGGAGGTGTGAACACCAAGGGAGGGGAAGCTGCTTCTGTATTTAGCCAGCCATTCGCAGTCTTTGTTTAAGCCAGAGCTGAGGGCGTCGAATTTGCAGATGAATTGTGTAGCTCAGAAATTTCTCTTTGGAGTCTGGTCCTGAAATTTCTTTGCTGTAGGATAGCTACTTTTAAGTCTGCTACTGTGTGGCCTGGGAGATTGAATTGCTCTCCTACGGGTTTTTGTATATTGCCATTTCTGATATCTGATTTGTGTGCGTTTATTCTTTTACGTAGAGACTGTCCAGTTAGTCCGATGTATGTAGCAGAGGGGCATTGCTGGCACATGATGGCATAAATTACATCGGTAGATGTGCAGCTGAATGAACTCACGATGGTGTGGCTGATCTGGTTAGGTCCTGTAATGGTGTTGCTGGTGTAGATACGTGGGCAGAGCTGGCAACGAGGTTTGTTGCATGAATGGGTCCCCGAGTTAGATTGACTGTGGTGTGGTGTATAGTTGTTGGTTAGGATTTGCTTCAGGTTGGCAGGTTGTCTGTGGGCAAGGACTTGTCTGCCTCCCAAGGCCTGTGAAAGTGGGGGGATCATTGTCCAGGATGGGTTGTAAATCCCTGATGATGCGCTGTAGAGGTTTTAGCTGAGGACTGGAGGTGATGGCTAGTGGTGTTCTGTTGGTTTCTCTCTTGGGCTTGTCCTGTAGTAAGAAGCTTCGTGGCAGACGTTGTGCTCACCAAAGCTCATGCTCAAAACTTTTCTGCTAGTCTGTAAGATGCCACAGGACCCTTCGTTGCTGTTAGAGATCCAGATTAACACCGCTACCCCTCCCATACTTCCCAGAGACCGGCGCAGCGCCCCGCCCCGCCCCGCCTCTCGGAAACGTAGCCTCACAGACTATCTGACGCCAAGGGATGGGCGGAGCCTCAAAGCGACATCCGGGACTCTAAACCCATTTCCCACCGCTTTTGAAAGTAATCGGCCCTGCACCAATAGGAAGTCTGAGCCACGGGGCATTCTGGGTACAACAGGCAGCCGCGCAGGCTAACCAAACTACGTACAATGGGCGGGGGTAGCCAAGTCGGCTTTCGTTGACAAGCGCATCAACCAATAAGAGAGAAGGGCAGGAGGAGGGTGGGAGGAATCTGCTGCTAAACCAGTTGGAGTAGTGGAGGAAGGGAACGGAGCGATTAGCGGCTACATTGTATCACGTTTCCAAGGGGAAGTTGGAGCGGCGCCCTTGCTGGTGCCTAGTGCCGGTAGTGGCAGCGGCGGGGAGGCCCGGTCCGGCCGGAGGTGGGACGCGACCATGAGTTTGGCCTTGAGGTCGGTACGGAGGGATTGAGGCGCTGGGGGTCTGATCCCAGGTTGTGAGCCCGCCAGGAGCGCTCCCCGCACGGGCTGCTCTGCCGGCGGGCGGGCACGGTGAAGGGAGAAGCCGCCACGGGCCTGGAGCAGAGCGGGCGGCGCGAGGAGGAGCGGCTGGCGTTGCCCAGTGAAATGACCCTGGGACTCAGGGGTGTCAGGTCTGCGTTGCCGCGAGCTGCTGTCTACCGCAGCCTTCCTTGTGCCCGGGCCCTGCCCTGCGACCAGACGCGGGTTTAGTGCTTTGCAGGACTCCTGCCAATTTCAAGGAGGTAGAAGAAACCCAGTGCCCTGCGGGGGAGCTGCCCCGGAGCATAACAGCAGCTTGGTGACCTGCATCCCTCCTGCTGCATGCTCAGCTCCTCCTTCCGCGTCTGCCGCTGACAGGCGCCCGCCGGAGCAATAGTCATTAAGATTGGCTAAAGCAGCTAGCCGCCCAGGGTGATCCTTTCAGAGGATCAGTGTGGACTCCTTGAGCAGATTGGGTTTTAAAGCTTTGGTTAATCTCTTCATACTGTTCTGTGGAGAAGGCGTGGGTGTGTGAGAGAGGGAGAGACACTCAGACTCGTGAAGTTCAGCTTACTCAAGACGTAGCCCTGTTAGTCTGTATCTTCACACAACAAACCAGCAGTCTTGTAACACTTTAAAGACTCACAAAATAATTTATTTGATGGTAAGCTTTTGTGGGCCAGACCCGCTTCTTCAGATTTGGAAATTGAGGAAATTCTGTCTCCAGAGTAAATCTGTGGAATATATTAATAATCTATTAATAAAAATAAATATACCCTATTGCCAGTTTTGTTCACATATTTACTCTGGAGGCACCATCACTAGATCACAATGTCAGTTACACGGTCAGGGGGCTCATATTCCTGTACTTCCACCAATGCAATATATACCATTATGTGTCAGCAGTGCCTCCCTTCTATGCGTAATGGATAAACTGGACAGTTTCTTCGGCAAAGAATGAATGGACACAAGTCAGGCTTTAGAAATCTGAATACATGTAAACCTGGCAGTAACAGAGAGAAAGCTGTGCTAGTCTCTATACTATCAAAACAAAAAAGTAGTCAACTAGCACTTTCAAGACTAAGATAAATTATTAAATTATTTTGTTAGTCTTGAAAGTGCTACTTGACTGCTTTTTTGTTTTGTAAACCTGGCAGTGAGCATTTCAGTGGACCAGGCAGTTGCATTCAAGACTTGCAAATCTGCATCCTAAAACAAAGAGGGTGCGTCTACACTAGCCAGCACAACGTTGAAATAGAATGTGCCATATCTACCTGTACCGTGTGCTATTTCGACATTGAAATCGATGTTAGGCGGTGAGACATCGAAATCGCTATTCCCATCTGAAGATGGGAATAGTGCCCTACTTCGACGTTCAACGTCGAAGTAGGGCATGTGTAGATGATCCACGTCCCGCTACTTCGAAATAGCAGGGTCCTCCATGGCGGCCATCAGCTGAAGGGTTGAGAGATGCTCTGTCCAGCCCCTGTGGGCCTCTATGGTCACTGCGTGCAGCAGCCCTTTGCCCAGGGCTTCTGGCTGCTGCTGCTGCAGCTGGGGGCCCATGCAACCGGTTGTCAGCTCTGTGGATCTCGTGCTGTGCAGGCCAAGTGTGTCTGGGACGGGTCCTTTAAGGGAGCGGCTTGGGGCTTTGCTGGCCCCTTATTTCGACGGGGAGCACTTGTGTGTGTGGACGCTCCGCATTTCCTTCTGGGGCTGCTCCTTTCGACGTTCTCCGTCGCTACTTCGACGTTGAACGTCGATGGCACCAGCCCTGGAGGACGTGTAGATGATACACGTCGAAGTAGCCTATTTCGATGTCCTTACTTTGACATAGTGTGCTAGTGTAGAAGTAGCCAGAGATTTTAACACAGGGTTACAAAGGGAGACATCTGAACTGGATTTAATATAGAGTTGATGAATTTTCATTCTCAAGTTTGATACTTTTATACCTTGTTCTCAACAGAGAGAGCAATTACCTTACACGTTACAAGGACATTTCCCCATCTTTGATATTGATAGTGATTTCAGGCAACTCAGTTAACTTAAGACACTTGGGCTATGTCTGCACTCGAATCATGCGTTGACAAAAGTTTCTGCTGACAGAAAAATCTCTACGGAACCTTGTGGACAAATAGCTGCTACACACACCTTGCTCTGTCGACAGAGAACTGCCAGGCTGCACTGCTCTCCGCTGACAGAAAGCGGAACGGCAGCTCTGCAAATAGGACTGCCCGCAAATGGAAGCACACTCTGTCCTCAGAAGTTTCGACATTGTACTTCTGTCGACAGTGCTCTGTCGACTGAGTGTCACGCCTCAATGTTTTGAGGGATAATACTGTCAAGGCAAATTAGGAGTTCTGTCGAGAATCTATCGACAGTATGCTTTAAGTGTATGGCGCTCTCTGAATGGCATCAAAACACTTCTGTTGACAAAACACTCTAGTGTAGACCCAGCCTTGGGGTAAGTAATTTTCTTCCCCTTTTACTCCCCTCCTTCTGTCCTATGTATCTGATTTATCAGTTTTCATTTGATTTCATTTTGTTTCTTTTTCTGTTAAATTCTCATTATGTCAGTTCACTTTCATTACAATTTCCGGACCTGTAGAAGTGAGTCTGTCCCACAAAAGCTCATCATCTAATAAATTATTTTGTAAGTCTTTAAAGTGCTACAGGACTGCTTTTTAGCTTTTTTTTTTATAAGGGTTTTGCTTCCAACGCTATCATTATTAAAACAGACATTTAGTTATAAGTAGCCATAACTTCAGAATGGCTTCCAATATTTTGATTTTGCTGGTAGGAACAAGCAGGGCATCAAAAATAAATAAGATTTCAGAATCTAGTAAGACATCTTTCCTTTTGGAATTTCACATACTATCAGCACAGTAAATAGTGGGGCACATGTGATTATAGCTTTGTAAATCATGTATTTGGCCAAATCCTGGTTTTTTTGTTTTTTTTTTCCTGTCAAAACTAATACACCAATGTACTTGGTTTTCAGTTTTTACATATACCAAGTACTCAGGGCACCTGCAGAATGGAAGGAGAAGGGGGCTCTAATAATTTATTTTTGTATCTCAGTATTGTAAGACGGCCCTAGCCAGCATCAAAACACCATTGTGCTAAAATTAAACAAACTCTTGGGTAGACAGAGTTCACTTCCCAAAGAACTTTAAAAGCATCTAATTTATTTATGATGTTAAAAAAATATTATTTCGTCTCTGTAGTTGAAGAAGGGGCTGAACTTGGGACAGTTTTCCAAGGGGCAGGGGAAATATTCCATCACTGACAATTTTTTAAACAAGTTTGGATCTTTTTCCTAAAATAGATGCTCTGGGAATAATTTTGTAAAATTCTGTATCTGTGATACACAAGAGGTCAGACTAGATAATCACAGTGGTCCCTTTCAGTCTTAGAGTAGAACCCGTGAAGGCCGGATCTAAACTATCTTTCAAAGTCCACATGCTGTAGTTATCTGATGTAGCCCTTTCATAAATTCAGAAGCCCAGAGACTGAAACACACAAAATTTCAATGAATAGAGTAGTCCTCTAGATAAACTCTCCAGCAGCTCAGAATAACACCTCTGTGTATACAACCTTTCTGATCCTCCCGATATATGACCCTGCATCTGCTTGAGGTGAAGCTTTGACATGTGCTAGCTGGCTGAAAACAGACAAGTTTGAAGTAACGTTGGAAAGTTGAGAGATACAGTTGGAAAAGTTGAAAAGAACTAATTCAACTTTGCACCCTTCCTTATTTAAGTGAATGAGCTACCTTTGGTATTGTGTTTGTAGCTCAGTTCCTGGCCTTTCTCTCCTATGTTTAGGTGGTGGCTCTGGTGTAGACTTTTTTCCCCCAATTTGGCTGTCTTGTCACCACAAGACTATACTACTGTAGCATTACAGCTTGAGACCATTTAAAAAAAATGGAAAGGGTTTGACCTGAACTTAAACCAGTTTAAGTTTATTGAACTTTCTGCACCATTTTCATTGACTGCTTATTTCCTTTCCAGCAGAGCTTAGGATTTTAAGTTTAACTTGTAAATTGCTAAATTTTTGCATTTTTGAGTGATGTTTGCTGTTTGGAGCATTGCACAAATGATATTTTATAGCCATTTACTAGTATAGTGATACTATAATTTTAATTGCTGAAATTTGAAGTTCAGGGTGGGTATCTTTTTTATAAATATATGTAGATACGGGTAGTTCTTAACTTAGGTTTGACATGATGAACCACACTTATGTTTCTGAAAGAATGTTCTGATTTGACTTAGGATATTTGGTTTTGGCTTTATAACACTCACTGCTAATTCAGGAACCAATTGTGCCTTGAGTCTGAGGACTACCTGTGAAAGACATGATTTGAGATCTTGTTATCTGAGAAACAGCCTCTTTTCTGGGAGGCATTTATGATTGTGTGAGGCTCTCCTGGCTTAAATGGGAGAAGATACCAACAGGACCTTTTCCTCAAGGGGTATTTTGATCTGGAGTTCATGATCACATGTGGTTTGCAGATTTATCTGCATTCCAGACACTCACTAAACCTCTCTTGTTTGTTTCTCTTGGCCATTTGGGAAGGAGTTGAGATGAGGGATTTAGGCTAGTCAGATGTGGAGTGGTTGTGACTATAATCGTACTGTTGTAAAAGCTATTTTGAGTTGTGTGGGCAAGTCATTGATTAATTTTTGATGCTGTATGTATGCATTATGTTGGAACACAAACAGGTATGGCCTAGATACTATAATACAGGTCTGCATAAACAAACAATCCTGGCTGTGCCATGGTATCCCTCTTTGGGTTTGGGCAAGTCACTTGAACTTGTCTTTCTCCTTTTGATTCTTGAGCAAAATGGGTAGAATATCTTCTTCCCAGATATGTTGGCATCTGATTTATATTTTTAAAGTGCTTTAAAGATAAATCCTCTCAGTGGTAATTATTTACAATGAGCCCATTTTTTTTTTTTCTCATAGGAATGATCTTGCAGTAGACAAAACTAAAAGAAAGAAAAGAAGAGAACTGACTGAAGAACAGAAGCAAGAAATTAAAGATGCTTTTGAGTTGTTTGACACAGACAAAGATAAAGCAATAGATTATCATGAATTAAAGGTAACTTCTGTTTTGTACTTAACTTTTAATAGTCTGTATTTCTAAAAGAGCTCAGCACACATGTAGATATGTAAATTGGCCTTGTTTTTGGAAGTGTGTGGCATCCGAGAGCACTTGCTTTGGTGAAGGAGTGGTTAAATTTCAAAAGTGACAGGATTTGGAGTGAGAGTTCCAAGTATTCACACCCACAGTAGTAACATCTGCATTCTAGCAGTGGTCTGAGCTGCAACAATCACGCTGACAAAAGTTGAAGCACGAAGGGTTGCAAAATTGTGTCACATTTCCCCTCTAAACAGTACAATTGTATATCGGGGGGCCACAACTTGGATAGAACAAAAAGTGGGAGAGGCTACTGAAAAGCAACCTGATTTCCGTAGTCCCACAATAGGGGAATAAGGGGATTTTGAATGTGCGGGGTCTGTTCGAAGAGGACTCCTGTGTAGCTGCGCCGAGCCACTAGTGTTTAAAAGCAGCACTTTCAAAGCGTCACAGCTGGAAGCATCCTAATGTGAACGAGGCACTGAATATTCAATTCAGCACCTCATTAATAATCTTCTAAATGGCCACTTGCATGGCTATTTCGAAGTTTTGGCCAAGTGTGGCCCCAGCCCTTTTCTTTGAATGACTTATCTCTGTAGAGACATGCTAACTCATTCCTTCTTCCACCCATCTTTTTCAAAACTCAGCTGCTTTAGGTTTTCTGAAATTGGAAGAGAATTACGGACTATTTGGTGGAGGGTGGATGTTTTATACCTTTGACCAGTATGTTTAAGACTTACAAGAAATAATTGCATCCATATCTGTCATTATTGCACAAAAAGTTCAATAGCTGTGTGCATGTATGTGAATTCTGCACTGTGGAGCTGGAGACTGGACAGTTGAAGAATAGAGGCATATAAGAGGGAGTAACTGTCTTTCCTGTATAACCTTTATCTTCAGGGGAATTTGGATGTATATTGTAGAAGTGTGCTTTAGAGTGAATGCCAAAATTCTTAATTTAATTGTGGACAGGTAAAGCTACAAATATTCACAGTTGAAATAAAGAACATAGCTTCTCTCTAAAATTGATAGCTTGATGAAACATTTCCCTCTCCAGAAGAATTAGTTCTTTTTGTAAATTAAGGAAGAAGTCTGCTTGCCCACTAACTGTATTTGGTACGTCTTATAAAATCTCTGAAGGCATGAAATTTTACATGCCTTGCTTCATTTTGTGGCCTTTTTATAAGTACTATTTTTGAGAACTCTTTGGTTTATTTATAATTATACATATTAAAGTGTAACCAGTTGCTTACATTTCATCTTAGCTAATAAGATGCTAACTTAAGTAAAAAGAAAATTGTCGAATCTATACTTTGAAGATATATTGTACTTCTGTTTTATTCCAAAAGGTGGCAATGAGAGCCTTGGGTTTTGATGTAAAAAAAGCTGACGTGCTAAAAATACTTAAAGATTATGATAGAGATGCAACAGGCAAAATCACCTTTGAAGATTTTAATGAAGTTGGTATGTATATGATTTTAAATACATATTGAAAGTTGTCAGGAGAAAGTTGGTAGTAAAAAATAGTATTAATTTGGAGTCAGCAGCTTGCCCCTTACATTTCTCAACAGTACAGTTGAACAAAAGCTGGGTTTCACTTCATGTTTTGAGTGCTGTAGATAGAGAAGTAGAACAAGCTTTTCCCTATATTTTTTCAGAGACTCCTTGGCATTACTTTTTTTCCTTTGGTAGCCTTTCATACATTTCTGTTTCTCCATGTCCCTTATAGTAGCAGTAGAATATTAAAACGCTGTTTATGCTCATATGTGTTTTTGATTTGTAGAGCTTTCCAATGGCACCAGTCAGTAGGGTACTAGACATGTACACAGCCCTAGTCTACTTTGAGTTAGATTGATGTGTAGGGAAAGGTGTACTTTATGGGAGTGCAGTTGTGACTATTGTATATGAATGTTGTAGAATTCTAGTAGGTGATGAGGAGGAAAAAAGTAGTTGGGCACTGAAATGTATACAGATCCTTAAGAAAGAATTGCAATACATAGTACCACAGTGAAACTTCAGAGTTATGAACAGCTCAGGAATGGAGGTTGTTCATAAGACTGAACAACCTTTGCCATTATGGTGGTTCTGGTAAAAGTCTACAACAGAATATTGATTTAATACAGCTTTGAAACTTTACTATGCAAAAGAACAGTGCTGCTTTCAGCCATCTTAATTGAAGTGAAACAAGCACAGAAACAGTTTCCTGACCTTGTCCATTTTCTTTAAACCTTCTCTTTTCTGGTTTTGTAGTTCATAGATTTTGTTTTTGTTTCTGCTACCGCCTGATTACATATTTCTGGTTTCAGGGAGGCATGTCATGAACCTTCAATTTATAACTGTGGTGTTTGATACTGTCACTGTGGTTGATTTGAGAGGGGTGGGAAAAGGTCTTAACCAAAGATATTCCTATTAATGGGCTTTCACTCCAGGTTTCCTAATTTGCCAAAATGAAATCTTAAACACTTCATTGCTAACCATTTTTCTCTTTTTCTCCTATGATTTTGTGGCTTTTTACATTTTTTTTATTAACGTAGCTAAATTGATTCAGATCTCCCTACTCTTTGTACTGCACCTAGTTATGATTTTTCTGGAGAAAGTACTTTTGTGTGTGACTGGTGGGTGTTGCTTCTGGTGAGATGGAATTTCTTTCTCGTGTGCTTTCCTGTTTTTTTTTTTGCTCCCTCTTATCTCTTATGTTTGACCAATCTCTATTCTTCTGCCCCTATTCCTGCTTTGAGAGGCCATGAAGCAGCTCAGCTGGACAGCACCATTTACAGAATAGGAAGGTGATGCTCTTGTCTGAACTCATCTCCAAACTAAATGAAATTCTGCTTTGGTGAAGATGACTTGTCTCTTTCTCCTTAGCTGGTAGGGGATGCTTCATCTAGCTGAATGAACTGGACTGAGTGGGGTAACATGAGCGGCAGGAAGGACAATTACCATCCAGGAATTTACAGCACAAATTAGTTGAGCCACATTTTGTTTTCTTGAGGGAGACATACAGCTTGATCACATTCACTACTATACCAAAAGTTGTTTACTAGCTTAAAAATTAAGAATGAACTACATAAGAAACAGAAGCTGGGAAGAGGCAACAGGGAATGGATTACTTGCTCTGCTCTTGCCCTCTGAGCAGCCGGCATTGTCCACTGTCAGGAGACAGAATACTGGGCTTTGGTCTGACTCACTATGGCCTTTCTTATTTATAAACTTTGATAATGTTTTGTTTTGGTTTTATATTGTCAAGTACAAAATTAATCTGAAATTCAAAGAAGACATTCAGTCTTTTTAGATTAATACATTTCAATTAGTGTTTTGGAATGCTGTTTAGATAAGTAAATATAAATTTGTTATGGTCAAAGGACAACTAAGATGATTCAAGTAACATAGAGCCTCTGTTCATATTTATTTTAAAACAATATCAATACACGCAAATTTTGTAGCATAGCCACAATACATCTGTGATCTTAGATCTGATTTTTTTCCTGTCAAGGTCACTAAACAAGACAGTTCATTTAATCAAACAATAACAAGTTCCAAATGGTTCTGTAAGCCCCAGCAAGGGTGAAGTATTTAGAGTGATGCGTTGAAAGTCATAAATAGCAAGTACTGTAATATAAAACTTAGCAGGTACAAAGCATGTAAAGATATTTTTCTCAGCTGGTTTCTGAAATGGATGAAGCAAGTATTTGCAAAATATTTTGACATGACAGATTATTTTGTCTTGCTTTGTTTTCTGCTATAGGACTGACAAAGGGATGTGATGAAAAGAATAATCAAGATTCATTAAGCCTTCCTGGATTAGAGTCTTGCTTTATTTAGTAAAAGCCTCTTCAGTGTCATCTTAGGTCAGGGTTTTTTCCATAGATCATGAAACTGCAAGGGACTATTGTGATTGTCTGTTCTGACCTCGTGTATGAGAGACACCAAAGGAGTAGTCTGACTCTGTACCTGTTTGAACAAGAGCATATATTTTAGAAAAATAACCAATCTTGATTTAAAAATTTCCAGTCATGGAAAATACATCCTAATCTTTGATATCTTGTTCAAATGGCTAATCATGCTCACTGTTCTGTTCTTGTTGCAGTTTGTATGTACTCTCTTTTAGATACACATGCTCTTCAGTGCCCAACTCTTTCAGTATAAAGAGGGTTCCACAAAATTTAGAAGCACAACAATCAGTCTGTGCATCTTTCACAGTAGAGCTATTCCAGAACACCAATTTGAAAGGGACTGTGGCTGTGTATGCCACAGGGTATTTTTTACTATTGCAATTGATTGACAATATTTTTGTCATTTATGGGTGCTTAATTCCCCCATCCTCCCTCCCTCCCTGATCAACAAAAGTTTTGCTGTGTGAGTGCTGCTTCTGCTGACAAAGTGAAGACCCTCGTGGGGGCTAGAAAGATTTTGCAACAGTGTGGACAAACTGCATTCACACATGCCGATTTTTAACAAGCCTGTGTTGACGCGGCCTTGTTGCTGAAGGGTGCATAATGTAGACTGGGGATCAGCAACCTTTCCAAGGCAGAGTGACAAAATTTGAACTTTTGACCTCTATACACAGTGTCAGTGCTCGTAATACTTTTTAAAGTCACTACCAGTCCTACTTAAAACAACTTCATTAATAAATAAGTTAAGATGCAGGGCTTTACCGATTTAGGTGGTGGGTGGTAGCTTTGGCTGGTCTTTTGTTAATCCACAGGCAGCATGTCTTTGAGCAAGCTCCTGGCTCTGTAGGGGAGGAGGGATAGGGATGGGGCTGAGCTCCCACCTCGTGAGCTGATGAAATTTGGCTCACATGCCACGGGTTGCTGACTCCTTGGTGAAGACCTAGACTCAGTCTCCTACACGCTGGTGCTGTGGGAAAGGCCTACATATCAAAAGCACAAATGAGGTTAAACTATTTTTTCAACCTGTATTGTAGCTGGATGTTCCACAATATGAGAGAGAGATGGGGGGAAGTAGAAGGAAATAAGGAAAAAATATGAGGCGTAAGTATATTGAACTGAATTTAAAAATGCAGGGATGAAAGTGTAAAGTGCTAGTAAAAAGTACGTGTACAATGATTCTCCACCTTCAACTTTTACATTTCTCTTTCTCTCTCTATATAAATATATGTATAGTCTTCCTGAGTTTACAGGTGGTCTTTACTCCCTGAAGATTTATAAGCATATAAACAAGAAAGTCATTGTGGATCATTCTTGCCTATCTAAGCTAGGTATTTATACCATATGCCTCATGTTGGTGTCTGAGCATTTCTTTAGCTGCTGAATTTTTCCTGAACTGTTGATACTTCTATTTCAGGGGCTTCCTCTGGTATATAAAATGCCCTGGAAATATAGGTATTGGGAAGTGATAATGATTAAACAAGCTCCTTTTATCAGAAATAAATGCAGATTCAGTGCAATTCCTTGGAGCTCCCTTTCTAAGAAGGTAGTATGTTAGTTGCTATCAAATATGAAGTGGCCGATGCTGAAAAGACTTGGCTGAGATGTCCTCTGAAACTATTCACTTCCATTTCCTCTTTCCAGACTGATCCTTTTTGCTTTGTAATGTTCCTGCACTAGCCCAACTGGTGCCTTTCCATTGCAACACAGTAAACATTTAAAATCCAAATTGGACATTTTGTCTTCACAGGAGACTGTGTTTGAAGACAGCCTTATTCTCTGGTCCAATCCAGAAATTTGGTGCTAACGCTAAAACTGAATGGAAGACATGAAACAATGATGAGTCTGGGGTACTGACCTTAGAAACTGTGCAACGGCACAAAACTGGTTATAACTTGCTAGAAATACTAATGTTGAAACCTTTAATAGTCACTTTAAAATGCTTGATAGAGAGCTAAGAGAAATTTGAACAGAACAATTAATTTTAGAGGCCAGAAGCTGAAGAAAAAACAGCTAGCTTTGCTTAAAAGGTAGAGCTGGGACACTTAAATTGCCATTTTTGAAATAAATATCTTATTTTCCTTTTATTAGTAACAGACTGGATATTGGACAGAGATCCACAAGAAGAGATACTAAAAGCATTCAAATTATTTGACGACGACGACTCGGGTAAAATAAGCTTGAGAAATTTACGTCGTGTTGCTAGAGAACTGGGTGAAAATATGACTGACGAAGAATTACGAGCTATGATTGAAGAATTTGATAAAGATGGAGACGGAGAAAGTAAGTGTTGAATTGAACAAAACAAATTCATTTTGCTTTATTTTAATTTGTTTTGTTATTTTTGACAAACTTTGATTCTGATTTGAGAAGTGACTGTAAAATGGGCAGTATTTACTTTCTGTGCCTTTACATGACTTTAGAACATGTGCTTAGTTGACAGAATAAAAGAGTGATTATTTAATTTATTGCTAACTCTGCGAACACATCTTGTAACTTGAACGTTAAGTTGGATTCTTTCTTGTCGGAGCATGATCACCAGTAACTCTGGTATAGCTGGGGTGTATGAGAGGTCTAATTTAAGGGTCAGTTGAAGCTGGAAATCAAGTCAAACGTAGAACTTCATTATGCTACTTCTAGAATTGAACTACATTCGTCATTCCACACAAATCAAGAAGTACTTAACTGAATTATTGAATGTGGTGAAATTGATAAATCCCAAAGAAGAAACGCAACGGATGTCTCGGAATAGGTCATCTCTAGGAGTAATTGCTTTATGTGTTAGCAACTGCAACTAAGGAGTTAGTGAAGGATTGCTACTCGTATGTCTCGGGCCTAAGGAGGCCATAGGTGAACACGTCACCTGGGTGCTACTTCTAGGAAACAAGTAATGATGGTGGTCTTTTTTTTTTTTTTATCAGAATGATTGCTGCTGCTCTAGCCAGCTACTTTCTTTTTGGAATATTTTAAATTGTGTAATGATAAAATAAAAACCCTGTGATTTTCTTTGAGTTTAAGTGAAAGGTGGTACTCAAAAATTGCTACACTGATAATGCTGTAGGCTGAAATCCTCAAATTTATCCTCACGCTAGGTAAAGCACACAAAGCTGTAAGTGCAAGCGTCCTTCTTTCCCCTTCCCTTCCAACCATCATCTTCACAGTTGACCTTAATGCTTTTATGCAACAGAGGATTTCTAAGGTTGAGAGACTACTTTAGTCTGCAAGCACGTTAAGTCCTTGGCCCCTCTGCTGAAGTTGCCATCAGTGATGTCAGTTGTGATGGTAACTTTTGTTGTGTGAACACCTTGTAAATAGGAATTGAATGGAGACCACTGATTTATTTTGCAAAGACTACTGACTCATAACTACTTTGGGTAACTTCTGACGCTTCTGAATTCAAAATGATTTGACTGTGAAAGCCTCCATTTCCTATTATCCACCAAACCATTCATTCTTCTCATTAGATATTCAAGCACAGGCGTGCATATGGAAGATTGACAGAATAATGCTTCTCTATGGCACGATTTATCCTTAAGGTTTAGTGTTTCTTCCAGTTCTCCAAAGCAAATATATGTTTTGTTTCTTGTTCTTAAAAAGCCATTTGGGGGAAAAAAACAGAAACAAACAAAAAAACCCCCACATGTGAATTATTTTGCTTTGTGCCAGACATCTGGTCTGTATAAGAAAACGTTTGTCCTCCGTACTGCAACTTTCCTTGTGGTGTGTGGTATTTTTTTGGGGGGTGGCAGGGGGAGGACAAACAAAAAACTAACCACTGGTATAAGTTTAAAAATATACAAACTGAAAGAATGCCCTTTTTACATGAAAAATGCTATTTGTTCGGTGCTAGAACAAAGGTCCACTGGCAGTCAGTGCTCGATTGTTCTCTTTCCCTTCCATTAGCAGAGGTTACCCAAATCTACTGGTTATGTCCTTGTAGAGCAGAAATGGCAGTTGAAATACAGGTTCAGGACATCATTCTCTCCTTTCTAACAACTTCTATGTCGTATTCAGGTTTCTGTAGTATTTTAGGACCACAAATGGAACAGCACAGGAAAGCCCCATCTTCCAACTACACTAAAATCACAACTTATTGCTGCTTCAGGCTGCATTGTCTTTCTTGCAACCTGTCAATAGCTACACAAATCCTTTTAATACCAATACACTGACCATAAACTACAGCAGAGAAGTAAAGAAGAAGAAAACTCCATATATTTGCAGTATGTATTGCCTCTGTTCATTCAGGTCCTTGTAGCACTGAGGGGGACTTGAAACTAAGGAAGAGCTATTGTTATGTCCCAGGAAGACTGAGGAAAACAACCTTAGTACCTGGGTGTAGACATTTGTTTTTCTCCTCCTAGGTCTAATTAAATGTGGACCACGTTAGTAGTTAAATCGCTTCAGTTTCTGCCTTGCAACATTGATGCAAGAGCAAAACATTGTAGGGGAATTGTTTTTGTTTAGTGAGAGATTTGGATTGGTGGAGATTAGAAAATTTCCTCTTCATGTTCTACTTTATTCTTGTGCACAAAACTGATAAATTTGGTCATGGAAGATCTCTGTGGAGGTTATAATGAAAAAAGAATTTTCTGTATTGAACACTGTGTACTTTTGTTTTAATCTGTTTTACTTTTAAGCATCTTGCGCGTACTTTGGATAAAAATCTACTTTCACTAGTTGTCTTATTCAGGCATGTATTTCATTAGACATACAACTAGGAGGCATTTCAGGGAGTCTCCTCCCTCTTCCCTGTCCATCACTTCTTTATACTGGAAAGAAAACAGAAGGCCATAGTTGCTTTTTGGAAATAGTCTTTGCCTCTGTTTAGAATTCTTTGCTCTCCTTTCTGGTTCAG
This sequence comes from Carettochelys insculpta, assembly GCF_033958435.1. Taxonomy (NCBI): domain Eukaryota; kingdom Metazoa; phylum Chordata; order Testudines; family Carettochelyidae; genus Carettochelys; species Carettochelys insculpta. Next base: position 76,170,060 of record NC_134141.1, read on the forward strand.
ATTCACCCTACGCTCTGTTGGCCAGTGTACCCTCTAAGTGGGAAATTTTCTTATGGGCACGCACCAATGTGGAGATGATGACCAGCACAGAGGTGATGTATGACAAATTGCCTTCATATTGGTGCACATGATAATAAATTCATGTGATGGGAGTGGGGCCAAGGCATTCTGAGTGTGGGAGGGGCTCAGGCCTGTGACAGAGGGTTGGTGTGCAGGAATGTGGGGGCTCCATCTGAGGGTGCAGGCTAGAGTTGAAGGGCTCAGGGATGGACAGGGATGGGGTGCAAGATCTCTGTGGCTGTGGGTTCAAGCTGTGGGATGGAACTAAGGTACAGAAGGGAGTACAGGCTCTGCTGAGGGTTGGGGTGCGGGAGAGAATACAGGCTCAGGGCTGGGAGTGTGAGTTTTGGGGTGGGCTGGGATGAGGGCTTTGGGGAATAGGGGTGTGCTCCAGCCTGGAGAGAGGTTCAAGTATGGGGAGTTGGTTGAGGTCCAGGCTTGCATTGCTTGGTTGCTGCTAGGAATGGTGAGGAGGGGCCCCTTTTCCCTGGACATGCAGCTTGCTGCTAGGGCTGTGGGAACGGGCTTCTTTCCAGCAGCTACAGCAGCTTAATGGTTTGGGGGGACACAGCCCTTTGGGGGAGAGAGCCTTCTCCTCTGCAGCCATGAGCCCCTGTGCAGGCCTTAATGGGAAGCTGTGTGGTCATGCAGCTTAGCGGAAATTTAGCTAGTGGCTGAGTGGCATGGGTACACTTTGATGTCGGACAGTGAGGGAGAATTTGGATTGATTGAAAAGAAGGCTAAGTACTAGCTATTTGAAGAACTGTTGAGTCTACCACTACAAATCATGATTCTGATGCACTAGCTTTCTAGGTGCAGGCTGCGTCTCTGCTGAGAGGCAAGAGTCACGTATATTGAAAAACTAGCTTATATAGAATCATAGAACAACAGAGCTGGAAGACACCTAGAAAAGCCATCAAGTCCAGCCCCCTGCCCTAAGCAGGAACAAACCCATCAGATCAGCCCAGCCAGAGCTTTGTTGAGGCGAGACTTAAACACCTCCAGGGAGGAAGACTACACTACTTCCCTTGGTAGACCATTCCAGTGCTTCGCCACCCTCCTAGTGAAAAAGTTTTTCCTAATATTCAGCCTGGACCTTCCCAACGTGAGACCATTGTTCCGTGTTCTGCCATCCGTGACCAGTGTGAACAGCCTCTTTGTGACCTCCCTTGAGTAGGTTGAAGGCTGTTATCAAGTCCCCCCTCAGTCTTCTCTTCTGCAGACTAAACGGTCTCAATTCCCTCAACCTTTCTTCATAGGTCATATGCTCCAGCCCCCTAATTATTTTGGTCACCCTCCGCTGGACACTCTCCAGAGTATCCACATCCTTCCTATAATTGGGGGCCCAGAACTGGGCACAGTACTCCGGATTACTCACCAAAACCGAATAAAGGGGAGTAATCACGTCTCTGGATCTACTGGCAGCGCTCCTCTTGATGCAACATAATATGCCATTAACCTTCTTTGCTACAATGGCACACTGTTGACTTATGTCCAGCTTCTCGTCCACTACAACTCCCAGGTCCTTTTCTGCAGAACTACTACTGAGCCAGTCGGACCCCAGCCTGTAACAATGCTTGGGATTCTTCCGGCCCAAGTGCAGGACTCTGCACTTGTTCTTATTGAACCTCATCAGATTTTTTGCAGCCCAGTCTTCCAATTTGTCTAAGTCAAGACCCTACCCTACCCTCCAGCATTTCTACCTCTTGCCCTAGTGTCATCCACAAACTTGCTGAGGGTGCAATCCAACCCCTCATCCAGGTCATTGATAAATATGTTGAACAGAACAGGACCCAGAACTGAACCTTGGGGCACTCCACTAGAAACAGACCACCACCCTGACCTTGAGCCGTTGATTACTACCCACTGGGGCCGACCTTCTAGCCAGCTTCCTATCCATCTTACCATCCATTTATCCAATCCACATTTCTTTAACTTGTTGACAAGAATATTGTGGGAGACTGTATCAGAAGCTTTGCTAAAGTCAAGATAAATCGCATCCATTGATTTCTCCCCCCATCCACAGAGCCAGTTATCTCATCATAGGAAACTAATCAGATTGGTCAGGCATGACTTGCCCTTCATGAATCCATGCTGACTATTCCTGATCACTTTACCCTCCTCCAAGTGCCTCAAAATGACTTACTTGAGGAGCCCCTCCATGATTTTTCCAGGGACTGATGTAAGACTGACTGGCCTATAGTTCCCTGGATCATCCTTCTTCCCTTTTTTAAAGATGGGCACTACATTCGCCTTATTCCAGTCATCTGGGATCTCTCCTGACCTCCATGACTTTTCAAAGATAAGGGCCAAGGGCTCATCAACAACATACGCCAACTCCCTCAGGACCCTCAGATGAATTAGGTTCAGGCCCATGGATTTATGTACATTTAGCTTTTTTAGATAGCTCTGAACCTGTTCTTTCCCCACCAAAGGCTGTCCACCTTCATCCCAGAGTGCATCACTTATCGCATTAGTCTGGGAGCTGTCCTTGTCTGTGAAGACAGAGGCAAAGAAAGCATCAAGTACTTCAGCTTTCCCTGCATCATCTGTCACTGGGTTACTTCCCTCATCCTGTAGGGGCCCCACACCCTCTCTGATCACCTTCTTCTTGCTAACATATGAACACATCTTGAAAAACCTCTAATCTAGCCATTACTACTTGGTGAAGAGGAACCAACCTGCCTTCGAGGCACAGAGCAGCACCATTGAAGCAGCTGGCTGCTCCCTGTGGCAATCTGTACTGAGGGGGAATAAGGGCTTTGTGCACTGCCTCCACCCCCTGAAAAATCTCCCAGCTCCTATTGGCCAGAAACCAGCCAGTGGACGCTGAGGAATTGTGAGTCATTGCCCTCACTACAGCAAAGCCTCTCAGCTCCCATTGCCAGGTTTCCGGCCAACAGGAGATAAGAGGTTTTTGCCGTGGGCGGGGGCAGTGTGCAGAGCCATATGGAACAGGTAACCACTTAGAGTGGTCTGGGGCTGCAGGCAGGGAAATCTGAGTGCTGCTGGCCAGGAGCTGCTTAGGTAAGTGTCTCCCCCGCCAGAGCCTGCCATTGGCATCCTACTGCCTCCCAGACCCAGCACCCTTACCTCCATCTCCAGGCCTGAGTCCTCCACTGCACCCATACCCCATCCTGGACCCTGCATCCCAATACCTTGCATCAGGTTACAACCCCCTCCCCCTCCCAAACTACTTCAGATCCCATGCCTCTCCTGCATCCCAGGCTCCTACTCAAATCTCCGTTCTGCATCCAAACTTCATCTCGGATCCTACACTCCCTCCATAGAAAAGTACAGCTCTTGACCACTTACCAGGACCATGGAGTGTTGTGCCCCCCCCATCAAAAATTATTGCCCACCTCCACATGGTGACATGCAGAAGAACACAGGTAATGTTTTTGAATAGTTTTTCACACAGTAGTTTATGCCCTAAGTGGGAAGATATGTGGCTTGAGGGGTAAGCATATGGCATCAAAAATACAATGCCGTAGCTGTATGGACTAGCCCATATTGTCTGTAGAATTCCTCAGAAATAGTCTGTTTATGTTATTTTCTCTCTGCAAAATAATACAACTGCACTGGAATAGCTGTATGCCAGTAGCACTGTTTGAGACTCAACGGGTCTTTCAGCCTGAGCTGTCCGATGATTAGGGTTCCTGAAGAATCAATGCACTTCCGTGTGTGAGAACTTTACATTATCCTGTAGTGAACTTTCTGATCAAATGTGGGATAAACGTTCCTGGACTGGGAAGGGAGATCAGATCACCCTGAATTCAGCCTCTGGCTGATGACCCTTCTGGAAGAGGTTTAACTACATCACAAGTTGTTTTGGAGTTATGTGAACATATATGCAAAAATGTGTCTTAATTTCCATAGATGTTTTAAGGATTCTATAACACAAAATTATTTGTTTTTAAACTTAGCATTTGCCATGTTGACTCAGTGAGAAGGACTTTTGACATGCTCAAAGAAATTGTTAGTAAATTAAAAGTAACTAATTCTCTAAATTATAATATTCAGTATTATAGTATTTTAATAAGATAGTATTTTCTATCTTTATGTTCAAAATAAACCTCCTCTAGTATTTCAGTATTCAACAGTGTCACTATTCTGAACTATTACAACCTTTATATTTCGAAATGATGCGGGAATCCAAAAGCAAGTAATAGAAAAAGAGGAGTTTTGCAGTATTTGAGAGTATTGTTTGATTGGGTAAAACACGTGTTCTGTGTACTCTTACATTTTGTCTCTGAGACATAGTAATGGATTTGCATTTTTATGTTCTAGTTCTGTGCAACTAATTTCATTTGGCTAACATAGCAAGCATGATGCAATGGTTAGTCCTGTGGGAATTGTGCAGTTTTAATAAAGCTCCAAATGCTACAATTGCAGAATTCCCCCAGGACTAAATAGTAGCCTGACACCTATATCTGTGCTCTATTTATATGAATTCCATTGCCATAATCTTGGAGCACCCACTACTGTTGTTTTAAAATAGAAATAATAGGACTGTCTTGCCTTTCCAGCCATGAGGAATAGCTTAATTAAGTTGTAGAGAGTGGTGTATAAGTATGCATGTTTTACATATTGGTGTACAGAAAAATTAGAAAGCTAAGCAGAAGTTAGCAAAACCTTCTCTGTTTGAATCTGTTCTAGTGAAGACGAAGGCCTGGTCTACACAGCAGAATCGGTTTGATGCAAGGCAACTTACATTGACCAAACTCCAAAAGCACATACACTAAAATGTTGCTTCTGCCAATATAATTCACCCACAGCACTGATTTAATAATTCTACCACTGTGAGAGGAATAGCATTTAGGTCAATGTAGCTGGTTGAAACAGTCCTATGGCTTTTATTTCTCCCTTTATCCTGTCATGGCAGGTTAAAACTAAGATCAAGTTTAAGAGTGAAAGTTACAGGGATGTTGTACTTATCCCAAAACTAAGCACTGCAGACCCCAGAATTAAATTTAAATGTGAATAAAAGCCAAAACACAGTAAGCAGTGGATATGCATAGGTAAATCACTCAATTTCTCTTATTTATGTCTTGTAATTTTCTTGGTTTTTATAAACTTAAGAAACGTTTTGCATAAGCACTACACAAGCCACTGAGAGAGAATTCTTCCATGCAATATTTATTAGCTTTGAAGATATGTAATATCAGCCTTCAACTCCTTTTTTTGAAACTCGAAAAGGCAGATTCAGTTGTACACCAGCATGAAACAAAGCACTTACTGGCCAGTTAAAATGGATTTACAGATGCGTTGTGGGAAAGTACTCTGGTCCTTGAGTCCTAATGTGCCTATGTAAACAGTCCCCCTATACTCCTCTCTCACTTCCCCTGGCAGCACTGCATTGGTGTGAAAGGAAGCAAGGCAAAAGTGGCATGGAGAGCCTTTCAAACAGAGGCCACATCGACTCAGCAATCCCCTTTTTGGAGGACGAATACAAATGAGGGAGAGTGAAACTGCAAATGAAGGACTTATTTACAAATATCGTGCTTCATTGGCATAATCTCACATGATCGCATTTCCAGAAGAGACTTTTCTGAAAGAAAAAACAGCTGTGTAGATGGGATTCCTTCGGGGCGGGGGGGGCGTAATGTTTTTGAAAGAACCCTTATTCCTCAAAAGAAAAAGGCTCGTGGCCATAAGAACACTGCCAGCAGACTAAGGTAATCTACCAGTGAGTGGTTCTCAGACTCTTGTATTGGTGTCCCTGTCACACAGCAAGCCTCTGAGCGTAGCTTCTGTTTATAAATTAGTTACCTCTCAGGCCAAAATGGGTTTTCCAGAATTACCTCATCTCTAGGCCTGAACCTTAATATAGCTTATACAATCGCAACAATTAGATATAACTATCAGTCGTAACTTCACTTAGTTACAGTCTAACTTCTTCAAAAGTACAGTAAACCGTCAAAATACACGGCTTCAAGTTGTGTGTAACTCACTTCAATGCAAGTTAAGCACAACTTGAAGCACTCTGTGGCCCCTTCCTTCCTCCAGCCTCCAGGCTGTTAGCCTGACAGCCGCACAGCTGGAAGAAAGTAGGGGGAAGGCTTTTAGGTTGCCTGGCTGCCCGCAGACAGCTAGGCATGCTAAAAGGCTCTTCCCCTTGTCTTTCCCCCGCTGCATGGCTGTCAGCCTCAGAGCCATGCTGCTGGAGGAAGGCAGGGAAAAGCAGTCAGGAAACTGACCAGCCCTGGTAGGCTGGTCTGTTTCCCAGCTCCTGTAAGCCCAGGGGAGCTGGGAACTAAGCGGCAACCTGGTTTCCTCTCCCCCACCAACTTGTGTGAAAATTTGAGTTACACGGGGGTTACAAGAACACAACCCTCACATAACTCAAGGGTTTACTCTAGTTTGTATATAAGATGTCAATTTTAACTATTTGGAAAGTTTGAAATATGTTTGTTCCACTATTAAAATTATTTGAGGCAGAGGAAACACGGCAACAGAAGCTATATTTAAGGATTTGGTTAAATTTCAGCTCAAACAAATTGTTTACTTGTAAATTCATTGTAAGTACTGTAATTTTGGGGAAGATCTAGTGCATATGTTGAATCCCTGTGTTAAAGGGAAACTGGAATTCAGCCATAACAATGGAGAGACACTGTTTATTGTAGAGATGTTAGTATCCTAGAAAGAGTTGTTTTCTTTTAGAGTTGTAAAATGCTGAATGCTTTAAACATTTCCTCATAACGTCTGCCATTCCTGTGATCAGAAGTGATCAGAACTGTGTGCACAATATTACAAATGGGGCTGTTAGAGCATTTCTTTGTAATAGTCTCTTTTAAAATTAGTTTCCATAATGGGTAAATAGAACTATTGCTATAACAAGATACTGCTCACTGAGCTTCTGGCTTTAGTGACTTCCATAGTAGTGCCTGCATATTTGAGTTGTGGCTTAAATTTTTGAAAAGCTGTGAAAACAGAGTTGTTCAATATATTTTGTTTAATGAAGAGGCTTACCTTGGTATAAATTAGAGGTTTATTAACTTCAATGAGCATTGGATCAAGAACCAAGATTATGAAAGGGGAAGTGTTAAAATACATGCAATGTGTACATACATTTTTGTTTTTTTTATATTTATAGATCACCTGTTACATTTGTCTAACTACCTTTTGTCTCTTTTTACCACAGTCAATCAGGAGGAGTTCATTGCTATTATGACTGGAGACATTTGAAGGTACAAGACAGTGAATTCAGCAGCAAACACATTGCAATTGTCATCCTCTGGTTCCGTTTATTTCTGTAGCAGGACGCATGCAAAGAATTATTTTCCTCAAAGGACCAAAAAAAAGTACATTTTATGTGCTGATGTGTCAGTAATTTGTAACATTAAATTTTAGAGTAAAGAGTGTTAAGTTTCTGACATGTTTGAGTATCCATTTGTAAAATAGCTTTGTATAAGTTTTCTAAATTAAATCATATTATATGAATCTTTTTGAAGTTGACTTTGTTAGCATTAGCTGTGGCCTTAGTTTTGATACGTGAAGTTTTGACAAACTTCCATTTTTAATAAAATGTCTTTTTATTACTGGTAATTGAAAGCCTTGTTATTGTGTTTAATCCCAAACAGAATTGTACTGTAACTTAAATTTTGTCTTTAAATATTCTCTATTTTTCAAAAGTAACTGGATTCTTTTGTTGACTTTCCATAGTTGCACATTTGTTGTGCAGCACGACTTATTAAATGAACAAGGATTCTTCACAACACACAGATGAATGCTACTAGTTTTGCATGACCCAAATGCCCTGTTTTTCTGTTCAGTGACTGAGGCTGCTATATTGGTTTTTGTTTAAAAGGAACTAAAGTGCTCTTCACTATACAACAATATTTTTTCTTACAAAGTGCCTACTTAAGTATTCACTGTTAAGCTTGTTTAATCTTTGGAATTCCTGTCCTATAGAAACTGGTTCATGTTTTGTTCTTTGTAGATATCAATTTTAGGTAGCTTTAAATGTTCTTTGGTGCATCGCTGTAGTGGAGTGTTTTTCAGCAATAGACAAGGAAAACGTTTTAGCTGTCTTGCTAAAAATGATGTGGGCTGACTTTTGTAAGGCATTCTCAACGATCAGTTCTATTCCTTCTGCTGTAGGGTGATGCATTTAGATAGAACCCAGCATTTTGGTGTCAATTCCAAGATTTCCGGTGATATTCTAGGCAAAACTTTATGGATTTTGGGAGAAATGAGGAAACCAAAAGGAAGAAATTGGGGGGCCCACGTGATACCCCTGATATCTGTTTATCAGAGACACAGCTTCAAGCACCTCTGTAGTTTTCCACAAATCAAACTGGTTGATGCCACAAGTGAACCTATTCAGCGTAACCACACCCTTAACTAATCACTGATCATGCTCCCAGTAGCATTTTTAATGTGCTCACACTTCGGAATGATTTACAGGAGAACCTCAGAGTTACAACTACCTCAGGAGTGGAGGTTTTTCATAACTCTGAAATGTTTGTAACTTCAAACAAAATTAGGGTGACCATATTTCCCCCCCCCTTTCCAAATACAGAAGAAGTGGGGAGAGGGAGGGAGATTCTCCAGCTCCAGCTGCCAGGGGCTGCTGTTGGGGGACTGCCCTGGCTGCCCCGTGCCTTGGGACTCTGGGAACAGGGCTGCAGCCGCATGGGTAGGCTCCCAGTTCCACGTGCCTCAGGGAGCTGGAAAGGGGGAGGCAGTCATGCCGGTCCAGCTCTCAGCTCCCAAGGTGTGGAGAGCCGGGAGCCAGGTGGCAGCTATGCCATCTAGCTCCCGGTTCCCCAAGCTGCTCTGGGCTTCCCCAGATACAGGGCAATTAGCCCCTTTTTAAAAATAAATTGAGACACCTTCCTGGCACCTGAAATATGGTGCTGTCCCAGCAGAAATATGATGGATGGTCACCCTAAACAAAATACTATGGTTGTTCTTTCAAAAGTTTATATCTGACCATTGGCTTTGCTTTGAAACTGTACTATGCAGAAGAAAATTGCTGCATTTTATTATCTGAATTAAAATGATACAAGCGTAGAAACAGTTTCCTTTGTCAAATTTTTTAACTTTCTCTTTATTTTTAGTAGTTTATTTAGTACAATGGTGTACTTTATTTGTTTTTTGTTTTTTTTTGTCTCTCCTGCTGCCTGATTGTATACTTCTGGTTCAAAATGAGGTGTGTGGTTGACTGACTAATCTTTTGGTAACTTTGGTGCCCAGACGGAAGGGAGGTAATTGCTTTCTTCTGAGAGCCACCTAACAGGTGAGATGATGAGGAAATATTCATCCAGCAGGAGGAGGCCGAGGGAGGGAGGAGCGGCAGACTGGAGTCTTCACCATTCTTTCCTGCCTCCTTCCACACTACCTTCTCAAAATCTGCTCAATGGTGGGAGGCACCCGCTGTCTTCAGGGAGGAAGAAAATACTGGGGATCTGTAAGTAAAAGGGGGAAACAAATCCTTGATATGGGAAGTTGTGGGGAGGATGAAATGAGAGGGAATAAAGCCCTGTGAATGGGGAGAAACATTGGAATTCTAGTTTGGGAGCAATGGGAGTTGAAGCCATTGCTGGCATTGGGGAGAGAGACTGCTTGGCAAAGAGGTAGATTGGGGTGGTAATAGAAAGGAATACACAGAGCCTTTGAGTCAGTAGAGAGAATGAAACTGTTAAGGGGATAGCAGAATCGGGGGACGCCTACATAGAACCCCTGATGCAGGTGGGAGGGAAACCACCTGGCCCTTCTGATAGGGAGGTGGAGGATAAGGATACGGGGTCATGGAACCCTAGCATGTGAAAGATGAGGAAATGAGGGATGCACAGTCCCAAGGTGGAGGGGGTGATGGAAATTGCATGGACTGCCTCAAACAGAGGTGGCTGGGAGGGTGACGTAGGGAATTTGTAGTGATGAGGGAAGTGGAAGGATGCAAGGAACTCCTGGTGTGTGAAGTGGGCATGGCCTACAGAAGCTACAAAGTCTATGAACCCCCTCCCAATCCCTTGCCATTAATTTTATTACTGTTGTATCTGTGAGCCCTGAAGAGACAATAGTTAGAGGCTGATAGATTGGGAAGTACAAAAGAAGGGGATGATACAGTTTTGGTCAGCATAATAGACAGTGGCATCATGGCATTTTGGTATTCCTATCTCACCCCACTGCCCACTATTTAAGTGCCTGTTCTTGCTACTTTCATTGCACCACAACAAGTTTACCTGCCACCCTTTAAGCTTCTGTGTGTGTCTGTCTTTCTGTCTCTTCCAGTACTTTCAAGCTTTTCTCTGCCTTTGTGTTGCTCATGCATTTTCTACTGGTTTTTGTCTGTACACTAGCACCACAATTGCTTTCAGTGCACTGGTGCCAAAGGCTTTTTAGTTGTCTCAACCACTTAAAGCTAGTTACTTAGGGCTTCCATAACTGCTCTGTTGTTTTGAGGGGCTGGCAGCTCTTGGTCCTCTGTCTGTTGACCTAGTCTTTTTCTCTCAATATACTGAGTGTTCTTTCAGTATTATCTGTGTTCTCCTCCACCCCTCTTCTTCATGTATGATATCAAAGGTGGAAGACTGACATCTTAGCAAGTCCAAACTGTGTGGCAGAACAGAATCAAAGCTGGATAAGCAATCCTGGTCACACCTGTCAACATCTTTCATGTGCAGAAGTGCTAGTTGTGCTTGCAAATATAAAACCTGTCATCTAAGAAATGGGATACAATGCTAAACCCTTCTTTACTTAACCTAAGAAATTCTTGTAACAATGGTATAACCAACCAGGCTCGGGTTCCCCAGAAACGAGGCTGCACCCAGAAGGTGAGTGCTACATTTGGTTTATTGAGAGCGTGACACCCACGACTGGAGCCCCGGAAATGCCAGAGTCACCAGCCGGGTTTTCCCCCACTGGTGACTCCGGCGTTTCCGGGGCTCCCATCGCGGGTGTCACACTGTCAATAAACCAAATGTAGCACTCGCCTTCTGGGTGCAGCCTCGTTTCTGGGGAACCTGAGCCTGGTTGGTTACATTTGGTGCAGCGAGCAGGATTCTCCAGGTACGATGCCTTTTTGGTCGAAAGCGGGGGAGGCAGGGAAGCCAGAGCTGGCCCTGCAGCGCATACCAGGATGGCCCTCGACAGAGCGATGGGGGCCGGTAGCGTGGATGGTGGCCTGTTGGGCAGCCCCAGCAAACTGGCCGGAGTTGCGGGAGGTGGCAGGCGTGACTCTGGTACAGGTAGAATGGGCGTTGCGTCGCGTCGGCTGCAGTTGAGCCACCAGCCAGGGATGGAGAAAAGGGCGGTGAGAGAGGTAGCATGGCTTTTCCTAACTGCCCTCTGGGCCCTGGATGACGAGCTTCTCCGCTTGCAGAAGGCGCTGGCGGGGAGGGAGCAGGAATGTTGTGATTTGGGAGATGCGTGGGCAATAGCGCAGGAGGTGGTTACCTCGCAGTCCAAAAGGACGCAAGAGTTAACCCATCATTGTGAGGTATTGGCAGCGAGAGTGGTGAATCGGTGGCGCGCGAAACTAGGGAAAGAACCAGTGTTGATGGCCCAAGTGCATGTGGTCCTTGCTCTAGCCACTTGGGACCCTGAGATCTGGGATGGTAACATTTGGAGCTTTTCCTCGTCTGAAGAGGAGGAGGAGGAGGCAAACGGGGTGACTGTGCAAACCGTCCCAAGACAGGCGCGCCCCATTTGGGAGATGAGGTTAGAAGGAGGCAAATTGCAGCCTGAGGTCCGGCGGACGTTTAAGACAAGTGAGTTGCAGGAGATGGTGAAGAGTTTTAAGCAGGAGCCAGGGGAAGGCCTTTTGGCCTGGCTGGTGCATGTATGGGACAACGCGGGCAACACTGTGTTGCTGCTGCTTGAGGAACTCCGCTAGATGGGCGTGTTGTCCCAGGATTCACAGGTCTGACAGGCATTGCACAACTCGCAAGGCTTGACCGATGCACAGGGAAACGCCGTGGAAGCGCCGTCTCTGTACCGCTGGTTGATTGCGGCGGTGGATGTGGTCTACCCCTCCCTGGGGGAACTGGAAGCACTGGTGTGGCCCTGGCATACGATCCCGGAAGGGGTGAGTGCACTGCGGCAGCTGGGCATGGCTTGGGCTGTGGCTCTGGGGGGAGAGACGGGACCGGACGATGTAGGGGTCCACAAATCTATCAAGGCCACTCTGTTATGCCTTGGGCCCCCCCCCTCCCCGAGTTGAGGGCCTCCCTTATGGCTGTGGTCCTGGCAGTGGATGGGCATACAGGTGACTTGGTTGGAACGTTGATGCAATTAGAGACTGTCATAGGCGCCAAAGCGGTCCATGCCACAAAAGGAAAAGGTGGTTGGGCAGGAGCACCCGGGCAGGAAAAAGGGCACGCTAGGGTGACCTGGAGAGCCATGTGGACAGATTTGCTGAAGGGAGGGGTCCCCCATGAGGAGATCAATGGTCTACCAACACCAGACTTGTACAAATGTTGGTTACAACTGCCGCCTACCCAGCGGAGTGAGGATGAGAGTGCCTCCAAGAGGGCGGGCGAGACCCAGGCACCACAAAAAGGTATGGGACCCGGGGGGAGGACACAGCCCAGCGCCCCCATCGACGGGACCCTTCCCCCTAGGAAGTAACGGGGAGGCAGGTCTCCTGCAGTACGGGCTGTGGCTGTGCGACAGGTAGCAGGGGACCGGCGCCCATTTGTCCCGTTAACCATAAAGTGGCCCCGGGGAGGGGAGAAGCATGTGTTAGCTCTGTTAGACACTGGAGCTGAGGTGACCATTCTGCATTCTACCCAGACTGCGGGTCGTGCGGTGGTCATGCAGGGCCTTGGAGGAGCGGAGACCACCGCCTATGTGGTGGAGGTTACCCTAATGCTGGGGAAAGCCCCTCCCTTTCGAGCAACAGTGCTGGCTACACCTTTGAGCGAATACATCATTGGAATGAATGTCTTGTGTGGCTGGTGTGTGGATACTCAGTATGGGCTGTTTGCCTTTGGGCACCCCTGCTACATTCGGGCAATCAGAACTGTGTAACCCCTACTGCGGGGACATCCCAAATGGGACCCTGTGCACCTGCTGGCCCCCCAGACCCCAGTGTCAGTCAAGCAATACTGCATTCCTGGTAGAGAGCACGAGATTAGTGACACTATTGCTGCGTTGCCACAGGCGGATATTATTCGCCTCACGCTGAGTGCTTTCAACAGCCCCATCTGGCCAGTGAAGAAGCCAGATGGATTGTGGCACATGACGGTGGACTATTGGGAACTCAATAAGGTGACCCTGGAGTGCATCACTGTGGTGGCCTTGCCGTGGCATGCTGTCATAGACCTGGCCAATGTGTTTTTCTCTATTGACATTCATCCTGAGAGTCAAGAGCAGTTTGCCTTCACATGGCTAACAAAGCAGTACACGTTTACCGTGTTACCGCACGGCTTTAAGCACTCCCCGACGATCTGCCATCAGTTAGTGCAGGCCGATCTGGACCGCCTGAACCTCCCCGACCGGACGGCCTGCTACCACTACATTGAAGACGTTATGATCTTGGGACCAGATGAACCAAGTGTTCAAGGTGCCCTAGACACCGTCATAACAGGTTTGCAGGAACGGGGGTGGGCTGTTAACCCCAAAAAAGTGCAGGAGCCAGCCACTAGTGTGGTCTACTTGGGTGTACTGTGGATGGGTATGGAAAAATGCATTCCGCCGAAAGTGCGGCATACCATCCAAGTGTTCCCCACACCCTCGTCTAAACAGCAGTTGCAAACCTTTTTGGGCCTTCTTGGTTTCTGGCGTGCTTTTATTCCGCACCTTGCTTTTCTTACGCGTCCTTTACAGGAGCTTGTGCGAAAAGCCACTCTGTGGAACTGGACAGAGAAGCACCAACGAACTTTCGACCTCTGCAAAGAGGCAGTGGTGGCACACACCCGCCTCACTGCACCGCTGCAGGGCCAATCGTTTGAACTGGAGGTAACAACTGTCGGCGACATGGCATCCTGGGGTCCGTGGCAGCAGGTAGGAACCCAGCGAAAACAACCTATCGGCTTCTGGTCACGAACCGTCCACAGAGCCGAAAGCGGGTACGCCCCCCTGGAAAAGCAGATCCTAGCAGTGGTGTGGGCTTTGCAGGACACTGAACGGGTCACGGGTGTTGTACCTGTTACTGCCCGGACCCCGATCCCCTTAATGGGGGTGGGTCACGGATACCTCTGAGCGTGCACATACGGGAGTGGCCCAAGCAGCTACCCACTTCAAGTGGAAACACTACTTACAGGAGCGCATGCACTTGGGAGCCCCCACACTTACTGCTCCACACGCCCTTCTCCTGGGAACCATTACTTTTCAGCATGATCCCCAGCAAACGGATGAGCTACCTGCCATCAACCCGCCAGTAGCCCCCTCGCCAATGGCGGAGGCACCTCCGTTGGATACCGTGCCTGAGGAGAGGAAGCATCTGGGTAACCGATGGGTCTACTACTTACACCCCGACAGGACAGAGACAGTGGCGAGCAGTAGCATATGCCCCTTATAAGGATGAAATTGCCTTTGCCTAGGGAACAGGTAACTCGAGCCAATGGGCAGAGTTGCAGGCAGCGACGCTGGCGGTGGAAGCTGGGCAAGCAGAGACCTTTATATATACTGACAGCTGGGTAGTCTACAAGGGTCTGTTCACTTGGGTGATGACATGGGAAGCCAAGGAATGGAAGATAGCGGATCGCCCCCTCTGGGGCGCCGACTTACGGCAACAACTCTTAGCTTTTGCTCAGCAGCAGCCCCTGCCGGTGCGGCACGTTGACGCCCATACCAAACAGACGACTTGGGAGGCGCAACTCAACGCACCCGTGGATCAGATGGCAGGACATACGATCATAGAATGCACCATGGCCTTACATGCGGAGTCAGGGCACCGAGGCGCCCACGCAGCCCACCAGTACAGCCTGACCAAGGGTGAGAACCTCCCCCTGGTAGCGTATCAGGTGGCCCGACTGAAATGCACTGTCTGCACCAAACTGGCCCCAGTAGCACTAGCGTTAGCCACAGGAAGCGTACGCCGTGGGCACTTGCCCTGTAGTGAGTGGCAGATCGATTATATCGGACCTCTACCTCCATCACACTCGTGGCTCTATGCGCTGACCGCCGTGGATACATATACTGGCCTGCTGTTTGTACATCCCTGCAAGCATGTGAACGCTGCTGTTACACTTACAGCACTCACCCAGCTCAGTGAATGGGATGGTGTCCCTCTGGCGATACAAAGTGATCAGGGCACACACTTTACAGCCCAACATGTCTGTGACTGGGCGGCCGACCTACGGGTAGCCTGGACATTCCATATGCCATATACCCCTCTGCATCAGTGACAGCTCCAACGTATGGGTAACGTTGGCACAAACTGCCATCAAAGCTTCTGCCTTTTGTCTGCCCCACAGTTTGGCCGTGGGACAGCTCATGGACACATGCTTTATAGGTGTCAGTGCTACTCCTGCTCTCTTGCAAAACTATACCCTTTTGCGAAACTTTGCTTTCACTGCTACCTTTGCCAATCTTTCCTTGGTCTCTTATGACTCTGCGCCGGGTATATCTGTCTCATATGCTGTTGTCAAGTCTGTTCCACAGGTGCATGCTGTGTTGCCAGAAGAGCATCAACGACCTCACTTGATTCCTACTAGCCTCAGGATTCATGAAGAGGTCGTAGGGAGGAGCGTAGGGTGTGAGAAGACATTGTAACGGTCGAGAGTGCAGTCCGACCCCCTCTGTGAACCCTCAGGAGAATTCCAAACAGACTAGTCTGTGCAAGGTGAAAAGCTGCAAAACAAATGGCATTAAAAGGATCTCAAGCTCTAAACTTACAAAGCAAAAGCCGGATTCAAGAAAAAACACTCAGGCCTGGATCCATTAAGAGAGCATGCTGTTCTAAAGCCTGACATTTAAGCAACTACTCACTCAGTGGAATTAAATAAATCATAAGTTTGGTGTCTGGGCTTCCTGTGCAATGCCTGAGGGGACAGAGAGGCAAATAAGAATGAGCTAGATGAGGACCCCCCTCACCTAACCAGTGCCATTTGGCTAAAAGAGACATCCTAAGCCCCACTCCTCTCTGAGCTAGAGGAAGCACATGAAATCCACAGCTTGGAACCTTCTCAAAAGGATGCATCTTAGGTACCTAAGCAAGCCCTTTCTTACAAAGACAGTGAGTGCACAACAAACTCCATACAGAAGGGACTGGGAGGTTGAGGATGAAGGTGTCCACTGGGAGAGATTGATTGAGTTTCTTGCAAACTGTCCATTTGAAGCTGTGTATACATTTTTAAATATATTCTGGATCACAGAGCATCTGAAAAACCTTTTAGTCCAGTGGTTATGGCAAATACTTACGAGCTGCACAACTCCTGTTTAAATCCCTTCTCATAAAACAAGAGATTTGAACTGGGCTTGCCCACATCCCAGCTGCGTACCATAAGCATTAGCATAGTGATAGTTTGGAAAACTTCTACCCTCCACCCCCAACCTGTCAGGGTGTTTTTTGTGGAGTTAGGTTCTCTTTGAATGCGTCTTCTAGAGTGGCCTGCCCTGCTTCACTTAGTTTGAGACTTGTGCCTAGGGACAGGGCTTAGCAGTATGCTAAGTATCCAGGCATCAGCCTGGGACAGCAGCGGGCATACCCAAAGGCAGAACCTTAGGCTGCATCTACAGTATGAGAAAAAACTGATAGCTTGATTTTTCCAAGTACCTGTCCTCACTGTAAATTGCATTAGCTCGATTTATAGTGCACTAAAATTGACATATTTAAATCCTAAAATCGTAGTAACCTCATGGGTATAGCATTCAGTTTGAATTTAAAATTTTGAATGAAGAGTAGTGGGGATGTGCCATGGCGCCATGTCACTAAATCCAATTCATTAGCCTCCAAAGATGTCCCGTATGAGCCCCGCAGTTCTCCGCACTGGCCTATTCCATCTCCATTGCTCTCAGGTGCAGAGGAATTAGGCAACAGGAAGATCATCACAATTTGGTACCTGGAAACCCATGGCTGTACGGTAATGAGAAGCTGAAAAGTCTTCTCTTTGTTTGCTAGCAGGGCGGCTGTGGGGTCTGTGGTTCTGTATATACCCCTGCTAGCTGCCTTCTTTTTCTGTGCTGCCTGGTGCCAGCTGCTGCTCCCCCGTACCAGGTGTCAGCTAGGCTGTGGGTGGGGGTTGTACTTGTGTGATAGGAGGAGAAACTTCTTTTCAGCCATTTACATCCCCTTCCTTTCTTCCATGAGAGGTGCCATGCATTCTGAAACTTTCCCTTTTTCACGGGAAGAAGGGTTCTTTCAAACATGGGGTTTACTTTCAAAAGAGCTGTATCTACACTGCTTTTCTTCTCTCCAAAGAAGCTCTTTTAAAAGAATATGCAAATGAAGTGTCAGATATGTAAATTTGCACCTCATTTTCATTTTTAATTTTCCTCATTTGCATTCCTCTTTCAAAAGAGGAATGCAAGTGTAGAAACAGCCCTTGTGTGTGTTGGAGCATCAAGAAAAGGCTTGATATAAATCACAAGAGTTGACAACAGTGCAGGGGCTTCTGGTATAAATATGATCAATACATTTTTTTCCCATATCTATTTAGCATAGGGAAATACTTATGGTTATTTCTTAATATATTAGACTTTAATGATGACCACTGCATAGGTAAGTGCAAATTTCCTTACATCAGAATCAGCCATATCTAAAGCAATAGCTACATTTTTCCTTTGTACTTGTTCATTAGGGCAGGAGTTCTGTCAGTTAGTGGCTGTCACAGGCCAAACTTTTCCAGAGATCATACCCTGTTGCACTGTTGCTGGGAGATAATTGCCACCAAAGTAAGTCTGAAAGGAGGCTGAGAAGGTTTTCATCATTGAGTAACAAAAAGGAAATGGTCCCACATAAAAAGAGAGGTCAATATTTCATGTCCCCAAATTATATCAAAAGGAGAATCTACAGATTCCACTGAGTCTCACTTGTGCAAATGAATAGGAAGGCACTAGATGTCTCAGAAATGCTTAAAGAATCAAAGTGTTTTACTTTTCTACCCAAAGCAACCAGAATTCACTAGTGGGGAAACTAAGTTTCAAAGAAAATTGATCACATGTGCAGTTAATCAGCTGTAGAAAGTGATAATTTTCAGAACATATATGAAACAGTAAGCAAGGACTCATTTTACATGCCATTTCTGCACCTCCCCCTTTAACTGCAGGGGTACAAGGGCCATAGCCTAAAAACAGATACTTCCTAACTTACCCATCTCTGCTTGCACATTCTTGATTGCAAGAAATTCAAAACTAAGATGATAGAATGCAGTGTTTCATTTTTGTTTTTGTTTAACAAAGAAAGGAGGAACCGGTACTCAGCCATCCCACTCCCCGCAACTCCTCCAGCCAATCCCGTGGCTGGGGCTGCCGAGGTGCCGGTACTCAGTATCTACAAGTACCAGCACAAAAAAAGCACTGGTAGAATGCAACTATTATCCTGAAATCTATAGAATTACTGTAATTCTGTAAGCAAAGCAAGCTTTGCCTTACAGGTAGAAGGTTGGTTCAGCCACTGTTTAAATATTCCTATTAAAAAAAGCATGTTTGTGAGTAATAGAGAATAGGAGGTTTAGCAAGAAAGAAATAATCTTAATGAGTGATACATTTTCAGTTACTTGCTAGAAAAACAATTCACAAATAAGATTGACAGTTCTGTTTTGCAGAACTATCAGAGGGGTAGCCGTGTTAATCTGTGTCCGCAAAAACAAGAAGTCCTGTGGCACCTTAGAGACTAACAGATTTTTTTTTTTCACGCATCTGACAAAGTGAGTCTTTGACCACGAAAGCTTGTGCTCCAAAAAGTCTGTTAGTTCATAAGGTGCCACAGGACTTCTTGCTATTTTGCAGAAGTGTTTCTTCTGACATTGAGTAAAGTAAATCTCTGTGTCCAGTTATCTTATCAGTATTGGACTGATAACCCTATGTCCCTTCAGTATAGCTGTGTGTGCTCCCTACATGAACCAGAAAATTTTCCCTCAACAGTACGGGTAAGGGAGCCAGCTCAGGCACACCTTGGAGCAATGTGCGTATGCTGCACTATATAGCATGCCTCTGTCTCCCTCTCTCTCTGTCTCCTTCTTGCCACCAGTGACCATGCTTGAAGCTGCGTGCTCAGCAAAGTTTTTAGTTGGAGCATATGGCTCCCTCATTTTTCACTTGTAAATAGTTCATTGTTTTGTTAGGGTCCTGTAAATAATTGAAGGTTAGTGCTCTAGCTTCAAAGCGTGTCCCAGGCCTATGCCACTGAGCAGTTCTTACACTGACTACCTTTCTTGTCTCTGTGAAGGTCACATCTCAGATAAACGTAGGATTTGCAGGTTCAATTTACAGGTTTGATTTGAAAGGACAATTAAAGAAAGGTGATTGGTTCAAAGGCCCAGCTTATGGAATCCACATTCACTCCAGAGGATCAGTGGTTAGGCTCAGCACCAAGCACCAGTGCCTTGATGCGGCACGACCCACTGGTGCCATCTGTTCAGCACCCTACGTCTTTGTTGCCCAGGCAGCCAAAGGAGGCCGGGAAAACAAGTCCCTGGCTCCATGTACAGAAAGAGCCAAGAAAGTGGACTGCTCTGCGGATCGCAGAAGACACCAGCATCAACGGAGCAGCATAGTCCTATTTGGTCCTTGGCACCTTCTCCAATGGCCCATGCCCAGTCCAATCCTGAAGCATTTCAAGCAGCACAGGACATTTTGGACATGCTGGTGCTGTCGACCCCAGTGCTGATGGGCCTAGACATGGAGGGAAGCTGCTGTTTGCCCTGGATTGCTGAGCGCCTGTCACTCAGGTACTCTCCTGTGGACCGAAGGGAGAGCCACCCATAGCTCACTTGATCCATAAGAGAGAAACTGGGGCAAGATGCTGCACCTCAGGCATTGCTGGACGTCGGGAGCAGACTTGTGGAGGCACGCATCCCCTGGCACTAGTAGTATGAGGAGTTCGATCACCCCTCATTGCCTTTCTCTTGTTTGAGGGACGTTTCCCTGAGAACTCAGTGCTCCTGCTACTCACCGGCACTGCCGTATCAGCGCTGATGAAGCAGCTCCCAAAGATAGAGGTGGTTCTCCTGGCACTGGGCTTCCACCTCTTGGTGTCATTCTCTGCTGGATAGGAGTAGGTCCCAGGACTGCAGATAGTCTTTGGACTGCTGACCCAGATGCCCTGAGACGTCACTGGTGTCATGCATGTCAGCTCGCTCCTGCTACTGGAGAGATTGGAGCACCTGGTCTCAGTTGTAGGCATTGCATAACTTCCACTCAGGGAATGTGGTTTCAGAATCCACTCCACTGGCAGCAGCCCTCAGTATGACAACTGGCAGTGCTGTCACTACTGTTGGCCCCCTTGCAAGGCATCCTATTGCCCAAGGCCCAGTGACCACCTCACTGGAGACCTTCCACCCTGTGGGGCTTCCCAGTGCAGCCACAAGTGACTCATTCTGTCACCAGTGTGTCAGAGGTGCCTTTGGTGACCCATGAAAGCTTCACCCAAGGCTTGGAGGCAGCTAAGCCAGTCATCCCACCAGTAGAGAAGGAAACTGGTGATCTTCCAAAGGAGTTGGAAGAAGACCAGGTGGTGTAAGTTTCCACTCCTTGTCTGCTAATGAGGTTATGGAGCTTCCACCAGTGGTCCCCTAGCATGATGATAAGGCCCACCAGGACTTTTTAAAGAGAGTGGCCACAAACCTGGACCTCCCTGCAGAGGAGATACAGGAACCTTCAGATTTGCTTTTCAGGATCTTGGGCCAGGCAGCTGTGGCAAGAGTCGCACTGCCACTGCACAAGGGGGTAGCCAAGATCACCAAGTCCCTATAGCAAACTGGGGCCCAACCATGGACGAGGCCTGAAGACTGTGTTAGGGAAGGTCAGCAGATTTGGAGAGAAGGTTATTTAAGAGGACCTCCATGACCCACAAAATGTGAGTGTGCCAACTGTCTTATCATAGACTTGGTGCCAATATTGGTTGAAATACGGTGATAAAATACTAAAACTGTTTTATTGTTTATTGAGACATGTGGAGCAAAACTCAGGTTGGAATCATATAGAAAGCTGCTGTATAACTGAATGGAAAAAGTGTGGAGCAAAATACATGCTGGATGTAAGCAATGAAGAAATTTGTGGGAGATAGGTTTGAAAACATCTTCAAATTTGTTAAAAACTGCTGGTTAATATATTTCATATTTGGTTTGAAAACATTTGAAAAAAAATCAGAGAAAACAGGGCACATCTGTAGGCCACAATGATGTGAGATAAGGCTCCAAGACACGGCTTGGATTCATATTGACAGCTGTCAGTGCAGGAGGTGAGGGATGGTAGTATTAGAAATTCTAACCATCAGATGAGAGGCTAAACTAAGATCACTTCCTTGTTATCCATGCTGGTGGAAGTCAAATAGCAACTTTTAGAAAAGATGATAATTCCCAATCTCCTGGTCAAGATTTCTGCCCCAATGAAACAGGTTCTAAAGTCTAATGTTCATGAACCAGTTATAGGTAGTAATAGAGGCCACCACATTTGCCAAATGCAGTTCTGGAATTACCAACATCTAATTCATTACTACGTAAAATGCCTTGCATATCATAACGCTGAAAAGTTTAGCTATTCAAAACTAAATTGTGAAGTCTTGACTCAGTTTTCCAAAAACATAATACACATCCTTCCTGTATATATCAGTTACACCAATCAGAATCAAATCAGTAAGATTATTTTATCTTTTGGTAAATATTTTGGCAATTGGTGTTAAGTGTTTACTAGTTAGTTTCATCACTGTGTTAGATACTGCACTGCGTACTTGACATGATAGCTTAATAAGCCAATCCACTAAAAAGTACATATTGCTTACAAAATGCTTTTTCATTTTTACAGAACAGCGCATACATTAAACAAACATTTCCCTCCATTTGTGAAAGTGGGAATGAGAGAGAGAGGGCTTTGGCCTGATAATCAAGACTGGTGGTGTGTCAAGAAGAAATTGTTAAGCAAGAAACAATTTATTATCTCTTTTATCCACTAGGGGGACCTATTGTTATGATTAAAAGATGGTTTCTGAAGTTATAACACAATCAAGTGTCTGGCTGAAGTTTTACAGTCAAATGTCTTTTAACTCTAACCATGTCTGCACACATCTTAGAACTTAAGGTGCCTCTTCCACCCATGGAATAGTTATTTGCCAGCTAAGGTCTGACTTCTGTACAGCACAAATGAAATCTAAACATGCTAAAGGCACCACTAGTTCACATTTCTATGTTTAATCATCTTGGCATTATTACTGTAACACAGAAATAAAAAGAGAAGGAAAACAGATTAATTGCTTGTAATTTACAATAATTCCTAAGAAAATTTTTACTGATTCATAGATGTGGGATGTGGAGGAAGAAAGGAGAAATTCTCCCTTCCTCGTCTCAACAGCCAAATGGCTTACCCTGTCTTAATCATTTCCTGCCTCAAATATGGAACTTCCTCCTCCAGAGACCGCTCCATTTAAGATGCTGCTGTCAAAATCGTCTTTATGGCCTATGTCACCCCCTCATCTGAGTCATTCTACTGTCTTGTGATTGTTCTGTGCCTCAAATTTAAATGTCTTTTTTTTCTTTTAAGGCCCTATAATAAGCGCATATCCCCCTTACCTGACAGATCTGCCAGTTTTGCCAGTCTCAATATTCCGTTCACTTCCATCTCCTCCTATAAATATCTCTGAGTCTTCTGCCATAGTGTTCCTCTTGTGTGGAATACCACCCTACTTCTCTGCAGTGGTACATCCCCCATTCATTCAAATCCATCCTAAAAATTATTTCCACTATGAAAAGTTGGGGTGAGAAAAAGTTAGCCAAAAAGCAAAGCAAAAACCACCAAATGTCTCTGCTTGACTAATATCTGTGTTATTCTAATATTGTCACATTGCTCCTCCCCCTATTCCTCCTCTCTCCTGCCTTTTTGTCTGTTTATACGACCCACATGTGTCGTGTTTAAATCACATGCTTCTCAGTCTTGGCTGTCTTTACTTATTTTGGTGAAGTGCCTAATTCCCTTTTGAGCATTCAGGAATAATGAATTAAATCTTATTTGCTTGCAGTGGATCCTTTTATTTCAACTATTGTTCTCATTGCTGTCACTAAATATCTAATAGGCTCTTAGAACATTTTGCCTTTCCACAGAAGGAATATTGGTTTGTTCTATTCCTCTTATTTCTCATGTTTCAAGATATTAAAATAATGTACTTGACCTGTTCAAAATGTGCCATGGATAACCTGTACAGAATAAAAGTTAAGATTGTTTAAAATTAAAATGGGTAGTTGAAAGGTTCATGTTTAAATCATTTATGTTGATAGAAATTTCTCACAATATGTAATATAATTGTTGCATTATGAGTATGCAATATGAATGCTATGGTGAAACAAATGTTGGCTCCTTTTAGCTGAATCTCTTTCAATGTAATTGTATGGTTAGAGAGTCCCATTTCAGAAGTGCCTATATGACTTAGGAGCCCATCACCCATTTCCAAAAGTGATTAATTGAACCTAGGCTTTCAAGTCACTTTGAGTTTTTTTGAAAATTTTATCCCAACAACAAGCACAGGGAATGTGTAGATGTTTCAGATGGGTGCCTTCTAAGCACTTTTAAAAACGTAGTTAAGCAGGTGAAAAAGTACAATTGAAGTCATTTTTACAAGACTACAGTCTGGCCAAGAGGAAACCTTGCTATCTACTTCCATTACAGCAAAATTAAACAGCAATCAAGAATGAGTTTATGTCCAGGCTTGTTTCTGTATCTCATA
Source organism: Carettochelys insculpta (assembly GCF_033958435.1). NCBI lineage: Eukaryota > Metazoa > Chordata > Testudines > Carettochelyidae > Carettochelys > Carettochelys insculpta. The sequence goes on from NC_134141.1 coordinate 76,193,887, forward strand.
TGCACCCAAGACTCCCATTAATTTCAACTGCAGATGTGGAAGGAATACAGCATTGTTCTTATAATTTGGTGACATGAAATGAGGAAATACAGTAATACCTGCTTAATTAAATAATGGAAGGGAACCTGACACAGAACTGGAGGAAGTGGTTTGAACACTTCATGTTTCTCTGGAAGCAAGTGGTACAGATCAGAAATCTAAGAAGGTGAAATTCTACACACTTCTGCATGTATCAGGCCAAGAAGTACTAAAGATCTACAACACATTCCAGTGGGAGCACTCAGGGAATGCTACAGTGGTAGACCTGATAAATCCAAAATGTCAAGAACACTGTCATCCATTCAAGAATGTTCCCAGGAAAAGGTGCATTTTATTTGCAAAAAAATCAGCTGCAAGGTGAGTGACCGTAAAGTTCCAGGCATTTCTGATGATAATAAATCATGTGAACTTGAGCAGTTAAGAGATGGATTAATTAGAGGCTGGGTTATTTGGGGGATCCCTTTCTACTTTATCTTCCAAATGTAGATCTTCGAGCAAGATTTTCCTCACAGTTGCTGCCCTGTTACATTGGGCTGGAGGTCAGAGCAGCACACAGGGGCTCTAAAAGCTGAAGCTGTGGCTGTTTCAGAATCTCCTTGGCTCACAAGCCATTAGTCTGATTTCTGAAGACCCCCTACCAATTCAGATATAGAGGGGAGACTGGGGGCAGAAAGCGCTCAGTGCTGTCTCAGTTATGTTGGTGCTGCAGGGTAGCTAGTGCTGCCACCTGACTGGTGTTTGCACAGCCTTAATGTTTGCCACGGAAAAGATCTAATGTGCTGAATTTTTCCCCACCTGGGAGAAAAAAAACAAAAGAAAACAGTTCCATGTAAGCTGCACACTTGTGAGGCTGCCCAGACATCCTGGCTGTATCTACACTAGAGTGATCTAGTTCCTGTTGGAAGATAGCTTCCACCAAAGCTTTGGCTGACAGATTGTGGCCAGACCTCAAAGCAGATTACTCTTTCGATCTGCTCTGTTGACAGAGAGCAGCCAGACTGCCCAGCTGCCCTCTCAGCAGAACAGCCCCAGAGCCCTGTCAGACAGGGTTGCATGGCAAACAATCCCTTCTGGGAGTCCCAAAAAGCCATGGTCTTAAAGGCCTCCTCCCCACCCTGAAGCCCGTTCCCTGCCCATGCTAAGGCTTGCCTACTTCTATGAGGGACAGCACAGCTGCTACAACAGGGCTCACACACTTTGAGACAGCTACAGTGCTTTCCGGATAGCCATGGTGCCAGAGCAGCCCTTGGGCTGATGCTGGCCCCACCCAGAGGTACTTCAGCTTCTGCTGAACCTGATCATGGCCATCCTCCTTCTCCTCCCCAAGGAGGGCAACCCTGGCACCACCTTAGAGGAGCATACTTTCGCTGTCACACGGGCCTACCTGCACTTGCCCCCCCCAGTCACAGGTGCTTAGGTGGGTCTGAAGGCACAGCACCAGTTCCGACTGGTGGAACTGGCTCATTGTAGGGCAGTGGGATTACCAGCAGTGGTTCCAGAACTTCTGCATGTGGTAGGACATCTTTCTGGAGCTCTGCGTCTGGCTCACCCCCACCCTCTGGAGATAGGACACCCTTCTGCAGCCTGCCATCCCTGTGGAGAAGCAGGTTTCCATCACCCTATGGAAGCTCACCATCCCCAACAGCTACCAATCTGTAGGGAACCGGTTTGGTGTTGGGAATTCCACCACTGGGGCCCTCCTCATGGAGTTAAGGCAATTTTGAGCTGCAGGCCCTGCATGAGGGAGGGTCCTTCCCAAGGGGGACCCCTGGGGATCAGTGTTGGGGGTGTGAAGGGTGAGGTGGGGGAGCCCATCCCTGGGGAATGATGCTGTCCTACTCTCACACAGCTTTGCTGCTGGGGGTGGGGGGCAGCCTCACACAAGGTATGGGGGTATGGGGGAGCACAGCATCTCCCAAGTAGCCGCAGCGTGTTGTGCCCTCCACAACATTGTAGAAGAAAAAGGGAAGGCCTTCCTTCCTGGATGGGAGGTGGACACTGGCCATGGTTCTGAGCAGCTGGGCACAGCTCTGATCCACCAAGCCCATTGGGAAGGATTGCAGATCTGCGAGGCCCTAAGGAGGAGTTTCTCCTGTAGGTCCCAATAACCCTCCACAGGGCTCCTCTAGCAGGGGCCTGCAGCCCTACCCCCACCCCCCCCCACACCACAACCCCTCCCTTTTCCCCTCTCATTCCTCCCAGGCCCTTCTCCAATAAAGAAGGACTTGGGAGTAGTGGTTAAATAATTTTTTTGCTTGAACAAAGATAAACAGTTTGAAAATAAATGTTGTAATAAAATTATATACAGTGCAACAACAGTGAACTATACACAGTGGGGGAGGCATAGGATGGGCTTGGGGGGACATCAAACCTTAGAGAGGGTGTGAGCTTTGGCCTCAGGATCCCCTCCCACCGTGGGTTTGGGTTTCCCATTGGGGCAGGGTTGAGGTCTGGAGCATGGGGAGGTAGGGATGTGGTGGGGCTGTGGCAGTGTCTGGGCCAGCGGGGGGAGGTGGGGGGGTGCTGGGGAAAAAGGGGGGTGGGCATGGCCCTCATTCATTGGCAAAAATTGAGGAAGGCTTGGGGGATGGCAGGCAGGGGCAGGAAAGCAGGAGTAGGGAGGGCGGCGGCAGCAGCCGTGAGCGCCTGGGCCCAGCAGGTCCCTCCAGATGCCAGTAGTGGTGTCAAGGCAGGACATCAGTTTTTCCCAGGCCTGTGACCACCATGACCAGTAATCCCACAGCTGCCGCTTGAGGAGGTCAATCAGCCTCCAGAGGGCAGGGGGTATTCCTCCACTTTGCCAAGGGGTTGAGGAAGGTCTCTTCATCAGCCCACATACCCAGAAGGTCCTGGACGTTAGGACCTGTCCAAGAGCTGGCCTAATGTTTCATGCCCCAGGGTGACCCCCATACCCCTCCAGCTGGTCCCTAGAGAGCCCTGGAGAGCTTGGAGGGGGCGGGGGTCTGGCTCTCTGCCATCTTTTATCCATTATCAGAAAGGAGTGGCTGTGAGGATGTGGGGACAAGCAGCCTGTGGCTCTGCTGCTTCTACACTTTCAGCTTCCTGCCACAGGATTTCCAGGGCTCCCTGCAGCTTTAAGAATAGCTGGAGACAGGGACCATAGAGTGCAGCTTGCTGTGGATGTGGTGTACCCCAGGGCAGCTGTCCAGCACCATGGAGGCTTTTTCTGTCAACTGAAGCCTCACCCACCGCAACATTCAGAGAGTCTTTCTGTTTCATGGGGGAACGGAAGAATGCCATCAACAAAAGTGCCACATTCTGTCAATTCACTGGTGACAGAATGCCTTGGCAATGTGGATGTTCCATGGGTTTTGTCAACAAAACTCTTTAGTGTAGATGTAGCCCTTGTGACTACCATACACCTCACACAGCTGGAAGTGCAGCCAGCACCCAGTCCTGCTCTGGATGCTGGTCTCTCAGCCTGCTGAAACTTTAGCCACTCTCAGAACTTGGAAGTGGGATGGACCTGAGGTCTGTCAGAAGGGAAGGTAAGGAGTGGGCTGGAGGTGTCTGGACCTCCTAAAAGGGGACAGAAGATCCTTTAGGTCTGAGGCAGGGTTAGGGATGTGTTTTTTTGCATCTCAAGGGGAGGGGATATCTCAGTGGTTAGAGCTTTGGCCTGGTAAATCCCAGGGTTCAGAGCTTAATCCTTGAGGGGGCCTTTCAAGAGTCTTGGGCAAGTTAGATTTAAAATCTCTCTCAGGAATGGTGATGGGCCCTGCTGTGAGTGCAGGGGACTGGACTCAATGACCTCTTGAGGTCCGTTCCAGATGCTCATTTAACCCTGAGAACTACTAGTACTTAATTTGTAATGAAAGAAATTCCAATGCTCAAGTTTTTTTCATTTTTACTTTTGTAACTGATGTGGCAAGGCCAGAGGTTCTGGGGCCATGAAATGTCAAGCTAGTATTTCTGGGGCCTAGCCCTGGCACAAATTAAGCACTCTGTGCAACCTGAGAAGGTGCAAAAATTGATTATATCTGACTTTGCCCCTCCTTAAGAGGCACAGCACCAAAATTTCACTCCTTGTATTCAGAACTCCACATTACCTCTATCTCATGTCTTACCTCGTTTTGCCCCATGCATGCATTTACCACATTTTGTATGGAGTTTTCTTTTTTTTTTAGATAGTAAGCTCAAAGCACTTGTTTAGAAATGCCAGATACCATATGCAGGTTCTGTAAGTGCCTGAGCTGAGGCAAAGGCTCCATATGATGAAGCAATTGCAGTCTTAACTTTAGCATTTTGATCCTTATTGGCATTTTGATTCTTTACCATGCCACCTACATGCTCACTGAACAGATTTTTTTTTCTGCACAGAATAAATATTAAGAATTTTCACTTTGAAGTAGATTGGATATAAAAAAGACGGCTCTAAATAAAATAGAAAAATATGTAAAATTTGGCAGACAAAATAGAAGTGTTCTTTTTTTTAGAAAAAATTTTTTTTTGCATTTCTTTAGAACTTTGACTCTCAACTAAGTTCAGACCTGTACATATGCACTGCCCAGATATATACACAAAGATGAACTGGTTTAACTAAAGGAGTAATGTTAAACTAACACAGTCCCACTGGTGTAACTTAATCCATGTCGATTTAAACCTGTCTTAATTTAAATTACAGTTTTCCACAGGCTTTGGGGAAAGCTGTGAGCTCTTGTATCTCCGTCTGCAGCCACAGAGAAATCTACCTGATGTGGTCTTTACACTGCTGTATTGAGATCAGTGATGTTTTAACAAATGTTTACATTAAAACAAAAATGATGTGTCCATTTCAAATTCTGTTAAGAAAAGGATAAAAAATATGATAAAGGAGAAAATGACAATATGGATGGTTCATAATTAAGCTTCCATGAAGGTGATATGAGCACTAAGGGTTAAATATATATATACACATGACTGCAAACACTGTATGGCTACGTCTACACGAGCCCCAAACTTCGAAATGGCCACGCAAATGGCCATTTCGAAGTTTCCTAATGAAGCACTGAAATGCATATTCAGCGCTTCATTAGCATGCGGGCGGCCGCAGCACTTCGAAATTGATGCACCTCGCCGTCGTGCGGCTCGTCCCGACAGGGCTCCTATTCGCAAGGACCCCACCTACTTTGAAGTCCCCTTATTCCCATCAGCTCATGGGAATAAGGGGACTTCGAAGTAGATGGGGTCCTTTCGAAAAGGAGCCCCATCAGGACAAGACGCGCGGCGGCCAGGCACGTCAATTTTGAAGCGCCACGGCCGCCTGCATACTAATGAAGCGCTGAATATGCATTTCAGCGCTTCATTAGGAAACTTCGAAATGGCCATTTCGAAGTTTGGGGCTTGTGTAGACACGGTGTATGTGATCTTTTTTTTAATTCAACACAAGGTAGCAAGATTTCAGACACTTATTGAAGCCTGCTTTCTACATAACCATCTAAAAATGTATGTGTTGATTGACATTTATATCAAATTTCTTCTGCAGTAATTGAAAGTGTATTATTTGCATTGGCTGATCTATAAAAAGAATTTACTTAAATGTACTGTTAACCTGCTCTGATTGCAGTTTTTAATGTGTGCTTTTAAAAATTGACTGATTTTGTGCTCTGCTATTTTTCTTTTAAGCTTTAGAAGGTGGGAGTTTGCATGCAAGGGAATGACTAAAACTAACAAATTAGGAATCTTTGCTCAAGACAGAATACTTGTATTTAAATCCATTGTTACACACATATTATTTCTAGGTAGAACTGAAATTGAGTCGTGGCAAACTCATGCAGAAGATGTTTGTTTTTTTCTTTAAAGTACATGTCTATAAGTAAATAGTATGTCCAGTACAAGCATGTCCCACTGGTGTAACTTAATCCATGTCGATTTAAACCTGTCTTAATTTAAATTACAGTTTTCTACGGGCTTTGGGGAATGCTGTGAGCTCTTGTATCTCCGTCTGCAGCCACAGAGAAATCTACCTGATGTGGTCTTTACACTGCTGTATTGAGATCAGTGATGTTTTAACAAATGTTTACATTAAAACAAAAATGATGTGTTCATTTCAAATTCTGTTAAAAAAGGATAAAAAATATGATAAAGGAGAAAATGACAATATGGATGGTTCATAATTAAGTTTCCATGAAGGTGATATGAGCACTAAGGGTTAAATATATATATACAGATGACTGCAAACACTGTATGGCTACGTCTACAGGAGCCCCAAACTTCGAAATGGCCATGCAAATGTACACTTTGTACAAATTTGTACAAATTTGTACAAATTGTACAAGCATGCATACGAGTACAAGCATGTCCAGGTCCATTTTAATGTTTGCTCAAGCAAATATGTAAATACAACACTAGAAAGAACAAGAACATAACTACCCACATTCTTGCTTCTTTTTATATATAATATTCGTGTTGCTTGACAGCATGTTACCCTAGAACTTCAAGGCTGAAAAGTACATTAAGGGATTTCAAACAGCCATTACAAATTATTGGAATCTCTTCCACATTTTGAAACAATACAAATTTTCACAAATTATAGAATTAGTTGGATTTGTCTGTTCACTAGCACTTGTTCACTTGCACTTCCTTTTCATGTTCATTAGAAGTGGGTGTGGTACATACATATGACTTTCTCAAATCTGGGGCTCAGTAAAATGGTATTTGATATCTTATTTGATATCATATATCCATTCTTTTAACTGCATTTTAAAACCCTCTCTTTAAATGCTGCAGAATTCCTTTCAGAAAAATTTCAGTGGATAGTATCAATATTTATTTTTATGAATTTAAATTGTCACGTGGTGGTAAATTATGGGGAAGTTTGGACAATAATGGGCTCAGCCAATAATTATTTAATAACAGTTGATTTTGAGATTCAAAAAAATTAAAACTTTACAACAGTCAAACACAAATTTGTCAACATTGTATGTAAAAATACAAAGGGTAAATATTCTTAAATCAAATGCTAATAAATCCTCAACCAGCGCTTCTCATTTTCCCTGTCCATAAATTTAGATGATCATCAATGGCAATATTTTTTGCCTGTTCCTGTGTTTGCAGCAAAATTGACAGTTACCAACATTTACCTCCACCAAAAGTCTAATCCATCCAAATCTACCTATTTCATAAAATAAAACTAATTTAAAAGGTGGAAAATCAGTAAAGGGACTCCACAAAAGTCACTGGCCTAAGTTGCAATTTCAGGGCTCATATACAATTAGGTCAATGTAAGGTAGTTTATGCTGACCTTATTATGTCAGGATATGTGTAGAGCACAGCGATTTGTCGTCAGAAGTTTTGTTGGAAGATATCTTCCAACAAAACTTCTGTCGGCAGATTGCGGCCAAACTCCCAAGCGGATCTCAAGAGCAATCCACTGTCGACAGAGAACATCCAGACTGACTGGCTGCTCTGTTGGTAAATTGGCCAAGCAGAATCACAGCACACAGGGCTGCCCGGTGACCCAGAATCCCTGTCTGTCAACAGAGGGCCCCCTGGAATGTCCAGACTGGCTTCCTGTCAGTGTTATGCCTCATAGGTAGAGGGCTATGGCTGTGGACAAGAGTGCTGCATTCTGTTGATTTACAGTCGACAGAATGCCTGGGGAATCTGGATGCTCCCCAGGTTTTGCCAAAAATGCCACTTTTGTTGACAAAACCCTGTAATGTAGACATAGCCTCAGTGTCCAGTCTACAGCCTTCCTTCCGCAGATGCAAGTGCCCTACTACCATGACATAACTCCACCTCCACAAGAGGCATTAGGCTTATGTCAGTGTACACAGTGCACATCTTATGCTGGCTGTTGGCTGTCACAGCTTCTGATGTGACACTGACAGGAAAGAAAGTCTGCTGGAGCCGAACTGCCCCCTGCTCTCTTGGAGAGCTGGATGCAGGGATATCCCTGGGTGGTGGTGGGGGTGTGTGTGTCACAAGGCTGTCCTGGGGGGGCACAGGGTCTGGGGCAACTGCCTCCCAGTGCTCCAGGTGTGGGGCCCTGGGCAACATCCCAGATATAGGACGTGAGGCACACATGGGGCACGAGATGTGAGGCAACCTCCCCACCATGGGCCCATGCCTCCAACTCTGCTCCATCCCTGATCCATCCCCTTGCTTAAATCCCTCCAACCCCCGCAATACAAATCAGGACATTACTGTGGGGCCTGGTGTTGGGCAGCAGCAAGGGTTGTTCCCCCCTGCACGCACTGTAGTGGTGTGACCTGGAGTGACCCAGCAGCCTGCTCCGCTCAGCCCTGCCGCCTTCTCCCAGCCCACTGTGCTCCACTCTTCTGTAGCAGAAGGAAGCGGTTGATGGGATGGCTATGGCAGGATGGCTGGATCCCACTTTTGGCCGGAAGGAAGAGGGAGAATATATGGTGGTTGTACCTGTGATTTACACATGTACAGCACTATCTTGAACAGGAATATATATATATGTATATATATTTTAAAAAGTGAAAGTGTGCTTGTAGTTTGACAAGTGAATCTGTGAATGCAGTGTCATGTTTATTGTCTAACGACTTCCAAATTACAGGCCTGATTTGCCTACATATCACCAGCACACTGACTTTGGGTTTGGTAGGCACATTTGTTTATTCAAAGGCAAGTCCTGCCCACTGATAGAGGTCTCTGAAAGTCCAGTTATGTTCAGGGTCCTAAAATTAATGTGATTATACAGCTATGCTAAGGATTGCATAATACAATTTTTGATTACGTTCCCACCTAAATCCATATTTGTGGTACATAAAGCCATGAAAATGCCACTGTCTTCTGGTAAAGATCTCAACTCATCTTTTTGTCTTCCAGTTTTTCTCTTTTCTATTTCTTTGTATGTGTTTTCCATAGAAAGAGGAGTTCATTGAAATTCCTGGCCTGCTTGTACACTGGTAACTTTGAAAAGACAGAATGGAAAATAACAAGGGAGTCAAGAAAAGGAAGAATAGTATTGTACAACTTAAGGCAGATAGTAGTATATTTGCTCTCAGTGAGTAGTACTTTACTCTTCAAGAGTCATAACACAGTCCAGTAGGACTCAGGAATTGTCATCCTTATTTGGTATTCTCTGTAGAAATGTGAAGAAATGAATTGGCACTGAACAAGAATTGTAATGGCATTCCAAGAGATAGTCCCTTGAGATTAGTTTTAGACCAAATTAAAAAAAAGGGGAAGGAGTGCAGAAGACTCAGATTTTAAAACAAAGAAGGACCATTATGATCATCTCAGCTGATCTGCACAATACAGGCCATAGAATTTCATCCAATGAGTCTTGAATTGAGTCCAGTAACTTGACATTGAATCAGAGCAGCTCTTTAAGAAAGCCATCCAACTCTAATTACAAAATACTTCAATTTGTGAAGAATATATACCACATTCCTTGGTAATCTGTTCCAATGGTTTATTACCCTCACTTTGAAACCTCTGCATATTATTTCCAGTTTAAAATTCTTTCTGCTGCCATTAGATCTTCTTATGTCTTTCCCTGACAGCTAAAAAAGCCCTCTTCTCTCTTTGGAGGTTGTATAGACCAGAGCGGGCAATAAGACAGTAGTGGTTCACCAGAGTTAGCCCCTGGTGGGCAGCTGCTGCTATATTTACCTGCATCTTTGCAGATACAGGCACTGCTTGTAGCTCCTGTTGGCTGTGGATCACCATTCCTGGCTAATAGGAGCTGTGGGAAGTGGTGGGAATGGGGACACTGCTTCCCGCAGCTCCTATTGGCTAGGAATGATGATCCACAGAGAGCTGCAAGCACCCATATCTGCAGAGATGCAGGTAAATACAGTGACGATGGCTCACCGGGCTAACTTTGCTGAACTGGATCTGGTCTGCAGGCTGGTATTTGCCCACTGCTGGTATAGGCTATGATCAAATCACCTCTTAAATTTCTCTTCAATATTCTAAACATGTGTAACCCCAGAGGCGCTGAGACCATGTACTATGGAGAGTTAGGTCTCTGCTCTACAGACTTGGCTGAGAGCCAACGAGCCTTTAGCTCCTGTGGGAGAGCACAGGACTTTAGCTGTAGGTTCAATCCTTTCTGTTGACAAGTTGCGTCTGTTGGTGTTACCCAAGGTAGAACTGCTAACATCTACCATACATTTTAGAAACATTGTCCGTCTATCCATGAGCTGTTTGTTCACAAACTCTGCCAAAACAGTAAGCTCTAGGACCACCAGTTCAGTAAGCAGCTTCATCTGATCATAACTTTGAGCAAGGTAAAGGTTTGGTTGTGCCAGAACAATGGGATGTGCCCAGAATTTGATTGTTCCTCATAAAATGGGAAGGGAGGGGTCTGGTAGGAGGGACAGTTATACTGTAGAGTGACCATAGGTGGGCAGCAAGGGGCCAGAGTTGGGGACCAGGACTTCTATAACCTGATTGGGTCACGGGAGAGGTGGGGCAGGCAGGGGTGGAGAAAGGGACAGCTATCTACTATATTATTTCAGAGAGTTTGTGTGACTGTCCGTCTCCTAGCTGGGGGACATTCATCCCTCCCCCAGCTGTGCGCACTGCAGCTGCAGTGGCTATAAACAGGTGCTTCTTGCCTGGCTCCAAGATGCAGTAGTGAGAGATGGCTGGGGTTGTCCTCTCTCCTTGGGGCAGCCTGCATACCGAACCCCGAACCCCAAACTCCAACCCAGAACAGTGGTTTAAATGAAGAAAAAAAAAACTTATTTGAGTTAAGGACCCAAGCATTACCAGGTAAATGTTCCAGTTTATTATAAAAAGCTATGCTTTCCAGATCAAAAGCATTCTTACAACTATTTTCTGAGCCCTCTCCAGATTTTTCATAATCTTTCAAAAAGTATAATCACCAAAACTGGGCATAATATTTCAATAGTGATCTAACCAATGCAGTACACAAAAAGAGCATTACATCCCTGTTATTACTCAGTTTTCCCATTTTCTGCTGCTTGTAAGGCATCTGGTCTGTGAAGAACCAGGTTGTTCATTTAACACCTCTCTCAAATATTAAAAATGTTTGTTTTTTAAAAAGTAGTGATTTTGATAGAAATCAATATCTCAAAGTAGAACTGTGACAGCTTTGAGCTTTCCTACATTTTTTCCTCTTTAAGAGAGATGGCTGATGATACACTGAAAAAGAGTAACAGTCTTCACAGTTGCTTGTCAGAAATTGAGGTTATAATAATTATCCTCCACACAGAGCTGGGCCATACAATCTCATTTTCTAGAAATGTCCTGTACCCCACTATATAAACAAATATCTTTCTGGAGTGCTTCTGTTCTATGCTTATTTAAATCTGTGGAAATGCCCTTCTAAGTAGGGATTTGGCATTGGTTATCCAAACTACTTGTCTTCCATTTGCAAAACATTGGGGCTACAGCTATGCTAGAAGCATCTGTCGACAGACATAAGAGATTTTCTGACAAAATGTCGGTCGACAGAGTGTGACCGTATACTAAAGTGGATCCAAAGAGCAATCTGCTCTGTCAACAGAGAGCAGCCAGACTGCCTGGATGTTCTCTTGACAAAACAGCCAACAGGCAGCACAGCAGACAGGGATGCCCAGTGTCCTAGAAGCGCAGTCTGTTGACAGCACGCGCCCCCAGAGCGTCCACACAGCTTTTTTGTTGACAGAATCTATTGACAAAGGCACTCTCTCTCATCTGGGAGAGGCAGAAGGTTGTCGGTAGAAGTGTCAAGTTTTGTCAATAGTCTGTCAACAAAACACATTTTGTGTGTGGACGTGTGGCAAGTTTTGTCAAAAAAACTCGCTAATGTAGCCATAGTCTTGGTGTGTGGTTATGATTAAACTGAGCCCCTGCTTTTGTGCTATAAAACCAGAATGCACCTAACAACCTATACAACATATCTGAGAAAATCAGGTCCCAAAAGATTAATATGAGGGAAAAATGAGTATAGTAATAATTGGAAGCCCAGAGCCAATTCTCCGCTGGCATAAATTCAATAGATTAGTGCCAGCAAAAGAAAAAATCTGTCCCTTTATTTTGTAATATTTTATTAAATGAATAGTCAGTGAAATCTGCTTCTCAACAAGGGAATGATCAAATGTTTGCTCTATTATAGCCTACCATGTCATGCCTATGTGCTTATTATGTGCATTAGATAACATTGTTATTACATGGTTTGTGAAGAGTCTCTCAAAGAAGGGATGCACAGGGCTGAAATTGCTCAGGGTAATTCTGGCTGCCATAGCAAAACTACTCTACAGCTTTTCCATTACAGGACCCTTTGAGATATGTTTATGAGTCAGCCCTCTGACTGTACATTTCATCCTTGATAATGGCCTCTGTGTAGACACCTCCACCCACGACTAACTTTTATGTGGTTTTTGCTCATCAGCATATTGAAACCCCACCAAATCTAAAACCTTATTAAAAACAAGACACCCCACATGCTTCTCCTCTTGGAGAGAGAGGGTAAGAGAACAAACATGGACAGATCTGACTCACACTGCTTGACGTCCTAGAAGACAGTGCTCAAATACTTCAGTGATGAATGCCAAAAGAGGACCTGAAGAGAATATGCGTACAAGTTAATATGTGCACCTGTATCAGTCCTCCAAATGTGCTGGGGCAAAACTTGGCACCATAATTTATAAGAGGTACTTTTTTCTGAAATCCTAGCAATATTTAAGCCGAGTGTGTTCGAGTAAGTATAAAGTGCCAGTCTCAACTCTAAATTTTCTTGCTGTTGGCAATTTTAAGACGGATAAAAACATTATAATTTTTAAAATAAACATGTATTTAATAGAACACGGTGGTACCTCAGCATAGCGTAAATGTCATCATTGAACTTGGATCACTAAGGAGTCAGGTGTCAGTAATTCTACAAAATAATACAGTGAACATTCTATCTAATGCCTATATAAGCTACTTTTATATGGTGAAAGGTTTGCTAGCATTTATGGAAGGATTATTTAATACTCTTTTGGAGCTTTGAAAAATACAAAGAAAAATTAAGTTACTGCTGAAAAACCAAGCAGGCTGCCGTCTTTTTCTTTTCTGGGCGAGGGTCCAATTTGCACAGCAGTTGCAAAGAAAAAGCAAACGCATCACTAGATTCAGTGAGAAATATTGTAACAGTATGTAATCTCTGTCAAGATAAAATTGCTTTGTGATTTACATTACAATAAATTCTGACCTTTAAGTGCTGCAGACTAAGCTAATCTGTGAAGTACTTTATTCTATCACTGAATCAGTGTGTGAAGCTGAAGTAAAGTGACTATATTAGTCCCATCATGGTGTTGTTGTTGAGTATATATAGAGCCAGATTATGGAGCCTTGTGCTATGTGTACTATAATAAGTAGAATAACTGAAACATTTAGTCTGTTTCTTCACTCTGGATGAATCAAATAAATTTCACCTCATTTGTTTACCAATTGTATGAAGCACAAATTAATACATTTTTAAAATATGAGGTTCACACTTATATTGACAAAAGTGTTGAAATTCTGAGTTGAAATTAGAAATATGGTCTGGCTTTCTAGCCTTAATTCACACTGTTGTGCCTCCTTCACTTTTTTGGGGGTGGGGGCACAACAGTGAATGTGTCAGCCTGGATATCTCAGCTTTAACTTTACATTTTTGGTCTTTGTCTGTTTAAGTGAGACTTAAAGTTTCATGTAAGTGTAGCCTTTTGTAGCTGAACTACCTTTGTATTTTTAAGTTAGTACTTTGTTATTGTTGAAAAAATTACCTAGAGTGAATATTACAAGAATTCTTTAATTATGTATTTACCTAATAGCAAACACATAATGATCACCAGATAGGGTAAGCATGTAATCAATTACTTATTAAAACAGGAATTCTTGACACATCCCCCCGTAACAGAGCTGTTAAGGCTTATTGTGTCATGGTCTACCTGGAACATTTTTAGTTTATATATTTGTAGGTGCACTTACAGGCACTCTTATGATTATAAAGCACTTAGGGACATACAGCCAATCAGGTGTCTAGAGTAGCAGAATACTTTTAACCCTATAATTTTGCGTAGTGAGTACCTCATGCTGTGGAACTAACTGCTCTTTAGGGCTTTTATTGTTACTAATATACCACATTATTTCAAATCATGCTGAAAAGCAGAAAGAATCATAATTTTAATAAAAAGTTTACTTTATTTCCTCAGTTGTGTTACATTACATTTTCATGGCTTATTTAAAATGCAGAGGACATGGGTGAGGCCTGCAGACTGGATCCTGCCCCTTACTTAATTTAATCTGGCCCTTGGCAAGTCTCCATATGCTGGGCCAGAATCCCTTAGCCTCAGCTTTACCAACCTTCGGGCTGGAGGTGTGAGAGCTGCCTCACGGCAATCTGGAAAGATCCACACAATGCTCTTTGCCGGCAGGCACTGCTCTCACAGTTCCCATGGTGTCCAATTTGCCACATGTGGTGAATGGACAGCATATTGGACACCACGGGTCTAGATGCTGGCTCTTTAGCCAGCATTGGAAATACAACTGGAATGATATCAACGATTTTCCAGATGGTTGGAGTTGTTGCTGAGTTGCATTTGAAGAGGTGTTGACACACCACCTCTGCCGTGGGGGACAGTGTCAGGAAAGTGGTCAGCTGAGAATTGAGAGGTTTGGTAGCCAGATTATTATGCAGAATGTTATCTTGTGTAACTGGCCCTGCCTACTAAATCCCTATGCCATCTGTTGCTCAGACCTCAACTGTGATATCTTTTAACCTGAATCTCTAGGGCAGACTGGATGGCTGGTTTATAGATAAAGGGGTGGGGGAAGATACTTGAGCCAATGGCTAATGGTGTCTGTAGTGAACTTAGATAAGTTTCCTCGAGAGATAATCTAATGAAGTTACAGCCTTTTCCTAGCTCTGTCAAACAAACAATGAGCTTGGCAGCAACAAGTTTGAGAAAAAGATATGTAGCAAGTGGTCATGCCTGTTGATGTAAGTACACAGAATGTTTAGAGGCACTTGTCATGAGACAGTCTCCATATCCATAATGACTTTAAATATTCATATTGTCTAACAAATTCTGAAGCTACTATAGTGGCTACTGCTATAGTGAATTAGCCACATTATTCTGAAGATATATTTATTGTTCAAGCAAACTAGCCACATTCAACTCGCCAAATAGCCATATGTAGCTAGTGTGTTGGACACCACAATTAAAAGTGATTTCAGGACTCAAAATACAGGCCCCTTACTCCTTTGCCATAATATTTGCATTTTGTTCTTCTCCATTCATTTATAGTTTTGTTCTTGCTTAAATACTCTTCCTTACTTTTATTTAAGAGAGTTACAATAATCACCTCCTCCCCAACATTGATTCAGTTCGTGTGGGTGTCAAACATTGGTGCAACCCTCACATTTATCTGATTTATCCATATTAAAAAAATGTGACTGTCTGAGTTACAAAAGATCATTAACCCTCCCTTGTATGAAGAGCCCAGCTGTATATTCCTCTTGACCTTACAGCCTTCTAAACTCATGCTAAAAGATCACTGTCTGGAAGGAAAGGGGCTAGACAGACTTTTTTTTTTTTTAAAAAAAAAAGAAGATTAAAACAGATAATCTTTTTTACAAGGAACAAAGGCCAGCTCTGTTAATAAGGAGCTTGAATGAGCAGCCACGAGCCCCCTTCAATTTATCAGTTATCTAGCAGGAGTGAGCAACAAATGTATATAGTATAATTATAGTGATTTTACTCTCAGTCAGGCTAGTAGAACTTTATATCATGTGGGCCATTTTGCAGATTTAAGATGACTTGTGATTTCCATTCACTCTAGGCCATGAAGGTCTACATCTGTCACAAACCACAAACATCAGATCGTGAAAGCAGTTTTTTGCATGCCCTAAAGGCAGAGAAAGAAATGCTGGGTTGCATCAGCTTGTTAAAGTTAGGAGAACTTGGAATTAAAAACTGAGTAAAAAAAAAGTCTCAAGATAGCTCTACACTAGGGAACAAAGACAATCTCAGATATGCAATTCTAGCTACGTCGTGTAGCTAGAATAGATGTATCAGAATCAACTTTCTATCCTACTATAGATTGGGGCTGTTCAGGCTTGCCACATCCCTTACTAGCGCGTGGAGTACAGGGTTGACAGCCAAGCACAGAGAGGTCAATTTTGCTGCCTCTTAACACACAAGGCAAAAATCGAACTCCAGAAGATCCACTGCAGCACATCAATCGTCTGTAAATAGAGATTAGCCCTCAGATTGCTGTGTACATGGATCATGTTAAGATGCTTTCTAATCTGCTACCAGAGTTGAGATTTTAAAACTTTTTAAATAAATTTCTATTGATTTTTTCTATTCCAAAAGATCTCAGTTTTTACATCTGTATTCATACTAGACCACAAACATACAATGGGTGGGGCTGGGAGAACCAACCAGCTGCTGTGAAGCATGCAGGGAGAGGCAAGCATGTTAGGCACATTTAATGTCCTGGCATATCCAGGGCCAGATCTGGGGAAAAATGGGTACAAATTCCACACAAAATTGTGCACTTTTGCAGTCCTGTATTTGCAGCTCCAGCCCCTACAACAGTGTTCTAAACTTCTATATTTGTGCAATAGGATTTTTATACATC
Source organism: Carettochelys insculpta (assembly GCF_033958435.1). Lineage (NCBI taxonomy): Eukaryota > Metazoa > Chordata > Testudines > Carettochelyidae > Carettochelys > Carettochelys insculpta. The sequence goes on from NC_134141.1 coordinate 76,210,465, forward strand.
TGTTTATGCAATTGCTTTATTGCACATATATATGCAGGTATACATATGCTCATACTTCTGCACACTTTTGTGAAATCTGTGTAGGCCTGCACATACATCACTATATTTTTGAGTGGACCTCAGGCTTTTCTTGGGAAAAAAGAAAAAAAAATCCACCCCTTATTGCCATGCAGAGCTAATGGAGATGACTTTAGTTAAGGTCTCATCCAATTTGCTTTATATTGAAGTTGTTAAACATGAAGTTTCTTTGAGGCTCATTTGTATCATCCACTTTTGCCTTCTGCTATTTGCCAGATGGGAAGAAAAGGGGCAACCTTCTAGGTTGAAAATATTGGGTGAATGGTTTGAGGGATCTGTTTTCCCAACAGATTTAGTTAGATGAGACCTTCTATGTAGAAAGCTGAGAGACTGTCCCTGGTGCCACACTAGTGAAAAAGTACTAAGCAGTGGGGATCAAATTACATACTGGCAAATCAGAGTAATTTGTAAGCTGAAGGGGCGGAAGAATGAAGTTGTAGGAGGAAACTCAAGGGGAGACGGTCATCTGCTTTATCTTCCTTATGCCTTGCCACCTCCCTTTCCTCTCCCTCCCGCGCCCCCACCCCAAGTCATTCCTAAATCCTTCTCCCTGTCCACCTCCCCTGCTATCTCAAACCACCCATGCATACTCTAATAAAAAGTATTACATAAGGTATAACAAAATGATACACCACTCTCAGAATTCACATCTTAGCACCTCCAAAACTGTCTGGATTTCCTTTCGTCTCTTTCTTTACTTAATGCTTATTTTCCCTGTATCATACTTAGGGTTTGCCAGATCTGGGCCTAATGATGTACCAATGAATCAATGAACCAACTCAAATTTGTTAAATGAAGCCTGCTCTAAGAGTAATTGCAAGACTGAGGTCTTATTTGTGAAGATTTTTGGGGAGGAGCTACAGCACAGATCCTCCAAGCATTTAAAGGTACCTGTCTCCCATTGAAAATCCAGACCTACATCTTTACTTGCTACTTAAAACAATGAGGTATAATTACAGCTAGTCCCCAATTTACAAATGGGTTATGTTCTGAACATCTGGTCATCACTCAATTTGGTCGTAAGTAGGAAATATCTTTATACTGTAATCCCTCGAGGTATGCCAGGGTTGCGTTCCAGGCAACCCTTGCGTACCTTGAATTTTGCTTCAGCTGGGGAGAGCTTGGGTTGGGGCCCTAGGAGGGGGCAGGAGGGTTAAGCCTGGGGTGGGGGGGGTTAGGATGGCGGGGTGGGGGGAGGTTGCAATTGAGCTGTGGCTTGCAGGGGGTTGGTCCGAAGCAGCAGGAGGTTGGGGTGGGGGTTGAGCTGGCCAGGGGGTTGGAGCTGGGGCTGTGGGGGTAGTGGGTAGGGGATTTGGAGCTGGAGCCATGGGCACAGGTTGAAGCCAGAGCCCCACATGCTGGGGAGTGTGATCTGAGGCCATGGAGGTTTGTGTGTGTGTGGGGGGGGGTTGTGCCTCATGCGCCTGCAGTGACTGACAGCTGGAGCCCCAGGTGCACTGGCAGCTGACAGACCAGCACATGCTGGGAAGGGTCAGCTGGAAATGGAGGAGGGGGGGGTTGAGCCGGAAGGAGGGAGGTGATCTGGGGCTAGGCGGAGCAGGGATTGAACAGGGGGTGAAGGGCTGAGGGTAGGTTGAGCTGGCAGGGGACATAGAGCCCCTGTGTACTCTGGCAGCAGCTGACAGCTGGAGCCTCAAGCATGGGGGGAGGGGGGAGTGAGCTGGGGCTGAGCCAGGTGGGGGCAGTTGAATGGGAGCTGCACCGGGGTGGGTGGTTGAGTGGAGGATGGTTGGAGCCCTGCCAGGGGCTGGGAGCCAGAGCCCCAGGCACAGGTTGACATCATAGCCCCATGCATGGGGGGTGAGCTGAGGCCACGGGGGGGTTGAGCCAGGCCAGGCAGGGTTGAATGGGGGTGCACCAGGACAGGGTGCTTCAGTAGGGGCAGTTTGGAGTGAGAATTAGAGTCAGAATCTCCCTCATTCTGTTTCACTTCTAGCCTTCCTGAATCTGCTAGCTCAGACAACTAGTAGGTACAACAGTCTACCACTCTCAGCTTTCTATAATTGAGGAAAACCAGCAAGTTAACTTGCTCTCCTAGCTTCCTCCTTGGTTTTCTTCAGAACAGCCCAACTTCTACAAGCTATTCAATAATTCCTTCCTCAGTCTAGCAGAAACCAACAAAGACCTTCTAAATCCCCAGTTTGCTTCTCTCAGCTGCCCTGACCTCTTAATTGGCCAGCTGAGAACACCCATTCTGGCCCAGGTATACTAGACCTGCTTCCTTTATAAGGCTAGTCATATCAGTCCCTCATTTTGAGGTTGTTGCTGTATGTAACAGCACAAATTTAAGATGTGGTTGGTTGACAGCTATGACTACTAGATCTCTACCAGGGTAGAGAAAGAAAGGGGGACAACAGCAGAAAAATCAGTGGTAGAAAAATAGAAATAAAAATAATAGCTAATATTGCTTCATATGGGGTATATAGAGGAAAGGAATTAGGAACTAGCAAGCTCCCTCATCTCTTACTTAGCTAGATACAAATCTTTGATTTACATGTTGTTTAAAGAAACTAGAAAAATAGCATTAAGACACAGAAAAAATGTATATTCTAAGCTGATTCTATCCTTTAACTCCAGGGACATGTTGGCAGCTAGTGAAAAACAAAGCAAATGTTTTGAGTTGTGGAAAGTGGTTTCCTATCTGTAACTTCCTGAATAGTACCATACTTGGATTTTCAAATGGGTTTCTGTGGTCCCCAACTACACAGTGCAGATAAAATTGTAGGCATCTTTTAGATGGCAAAAGTATTTTTAGATGTTTTGTGGGTTGTGTATCAGTTACTTTGTAACATAGAGTTAGAAAAGAATGTACAAAATATATTTAGCACCCTTTAAGAGTATTTTAAGAGCATTTGATTCTGACACATGCCATATAATTTACAATGATGCAAGTTACATCATTATAAACCTACATATTAGGAGCGCTGCTGAAAAAAAATCCTTTGAACTGTGGCTGAGGTATCCACCCTGGAAAAAAAATCAATGCTTTTTTTGCCAAAGATTCTTTGCTTTCTATCCAAGGGTAGCTTTTGAAGAATTTTTATGAAAAAGAATTTTTGAATCCAGCTACGTTTATATTGCATTCCTGACAAAGTGATCCAAGGTGTTAGAAGCAAGTGGGATGCCACTGTTAGGCTCCCACTCCTCATCTCTGTTAACTTGTACTGAGAAGAGGAAGCAGGAGAGGAGAACTTCACTTCTCTTATGCCATCACTTTATGTATTTTCTAAATGAGGTGTGCAGGAAAGTCTTTGGGTTGAACAGCTTTGCTGTTGTGGTGTATTAACAGACTATCTGGGATTTAATTTCCTTGTTTTTTTTAAATCAAAACAGAAGAGAAAAAGTGACTTGTAGTTACCAATCTAAACAACTGATTGATGGCAGCTGTGTTGATGAGAATAAAGTAAAAGAAGCGGATGTCCCATCTTTGCTGCTATTATTCTGTTTGGCTAGAGATTTCATTGTGGTGACTCTATCTTCAAAACAGAATTATACAAAACATCTTTTCAATGAAAAAATTCAGAGAAGCATTAGAGAATTGAATAGTAGATGCACCTGGACTACTCTGTTAGCATTCCAGTCATTGCTAGCAGCAATGGCAAGTTGCTGGTACGCTTTTTATGCGTGCAGATGAATCCTGACTGGCCCAACCAGTATTCAGGCAGAAAGAAGGACTAGATACTATGGAGCTGCTGTGAATCACATTCAGCAAAATCATGCAAAAGCCCTGACCACCTTGTCTTACTTTCTGGAAGAGGAATCTTGAGAGCAGTAAAAATAGTCAAGCCCATGATTTTGGAATTTTGAACTTTGGACTGTCTTCTGGAGCTTCTGAAAAAAACAAATGTCTACATATTACATTGTGCAGGTGCAGCCATCACAATGAAAAGTAAATGTAAGCTCTCCCCAGTCAAAAATAATGTCTCTGAGCAGGGCTAGGTGACAGTAACAGCTCCAGAGCCTACTCTATGCTAACACTTACACCATTTTTATCATCAAAAAAGCATTGTGGGTTGTGATGTGACATGATTTTGTATAGATGTGGAAGCCATTGTGTGTGTCCATTGTAGGGTGACCATCGCTCCCTATGCCAAATACAGGACAGGGAGATATGGAACAGAGGGGTTGCTCCCCGGCTGCGGCTGCCAAGGGCTGCCTCCTTGGCTGACCTCCCTGGCTGCCCCATGCCTCGGGGAGCCAGGAAGGAAGCAGAAGTGGTGCGTGTGCTCCTCCCAGCTCGAAGCTGGTATGCGGGGAGCTGGGAAGTGGGCGGTAGCCGTGCGGGTGGGCTCCCTGCTCCCCACACCTCGTGGAGCTGGGAAGGAGGCGACAGCAGTACCCATGCCCCTCCCAGTTTCCACAAGCCTCACAGAGGCAGCAAGGAGGTGGCAGTAGCTGGAACTCCCCAGCAACCCTGAGCTTCAGGGAAGCAAGAGAGCTCAAACCTTTTCAGGGCCTCCTCCTGGCTCCCTCTTCCTGTGGCTGGAGAGCACATACTCATGTGTACAGTACATGCTCTCTGGCCAGCAGCTGCACCTGCACAGCTGGTGAGGGAAAAGGTCAGCTGGTGGGTTGAGGCGGGGGCAAATATGAGACAATTAGCCCCTTTTAAAAAACAAGTGGGGATGTCGTTTTGGGGCCCAAAATATGGGACTGTCCCTCCCAATACAGGACAGACGGTCACTCCTCTCCATTGTATCTGTTGGCACCAAATATTGTGCTGGGAGACTGTGTGAGATGTCTAATGAAAGCTGATAATGCCCTGAATCTGTGTATGCTACTTATATGTCTGTGCCATGTCTGTATGTAAAGTTATAGATGTTAGCTCTGTGGCTGTGTTAGAAATGTTTCAGTGCTGAGGTCCACAATGGGAGGTGGGTTTCCACCCCAGCCAGGACAATGGATGGAGCAGAGGCCCAGATGGCCAATACACTTTTTGTGAAGGTGGGGGTTTTCCTTCTGGGACTGCAATGAATGGCAACACGGCACGGTAACCCACTGGGTCAGGTGGTAAGCCAACACCTATGGCAGAAGAACAGAATTTTTCCTCCTTGGAGGAAAAACTATGAAATGGGCCCTGGCAGGAGCTCTCTTTGTTCTTCAGTTCTCATGAGTTAAGCCTGTCTGGACCAGGGGCCTGTCCCTCAAAAGGTTGCTTTCAAAGACTTTTAAGAATCAGCATATAAAATCCCTGGCCTGCATTAATAACTCTAATGTATGTAAATTATTGCTTTAACAATTTTTCTCTCTAACCCTGTTCTTCCTTTTTTATTAATAAACCCTTAGATATTAGGCCTAAGGATCTAGCCTTTGCATGGTGATTTGGTTAAGATCCAAGCATATACTGACCAGGGCTGTGGCTGGACCCTTTGGGGCCTGGAAGAATCTGTGTGGTGTTTGTGAAATAGGCTTTAAACCTTTCACCTGAGTTGGGGTTGTTTGACTTGGGCTGCTGTAGCAGCTGGGAAGTCTGTGGGTTTGCTTTTGTGGCTTTTGGCTGGCCGGGGGCTGGCAGAAGTGCTGTTGTGTCTGGTTGGATTTGCCTTAGTGAGAAGGAAATCCCAGCCTAGGGCTGTAAGTAGCCCAGTATTAAGCAAAGTTATCCTGGATTGATTTCTCTAGCTGTGCCCAGAAACCCCGTCCTATTACATATGCTGTGAATTGTAGGTTTCAATTTGGCTAGTATAGACATGGCCTCAGAAGAAAGTGCAGTGATGTCACGAAAAGGGGGATAACTTGAGTTGGCTCTGCTACAAATTGTGCATATATTTTAAGAAATATTGTCATCCAAGCTGAAACCCTGCTTTACAACAGGGGCTATGTCCTTTCCAAGCCTCAAACTTAAGTATTTTTGTTGTAGGGAAGCCTGGTTTAAAACCAAATTCTCAATTCTGTTTGATTTGGGTTTTGGAATATTTTCCCCACCTACCTCAGTAAAACTTGAAAACAGCCAGACTTCTCCTCTTGTTTTGAAAAACCTCAGTGTCAGGCAGAGACTTAGATAGGGCTTGTCTCTGTGGAGAGTCAGTACATGGCAAGCTGGCATATAAATCTATAGCACATTAGCCTGTCACATGCTAAGTATCTGCTGCAATACATGAAAAGTTCTATAGTACGCGTTGACATACAAACAGCAGTACATCAAAATGTGCTACGATAACAGGCTCCACGTAAGCAGTGAGAGTGTGGCAAGGTAGTATGCTGTAGATTTACAGCCCAGCTGACCACACACTAAGTCTCCATAAAAACAAGAAAGCCTGTAGATAATTTTAAGCCCAGAGTTCAACATTTTGGAAGGGTTGGTTAACAAGAAAACAAAAGATAATGGAAACTATTCTGTAACCTTAATTTTGTTATACTAACTAAGAGTTGCTCATAGCCTGTTCTCTTTCCAATGTGGGCTGAAAGGTCTTTGAAGGACCAAACTAGCTTAGATAAACCTATTTAGGCCCCAGTTCAGTAGGGCACTTAAGAATGGTCATAAGTCCCACTGAAGTCACGTTAAGTACCTTGCTGGATACAATAGTCCTAAGCAAGAGTTTGAGTGCTTTACCTAACAGGAGCTTTTGTAACTGTAAGGCTATGTCTACACTAGCCAAAAACTTCAAAATGGCCATGCAAGTGGCCATTTCGAAGTTTACTAATGAAGCACTGAAATACATATTCAGCGCTTCACTAGCATGCAGGCAGCCGCAGCACTTCGAAATTGACACGGCTCGCCGCTGCGTGGCTCATCCAGACGGGGCTCCTTTTCGAAAGGACACCACCTACTTTGAAGTCCCCTTATTCCCATCTGCTCATAGGAATAAGGGGACTTCGAAGTAGGTGGGGTCCTTTCGAAAAGGAGCCACGTGGCGGTGAGCCGCATCAGTTTCAAAGTGCTGCGGCTGTCCACATGCTAATGAAGCGCTGAATACGTATTTCAGCGCTTCATTAGTAAACTTCGAAATGGCCATTTGCATGGACATTTCGAAGTTTTTGGCTAGTGTAGACATAGCCTAACAGTCTGTTCATAGTAGGAATTTCTGTTGTCTACCTGATTTGCTGACCTTAGAATTAGACCCTGAATTAGAATGTTGGCAATATAAGAGAAAGGAGGAGGCTCTAACAATTGTTTTATATGTTTTTCCTGAGATGTTGATTATGTAGCAATTACCTCAAGGCCACCACAACACAAACTGCACATTAATGTCCATGCACATAACTAACAAGGCACCAGGCTTCAGACATTAAAATGTTGTCAGTTTCATTACAAAATGGGTTAATTGAATTTCTTGTAATTAATACAAATATGAAAGGAAGGGCCTTGGCTTTTGTTTGCCAAGACCTACAGAGCCCGTAGGACAACACCAATAAAGGATGGACTTTTCGTATAAGAGTGAGACCTTACAGGAGTCATAAACTGCGTTGAACAATTCTGTGAAGCTTCATTATATTAATCAGAGTACTCATAGTAATTTGATATGCAAATGTTTCAAGAGACATAAGGTCCAAGATTCTTTGTTTCAGAGTTTCTGTTTAAGTCTGCTGGGTAGGAGGCAATTAGGAAGCCTGTTATGAAGCATGAGGTGAATGAAGCATTTCCAGAAAAAATAACAGAAATATCAGAAACAAAAGACCTGCTTATAATAGGGGACTTTAACTACCCATATGGCTGTTGGAAAAGTAATACAGCAAAACACAAAATTTCCAGGAAGTTCTTGGAATGTGTTGGGGACAACTTTTATTCAGAAAGTGAAGAAAGTAACAGGTGAGATGGCCATTTTAGATTCAATTCTGACTAACAAGGAGAAATTGTAGTGAATTTAGAGGTGTAGGACTATGAAATAAGGGATTTCATACTCTTAAGAAAAGGAAGGAGTATGAGCAGCAGATTCAGGACAAAAGACTTTAAAAAAGCAAACTTATCCTACTCAGAACTGGTAGGCTAGGTCCCATGGGAATTAAAAAAGAAGGGGCAAAAGGAGTTCAGGAGATCTGGAAGTTTCTCAAGGAGATAATATTAAGCACACAATTCAATTAGAAACTAACTGGATGTGAAGGAAAGAGAAGACTATTAAGAGGCCATTATGGCTCCCCGGGGAGCTCTTTAATGACCTGAAAAGTCATAAACAAATACTACAAAAAGTGGGAATATAAATGAATTGTTAAGGAGTACAAAAACCCAGAACAAATGTATAGGGGCAAAATCAGAGAGGTGAGGGCTCAAAATGAGTTACACCATAGCAAGAGACATAAAAGGCAGTAGGAAGAGGTTCTTTAAATACATTAGGAGGAAGAGAAAGATGAAGAAAAGTGTAGCCCCTCTATTTAGTATGAAAGGTGAGCTAATAATTAATTACATCAATAAAGGTGAGGAGTTTAATGTCTTTTTTGCCTCAGTCTTCAGTAAAAAGTTTAATGGTGACCACATACTCAATGCAATTGATATTAACACTCAGGGAGGTGGCGGGGGGGAGGGGAACGGGACAGGACAGGACAGGCCAGGCCAGGACACAATCTAAAACTGGGCAAGAATAGAACAAAGCACATTTAGATAAATTAGATATATTCAAGTCAGTAGGACCACATGAAACACATCCGAGAATACTTAAGGAACTAGGTGAATTGCATGCAATAATCCTTGAGAACTCACAGAGGACAGATGAAGGCCCATAGGATGGGAGGAGAGCAAATGTAGTACCTAGCATTAAAAAGGGGAACCAAGAGCATAAAGGAAATGATGGAATTTTCAGTCTCACTTCACTATCTGGAAAGATACTGCAACAAATGATTAAACAATACATTTCTAAATACCAAGGGGATAATAGGGTTACAAGGAATAATCAACATGGATTTGTCAAAAACAAATCATTCCAAGCCAGCTTCCTTCTTTGACAGGATTACAGGTCTACAATAGTTGTAAGCAAACCAGGAATATGCGGTTTAGATGAAGTTTAGTGAAATGTGGATATACAACTTACTGAAAAACCACACTCATAGTTATGAAGGATTTGATGTCAAACTAGAAGGGTGTATCCAGTCAGGGTCTGTCATTGGTCTGTAACTATTTAACATTTTCACGAATTACTTGACCACTAGTAGGTTCATGAAATTTGCTAATGACACCAAGCTGGAAGGGAATGCAAGTGCTTTGGAGGATGGGATTTCAATTCTAAACAATCATGGTAAATTGGAGAGTTGATCAGAAATCAACAAGATACTATTTAATAAAGATAAGTACAAAGTATTACACACAGGAAAGAAAAAATGGAATGCACAGTTATAAAATGGGGAGTAACTGATTACATTTGAGGTAGTGCTAACAAAGGATTTGGGGGTTATAGTTGATCACAAATTGAATATGAATCAACCATGTGATGCAGTTGTGAAAAACACTAATCTCATTCTGGGGCGTATTAACAGACATGTGCTAGGTAAGGCTTAGGAGTAAATTGTTTCATTTCACTCAGTGCTAGCAAGGCCTCAGCTGGAGAGCCCTGTCCTGGGTCCTGCGTTTGCAGAAAATATGGACAATTTAGAGATAATCCAAAGGAGAGCATGAAAATGCTAAACAGTTTAGAAAATCTGATCTGTGAGGAAAGATTTAAAAAAAGGGGTCATATATAGTTTTGAGAAAAGGTGACTCGGGTGGGAGCTGATAACAGTTTTCAAATGTTAAAGAGAATGTTGATCAATTGTTCTCATTTTCCACTGAAGGTAGGACAAGCAGTAATGGACTCCATCTGCAGTAAGGGAGATTTAGGTTAGATACTAGGAAAAAGGGTTTTAACAGAAAGAGTAATTTAATTTCTGGAATAGCCTTCTAAGGAAGCTTGTGGAACCCCCATCTCTGGAAGCTTTTAACAATAGACACCGTTAGAAAATCACAGGAGCTACACTGCAATCCACAAAGCAGGCACTGAAGCTCCTATACAATGAATGGGGAAAGACAGTGGGCCTTACTGTGTGTGCTCCACAAAAGCCAGCACAAGAGGTTGGGAGCTGCCTAAATTAGCCAATGGGAAAGGCTGATAGCAGAGGTGCCCTTCACTTCTCACAGAGATAGACCCCAATCCAGGCTGCAGGGATGTGCCCATCTCTGCTTGCAATCCACAGCTGGGAACCCATCTCCTGGAGTCACAACCTAAGTGTTTTTTTTGTTAGAATGAGTTAGTCTCTGCCTTGGCTGTAAGAGGTGGTAGTGCTTATAGCTGGGTGAGAAGATTGCTCAAGATCCTGGTACATTGCCTTTGTGTCCTCTTAGAGCTGCCCCACACTGGAAGAATCCCCAGTCAGCCAGATCCAACAGGTTTAAACTCTTAGGTTTTCTTCACATGTAAAATATAGCCATTTTGTTGAGGAAATAATGTTGCTAGTGGCTGCTATGGGCTTCTTCATTTAACAGTATTTGGGGTGGACTGACTCATTAAAGAGATCAGCTGGGTATGGTAATGTCTTTTTGGAAAAACGTCTATTAGTGAAAGAGAAAAGCTTTCATTCTATCCAGAGTTCTTCTTCAGGTCTGGGACCAACATGGCTATAATATTGCAAACAATAAAAGGAATATTGTCACAAATTTTCGTAGAAAACTCAAACCAAGCTTTTGGAAGGTTTTAAAAATTGGAAAGCTTTAAAAACAAACATGCAACCTCACTCCCCCTCGTTTGTCATTTTGTGGTTCCATGTGGAACTGGAGATTACAAAATAACCCAAGAAAGTTTGTTTTTAACTTGAAGCAGGAACTGCTAGGCGTGTCATGAGAGTAAAGCTGGCTGGAAAATTTCCAGCGTTCAAACATTTCTGACAAAGACTTTAATTTTCTTGCTGCTCCACTTTCAGTGCAGGGCTGATTGCGGGTATCTATTCTCATACAATCTTTGGGGCCAGAAGGGGCGGAGCCTCGGGAGGAAGGGGTGAGGCTGAGGGTAGTCAGCCCTTAGCGTCTCCTGAAGCATGGTGCTGGACCCTTCGCCCACCCCACAGACCTCAGAGACATGTGGGATGGGAGATTGGTATTTCTGCAGCATTTCAAAGGGGCCTCAACCTAGGTGCTCCCCCTTGTCCCCACCCTGTTGGCAGGCCAGCATACGATTTCCATTCTGCCTAAGAGGTTTAGATAGTCATTCACTTCTGGGTACTAACGTGACCCAAAATACTGTAACTGACTGCAAGGCAGTGCTGTGGCACACCAGTTCCCAAGGCCTTTGGTAGCACGCTGGGTGGGCTATGAGCTCAGATGCACACACTGTTGGCGCTCCAAGCACTTTGTCCCTTCTGTCTCTAGCCCTTGGAGGATCTCCCGAAACAGACTTCCAATAACAGGATTAATTTAGTAGCCCTGCCGGAAATAAAAGTTGCAAATACCCAAGTTTTAAGTTACAAAACCAAAATGACAGTTCTTATCTCTGCCCCGGGGCAGTCTAGTCCAGTCCAGGGGTTTAAAAGAACGAAATCCAAGTTCCCTAGCACTACAGTCCAAGTCTCTCTTCAGTCCTACAGTTCCACCTCTCAGCTGCCTGCAATTCACCCCTCTCTCTGCAGATGACTGACTCTATGGCTACGTCTACACGTGCAGCCAACATCGAAATAGCTTATTTCGATGTTGCGACATCGAAATAGTCTATTTCGATGAATAACGTCTACACATCCTCCAGGGCCAGCAACGTCGATGTTCAACTTCGACGTTGCTCAGCCCAACATCGAAATAGGCGCAGCGAGGGAACGTCTACACGTCAAAGTAGCACACATCGAAATAGGGATGCCAGGCACAGCTGCAGACAGGGTCACAGGGCGGACTCAACAGCCAGCCGCTCCCTTAAAGGGCCCCTCCCAGACACAGTTGCACTAAACAACACAAGATCCACAGAGCTGACAACTGGTTGCAGACCCTGTGCCTGCAGCATAGATCCCCAGCTGCTGCAGAAGCAGCCAGAAGCCCTGGGCTAAGGGCTGCTGCCCACGGTGACCATAGAGCCCCGCAGGGGCTGGAGAGAGAGCATCTCTCAACCCCCCAGCTGATGGCCGCCATGGAGGACCCAGCAATTTCGACGTTGCGGGACGCGGATCGTCTACACGGTCCCTACTTCGACGTTGAACGTCGAAGTAGGGCGCTATTCCTATCTCCTCATGAGGTTAGCGACTTCGACGTCTCGCCGCCTAACGTCGAAGTTAACTTCGAAATAGCGCCCGACGCGTGTAGACGCGACGGGCGCTATTTCGAAGTTGGTGCCGCTACTTCGAAGTAGCGTGCACGTGTAGACGCAGCTTATGATTCCTGATCATATGAAGCCTCTGGCTGCCTCCTGAGCATACTTGCCTCTTCTTTCCCTATTATTTGGTGTGTATGGAGCCTTCTACTAGCTGACGTTGGACTGGATGGTAACCATGCCACTGTCAGCCAGCAGGTTCACTACCAAACCTTTTGCCTACCACATACAATTTCCTGTGGGCTCTTGGATTCTTATTTCACCGTGCATTTGCTCATCCAAAGCATTGTTCTAGTAGTGCAGCTAGGAATAATTTAGATCGATTTCCTGAATCACATAAATAAACAGTTTGAAAGATAAATGATATTCCCTCAGTATTTTTATTAATTAAAAATACAGCCTCACATTAGTTGCCTAGTTGGTAGCAGTGGGTGATTTGTGTGACCCAATTAAGTACCAAAACAATAGAAAGCTGGGTGCATTTTAAGGACTACATTTTTCAAAGGTGGTTGTAATTAATGCCTGTAAAAGTTTTGCTTGCATCCACTGCTTTTGTAATCCCAGATGTGCACATGAACACTGAATGGGCACTTGCCTGTGCAAATGGATATCTAGGCTTTTATGTACTAACTTTGGGCACATAGACACAATTTTTATGCCTGCAGTTGTCATAAAATGCTGGAACTGGAAGGGAGCTTGAGAGGTCATCAGGTCCAATTCCCTGTTCTCATGGGAGGACCAAGCACCATCCAGAATCTCTACACCCTCTCTGTTAGGTATTTATCTATCTTGCTCTTAAATTCCTCCAGTTATGGAGATTCCACAGCATCCCAAGGCAATCTGATTTCATCACATTTGATAATTTAGTTCCAGTCTCCTATCTTTAAATAATTGAATTTTAGCTAGTTGGTGAAAAGCAAAATATTTCACTGCAACTCAAACCAACTTTTTCATATAACTTTAGTCCAGGAATTCCCAAACTTTTTGGCATCCTGCTCCCCTTTTAATTTTTGAGAAACCCGCACACTCCCCACCTTTTCTTTGCCATCATCCAATCCCCCTTTAACAAAAAATTCAATCTGTAATTTTAAATAAACAAAAAAACTTGATATAAAATTAAAAATAAGCACATAGTTTTTCTTGGCCCCTTGCGGGTGCCTGGTACAGTCCCAGCTGGCCAGCTGCCTGAGCCCTGTGCCAGCCGCCACAGCTACCTGTGTCAGCCACCTGCCCGCCTGAACCCTGTGCTGCTGGGGCCAGCTGCCCAAGCCCTGGAAACTGCAACCAGATGCCCGAGATGTGCTGTTGGGGCCAGCTGCCTGCCCACCATCTGCCTGAGCCCTGTGCTGCTGGGGTCAGCCACCCCAGCCACCCACACAAGCGGCAGGCCAATCACTCAAGCCCCGCACCGCCAGGGCCAGCTGCCAGTCCAAGCTGCCCAAGTCCTGAACTGCTGGGGCCAGCTGCCCAAGCCCCAAAAGCTGTGAGCCATCCGCCTGAGCCCCTCCCTCCCCCAAAGCCAGGCACCACCAGCCCCCCACTCTTACCCCATCCCCCTCTCCCCAGCCAGGCACCCCCAGTCCCCCATCTAACTGCATCCTCCTCCTCCTCCTTCACCCCCCCATCATCCACACTTACTCACCTTTGCAGGAAGCAGCTAGCTCCATGTGGAACTTCACTGGCTGCATGCTTCTTACAGCAGGTGTGCCAGGTCACCCATGTAAAATGGCAGGAGCTGAGAGCCAGAAGCAAATGCCCTCTCTTTCTTGGGGTAGGGGGAATGACTGGGGCAGGGGAGGGAGGACTGGATCACCTCTTTCCCCCTCCCCAGAATTTCTTCATGCTCCCCCCCCGGGTGGCACGCCCTGCAGTTTGGGAAACCATGCTTTAGTCCAATGGATAACCTACAATTTTGTGTTAAGTTTGGTTTATAGATCAAACTAAGGTTTTTGCTCCTGAGATAAGTCATTTATATTCATCTTACAACTCCTATAGCTATGGAATATTTTGAAAGAGATCAGTTTAAGAACATTGCAAGCATCTTTTATCTATCATTTCTGAAATATACAATTATTGATAGAGGATCAAGTCTCAAAGATGTACGTTACCCTTTTCCTCTGCTTCTGCTGAAGAGCCTTCATTGTTAACTCTTGGGAATTTTGCAGCTGTCTATTGCAGCAAAGCTTTTCCAACAGGTGGCACTTACTGTTTATCTTTAATGGGCAATTCTGGTGTTCAAAGTGCAGATTTCAGTGAAAAGTTTCCTCCTGGCACCAGGTTACACATTCCCATGAATCCTTCTACTTTAATACTATGGAGAGGTGCCAGAACACACACAGCAGTCAATAACAGTATAAACATTTTCATTAACTACATTCTAGAGTGACCATCTTTAGGACTGAGAATTACAGCAATTTAAAGACTAGTATATCACAGGTGATTTTTGTTTAAAAAAAAGAGAGAGAGAGAAAAAAGACTTTTATTCAATTTTGCTGAAATTTGATTACATTGTTTGGGTTATTTAGTAGACAAAGACATGACAAATGTAAAGGAATAGTCACAATTTGAATGAAATTGACTGACTATTGCATACAGGAAGTCCGTGTTGATGACAAACGTATGGTATGCTTATCCACCAATATACGTTTTTGCTTATCTAACAAAATACTTTTCAGCTATGAGAAGTTTTGTCCCACTCAATCTAATCGGAAGGCAAAGATTCAGTCTTGTAGGTTGGGTCAAGTAGAACACAGGACAACATTTGCCTGAGAATAGCAGTTTTCCAGTTGTTGAGCTATGGGGGCCAGTTTCTTCCTGGCAACCAGTGTGCCCCCATACAGAAACATTTCTAGCTTCTAAAGGCAGTGCATTTCAATTCAAATTCCCTGAAGATTAGGTATGAGCAGGAGTTACAAACATGCAAGTATCAGTCAGTCAGATATCATTGTCATCACGGAGGTTAGGCCCATCAATGGCTATTAGCCAGGATGGGTAGGAAAGTTCTCCCCAGCCTCTCTTTGTCAGAGTCTGGAAATGGATGACAGGAGAGGCATCACTCAAAGACTACCGATTCTGTTAATTCCCTCTGGGGCATATGGCAGACCTCTGGTCTGACCTAGTATGGCCATTCTTACATTTTTATGGAGATAACCTATAGTCAATCCAGGCACAACAATATCTTAATGAAAAATGGAATTATTAAACAGCTTGCAAAGCTGTGTGGCCAGTGCTTTTAGGCAACACACAAAAGAAATATTTTTCTTTAAATTCCAGTTGGACATCTTGCTGGGGTAAAACTCTATAATAATTCTAAACCTGCTGTAGTGTGGAAAAAAGTGCTGTTTCTGTATTGATCAGGATACATGTTAAAAGATGGACAATGATCAGTTTTGTGAGCAAAACACTGTATCTTGATGCAGCCTCAGCTCAAATTATTTTTCAGGACATCAAAATGGTGTTTTATTTTTTCTACGTGTTGCTATTTCTACAGTAACACCAGGAAAGACCTCTGGGCTAGGCATTTTCTGATTGTTAATGGTGAACGGATAGTTGTTAACTCCTCCAGCCAATCGATAACTGTACAATGTCCTCCCTGACAATCATTATTAAGGTTTGGATGTTGGCTGCTCAGGAACAGATGTATAAGGCGGGTAGATGGCTCAGTGGATCCACATGTACTGCATAGCTAGAACAGTCCCTGAGTGTAAGTGCAGGGGAGTGTGAGCACTGCCGGTAGCATTAGATGTTACCAGCAGCAAAGCCACTAGGGTCATGACCCCCAACTGCTCCTGTTTGCCTCTGCAAGCATGATGACACTGTAAAGTGCCACACTAGCCAGGTCATCTCTTTCCTCCCTGGAACAGGGCTGTGGTTCTAAATGTTATGGTAGCAGCCATTATATAATGGAAGCATTTTCCTTTCTGCAGCATGTAGGAGGGAGTGCTACTTGTCCCACTTTTCAGAATAGTATGGTAACAATTCTGGAGTTTATAGAGAGAGCTGAAGGATGGTTAGGGCCAGATCCCCTTTCAGTGCTGGGGGCGGGGCAGTGCAGAGAGGCACAAATGGCTCCAATATACTTTGTTTATGGTAAGCTTCTAGATTCCCACACCAGCTGTGTACCTCTTCTGACTGTGACATCCATATGGGCAATTCTCAAAGAGCCAGTTACTATGGTAACCTTTTAATTTAAATACAGACCATCTCTCCCACGAACCTTCCTAGTTCCCCACTAGCTGTTTCTCAAATATTTCATTCTGTGGACCACTAGAAACGGTAAGAATTGGTCCAGGGCCCACAGAATTAAAACTATCTCATACAATAATAATTTATGCTGCTAGACCTATTTCTGCCTGGTTTTCAGTCCTCAATGGTTTGATAAATAACAATATACTCCAATGGAGGTGGGGAGGCAAATGATTTAGGGTATTTTTTTACTGTTGAGAGCTAGTTGAGATCAAATGAGAGGTACATGATAGATATTAGTCAGATCACTTAAACCATTAATGGAAAGTGCTTAGAACCTGAATCCAATAGAATAGCTGCATGATTTCGGCCTTTCACTCACCTCTGTCTTGTTAGCCAAAGAATGAAGATAATTGCAAGAGAAAGGTCTTCACTTACTTGACCCACCAATGTGGAATAGCAGCATGTTTATACATTTTCTTACATTTGCAATTAGCATACATCCACTGAATGTAATTGCATATGTAATGTTTTTAGCTGATTCAGCCATTGTTTTGTCTGCATTCTTATAATATGTTTCAATTAAAATAGCATTGTTTTATGTCTCATTTAATGGAGATCTTAAAAACAGTGTATATTTTCTTAAACATTCCTTTTCCATTTGAGAAATAATAAAATAGGATTGAATTTATGCTACCATATTATATTGGGTCCTATCTGTATTTTTTGTTAAAATTAATTTTTGAAAACAAAAAGAAAAAATAAAGGAGGGATACTGTTTCAATAATATGTGCATGAATTAACATCAATTTTCTTTTATGGTATAGTGCAGGGGTCTGCCACCTGTGGCTCTGGAGCTGTATGCAGCTATTTAAGGACTTTGTGGCTTCTAACACTACAATTGCAAATTAAAAAACTCCCCCAAACTCCTAATTTTCAACAAGCAGTGAACATCTAAAAGCCCAACAATGAACAACTCATATCTAAACAGCAAACAATATGTGAGCTTGAAACTTTGGATAACTCCCCCTTTAATATGTACAGTGTATTGTGGGATATGATACTGTATCTGTGTTTTGATTGTGTTGCTAATAAAGTCTTGATTTTGAAAAGGAAAAGGAAGCTTGTGGCATTCCTGCGATAAAGGGCAACATTCATTTCAAGAAAGAAAACAAATTAAACATGAAGTAAAACTAGCATAATTGAAGTGGGTTCAGGAGTGAAAGTCAGGAAGACAGTGGTAAAAACACATACCTGTAAAGTGTGGGGAAGAGAATACATAAAAAGTTTGTAAATGTCCTGCAGTAAACATGTACACATTACAAACCATTGACTGCATCTAGATTCAGTCTGGCTGCTGGCAACATGATGCAAATGAGGGTTCATGAAATTGCAGATGGACACCATTTGCATATTCATATGGCTCATGTGCATATTTACAGCAGAAAACAAGCAGTGTAAACATGGTTCTGCCAGCAAAAGCCCTCTCTGTTGCCAGCCCCTTATTCCTTATTTTTTTTTCCAGGATGAGGGGCTGGCAACAGAAGGGGTTTTTCCTGGCAGAACCACATCTACATGGCTTGTTTTCTGCCACGAGTATGCAAATGAGCCATGCAAATATGCAAATGAGCAGCACTTTGCAATTTCGTGAGCCCTCATTTGCATCAGGCTGCTTGCAGCTAGTCTGGATGTAGATGCAGTCATTGCTTATTCAGTGTTTTTAAAATAAGGGTCACAAAAAAGTATGGTTGGACTTTTATTAAGGACCATATCGTAATCACATACATTGCAGCTCTTGAATTATTGAGTTTTTACCAAATTCAAAAAAGATAGCTCTTCTTGCTATTTTGGTTGCCAACCCCTGGTATAGGGGTGAATAGCCTAGTGATTGGGACTCAGGAAATCTGGCTTGCAACAGACTTCTTGCGAGTTCTTGTGCAAGTAAGGTAAAATTTTCAATAATGAAAGTCAAGAGAACTTCTAGGTCACTTAAACTACTTTGAAAACTTTACCTCATTACCCCATCAGTACAGTGGAGACACCAATGTTGCTTTTTTCCCAATGCCTTTGTCTTAACTACTTATAGTGTGAACACGTTGGGTCATGGACTATATTTCACACTGTGATCAGCAAATGCCTAGGGAAAAATGAACCTGATCTTGGTTGGGGCTTCCAGGTAATGCTCCCAACCTACAATAGTGAATAGGACAATGGACCCAGGTTATAAGCTGGCCCAGTGAGGCTATAGTTACCAATGAGGTGACACTCAATTTATTTCCTGTAAGTTATTATCTTTTACTTCTCAAAACAAACTACAGCCTGCAACCCTATATCTCTATTTTCAACAGCCTTGTGGTCTTCTGTGTACATTTTCAGTAGGCATTCTCTGTCTTGCACCTGAATGGATCAGCTAACTTCAGAACCATATTGTTCACAGCATTCACGGCTAAGTTCTCCTATTTCTTTCGGTACCCCAATGATTTTGCAATGAATAACTTGAATTTAACTCCATACTATTTTTTGATAGCTTATCTGATATGTCTGCATGCACATGATACTATAAGTACAGCAGTGCATCTTGGCAAAATGAACCATTGAATAAATTTTGCATGCAAGGAATTGACACAGTAGCACTGCTTTATTTGTTTAGTATCAGAGAGGTAGCCATGTTAGTCTGTATCTTCAAAAACAACAAGAAGTCCTGTGGCACCTTATAGACTAACAGATATTTTGGAGCATAAGATTTTGTGGGCAAAAACCCGCTTCATCATGCATCTGATGAAGCAGGTCTTTGCCCACTAGAGCTTATGCTGCAAAATATCTGTTAGTCTCTAAGGTGCCACAGGACTTCTTGTTATTTGTTTAGGAAAGCCAAAACTATTAACAGCCAGCTCAGGTCCTTGTGGCTACCACTTTTGAAATCTCTGGGTGAAGAAGGGGAAAATCTTGGGATAAGCATGATGTTTCTAATGCTTCTAAGAGTGGATGAAAGAAGAAATACTTTTGTTGTAGTATTAATGCGTTATATCCTAGAGTGAAACATTGTCAGTTTAGACAGATAAAAAGCTGGTCAAGGCTTTAAGTGTAGGAAAGTTTTAAAGTAGTGGGAGAGCATATTGCTTTTCTTCTTGTCTGATAACACCATTGCAATGTGACAAGATGTCAAGACAACATGTCATGCCTTTGGGTGGTCTTGTGTGTTTCTGACTTGGAATCTCCTTGTACCAATCAGTAAAAATGAACATTTGCTTTAAGCTTTTTAAAGTGACCAGTTTGTCCTAATAATTGCAAGTTCCAAGTATTTAAGCTCTAGCACACTAACATCAGCAGCCATGACTAATGTTTTCTTTACACTGAGAAAAGCTTTACTAAGTACAGGCTTGGAGAGTGTAGTGTTCCTGGAGTGAAGACATTTGAAAGATATTTTAATTTGGTGGCACCATGCAGAGGGCATTAATCTTTCTTGTGATTTCCTCTTATTGTAACAATGAAAGACTTTTAATGTGAAAACCTTGTTAAATCAATCATCCTTGGGAATTCAGATACACAGTGTGATAAAGGCAACAACTTTCAATATCCAGAGGCATTTTTTCCCTTACGTTTTGTACATTGGCATTTAGGAAAAATAAGTATTTTAATGGTATTTTGGTCCTATTTCTTAAAAAAAATTTTTTTTAAATTGAATGGCACCATACTTTGCTTGAAAAACAGCTTGTAAAAACCCAGTAAAATATAAATAATCAATGCAGTAAAACAATAATTAACACATTATATAAACTAGCATCCAGCCCATAACCATGATCTCTTAACAGGGAATGGTGTAACCAAAGCACTTATATGGTGAGAAATCCAATGTAAAGTAGAACTATAATGCATAATATTGAATGGGAGACTGTTTTATAAACATACCTCAACTTAATGAAATTTAAGATATGTAAAATATCAGCTTTCCATGGTGCTTCTGACACACCTACATAATCTAAAAAAGGTGGTATTGTGTTCCGTAGTCTGAGAAAGTAGAAGTATAATACTATTTGAAAAAGTCAATGTTCGTGTCATTTTGCATCACAAAGAGCTAGCTGACTATCGCTAATCCTCAGGCATTTTGTCAAGCCTATGCTTCCCATGGGAGAAGATTTTTTGCTAAGCACCATAGCTTTGAGAGTGAACTAGGACATTTGATGTCTCTCCACATGGATAACAGCATTACATGACATCTAAGCAAACTTACTTTATCTATTAATTGACAGCTTAGATCTGCCTGGCTCAAGGGAAACTGACGATTGTGTTAAAACTGAGGTGGGGTTAGAGGACAAAATGTCAGTTGTCATTGGGTTATATCTCATGAGACAACTAACAGGCTAGTAACATGGAATGGATTAAGCTTTTTTATCATGGTTTTTTTTCATTCTTTATTTTTAGTGATTATTACAAATGGTATATACCATGCTTATATTCAAAGAAGGTAGTCATTTCCATTTATGGCTAACACTAAGGGCTTGTCTATACTAGCTCCCTACTTCGAAGGGAGCATAAGTAGGGTGTTGGGAATTTATTAATGAAGTGCTGCAGTGCATATGTAGCTCTTCATTAAGCAAATTCCTCCCCATGGCAACTTCGAAGTGTTAAACTTCAAAGTGCTGGCTTGCGTCTAGCCACGCTGCACCCACTGCTACTTCAAAGTGCCTAGGGTACTTCGAAGTCACTTTACTCCTCAACATTTTGAGGAGTAAAGGGACTTCGAAGTATCCCAGGCACTCCTCAAAATATTGAGGAGTAAAGGGACTTTGAAGTACTCTGGGCACTTCAAAGTACTGGTGGGTGACCTGTGGGTAGATGCGAGCCAGCCCTTCCAAGTTTAACACTTTGAAGTTGCCATGGGGGGGGGGGGGGATGGAATTTGCTTAATGAAGTGCTGCATATGCACCACAGCACTTCATTAATAAACTCTCAACACCCTACTTACCATGCTCCCTTCAAAGTAGGTAGTAGTGTAGACAAGCCCGAAGTCAAATATTATTTCTGAAGCTTTTAAGAAAACAGCTAAAATGATCTGCTAAGTGCAATATTACCAAGCCTCCTTCAGAATATATTGTGCCTCCAAACATTATGTATTCCAAGTACAAAGGAGAAGAAGCTCAAGAAGCTTAACGTTTCTCAGCTATATATTCAGCCTACGGAAGTCAGACATTTCAGTCAGTCAGTCAGTGTTTCAAGTTGGGAATCGGTCACTACAATGGGCACAATTTTCAGTAGGTAGGTATCCAAAATCACTAGTCACTCTTTGAAAATCTTGGCCTTCATGTTCAGTATTTTGGTTCTAAATTATATTTGAACACTCACATGATCTTCTTCAGTATTTTCTGACTCTCTTCTTCAAAAATTTTCTCAGTTTTAAAAGCAGAGCCTATTATAGTACAAACTAGTGACTTCTCACAATAATTTATCCTGTGACTTTGGGGTATAAAACAAAACAGACAAATAAAAGGAACTCAATGAGAGAGCACATAGATGACATCATGATCTGGATGGACAAAAGGGAGTTAAGTTAACTAAGCCCCAGTTTTGAAACCGTTGTGATGTGCAAAGCTCCCACTGAATGCCTGCAAGTGCCTAAACTCATTTGGAGCCTATTTTTTTTGTAGTAAAAGCTCCCTAACAGCTACATTTTTGTCTCTGAGCATGCACACTGTTGCCTGCCTGTAGGCATCCAGTGTGCCTGTCGCCTGAGCCTGAGAACAATCCACAAGCTGGGGAAGATAGATGCTTGGTCACGTAGGTCATGTTCAGGGCCTGATATGGTAGGCACGTTCTGAGCACGTCTACTAGATCAGGCCTGTCAGGCCACTTTGCATGAAACAGCTGAGGGAGTGGCAAATGAAGAAGCATACCTTCATAGCTTTTAGCCTCATGGCTAGTGCCATCACATGAGACTCAAAGTAGAACAGAAAACCTCCTCAGTTTATAGACTCCCAGTTCAAGTCTTTCCTCCACCTGAGGGTGGAGAGGATTTGAATAAGGATCATCTATTTTTAGGTGAGCACCCTAGCCACTGGGCTCTATGACAGTATGATGTGGGACTCCCTCTGCCTCTCTCATTGAAGGTCTTGCATTTTGGATGAATAACTTAAGAATCATAGGCACCAGGGGGACTGGATCCTAAATTTCCCACATCGAGTCTGACTGATCTAACAACCAGGCTATAGAATCATTCTTATGTTTGTGCTTTCTGTCACAGAAATGACTTTCTTAGGATTTATTCAGAGTGCAACAGCTTTAACAAGGAAAACTGAGAGAGTCCCACATCAGAATATCCCATAAATCAATGGTGCGCATACATACCTAAGAGCAGTTTCATCTTCAGATTTCTTGGTTCTCTGGAAGGGTGGTGTGAGAGGGGAAAATGGGGGTCTCCAACATCCCAGCAGAGCATTCTAACCTCTGAACTAAAAGTTATGTCACTTCCTTTCCCTCTACCTCTGTCTGCTCAGAGATAGGACAGACACATTCCCAATTCATCTCTTTGGCTGTCCAGGGTTTTGTTCATTTTGGTGGTTGCCAAAACGGCTGAATTAACTCTTTTGGGGGTCTGGGACTACTAAATTTTGTGGCGCTTCCAAGCGTCCAGGCTGGGTCAAAAACAGGGTTTCAGAGAGTGGGAGGGGGCTGTGGCTGGAGGCGGGAGGGAATGATGGCTCCAACTGGGGGTGAAGGCTCTGCAGTGAGGCTGGAATGAGGTGTTTGGGGTTCTGTAGGGTGCTCCAGACTGGGATCAAGGATGTTGGAGTGTGTGAGGGGGCTCAGGGCTGGAGGAGATGAAGGTCTGGGCAGGAGTTAGGGTGTTTGAAAAGACTCATTGTGTTTACCTGGGATAGCTCCTCTTTGGTCAGGGGAAACAGGTGGCCAAGTGCAGCCCTTGAGGCCTTAAGGGCTGTAATTCCTGGCCAATAGGAGTGGTAGGAGAGGAGCCTGCAGGTGATGGCAGCTCTGGGATAGAACTTCCCCTGGCACTGGTGTGCTCTAGGGAAAATGGCAACATGAGGAACCGCCATCACTCCTCCCTTACCAGGCAGGGCCAGATAACAGTCATGGGCTTTGTTGCCTGCAGCCCAGAGCCTTGGACTAAGGGGGCCTTGCAAAAACATCTTGACTTTTGGTAGCCCGGAAATCATCTTGTGCCGCATCTTACCTCTCCTCAGCTGGGGCCTTGGGCTACAGCCCCTGAAGTCCCTTTCTCAATCCAGCCCTGGCTTCCAATGGTGCCCAGTGGAGGTAGATATTATAGATTCAGAATGGACAATGGCAGTGCATGCTGCACACCCATCAAGAATCAGGCAAGTGTCCTTTCAGTTGCTTTTGCGCTCCTGTAGTCGTGAGCTGGAGGGATAATGATATGAACAATGAGTGAATTCTCTGGCTTACACCAATGGTCATGAGAGACCATTAGGGCAGTAACCAATTGCTGAATTTTAGGGGGCACTTCATGGATGATTTCTTTCCTGGGAACAATCCAACTACATGGTTATGGGGAGAGTGCTATAGTTCTTATGGCAGCTGTATGGTGCTGGCTTTACCTCAGTTTTGTGCCAAATGAACAATGTAAGCTTGTCCAAAGCTCCACCCAGGATCTGGCCTTGTGAGTTTAATAGCAGAATGCTTTTTGACAGGTACATTGAACTTTTATAGTGAGATCATTTTGGTGGTTGGCTTGTTTTGTTGGCAATGAGGTCACCCAGTACTAGGACTTGAAGTGGAAGGATCACAAGTTCCACCGAGAGTCATGAGTCCTTGTGTTCCTAAACCACTTTGACACTTGTGACAATCCTGCTTCTAGGAAGCTGGAAGGCATTTATCTTAGAGGAGCACATGATGATTACCAGTCACACCAACATCATTCTGTGTACACAGTGTTAAATCCCTCTCAAGGATAAGAAACTCCATATGAATAAGGCTTTTACAAATGTATCTCTCGTATAGATGTATGTGAAGTTGGTCTGAAAATGTTTGTGTTTAATGAGTTCTTCATAAAAGATATTTAATATTTTAATTATCTCAGAACTACTTGCAACACAGTCAAACTCTAAGGAACTGCCCTATTTGTGGTATTTAGATACGTGATGCTTGTTTCTGTGACAAGATAATGACTGTAACATGTTGCAGTTCTGTATGTTTCTGTCTGATGGCAATGGATATGAGCCACAGGCCTGAGAATTGTCATTTCCCTCCTCTTTTATTTTCTGCCAAATCCTGTTGTTTTAGTCAAAGGAATTACTCTAGACTTAACACTGGTATAATTGGTAGCAGAACTTTCCCAAAAAATACAACTACATATGTGAAACTATTTCATGTCATGGTGTATTACGTGTATCTGTTCAAGATGCATAGATCTCTGTGTTCACGTGGATGTTGAAAACATTTGTAAAACTCCTCCTTAGGCATTAGCTGTAGTGGAGGAGCACTAAGATGTAGCTGATGAGGCTGGAGGAGACAAAGATATTCCTTACCCTCTGATCCTCATGCTGCTGTGTTGTCTCTAATGGAATGCTGACCTGTATTATACAAAACAAAAGACTATATACAAACAGAATGTATACAGACTAACATGGCTACCTCTCTATGACTGTATTGTACAGTCAAACCACTTCAAGGTGCTGTGTGTAACATATTTTAAGCCAACATCAACCATACTAGTCAGAATATTAAAGGATCTTATTGAGAACATGAGATGCATACCTCCGAGAAGGAAGCTCTGTAACCAGTCCATATCTGCGACAGAAGCCTGACCTGCCAGAAGAAGCTTGGCATGTACAAGATATACATGACATGGTGGTTCGCAGGTTATATATTAGAGCAAATGATAGCTGTTCTAACCTACAGTAACTGCCACTGTAACAGCAAGAGATAGCTAAGTCACAGGGGGTCCCTGCCACCAGGGCTCTGTGCAGAAAGCACTGCAGCAGCTCTATGCCCTTTACAGATCCCTCTGGTGTATGGCTACTTTGCAGAGGTGGATTAGTGTGAAGTGTGCAGCACAACATTGGTTTGAAGCCCCTATCTATTGTCAGAAAGGTTCTTTAAATAATTGCACACGACCATTCCATCGCAGATGTGTGTGCACCCAAAGCATTTAGAGTGAAGACCTTTCCCTCAGTGGTGGTAGTTGGAGTGGCATATGGGAACTCCACTGCCTCATGACACTGCATGATGAGGTAAGGCAGAGACAGCTGGAGTCTCATGACAATGGCTGGATTTTTTTTTCCTTGTTACTGTGTATTTTCTCAAGTTCTCAGTGACACATAATTGGTACTTGTTTACTAGTTTTTTTTTTTTTTGATTGAGGCTTCTGTTCACTGCAAATTTTGTATACGGCAGTTCCTGCTGTTTGGGTAGTGGTGCCCAAAACAGAGGACTTGATGTTTTGCAAGAAACTGATGCTGGTTAGCCACTTGCACTTCTGGTGCCTGAAGTGCCTAAGAAAAAACCACACCAGAGACAGGTGCCAAATTTCCAGGGAATTTAAGCCTAGAGGTAAAGATGACAGGGAAGTCAGAATAAATCTTCTGTTAGAGGCAGCCTTGTGTCTGTCACCAGGGGCTCCCAGTTAAGGATATGCACTGAACATGTTTGTCTCAGCAAACTCTAGTAGTTTCTCACCTCATTCATTTCTTTCTCCATAACCAAACATTTCCATGACTCTCTCTCAACCTTTATCTGCGCCAGATTGTGCATTCCAATCTCCTCCGATGACCAACACATCTCTCTTCTATATCTCCTCCAGTGTCTATCTCAAGTCTTTGTAGAATATCTCAGTCTCTTCCTCCATACTGTTTGATGTGGGCGCATACACCTGAATGACCAAGATGTTGAATGGATTTGCTTCGAATCTCGCAACCATCATTCTTGCACTCACCAGTTTGTATCCTAACAGTGCTCTTCTAGCTCTTTTGCTAAGAAGGAATCTGACTCCTGTCTCATGCTTCATTTTGTTCCCTGACCAAATGACTTTTTAACTGTTCATCTCTCTCAATGCTGTCCAGTGCATCTCCGCCAGTCCAAGTATATTGCATCAACATCTCCCCATCTCCTTTCAAAACAGCTCTAACTTTCCAGTCACCCAAAGTATTCAGATGTTCCACGTTCCAATTGATAGTATACATGTTAGTTGTCATTTTCTTTATGTAGCCAACTTATCCACCCAACCCCAATTCCTCCATTGGTGCCATGGACCTTGTTTATCCAGGTCCTGTTTGAGCTGGCATTTTTATCATTTAGTCATACTGTCATCAGATTTCATTCATATTGTTGTTTCACAATCAGTGCATTGACACTCATCCAACCAACCCTTCTCCCTCATCCAGGTTTGGGACTAGGCAAAGTGCTGATGATGATACTGATGGAGAGGCTGGGATCACAGATAAAAGAACATCTCATAGATGAGCAAGCGGGGTTCAGGAAAGATGGAAGTACCATACAGCAGGTATTGACACCAAGATTGCTGGCAGAGAAAGCTCGATGAAAGAACAAGAACATCTGCAATTGCTGCGTCAATTTTCAGAAAGCATTTGACAGTATAGATCAAATAGTGACTTGGGCAGAGTTGGAGTCGTATGGAATGGATAGCAGACTGATGCAATTGTCAAAGGCTATCAACAACAATGCAGAGACAGTCGTAAGAATGTGTGGAGAGTTGGGAAACTGGTTTAGAATGAGTAGTGGTACGAGACAAGGAGATCTGATATCGCTGAGTAGCTTCATCACGAACCTAGAGAGTGTGATGGACAAGATCAAAGAAGAGATAGAAGGCATATCTGTGCACGGGATGAGACTCAACAACTTGAGGTTCGTGGATGATATAATTATCATTACCGAAGATGAAGAGAAGCTGGCGAGAACGGTGCAGGTGCTAAATGAGGAAGGGAAGTGGTCTGACTGATTTTTGAACATTAATAAAACAAAAACAATAGTATTTGGACATAAGACAATAGACAGGAAGATCAGTGTAGACAGGATCGAACTAGAGAACGTAGAGAAGTTCACATATCTGGGGAGCAACATAACCTATGATCTAGACTTTAAGAGGGAAATAGCGACTAGAATAGCAAAAGCAAGAGTGAGTTTAAAGGCAATAACAAGAAGTCCTGTGACACCTTACACACTAACAGATATTTTGGAGCATAAGCTTTTGTAGGCAAAGACCTGCTTTGTCAGATGCATGATGAATCCCCCAACTCATGCATCTGACAAAGTGGGTCTTTCCCACAAAAGCTTATGCTCCAAAATATCTGTTAGTCTATAAGGTGCCGCAGGACTTCTTGTTGTTTTTGAAGATACAGACTAACTTAGCTACCTGTCTGATAATTTAAAGGCAATCAAAACAAAAAAGAAGTAAAGTATCACTTTAAAGACTAACAAAATAATTTATTAGGTGAGCTTTCATGGGACAGACCCACTTCTGCTGAGCATAGTCATACCAGAACAGACTCAATATTTGAGGCACAGAGAAACAAAAATAGTAATCAAGGTTGACAAATCAGAAAAAAAATTATCAAGGTGAGCAAATCAGATAGTAGAGGGGTGGTGGTGGGGGGAATCAAGAATTAGATTAAGCCAAGTATGCAAAAGAGCCCCTATAATGACCCAGAAAATTCACATCCCAGTTCAAACCACATGTTAATGTGTCGAATTTGAATATAAAAGAGAGTTCATCAGCCTCTCTGTCAAGACTGTTGTGAAAATTCCTTTTCAGTAAGACGCTGACTTTCAAGTCATTAACAAAATGGCCCACTCCATTGAAATGCTGGCTGAGCGGTTCGTGGACCAGGAGTGTTTTTATGTCTGTTTTGTACCCATTAACTCTTTGTCTCAGAGAGCTTGAAGTCTGTCCAATATACAAAGCATCTGGGCATTGTTGGCACATGATGGCATATATGATGTTAGTTGAGGAACATGAGAATGTGCCCGTGATTCTGAGAATAACCTGGTTAGGTCCAGTAATGGTATCTCCAGAATAGGTATGTGGACAAAGCTGGCAGTGGGCTTTGTTGCAAGGAAAGGTTCCAGGACTGGTGTTCCTGGGGTATAGACTGTGGCTGTTGGTGAGAATCCTCATAAGGTTGGGAGGTTGTCTGTAGGAGAGAACAGACCTGTCATCTCGGGCCTTCTGGAGTGTGGCATCCTGATTAAGGATAGGTTGTAGGCCTTTAATAATGCGTTGCAGTGGTTTGAGTTGGGGGCTGTAGGTAATGACCAGTGGTGTTCTGTTCTTGGCTTTTTTGGGCCTATCTTGGAGTAGCTGGTGTCTGGGTATTCATCTGGTCCTGTTGATTTGTTTTTTTATTTCTCCTGGTGGGTAATTCAAGTTTATGAATATTTGGTAAAGATCTTGTAGTTTTCGGTCTCTGTCAGTAGGATTGGAGCAAATATGATTGTACCTAAGGGCCTTACTGTAAACAATGGATCCAGTTATGTGTGCAGGACGGAAACTAGAAGCGTGTAGGTAAGTATAGCGATCAGTGGGTTTCCGGTAGAGTGTGGTACCGATCAGGCCATCCTGGATTTGTACTGTAGCGTCCAGGAAATGTATCTCTCACATGGAGTAGTCGAGGCATAGGTTGATGGTGGGGTGCAGTTTGTTAAAATCTCTGTGGAATTCTTCTCGAGTCTCTATATCATGGATCCAAATCATAAAGATGTCATCAATGTATCTTAAGTAGAGGAGGGGTAATAGGGGATGAGAGCTGAGGGATCGTTGTTCCAGGTCAGCCATAAATATATTAGCATATTGTGGGGCCATGCAGGTGCCATAGCAGTTCCACTAATCTGGAGGTACCTAATTTATTGAGTCTGTTCTGGTATGGCAATAGTCTGAAGAAGTGCGTTTGTCCCATGAAAGCTCACCTAATAAATTATGTTGTTAGTCTTTAAAGTGCTACTTTACTGCTTTTTTGTTTTGATAGTATATAGACTAGCATGACTTTCTCTCTGTTGCCTTAAAGGCAATGGATAAGTTCTGGAAAAGCAAAGCAATTAGCTTAGGAATGAAGGTGAGCGTCTTGAAAGTGTGTGTATTCAGCAGCATTTTGTATGGATGTGAGACATGAATAAAGAGTCGAAGAGAAGGATATTAGCTCAGGGTTTGCAGTGGCTGCCCCAAACCATCCCATGGATGAAACGAGTCTGGAAGGAACTGAGTGTCGGGGTAGCTCTGCCCTTTATATCCTCATGCAGCAGCACAAGGCAGCAGAAGGGCAGGCTGCATGTATCGCAGGGAGAAAAATCTGCCTCCTCAAGTGTATGCATGCCCAGGGCACTGAAGTAGACTGGACATATCCCACAGATCTCAAAGAACAATAGTTACAGAGAATGTTAATAATGTTTTTTCAATCGTCACATTGGTGTATGATGTGCTTCAGTAAAAATAAAAGTCCAGATCCTGAAGAGCTTGAAATTTTACTTTGGACACAGTGAAATACACTGGGAAGGGGAATAGGCAACTTTATAATGATAAAAGTGTGTTGACATGAAGGGGTATAAAACTCTGACAGTCACAACTGTAAGATATCTATTCTGGTACAAATGTGGGTATTGACCAAACCTAACAGGAATTAAATTCAGTCTCTAAACATTTCTGACCTATAGGATATAGCTTATTAATTGAAAAGTAAGATATGACTAATTTTATTAAAGTGAAAGTATGGTTATTGTATGTAATTTTTGTCCATAGCATCATTTTTTAAAACAAACTAATAAATGCAATTACTGTATCACTGCAGCTGCTTGCATTAACATGAGAAATGACTGTAGATATTGCAAATATTCCACAAGACTCATTCTTACAGCTCAATTATTAAATGGTATTGTGTTTACACTGAGTTATTAGAGGTATGTAAAATTTTATATTTTCTTCCCCTGCCTTCTGTTGCTGCATATATTTTAGACTAGAAAAAGTTCTAATCCAAATTTTCTCAAAGTTTATATTGGTAAGCAATATAATTACAATTCAGAAATACAGAATGTCACACAGGTCTGGTGAGGTGAAGCACAGCAAAGTCTGGAAACAGTAAAGGGAAGATAGGGGGGAAAAAATAAGGTAAGCAATACAGAGATTAGGTGCAATGAAAACAAAAGGGGATGACCTTGTTAGAAAAATAGAGGCTGATAAGCCTGTTATCAAGACAGATAAATCTAAGCCACCAATGTTCTCAGGAAGTTGAAGGGTCAGTTTGGATGCAACTAAAAATTAAATGGATTTATGAAATGATGGAGCATTTCCAAAACTTATGTTCACCTGGGTGTTAATTTAAGTTTTCTGAAAGCATTTTGTAACCATTAGGACTTAGAGCTTAAATGAGTCTAATATTTAAAAAAGAGTCAAAAAATGAGAGCATGACTGTTTGAAAATTCATATGAAGCTAAATAAAATACTTGGCCTTTAGTTCTCACATGTGCATAGGAGATAACAAAAGGTAGCTCTAAGCACCTTTCCATCTCCCATCATCAATTAGAGGCTTTGCGACCGGGTGCTTGCGAACAGGGTGCGTGCTAACAGGAGGGAGTTTGGAGAGGCTCTCCTGGAGGAGGAGAAGGAAGGAGCAAACTAAAGCACCTTGGGGTAAGTGGCTGCTTATATTTGGAGGTTTTGGGCTTGTGTGTTTGTTTGTTTGGAGTTTGTTTGTTTGGAGTGCTGAGCTGAGTGTTTGTTTGTTTGAAAGGCCGTGTGCTCAGGCAGGCAGGCAGGCAGGCAGTTGGAAGCTGATTAGGTTTGAATTGAAACACCGTGTGCTGATTGGCTGAGCTGTAGGCAGAGGGAGGAGCTATCAGGGAGGCCGAGCACTTAAACCCTGCTAGTAAGCGACCAGGGAGCTGTGCGACCGGGTGCTCGCGAACAGGGTGCGTGCTAACAGGAGGGAGTTTGGAGAGGGGAGTTTGGAGGGAGCCAGTGACTTCTGTTGCCCTTAAACTAAATCCTTTATAACAACCTCTATCTGAAACATTTAATTAACCCTCATATATAACTAGAGTAGGAAATGGAGGCAGAAGCCCAGCAGCAGAGTGGGGGCTATCCTGTTTATTGTGTCGAGTGCAGTATGTATGACTACCTACCCTGTGGGCGGGTGGCGTATGTGTGCGCTCGATGCAAGGAGCTCCTGGCCCTCAGAGACCGAGTGCGTGCTTTGGAGGCCAGGGTGGCTGAACTGGAGGAGCTAAGGAAGGCAGAGGTGTTTGTGGATGAGACTTTCCGGGACATAGTAGGGCTGTCCCACCTCCAATCTGACAGTCCTGAGGCTGTTACGGAGGATGAAAGGCTCAGGGAAGGACAGCAGTCAAGGGGAGCAGAGGGAAACCATCCCATAGTTGGGACCCTCCTTCCAGAGGGGGGTGATATATCCTCTCGTGCCGAGGATACTTCTCCGGGGGAGGGAGCGCCAGCTGTTAGGAAGAAGCAGGTTTTAGTAGTGGGGGATTCGATCATTAGAAATATAGATAGTTGGGTTTGTGATGACCGGGAGAACCGTATGGTGACTTGCCTGCCTGGTGCGAAGGTTGCGGATCTCTCGAGGCATCTAGACAGACTTATGGGCAGTGCTGGGGAGGAGCCGGTCGTCGTGGTACATGTTGGTACCAATGACATAGGGAAGGGTAGAAGAGATGTTCTGGAGGCCAAATTTAGGTTACTAGGAAAGAGACTGAAATCCAGAACATCTTTGGTGGCATTCTCTGAAATGCTTCCAGTTCCACGCGCAGGGCCAGATAGACAGGCAGAACTTCAGAGTCTCAATGCGTGGATGAGACGATGGTGTAGGGAAGAGGGGTTTAGATTTATTAGGAACTGGGGACACTTTTGGGGTAGGGGGAGCCTATACAGGAATGATGGGCTCCACCTAAATCAAGGTGGATCCAGACTGCTGGCATTAAACATTAAAAAGGTCGTAGAGCAGTTTTTAAACTAAGAGGTGGGGGAAAGCCGATTGGTGCGGGGGAGCACCTGGATCGGACAGAGACTTCTCTTACACGAGGCTCCATAGACAGGGATTCCCTAGAAGTTAGTCAGATAGGGAACGTGGGAAATAATATATGGGCAAGATCAGATGTGAAACAATCGTGCATAAAAAAATCCAACGCGTCTGTGAAAGGCGGACATATAAATAGTGGTAGTTTTCTAACATGCTTTTACACTAATGCTAGGAGTCTGTCTAATAAGATGGGTGAACTGGAGTACCTCATATCAAAGGAGGAAGTTGACATAATAGGCATCTCAGAAACATGGTGGAATGAGGAAAATCAGTGGGACACTATCATACCGGGATATAAATTATATCGGAAAGACAGAACAGGTCGTGCGGGTGGCGGAGTGGTACTATATGTGAAGGATAATATAGAATCAAATGAAGTAAAAATCCTAAAGGAATCAAAATATTCCATAGAATCATTATGGGTAACAATTCATTCCTCTAATATGAATATGGCATTAGGAATATATTACCGACCACCTAACCAGGACAGTGATAGTGATGCTGAAATGATGAGGGAGATTAGAGAGGCTATCAAAATAAAAAACACAGTAATAATAGGAGATTTCAATTATCCCCATATTGATTGGGTGCATGTCACCTCAGGACGGGATTCAGAGATTAAATTTCTTGATGCCTTAAATGACTGCTTCTTGGAGCAGCTAGTACAGGAACCCACAAGGGGAGAGTCGATTCTCGATCTAGTCTTGACTGGAACGCAGGATCTGGTCCAAGAGGTAACTGTTACTGGACCGCTTGGAAATAGTGACCACAATATAATAACTTTTAATATTCCTGTGTTGGGAAGAACACCGCAGCGGTCAAACACTCTGGCATTTAATTTCAAAAAGGGGAATTACACTAAAATGAGGAAGCTAGTTAAACAGAAACTAAAAGGTAGAGTAATTAAACTAAAATCCCTGGAAGCTGCATGGAAACTGTTTAGAGACACCATACTAGAGGCCCAACTTAAATGTATACCCCAAATAAAAAAACACAGTAAGAGACCTAACAAAGAACCACCATGGCTAAACAGCCATGTTAAAAAGGCAGTGAGAGAGAAAAGGGCAGCTTTTAAAAAGTGGAAGTCAAATCCTAGTGAGGAAAATAGAAAGGAACATAAACACTCCCAAATTAACTGTCATAATGTAGTAAGAAAAGCCAAAAAAGAGTTTGAGGAACAGCTAGCCAAAAATTAAAAAAACAATAGTAAAATGTTTTTTAAATACATTAGAAGCAGGAAGCCTGCTAAAAAAGCAGTGGGGCCCTTGGATGATAAAGATATAAAAGGAGCGATCAAGGAAGACAGTGCCATTGCGGAGCGATTAAATGATTTCTTTGCTTCAGTCTTCACAGCTGAAGATGTTACAGAGGTTCCTAAATCTGAGCCAGCCTTTTTAGGCAACAAATCTGAGGAACTCACTCAGATTGAAGTGACATTAGAGGAGGTTTTGGAGTTAATTGATAAGCTGAATAGTAACAAGTCTCCAGGACCAGACGGCATTCACCCAAGGGTTCTGAAAGAACTCAAATGTGAAATTGCGGAGTTATTAACAGTGGTTTGTAACCTATCCTTTAAATCCACTTTGGTACCAAATGACTGGAAGACGGCCAATATAACACCAATATTTAAAAAAGGCTCTAGAGGAGATCCTGGCAATTATAGACCGATAAGTTTAACATCAGTACCAGGCAAATTAGTAGAAACACTAGTAAAGAGTAAAATTGCAAGGCACATAGAAGAGCATGAATTGTTGGGCAAAAGTCAGCATGGTTTCTGCAGAGGGAAGTCGTGTCTGTCTAATCTATTAGAATTCTTTGAAGGGGTTAATAAACATGCGGACAAGGGGCACCCAGTGGACATAATATACCTAGATTTCCAGAAAGCCTTTGACACGGTCCCACACCAAAGGCTTTTATGTAAATTAGGTGGTCATGGGATAGGAGGAAAGGTCCTTTCATGGATCGGGAATTGGTTAAAAGACAGAAAACAAAGGGTTGGAATAAATGGTAAATTTTCACAATGGAGGGGGGTAACTAGTGGTGTTCCCCAGGGCTCAGTCCTGGGACCGATCCTGTTCAACTTGTTCATCAATGATCTAGAAAATGAGGTAAGCAGTGAGGTGGCAAAGTTTGCAGATGACACCAAGTTGTTCAGGACAGTCAAAAGCAAAAGGGATTGTGAAGAACTACAAAAAGATCTCAGCAAACTGAGTGATTGGGCAGCAAAATGGCAAATGAAATTTAATGTGGGTAAGTGTAAGGTAATGCATGTTGGAAAAAATAACCCAAATTACACGTACTACATGATGGGGTCAAATTTAGCTACGACAGATCAGGAAAGGGATCTTGGAGTTATAGTGGATAGTTCTCTGAAGACATCCACGCAGTGTGCAGCGGCAGTTAGTAAGGCAAATAGGATGTTAGGAATTATTAAAAAAGGGATCGATAATAAGACAAAAGATATCATACTTCCCCTATATAAAACTATGGTACGCCCACATCTCGAGTACTGCGTGCAGATGTGGTCTCCTCACCTCAAAAAAGATATATTGGCATTAGAAAAGGTTCAGAAAAGGGCGACTAAGATGATTAAGGGCTTGGAAAGGGTCCCATATGGGGAGAGGCTAGAGAGACTGGGAC
This sequence comes from Carettochelys insculpta, assembly GCF_033958435.1. Lineage (NCBI taxonomy): Eukaryota > Metazoa > Chordata > Testudines > Carettochelyidae > Carettochelys > Carettochelys insculpta. The sequence continues at coordinate 76,245,590 of NC_134141.1, forward strand.
TTTTCAGTTTGGAAAAAAGGCGATTGAGGGGCGATATGATAGAGGTATATAAAATCATGAATGGTGTGGAGAAAGTGAATATAGAAAAATTATTTACCTTTTCCCATAATACAAGAACTAGGGGACACCAAATGAAATTGATGGGTAGTAGGTTCAAAACTAATAAAAGGAAATTTTTCTTCACACAGCGCACAGTCAACCTGTGGAACTCCTTGCCCGAGGAGGCTGTGAAGGCCAGGACTCTATTAGGGTTTAAAAAAGAGCTTGATAAATTTTTGCAGGTTAGGTCCATAAATGGCTATTAGCCAGGGATAAAGTATGGTGCCCTAGCCTTCATAACAAGGGCAGGAGATGGATGGCAGGAGATAAATCACTTGATCATTGTCTTCTGTTCTCCTTCTCTGGGGCACCTGGCATTGGCCACCGTCGGCAGATGGGATGCTGGGCTTGATGGACCTTTGGTCTGACCCAGTATGGCCATTCTTATGTTCTTATGTTCTTATGTAGAGCAATCACAGGGTTATTCTAATGCATTCCAGCCTGTAATAGACCCCTAGATATCAGTGGAGAAGAAAAGTTTGGCTCAGCCTCAATCCTCGTATGCCATGACAGACTCGGAGCTGCTCTGAATACTATGCTGACATAGGCCAGATTTACATGAGACCTGAAAGTCAATGCTAGATATGCAGTTCCAGCTACACAATTGTTGTAGCTGGAATCGCATATGTAGAGTCAACTTACCTGGCTGTCCCCACAGAGGCAGGTTGGCAAAAGAAACTTTGCTGTTGAGCTCCCTTACTCCTCGCAATAACGAGGAGTACAGGGTTTGACTGTTGAATCCTGATGGTTTGATTTTGCACGTCACCACTAGGCGCACAAAATTGAACCCTGGAAGATCAACCCTCATGGGGTCGATTTCCCAGTAAATATAAACGTACCCCTAGTTGTTGAATGTTTTCTGTAGGAATATATTGATTTAGTTAAATATGGGAGTGTGAGGAAAACAATCAGGAAGCAGAAGACTTAGAGGGAGGGCTTTTCTTGAGCAACTTCTTGCACACTGTTACAGGACAATGGCAGACTCATCGGATCGGCAAAGTCTGTCTCAATCTCACACAGAGGCTACCAAACTGTGTTTTGGCAAGCAGGTCTAAAAACCTATGAACTGACAATACCAAAGGCATTCTGGCAGGTTGAAAAGACACTCTTTCTAGCCGGGAGGTGGTTGTTGGAGAATAAGGTCTGACAGAGGCACACACCAGGGTGTCTGAAGAAGCTAGTTCTGCCTTAGCCACCATTAGCCTCTGGACAAAAGACAAATCTATAATCTCTTTTAGATTTCTTTTTTTCTAAAAGCTCTTTTCCCACTGTTGAAATTGAACAATATGTTGGCTTAGAGGGCTGTCTGGTCACTCTGGTCTCTACTTGTCAGACGCCTGAAGGGAAGAACTGTGTGTGTTCAAACCTACAAGGCCTATTATGGTCTGCAGGGTAAGAATGGCAATTAAACAAAGTACTGTGCAGCAGGTCCTGGGCTAAAAATAGGAGAATTGTGCAATTTCATCCCATGCGAGGTAAAGACATCATCAGCTGGGGATACACGCACAGAGACCAGGAAGGGGACAGTGGGGAAGCTAGCTCTGCAGTCATGGCACCCTCTCTGCTAGGAGGAAGAGGGAGCAGTTGCTGTAAATAAGACTTTACTTTTTGCCATCCCCAGATTCTCTTATGCCAAACTCCTCATAAGAGGAGATTTTTCTGGCTATTTTGGGGTAGAAGCAGGTTTTTTTCCAAACCAGAGAAACGGGTGCTAAACAGAAAAATATGTCTGTCTCTGTCACAGGGTGCACTAATCACCACTGGGCTGGTGCCTCCTTCTGGTCATTCTGGGAATTAGCTCTTGTGGTCAGCATGCCCCTTTTCACAGTTTGCACACCTCTCCCATAGTCACGCTGGTCTGTAGCCCCTCATATGCTCCAGAATTTGCAGTGTCTTCTTCATGACTCAACTCTCCAGCTAGGTCACTCAGTGTTCCCTACTTCCAGGGAAGCAAACTTGCTTCTCCCTAGCAGTTAGGCTGTCTTCCCTTGTACTGCCCCATTGTGCCACTCCCTCAATGGCTGGTAAGGGACTTAGGCCCACTCAGTACTCAGTTGCAGTTCAGAGACCCTCAGCTTAAAAGTTCTGTGCTTTCCTCTGTCAGTCCTCACTGTTCTTTCTCTAGGCTGCAGCTGATCTCACTTGGTTTCCATTCTTTCTCTGGATGTACCAGCTCCAAACCTTCCTTCCTCTTCTGGGGCTGCTGCCAGCCTTCCTGAAGCCTAACTAGTGCCAGCTGCTTTTTAGTTAGCTGCACCAGTTAATTTTGCAGATACTTATGTGCCTTCCTTTGTCTCTCTCGGGGTTCTTCTGCACCAACAAAGCAGAATCTGCACCTGTCCTTGCTGACTGTCATCTGCTTCTGCTGAGCAGGGACTCTGGAGTCCAGCCTGGAGGACATACATGCCATCTGCAAACAAAGCCACTCCATACTGTGGGTTCATTGTCTTTTTGCCTGAAATGTCTCTACAACAGTCTTTTCTGCTTCCCATGTACCAGGTTAAGTGTTTTACGTAGTCTTTCAAAGTCCACCACAGTCTGTCAAGCTAGGGCAACAGTGTGCCTGCATTCTTCACCAAATTGTCCCAGGGGTTTGGGCTGGTGCTGCCTCCTACTCACTGTGGGGATTAGCTCTTGAAGTCAGTGCTCCTTTTGCATGTTTAGCACGCCATCGCTGTGCAGCCGCTCTCTTGCTCCAGGAACCCTTACTGTGCTTTTTATGACTCATCAGTTGGGCCCATCCTCTACTCCAGATTCTAGTCTAGGGGCTCTTATCTCAGCAGTTCCAGGCTTTCCTTCTCAGCCCTTACTGTTCCTTCCCTGTACTGCTCCAAATCTCACCAGGTTGCCCTTCTCTTTCTGAGTGTAACATCTCTAAAACATTCCTCCAGGAAATTACTGCTTCCCTTGGCTTTTCCTAGCAGTCCCACTTTGTTGCCAGATACAGTAAACTCTTTCATATCCAGCAGCCCCAGGACCACAAGTTTGCTGGATAGTCTAATATTTTGGATCACAGAGAGGTACTCCGAGCAATGCATAACACTAAAGAAAAACGAGATTAGATATTAAGAAACAAACAAAAATGTTTGCAGAGTATTTATTTACCATCAGCAGTGGTACTGTACACTGTAAACTTATACTGTATTTATTTGTATTTACTTGCACTGTATTGTATTTATGGATAAAGTAACTAAAACTAAAATTTACTTGTGGTTAAAATGTTGGTTATTTGAGAGTTCTGCATGATAAAATGCCAGATATGAAAGAGTTTACTGTACTTGGCTTTCTACAGCCCTTGCCTGTTCCTGCCTGGATGAATCTGCTTCAGTTAGTTCCCTACTTCCTGGCTCTTCCTCCCAGTGCAGTGTATGAGTTAACTGACGTGCTGGGACAACTTATCCCCTTTCATTCCTGTGTGCGGTGGTCACCTCATCACAGTGCCAAACAACCAAATCTAGATTTCATGTTAACGTAATACCAGCCTGAGCACCTCTTTTTTCAAGTTAGAAAAATAAACACAAATATAAAAGTGCTGTGGGGGTGGAGAGAAGTTAGGCTAAAAATTCATTTTTTAGTTACTGCAATTTGTGGGTCCATACATTATCTTCCTGTGCTACCAGAATTTACAGGCCTAGATTTCACCAGTTCTGAATTGGAGCACATATTAGCCAGTACTTTAATAAAACTATACATTGACATAGATTGTTTTCTTCCAGTTCCAGCTGTAAGACCTTGCAGACTAGTAGGCAACACGATGGATTTTTTAGCATCTGAGAAAACACAAGTTGTAAACACAAAGCAATAAAAATGCCTCTCTTTCCTGTTTCCCATTGGTCACCTGTCAATTTGTTCGTTTCCCACACTTGCACTGCTCTTGATGTATGCTTTTATAAGTCAGTGATTCTGTGACGTTTTCTGGTTTAGAAATTTACTCACTCCCTTTCACCATGGCAGCACAAAATGAAGAAAAATGTAGTCCAGGACTAACAAGAAAACAAGCCTGCTAAATACTGCCACCCAGAATGACATCTAAGCATTTGTTAGAGCTTCATCACTGCTAAACAAACAGTAAATCAATCTTCTCACAAAAAACTCGTAGGGAAGCAAAAATTAAACAGGTATTTTCTTGGTACGTATATTTAAGTGGAATGTTTTTTCCAGTTTCAGGTCTATGGATCATATTTGTTTCCTTTTAAATCAAAACCTTCAATCAAATTAACCTGACAGATAGCTGTACAACTGCCTGCATATCGGGACTTTCCCATGTTCCCTTTTTCCAGTGGGAACAAGGGTATAACACTTTCTCCTGACTTCCGCCACGTTACTTTACCAATAATATCGAGATGAAAGATTATATTACCAACATTGACTTACCATGCACATTATTTTCCAGACACCTACCTATTCTTTTGGGAACAAATCCTTTCCCTGCTTCCCTGCCTATGAAAGTCCCAGGAACCAGAACTACACCAGGGAAACAAGATTTTTTTGAGAGGGTTGTATGTCTACCCATGCCCTGCTCTACTCTCATGAGGCTCCCAGGCTTTCAGCACACTAGGAGGGATGCAGGGAAAAAGCCAGATGACATGCTGTTCCATAAAACCTCTTGTGCTCTATTCAGTGGTGGAGCATTTCAGGGTACAGAGGTTATCTCCAGCTATTAGGAGTGTCTCCCCAGCCTGTTGTGGAAATCCCTGTCCCCATGTGTGAAGGTGATTGGTGCTCAGCTCAGCCACCAGGGTTAGACACAGCCATGAAGACTTGGCCTTATATGCAGGTTTGGGTACAAAGGGAGAAAGCCACAGCTGCCCTCCTACCTTCCTAGTTCAAACTTGCTCAGGTTTATGAAATCATATGGAAACCAATATTAACTAGAACTCTGGGTCTAGGGGAAAAGAGAAGGAGTTGTTGCTGTGCTATAGATGCGTGAAACTTCAAATGTATTGGAGACAGGGCCAGCGGGACTGTAGTTGTATTTGTTTCACTGATTCCAGGGCATGATTTGGGGGTGTGGTGGGGTGTGATGGGGGAGGAGAGGAAGGGAGAGAAAATAGTAGTAGCACTGACCAAAATGCCACACACGTGCCACTTTAAGTGAGGCTCACAAATGTCCTCATCGGTGATCTGAGTTAGCATCCCAGGGAGTTGAATGAGGCAGTCCAGACCTTAGACATACAGTTTAGTGATTTCTGCTGACTCCTCTAGATCTCACTGCATTTGATACGCTCTCTCCATGTTTCAAAGATTTCCTTTACAATCAGAGGGCTAGAGACCTCACTGAAAAAATGAAAGCTGAGATTCAGGAGAATGAGATGAGCGCCTCAGAAAAAGTGCCAGGTTGTTAAACTGGTGCAAACCTCTTCAGATTTTTCTCATATTCATGGTCTGGGCTTGAACTGATCAATCATAAAGCGAGAGGTTCCCTACTTCCAACTGCCAGACCTGCAAGTCACTCCAGGTTCTGAGAACCAATCATTTTGAATAATAACATTTGTGAAGGCCAAGTTAAGCCCTCACTCATATCTACAAAATCTTCTTATCTCCAAATAATAAACCTACACATCATCATCAAAGGCTAATGGGGTTTCACAAGGGACGCTTAGGGTAGATTTTGAAGATGACGTGGTTGAGTAAGTACGGCCAAGGACACCATTTATAAACTGAACACTCCTGAAGGTGAAGCAGAGCAACATACAAGCCAGGTTCCACAGCTTCCTATTGTTTTTATGCAGTTTTTGATTTGCATTTTAAAAATGTAAGGGAAACTAATTCTTTAAAAATAATAGATTAAATTAATGACCTTATTATCATGGGGTAACCCATATTTCTTTTAGTCTGATACTAACTAAAAAGAAACATCAAGTATCACAACCAATCTGGCTGATTCAGCTACCTTAGGGTTGGGCCAGTATTCCTTACATGTGCAAGCTTTCCATTTTTAGCCCTTCAACATTTTCAGTTCAGTGTGGGCTGTCTCAGGAATGCAGGCCATAATGTGGACCATTGTAATGCCACTACTTCCTCCCCTGAGGTGAAAAAAGAGAGGGAGGGGTGGCATAATCACATTTCCGACAACATTTTCATGACAAGCAAAACCAGTAGCATTAAGTTACAAAACATGTTTAAACAACCTAACACTGAATTATTCATACCGATTTTGAAATACAAACTTTATAACCCTGAATTAATTGCCCTGGGTGGTGAATATATCTAGTCCCATTGTAAATAATTTGCTAGTTGAAATACAAACACACTCTGCACAAGGAAAATATTAGTACGGAGAGTGTTTGAGGATTAATAACATCGTTATCGTCTCTAACTACTGTGGATCGAATTTTGCTCTTAAAGCAAAAATTATTCAATTTACACTGCTGTAATTAAGAGCAGAGATTTAAACTCCCTTCTGCCACATCATAGGTTTGATGAGGCTGTCACCTGCTCTTCTAATCAAAATCTCCTGGAGTCCCTGTCCAGTTTTCTTCCACAGGTAATGAGTCTTTTGAAAGGCTTAGAAAGGGGTAACTGCCTATTCAAGCTCTGTTACTAGCAAGACCACCACAACAAATCCATGCCAAAGTGCCACTTCATAGAATATTTCCCTCGACCTCCTTAAAGCCATATCGTATAATGACTTTTAGCATGCAGAAGTTAAGGTAAAAAATTAACATATTCGGGCTTTTCTGAACCAAAACACAAAGGGCTAAATCCTACCCTATGCTGTTCTGATGCAACCACTGAAAATGACTTCTTCCCATGGTAGAGACACAATATACTCCAAACAACTGCCATCGTTTAGCTACTTTAACTTCTAAGTAATCCCAGTGGCACTCTGAGAGCATTGTTATCTGCTAATGAACCAAAATTGTTCTTCATAAGAAAAATAGAAGAATGTTGTTTCTGGATTAAAATAATTTCACATACAGTTTCTTTTATTAAGTTTTTAAGAGCTAAATACAAACTGACATACTGTCAATGGAAGCTACTATACACCTACATTTAGCTAACGGGCTGAATCCTCAGCTGTGCTGAGGTCATGTTTGGTGCAGCTGATGGGGGCAGGTGGGAGTGAAAAGAGACTAAATTATCTCTAGGTTCCCTGATCCTGGGGCCCCTGAGGGCTGAAATTGTTTTGAAGCTGCTGTAAGCTTCTCCTTACGTCAGCAAACCCATAAGGACTGATCTGCAACAGCACAATTCACCCAAGTCCCATCCCCACTGTGGAGGGGAGGGAATGGCTGGCATAGAGCCAGATATACCAGCATTATTCCACTAAAGGATTCCTCAACATGAGGGGAATCCTCAGCTGTCCCTTCAGCGCAGCTTTCTCACTGATTTGTGCAGCCAGAACAAGAGCCAAGAATCTAGTCCTAAATCTCAAATGTCTACCCAGGGTCGAACATTATTCAGCACTGGTATATTGTTTGATATTCAGCTCCCTGTGCAAAATTCAGTGTTGGGAAAAGCACCCTGACTAAGTAGTACAGAGCCACAGTCCCAGGCTCTTGGTTTTTGGGCAAAACTGCCAGGCAGAGATGTATTTTGCTAGAAGAACAGGCTTGAACATTTTCAACACAATGTTTACTAATCCAAGCAAACGAACAGCCATTGGTGAAATGTTCTGTGCACCTTTAGGTTTACCTGGACTGGCATTTTCTTTTTTCCTCCTAACTGTAAAAATCACCAAAGGGATACTTTTACAATGTGTGCTGTGTTTTTGACAAACTTATGACTGAACATTTACCTAGGTCTGAAATATGGATTAGCTAGAAGCACGTGACCTTAGTCTTAGCCTTAACATCTAAACACACCAATTGGATACATACTCCTCTTTTGCAGTGAGCCACTCTGTGGCAAGAAGAAGCTGTAGTCCTGATCTGCAATGTATTTATGCACCCAAATCTTACTGACCTGAAAATAGCTTTGAGGTTCTTTGTTTTGGGCTCTATCTCTTACAAGGTTTTAGAGATTTTGAAAAGATTAGGAGGTTTGCTTCTCTTTGACTGAGGATTAAAAAGTTTAGGGAAGAGAGGGACATTCAAAAGCGCTGAGCTCCTGCTAAGTTCAATGGGAGCAGAGTTAGATCAATACTGAGAGCTTTTCAAAGTCCTAGCCTACGTCTCCCTCTGAGCCATGTTTTGAGGCCTCCTTTTCTAATGTTGAGGCTTTATTGTGCCTTACCTGCCCACATAGCCACAGGAGTTAGCAATTTTGCACCTTTCATTTATAAATCCCAAGGTAACAGGAATATTGGGAACAAATACATTGACACATTCCAACATTGCCAGAATAAAAGATGCCCATGAGCTTACTCATACGAATTGTCAATGGGGAGTGGCCAGGGATGGTATAGTTTTTATACATCTTTCAAATGTGTGATCCACATGTGTTTTGGTTTACTCCCACATATCAGATACATAAGGCAAACCAAAAAGGCATAGTGTCCATTAATCCAACCAGGATTCTATTCATTCTGAGGTGAATGTTTTCTTCTTTGCCCTATGTAATATGATTCGTTTTACAGAAAAAGAGGTCTATCTTAGTATGGAGAAGGGGGCTATATTTGTGACAGTTTCATCATCTGTAAGGTATTTATCCTTGTGCCGTGACTATACGGTAGGGAAGTACCATTATTCCCATTTAAAGAAATGGGGAACTGCTACACAGAGACAAGGTGACTTGCCCAAAGGCACATGGTAAGCCTGTGGCAGAGCTGGGAGTAAGGCCCAGTGGCATGTCAACCTCTGGACTGTCTGCTGTTCTGTGTCAATTGTTAATATAAACACCTTTATTTCCCTTCATAGGCAAATCTAGAATGTTCTTCCTTCTCTCAAACCATAAAGGCAAATAGCACGGAATTTGCTCTGACAAAATAAGTTGGGGGAAGGTTACAGAAGCACGTTCTGGCAAGTGGCGCTCCTCTCAATGATATGTAAGGCATGGGATTGCCTTTTGCTCTGTTGTAACATGCCTCTTGCTAATAGCGTGACACAGTCAAGAAGCCAGTATGTCAAATGATTTTCACTTTTATCCAGAGGCAGGACATGTGCTGTAAGATGCTTCCACCACTACTTAAATAAAATCTGCATAACCTATTGGTAAAATAAATACATTTTATTGACCATTTAACTTTTTATGAGAAGCACCACATTTGTAAGGAAATAAAAGCACATGTGGCATAAAAATGATTGGCATCTGAGAGCTATGCAGGCATTACACAGTATACATATGCTTCTGTCTTTTTATCTCTCCAAAGTATTTCTAATGTGCGGATTATGGTGGTACCCAAAGACTGTATGTGATATTATATAGGTATATATTATGTCCCACAAAACTGTCTAATGATTTTGGAAGGACAGTTTGCTACTGAGCCCCTACCCTCTAAATATCAGGTTCTTTAAGGTTCTCAATAGTGGGGTGCCTTAAAAACAGTGTTCATGTTAATTTGAACTGGTATTTATCTTGTAGGTTTTGTGGACTCTGAATTTTAAAACTGCGTTTATTATTAATCTTATTTCACTGGTAAAGGACTGCTAGGAAGCCCACGCAGCAGCTAACATTAACAGGGTGTACCCGGTGGACAGAGAAATACAAATACAAAACCATATGCAAATACAGGCATAGGTTAAATACATTTTTCACCAGAACCCTGTCTCAAACTAGATCTGCCAAAGAAACAGAAGCATGTAATGCAAGTTGTGCTGTCCTTAAACAGGACAAAGATATCAAGCCTTAAGACTAATTTATAGTTCTGTATATTTAAATTTTTGTAGGTCATAACTATAAGCTTGATCACAACATTATGAAAGAGTGCTATGACCAAGTTATTCTCAATATAAAAATTTAAAATCTTTCTAGCTCCACTTTTTTGGTATATAAACAAAGCAATTGCTTAAAACAAGATACTCATAATTAAGGCTTTTTATATCCTGCGCACAGGAGTTATATATGGCCTTACTCATATTTGGATGAATATGGCATTACAAAGGAAGCCATCACTCATGTATAATCATACTGTATTATTTTGTTTTTGCCCTTGCTGACCGCTGTAACCACTGTGCATCACAATTTGGGGCTGAAAGCATAAAAAAGATATACACAACAAAGCAAAAACCATGAAGCAGTTTTATTTTCCTTCCACATTCAAGTGGCAACATAATTCACCCAGGAGGGGGAGCTCTCAGCCTGCATGCCGCAGAACGCAGCCGACAGTCTGGTATCCTGTCTCCTGCTTAAAAATTGTCTCACAGGAAAATATCAACCCAAACTATAGTATCTGATGCTGGAGTACGCTGGACCTCATCTGCTTGAAAAGATGCACAGATATAGTCATCACACTTCATAATTTAATAAACTGCTGAAAAATTACACACTTTCATTTTCGCAACTCAGGTCCCACAACTAAACTCACAATGCTACAAAGACATTTAAATTTTTCACTAATATGTCATGAGTGCTGCACCCATTGCAAATTAATGAGTCTCTGAATAGCACTGTGGATTTGTCATTTGAATTTATGCTAATGCAGCGAGGTCTCCTGATGATGTTGATAGTCCGCAGCAGCTGCTCCAAGTACAGAATAAACAGGCATGTTCCTCCACTTTTTATTCTTCTTTCTTTGGATTTTTCTGGCCTGTCTCTTGAGCTGCAGTCCTGCAGCTGGTTATTGATAGGGCTGCTAATTATCTTTGACTTTACACTACAGGCATGACCCCCACCACTGAGAGAAGTAACAGATCAGTGTTGAGAGAATTATGTACATCACACAGTGACAACCTCAGACCAGGAGGTCAGAAGGAGTTCATTGAGAACCAATGGCATTTACCAAGAATGTTGGCATGGTAACAAATGGCATCTTTTTTCCCAAATAAATTATAATAAGTGTCATTTATATCAATAAGTCAGTCTGAGGCTGTGACTGTGTTCACATAAATCAAATATCAGAACTACAGTGAACAGCATTTGTTTTGTTTTTGTTTTTTTTTCTGTATGCAGAGCCTGTGGGATTCTGTCATTTACCCCTCCCCCCGTCCAGAGGAGAGGAGTTTTCAACAGCTTGTGTGTCATAAGGGCTGCAGGATCCTGGCCAAGGGCTAGCAGGGCCCTAGAGTCCCACCTTTCCATCTTTAGTTCAAGCAGTGCCTTCAGGTAATGAAGAGCAGTGTCAAAACTGAGTATCCACGAGGGGCAGACAGGGAAATAAAAAAAGAAATTGGGAGAGAAGCTGGTAATAAAAGTTTCAAAATATTTGATTTATCAGTGAGCTGTTATTGTCTGTTTGGTGTTAGAATATTCCAAAGCAAGTTACAGTCTACACCATCATTAGCTGTAAACAGGACGATTACCTGCCACTATTATACCCAGGAAACAATTATTTGAATTGCTTAATCATTTTCAAATGACTCAGAAAAATTAAACACACAGCTGAAATGAGCAGCACAGAACCAGAGGATGCAGCTTGTTAAAAATCACTCAATTTACACAGTCCTCAATTCTTCATGGGCTGGGAAGGTCTAGTAATTTAACTGCAAAATGTCCAAAAGCAGCAACACAACAGTAGGGTACGAACTTTTATTTGCACTAGCTTCTTTTATGGAGAATCAAGTAGTGTCGCATGAGGCAACTTGACTGAATTACCTGATAAATGCCTAAATTAGACAGACAGGCACCTCCTATTGTCTCTTAAATACTATTAGGAAAGGTTTAAAAAAATTGAGGAGTTAATCTCAGACAATAGAGAGAAGTTCTAGATCTGAACAATGAGATATACAAAAGTAAAGAAAAGGATAGCAGACTGACTTTACAGTCTTGAAGCTGTGTTTGGAGCAGAGAGCCGTGTGGGTGGGTGGGTGGATGGGCACACACATACACACACACAGGTACCATTCTAAGGGTTAAAGGGCCACTTCAGAGGAACATTCTTCACTAAGAAGCAGCACATAGCTACTTTACTGTACCACTGCAGTTTTGTCATCCAGGAGAATAAAGACATTTCACTGTTCTTGAAAAAACTTTGAAATGTAAACTTGTTCGATTGATGGCTCCTTCTGGTCCTGGCAGCCTTTTTGATAGCTGGTGCTCTTTCTGGAATACTTGTTAAAAATGTCTGTGTAGCAAAGATGTTGTTTTTTTATGTGATTTTTTTTTAAAGTCAGTATACGTGAGAGTCGAGATAGGCTCTAGTCTTGCATGCTGCAGAATGACAGGTGAGCACCTACTCCCGCCACCCTTGTTCATTGTCATACTTTACAAGATTAGTCTATCTGAAATCTGTTTTTCAGTCTAAACCTTCAATCCGCTTTCAGTCTGGCCACTCTTACGTTGACTCCTGCTTAGAAACTTGAGCACTGGCATTGCGCTGCAGCCTGTGTATGTCAAGGTCAGAGGCAGCAATAGGCATCTGCCTTAAACAATGCAACCACTAACCATAGCTGTTAACCCTTCCTATAATGAGGACAGACTGAAATGAATAGGGAATCGGAATGAACCCGGACCCAAATCTAAAAAGTTAATGCATCAGGTCCTCCCCTCAGCTAGCACTGATAGGAGCTTAACTTGTGACCTTTAGAAGCATATAACTCCATCGTTCTGGTTCAGGGACTACAGTTCTATTTAGGGTAGTGCAGTTATGAAAATGACTACACTTGCATATGACAGCTTCTGTTTCTTAAGGCTCTTAATTTTGGACGCATTCTATTTGGCTCATGTAATTTGTTTCCCCAGAGTTCTCACATAGTTTGTCATATCTTTTACTCCCTCGCACGTCCCCCTTTCTGTTCCCTCTGTGTAATATAATTGCTAGGGGTCCCACCAGTTGAAACCCCCCTATAATAAGGGATATCACTTCAACTGGAGATATTTTATTAGAACCACATCTCAGTGTCATTAACTGTTCACTGATTCTGGGGAGCAGAGGAGCGAGCTGCTCCAGCTCTCACCAAAGACAGTGAAACATTCTGTCTCGCAAAGTAGCAAGTGATACTGTAGCTTACTGAAACACAGGTCAGCTATAAGCTAAAACAGTCAGTTTGTCACAACCAGTCCTCCTTTCATTGCACTTGACATAGGTATTAAGCAACAACTGAACTTAATTAAAGGTTATTCTCCTGTGCTGTAGTGGAGAATCTCTTAAGATGTTTACCACAGTACAATTGTAAAAAAATAGGATTTTCTTTCCCGTAACTGACCTAATGTCTCTCCCACCAATACACTTCTCTCCTCAGATGGTCATCAGGAAATTTTGTAAATCAGATGCCGGAAAGTAAATAATTAACATGTCATAAGAATATATAAAATGATGGCAGAGGAAGTCTCGGGTGTGATACACATGTCATATGGAGTATTTTAAGGCAACATAGCTAATCCTAGTAATGTACTATGCTGGCCACAACTCCAGGAAAACTGTACAGTGCTCTGTAATCTTTTCAAGGCTTTGAAGAGATCAGCTTATGCTAGGTGATAAATGGAATTGGTAGAACCCAGTAAGCTTTTTGTATTAACGTGAGCACTGCAATTATGAACAGAAAAATAATCAACATTTACATAGTTCTTAGATTTCAAATGACCTTGAAAACCCCTGAGAGGTATTTAAATATTACCCTCTTACTAGAGCCTGGTTAAAAATGTAAATGAAATTTGTCAATGATTTTTTCATGAAAAGTGTGTTGCTATTTTTCAATGGCTCCATATTTTATACCTTTGGAAATGAGGTAGAGAGGTGTCAAGGGTGAAATTAGAAGTCAATGGGCTGAGCTTCCAATTCTGTTTTCAGATCTGTACCCAAACATGAACAAGGCTTGAAAGTGGTACAGAATCAAAGGCTGTATCCAGAGTTTATAAATGTTGTTGAAAATGGTATCATGGTGCTCTGTGACAGAGCTTACCAAACCATTGTCACAGCCGTGGATACAGGCTAGCAGAATTAATGATGTCTAAGGAACTATTGCATTTTAATGTCATATCAAAATTGTAATTAAACCATTCAAGGCAGAACTAATCTGTTGGAGAATGTGAAGGACAGCACTTAGCAGCTGAATTTAGGATATATGGTGGAAGGCTGAGTTGGAAGAACCTAGCTGGGTTTGACTCTGCAATCCTGGATCACAGTGAGATAATTATGTATGTGAGCATTGCATTCTTTTGTGAACTTGCAAGTTACCAAAGTGTACTCTTTTGGGGGTGGGGGGGTGGGGTGGGCAAGAGATCAGGTATATCAGGCTTGGAGAAACCTCTCAAGATTAAGAAGTCTGAGTTTCTTTCTCTTTAATAAAAATCCTCAGGAGCAATACACACAGGGTGGTAGCAGTGTGAGCTGACTATTTATGGTGGGTAGGAGGGGGAGTGCACAAAGTAGTCTCTCATGGTGCCAGAGGTGCTCCAAAAGGCATTGTTTAGCATTCCTTCTGAGGCTCCCAATGAGGCATGTTTAGTGGCACAATGTGGCTACCTATACAGTGAAAGTAGGAGAGCCAAATTCCGCCTTTAAGACTCCACTTAGGACAACAAAGCCATTTTAATAGAATTATACAGGAGATAAATCTGTGCTAAGTCTTTAGCTACAGTGAAATCCTCTCTTCAGGCATTCTCAAGTGGAGGTGAGCCTGACCCAAAATTGCAGTTTTCGCATCCCCAGATTCTGCACCTCAGACACATCCCGGCTATAAATGAAACATGTTCTTCAAAGCTATTTATTTGCTCTTCTATATACAGCATGTCCAGATGCCATGTGTTTGTCTGAAGGCAGTTCCTTGCTTTTTTATCTCCATATGTGGAATAAACATTTATTAACATACTGAATTGGATGGGATCTTCACTCAAAGGGGAAAAATAGCTGGCTTAGAAGTACTCATCTGAAACACACTTTTTGATCCAAGGAGCACTTGCACTTTTGTAGAATTCAATAGTTGCAACAAATCGCGGAACCAAATGCAGGCTTTTCCTTCACTAAACTGACATTATCCAGTGACCGGTATGCTGAATCAACTGCTCTAATGATTCAGTGGCTATCCTTGTAGATTCGTCCCTTCCTTCCCCCCCATCTCCCCAAAAAATCACTCTCTGGCATAATCTGCATGTTTTGAACAGAGATTCAGAAACCTTGCTGTCTTGTACACTTTCAAGCCCCTAACCAATCACCACCAGCAATCTGGTTGTAGTAATGTCTTAAGTCTCTTTATTGTATGTGGGAGTAAAGTCACCACATTTACCATATTCTTTTTAATCATATTTATTTCAGCTGTAGCATGCTGTGAAGCAATAGACAACACACTGTGTACATGCTATGTACTATTATGCAGAGAAGCAGTGACAGCGGATGTACATGTAGGGGAGGAGGGAGGGATCAACTCTACTTTTTTATCTACAAGAACCACAGATTTCATGCCCTTTTTTTCCTTAGCCATGCTCACAGGTCGCAAAGATTTCACATGGCTTAGAGAGACTTGTGGGCAAACTGGGGAGAAAAAAGTCATAAAATATTTCTTAGTGAGTTCTCTTTTTTTCTCTTTCAACTAGCCAATGTGAAAATCTCTTTCCTGGCTCTTTTAAAATATTAATAAGTGTTCTGTGATTGCTGAAGATTCGTTTCTCTTTCTTTGATAATTTCAGGGTTACCACACTGATAGGTATGGAAAAGCTTTGCTCACCCCATCATGAGACATCACTTTTATGTGCTGGCTGGTTTCAGCCAGCAAAGAGGAACAGGTATGTCATATGCCAAATGTTTCTTTCCTTGTTCCTAACATCACAGGCTATTGTATAATTGTATGTGCTAATGGGGATTTCTTTTTTTTAGTCATCAACAGTTTTTCTAGTATATTCTGTTCCAACAAATTTCTGACCTGTTATAATTTTCTCACCTGGAGTATAGTTTTAGCTGGTGTTTATGTTGAGTATTCGGGGAATTTACAAGTTGGGCGGAAAATAATTTTTAGATTTCCAAAATCATTGTGCTAAGGGATGTTGGCACTGTGCATAACTAAGGATTTTACTTATCTCAATCAAACCTATCGCAGAACTAAAAATCAAAGTTTAAACATAAAAGTCAAGCCAATATTACAGCTTTGCTTATAAACCTTCTCCTCCCCCCCACACCTTATATGCGTAGTAACTTAAACTTGAAAAGTGAAAATGAAATGATACTGCAAAAGAGTGAAAATGAAATTTATACGTGCTATACATATTACATATAATGTTTATATATAATGCTGGGAAAATACTCAGTCACATCTCAAACATATGCTTACTCAGGCACATATTCTTATTAAGTAGTTATATATGTAGCCTATTTTCAGAAACTAAAAATACATCTTCTCTTTTAAAGCTGGCCACTTCCTTTTTGACGATCTTCCCACTTTGAACATAAAACAGGTGCACCAGTGATATATGACATGTGCAGAGCAAAAGGAGTTCTGCCTTTAATACCAAGCATTTCATGTAGTTTGCCTTATCTCAGCCATCAACACTGATTCAAAGCTATTGAGTGTCATAGCAATGCCTCTAAGCCAAGTTAGACAAGAGTTGGCTAGGGCTGCAGCTTTGGGAGGACCTGTAAAAAAACGGTAATAGTTGTCTCTGGCACATGCCAATTCTAATATGTTCTAAAGGTTTCTTGTTTACAAAAAAAATTGGGTTTCACACTGTTCTTTTTAAGGAAGGTGATTGGATTGATTGAGATTCTCAGATGTAAACTGACTATTTGACATCTTTGGTAATGGTAAGAAAATCGAATCCACCTCATAATGAAAAGATACATGTATATGTATTATGCAAGTTTTAAGCAACTGAAATTAGGGTATTATAATGAAAAGAACAGGCATCCCTAACTAGGGTTGGTGTTACCTGTTATACAAAAATTCCATATTTAGTAAATATGTAACCATAGGTCACTAGGTAATGTAAGGGGATATAATCCAGAAAGAACATGCTTGTCCCCCTGGAAATAACGATCAAATGTCAAGATAACCATCTATCAGAAAACATACAAGGGTTGGAGATGTTGAAACAAATGATCTTTGAAATCACAGTTATATCATCAGCATTGAGAAACTTAGCCAGTTTCAATAAGCAGCAGGAAGGAACTGCCATGGAGGCCTCAGTTCTCCTAAATTATAATTGATTTTTTATAAGACGTTGCGCTCCAGAGCACCAGCCATGGCAGAACAGTTTCTGATAAAGTTGAAAAGTCAGAACTGACTGCAGCCTGCCTTATCCAAACTAGGATGGAATTGTTGATGACAGCAGTCCAGGTCTAAAGGTGAACAACTGGACTACATCAGAGACAGAGAGAGAGAGAGATAGAAATTATGAATAAAAATAGTTAATCAGAGTAAGTGTAGCTGAAATTTGCAAAGGCATAGAGATCAATTCCATAAACTGAAGGATCTTCTATAGAGGAGATATGAGGAGTGTAACACTAAATATAGGACAAATGTCCTTCATTTCCTTTCTGTAAGATGAAGAATCCCTGTGAAGATGGAGCAATCTTGACAGGCCACTGAAGTAGCCTTTCTGTTAGCCATGCCAAGCCCTTTTCACTTTTTTTCAGTCAATAGAAAGAGAAGTCTACTTTTGTTACTAGAAAAGCTATAGTGGTCATAAGCTCTTGAACCAAGCTAAATATTCCAGGTGCTGGCTTACATCCCCGCCCAATGTAGACTGTCCACACAAATGGAGAATTCATGCAGAGCTGAGGAATTCACATCTAATATTGATTTTAACTTGAAAGTATTAAGAAACCTTTATGCATATAATTATCCAAATGATCTGGTGATTTTAAAGCCATTCAGTCTATGTATTTGGGGTTTACTATTTATGTCTAGTGTATTTTTGTGCGCACACATGCATAAAATAGGAACTTGACTTTTTGTTTGTATTAATGTGGGGAAATAACTTGGTATTGTCATATAATTACAGTAATTGTTTAAACCGAATTATTTCAGTGTCTAACTTTACAGTTTATTTTGGGATGGTCAGTGACAACTCTAAATTATAATTAACATGAGCTGGGTTGACTTTAATGACTTGTGTTAAGCACATACCTTTTGACAAAAATGTTTCTTTACAGAATAGTAGACTTGTCATTGTGGGTCTTTTCTTTCTGTCTTTCCCTGTGTAGACATACCCTATGGCACCCTTTTGGATGTGTACCTGTCTGGCACCTCTCCTTGGAAGACTGAACTTCATCCCGCTGCCCTCGGTCCTGAAACTGCTGCTGAATCTCTTAAGCTTCCATTTGTAGTTTAATTCTGGGGTGTTTTTTCAGGGATAGCCCCTGACAGGCCACCAGATACTTTGTTTACCTGAGCTTCCATGGGCACGGCGGCTCATAGCTCTCAATGGCCGCGGTTTGTCATTCCAGGCCAATTGGCCTTATGGGAAACAGTGCAGGCTGAGGCCACTGCTTCCAGCAGCTCCCATGAGCCAGGAACAGCAAATTGTGGCCAACAGGAGCTGTGAGCAGCTGTGCCAGAGGAAGCTCGGGTAAACAAAACATCTGGTGGCCTGTCAGCACCTAACTTTGGCAAACTGAAGGTTCCCCACCCTGATTTACCGCTTTGGGTAACAAGTGGAAGATAAAGTGAAGAACATAGGTTTTTCATAGGAGGTTCTAAAGCCACTATAACCTTCTCTCTCAGGCTAAATCTGCATGGGAAGCCTCTGTTGACAAAACTGGGCTTTTGTCAACAAAACTTGCCAAACATCTACTCAGTTAAAGTGCACTATTAAGAGTTTGTCGACAAAACTCAGCTGTTCAGCCGGCAGTGTTATACCTCTCCTTGACCAGGTATAACAACTCTGTTGACAGTGTTTTGTCAGCAGAGTGCTCATGTAGACAGTTCTGTTGACAGAGAGGGCTTCCAGTTCCCTGGGCAGACCTGTTTGCAGCACTTTCGATCAGCCATTCTATAGACAGAGTGCTGGGCAGTCCTACTGCTTTCTGTCAACTGAGCAGCTTGCTTGTTCAAGCCACTTTTATGTGTAGATGTGATCTGTAGACAAAGGTACTGCTGAGGGTTCTTTGTCAACAGTGACCTCTGTTCACACAGGCTGCCTTTGTAGATTAGCCTCAAAGTATACAAGAATCATACAAGCTCTCCTTAGTCTATAGGTGCCCCTTCTGTGAGTCCATAGGTTCAGTCTGTATATGAAATGAGTGGGCCCTTGCTCTTGTCTTCCTTCTGCAATCCTTGTATTGTTGACCAAAGGCAAGTTGGTGAGATACAGGGAGAGTGGAGTAGATCTCTACTTTAAATAAAGTTTCTGGACCATCTGTCATGTGATTCACTGACCAGCTCTGGAATCTGCCGGATTTCTGAAGTCCAGCTCCTCCCACAGAAAAACAGAGTCAGATTCCTTTGGCTTGCCTACTCTCTTTAGCTAATAACCCTTTTTTCTGGCAACCACTACTGATGAGTCTTGTGTTAATGGCTATATGGAGATGCCTGGTATTCCCTTAAGGTGCATTAGTGTGTTTGGGACATCTGTAGGCAGTCATAGTCACACACTCAGAAGGTAACAGAGAGGTAACCATGTTAGTCTGTATTCTATCAAAACACAAAAGCAGTCATATTGCACTTCAAAGACTAACAAAATAATTTTTTAGGTGATGAGCTTTCGTGGGACAGACCCACTTCTTCAGATCTATAGCCTTACCAGAACACACTCAATACATAAAGCACAGAGGTCAAAAATTGTTATCAAAGTCGACAAATCAGAAAAATTGTTATCAAAGTTGTTATCGAAGCTCGTCACCTAACATATTACTTTGTTAGTCCTCAAAGTGCTACATGACTGCTTTTTTGTTTTACTTAAAAGGTAAGCCACCTTCTTCAAAATGGTGATTATAATGTCAAGAGAAGGCCACAGTTTGATACAGGCTTTTTACAGACATGCAACACTCCATCTCAGTTTGTATAGGATTTAGCTGGTTATTATATAATATTCTATACTCAGTACCTTTCAAAACATTTGCTTCTACAAGTTGTTTTTCAGTGATCTAAACATTCACATTACATACCTCTTAATCAAAAAAATTTGATCAGTATAAACATTTCCATTACATTTAAGAAATTGGATGACCTGTCTGGTGACTGATTTGAACCCTCTGATGTTCCAGTAATGTTTGTTTGAATTGGACCTTCAGAAAAATTTCTGCACCTATCAGTTCACTTTCTCTTCAGCATATCAACAGACTAAAGATAACACTTTATTATTTTTCTAAAAAGGAATAAAAACATATTAGAAAGACAGAGTTAGAGTTCAGCTGTGTAGGGTTTCCAGGGCATATTTAATCTAATTATATTGATGATCTTAAACCATCCACATGAGAAAAAATAGTCATATAAATGGTTCAACCAAATCAAATTCTCTTAGGGTATGTCTACACTATGAAATAAGGTCAAATTTATCAGTCGACTTTGTAAAACTAGATTTCATAAAGTCAAAATTGAGTGTCTGCACCTGTCCACAAAGTTGACTTAGTTTGTCCCCACTAATCACCAAAGTTTGACTGTTGCAACAGTGCATTGTGGGAACTGATCCCACAGTTCCTTCAGCCCTGTTTCATTTCATTCATTCATTCATTTTTTGCTGCTGTATTATAGGAAAAAATTCCTCGCAAGTGGTTGTGGGAGCATGATGTCATCTTCCCACACTACATTGCCCACAAAACTAATGGCCATTTTGCAGAAGTCTCTTTCCCCAATGAGATATTGTTTGAGTCATCTGCATCATGGACGTTTTAACCAAATGTGCCTTCATGGCACTCACCATTTTCCCAAAGTGCATTGTCCTCATTTCCTTCCCTTTGAAGCCAAATACCAATTTTCAGAAGGAAATTAGGAAAAGTGCAGAATCCCAGGGGCATTGGTGTTCAGTGGTTAGCATCACTCAGAAGAAGAGGAGAAAGAAAGACAGAGTGCCTTGCTTTTCAGTGGTTAGTCTTCCTCCCTCTGTTGAAAATCACTGGTTCCCTTTCCCTATTCTGACTGCGTCATGCTAACAGGAACTTTACTGGTCCACTAGGTAAAAAACAGCTATACATTTTCTGCATTCAGTATGGCTGTGCACCTGTGTTCCCCCACTCAAGAAATATTCCGCCTGTGAATAACAGCGTTGCCTTTCCTGTTCTGACTATGCCATGCTAACAGGAATCTCACTAGTCCCCTCACAGGGGAATGATCACCAATTTGTGCAGCAAATATGACGCTGTAGAGAATGTATGGCTTCCCTGAGCCACATGCTTTGGAAAGTGGCAGGTGGGTGGCCAGCCCATAATTCTGCATTGGCCAGGGCTGCTCCCCCAATCCTATGGAGCCGTGGGGCGCGAGGCGGTCATGAGGTTCCTGTTACCATGGGGCAGGCACCAGGCTAACCAGCTCCCAAAAACCTTTGCTGCAGGAGGAGACATCCTCTGGCAACAGCCTGCCAGACAGACCCCAAAATCTTTGCTGTATGGGGAGACTTCCCCTCGTCACAACCAGCCCCCAAATCTTTCCCGCTTTTGAAGACTTCACCATGCTCAAGCCAGGACATGCTGCTGTCTGGAAGCATGGACTGCATAGTGCTACAGGCATGTATTTTCATTGGGTGGGGGGATAGCCATGTGGTGTGGTTGGATGGGGGAAAGACCACCGACTTCATGGCACCTGTAAGGGAGGGGAGCTGCCCCTGTATAAATGTGACCCACAGAAAACAAGTTTCTCAGCCTCTCATACAAGCATGATCCCCCACAGCCAAGCTGCCACATGCTGCATTTGGCTGGGGGCTAGCCTGCAAGACAAAATGAGTCCCTGGCTCTCCTTATGGCTCCATGCTGGAACTCTGAAAAGTAGCTACATCCAATCACCACACTGATCACAAACCAATGAATTCTAAATACTGAGCTTTCCATTTTCTACTTCTTGCTCACCTGGAGCAATGATGTGAAAGGGCACCTTGAGGGGCATTTTGGGACAGTTTCCAGTGTTAATAAAATCAATTTTAACCCTGGTTAATTTATACCGCTTTAGCTCAACATTGCAATTTAGTTTTTAGAGTAACTTCATTGGGATGTCAGCAGTACAAAAGTTAGCATTACAGCCAGTTAGAATCAACTTATTGACCACTGGGCTGTAGACGGCAAGTTTATAAAACCAACCATAGAGCCTTAAATTTGACTTTATCTCTTAGGCCTTTTCTACACAGGCCACTTTCTTCAAAAGTGGCATGGAAATACACGGCCCGAAATATGCTAACGAGGCATGGATGCAAATTCCACACTTCTCATTAGCATACGGTCACATGATTTGGAGTCTGGAAGACCGTTCTTCTGGACTCCAAAACGCCATTTAGAAGCGTGGCCCCCGGGGGTCTTCCAGAAGGAAGTCCTTCTTCCGGAGGCCCCTTCTTCCCAAAAATTTTCGGGAAGACGGGGTGTCCGGAAGACGGACTTCCTTCCGGAAGCTCCCCCGGGGCAGCGCTTCTGCATGGCGTTTCGGAGTCTGGAAGAAAGGCCTTCTGGACTACAAATCACGTGACCGTATGCTAATGAGGGAGGGGGAATTTGCATCAATGACTCATTAGCATATTTCGGGCCGTGTATTTCTATGCCACTTTCAAAGAAAGTGGCCTGTGTAGAAACGGCCTTAGTGTAGACCAGGCTTTAGGTCTACACTATTTCTCCATATTTGTTTTGCCCCCATTCTGGATTGTTTAAAAGGGGCTACTGAAAAGTCACAATGCAAGACCCTGGTACTGAAGTATATCTAATTTTCTTCTGGTTATAGAGTCTTACAATATGTGGAGTTTTACTGAAGGCCCCGTCTCTTGAAATCAAGTGATGAGAGACTCTCAGCCTTTTTTTTAAATGTTCATTTTTAAACATCATAATTGTGGAGAAAAGCCTGAAAACATGAACTCCACTGATCAAACACCAGAGGCAAATGAAAAGAATAAAAATCTTTTGTGAAAAATCCTGGTTTTTTCACACTAGGAATTGGTAAAACACCCTCCCCCAAAACAAAAAAGAGAAACATAACAGAGAGATACCTGCCTACTTTTGGAGGAGAGACAGAGCAGCAAACAGTCAGTTGCAGACAGCTCTGTCAAATATGAAGGGACAGAAAAGCATGTTGTGCAAAAAAAGTTTCTGTGACAAGGCGATGTTGGTCAGGGAAGGCTAATTCCAGAAAGGCTAAGGAAGGTCTGTCTTTTTTTACCTGCATCTGACGAAGTGGGTCTTTGCCGACGAAAGCTTATGCTCAGACATATGTTAGTCTATAAGGTGCCACAGGACACCTTGTGTCTTTTTTGTGTTGCATAGCTTTACTACGTCACAGAGCAGCTTAGATTTGTTAAGATGAACATTTTGTAGAAATACTCATTTAAAGTATGTCTTTTACTTTGCATCGCATAGGGTTTGCATAGATTAGCATGGCTCAGGCTTTAATGTTATACATTCCGATACTCTTGTACCCTATTCATTGTAACATTAGTTCCTATTTACAGAGTTTAACAGTTTCATATGTTCTTTTTCACTGCGTAACTCTCCTTTTCTCAGGCCACAGCTGGCTTCAAATACACCCCTTTATGTCAGCAGTGAAGTTGGTAGTCTGTCACTTCAGAAAACAATCATTACATGCCCTTATCCACCTAACAGTCCCCATTTCCACATGTGGAGCCTTGAGCAGTATCAGCTTTGCCCTCATTTTGCATTTATCTTAAGTTTAACCATTTAATTGGCAAAGTCCCTTAGTATGGTGGCGGCTTTTCTAGATACTGCTTTTGTATGTGGGTGTTTCCCTCCTGTCTTTGATTTTTACTCGTCGTGTTACTGATCAGGTAATACCCATTGGATACACTGAAATCTTTATTCAGATATCAGTGTGGAGAATTATAAAGTAGCTAAACAGAGAGATGTTCCTTGTTTCTTTCGCTGAGGAAAAAAAAAAGAAGAAGAAGAATCTATTTAGACATTACCATGTCTTGGAAAACATGTTTTTAAAATATTTTGGTGGTTGTTATTCATTTCAAATGCGGAGCTATCACATTTGACATCTACATCTTAAAAAATGCAAAATAATACCTTGTTGGCAATAAATGAGTCTAACAGAGAGGAAAGTGAACCTGCTGTAAGGTTCTTTTGTTATCATGCTCTTAAGTGAATGAAGGGCCTCTGAGAATATACAACTTGACTCTTTTTCTGTTAACAACTTGAAAGACAGAGTTCTCATTAAACTTCTGTTGCTTTGTTGTCTGTTTAATTCTGCTGCCTTATGCAGCAATTTTTCTCTTTTAACAATCCTCAGGACACAAGATAAAACAAATGCTGTGCACTGGTGACTGGCATATACCAACTAGAGGCATATTCACGTGAGAAAGTTGCTTGACAAATATTTCGTCTGAGATATTTTCCAGCTGAGTTGCTTTCCTATTCGGTTCCCACCACATTCTCTGCATTGCACAGTGGAAAAGCAGAGACATTTAACTTCTATACTGGACTGAGAACTTCAGACTTTGAAAACCAGGTCATTTTAAGAGTGTTTTGGTTTTCCCAGCTGGAACTCAGTAATGGAAACAGACTTCATTTCACTTGTTTTCTGTATAAATCTATATAAAAAGGAAGAAACTCAAGTTTGTTGTACGTCTCAAGATTATAATAGCTAAAGATTCCACGCTCTGTCACAATGTGCATTGTTATTGCAGATAAATTATACAGAACAAACAATAATAGCTTCTTTGCCACTAATTTTGGCTTACAAGAAGTATAACCACATAGAAGCAGCACTAGAAGGAAGGAAAATATTTTTTTAAAAATGCGGATTCAAAATTATTACTGAAACTGAAACATTTTTATTGAAGACACATTGATGCAAACCATAGACACAGTTAGCCAGCTGAAACCTGGATAAATAAATTTGTAAAGTTGTGTGATATTGGCAACTTTGTCTTCATAGAAAATAAAGAGAAGAAGCTGTATCTTTGAGGAATACTAAAAAGACTAATTGAAATATTGCTGTTTATAATAAATAATGAATTAGCACTTATACAGTACTTTTAAATTTCAAAACATTTTATAAATATTGACAAATTAAGCCAGAAATCTTTAAGAAAAATCAGGTTAAGGTAGGGATCTGGACATTGCAGCAAACCCTAGTCTGGAAGCTGAAATTCTGACCTTCAGGTTGTTGATCCTTCATAAGAATCTCTAACTGTGCTCTTACTTAATCCCGCCTTTGCCCCACTGGAAATATGGGTGTCAGAACTATCATTCTAGCATGCAAAGCACAATGCACAACTCCACTTATACATAAGGGAAATGAGAATTTGAATAAATAATTATCAATAATGCAAGCAAAAGGCAAGAGCTTTGCTTCTCACAGTTAGTAGGATCATAAAGAGAATTGGCAGTATACTTACATTAGTTACTCAGCTTCATTTGGCTATATCAAATAAATGGAAAGTCATTCTTATATCTTATAGAACATCAGAATATGTTGCATATATCTTATGCTGGGACATTAAAGTAATCCTTTGGATGTTTTCTGAATACTCTCACAAATTCATTGCTTTTTCTATCGCAAAAGGACTGCTTTGAAAAAGGGGGATGAAATCACAGGAAGAGGTGTAATTTTGCACAAAGCTGGCACAGAAGAGAAAGAAACTATCCTCCAAACAATCCCTAGGATTCTAATTAGGATGGCACAAAGTTATGGGGTCATGTTTCTTTTGACATTATATAAGTATCCCAGGGAAGTATGGCACACAAGAGGTTAATTTCTTGGTTTCTATTATTACACTTAGGAATTCATACAGAAGCATAATTCCATATGAAATATATTGTTTGTTGTCATTAATAGCTACTGGTTGTAAAGTGTAATATTTTTACCTCTTAGTCTTAAATTCACCAGAATCCTAGACAGTCTTTCCTCTTTTTGGGATATAGGCCAATAAATGACTCAACAGGCTGAAGTAATATAATAGCATTGCCCTTGGAAACTACAGAGCTGGGCTAATAACCACAAAAGCAAAAGGACACTTCTTCACAAAGATGTCTTTCATTGGTGTAGACGGTCAATGAGAGGACAACACAAAAAGTTGCAGGCTAGATACATAGTCTAAATGGTGTAGATATTTGGTGTATATACATAAATCTGACTTTGGAAGATGTGTGGCTATGGAAACAAAGATCCACTGTTACTGAAGGAATCTGAATGCATTAGATTATAGATTAACTGGGTCTCACTAGAGCCGAGGAGAGGAACAGATGGACATTGCTGCTAATTTGGCCTTCTCTCTTTTACAGTTTTGTTTTCACTGATGGTGGCTCTGGCAGTATATCTCCCAGAGTAAGAGATTCTCCTCCTCTTTCACTGGCCAGTTTGGTGAGAGCTCCTCATTCAGTCTCAGTTGATTTTAATCTCTTGACGTAGTCCCAGTACACTTCAACACCTACCTCAATATATGGAATATTTTTGGAAGTCATCAGATGGTGTTGAGTTAGTCTTACAAATTCTGATTAATGGACTGTTTAGACCTTGGAGGAATACCGTTAGTTGTGAGGCAGTTATTTTGAGAAGGTGAATCAGGACCACCTCCAAAAACTTTGTCTGCATGATTTGACTCTTTAGGTGTTGACAGAATATACCACGCAAACAAAACAAACCTATTGCACGAGGCAACAACTTTGCAGTATGGACACACGTGCTTCAAAATAGACATTCTCACAAGAGACATTTTCACAAAATGCCCACATATGGCAAATAGTGCACATGTAAATATTCCTTCAGCATTATCATAATAGATCTACTTGTATATTACCATTTATGTCTTTTATATGCACACTTTATAGCACAGACATGTGTCAAGCGCACATCCTGTTAGCAACATATTAATTTCTGTATAGCAGTGCTACCAGTTAACTTCAATGTAGATATATATATATCCATGTAATATGTATGTTCTCTGTAATACCTTCGTAGAGGCATAGGCAACATATATGCAATTTCAAAGTAAGATTGAAGCCTTCAGTACAGTAAGAAATACATGTTAAAATTGTGAATATTATCTTTGAAATATCTGTTCAAAAACCCTTCATTTCTATTATTAGTACCCTAAGATCTTGAGGAAAATGGGATAATTTTCTAAATGTATAAAGCAATATAAAAAGGTGTTGTTTATTGAAGTTTCAGACTAAACTCTATCTTCTACGGTTAAGCAAAGCTTATTGTGTGTATTAGACCCTCTACATGCTTTTATAGCACTTTTACATATTCATTGTCCAATTTCATTAAAGTTGGTAATAATTTAGTTATTATCAGGAATGGATTTCTGAATAATATTTTTCTTTCCATTAAGTTTCATTCCCAAGATTTTTTGACAGTTAAATCCTCACATCATTAAAGTTACTTCTCATCATAAGCTGAACTGAATATTCATGTATAGATCAAATCACTGTTATTTTGGCCTGTTACTATTTTTTTTCATCTAGCTTATTAACCCATCATATTTTATGGCACTTTTACAGCAGAAAGCACATTTATAGAGTGCTCATTAGTCCATTTCATTATTTGGATTAACACTTTATGACGAAAAATTTAAAATAAACTCCTTTATACAAATCTCATATTTTACTATGATTCCCTTACCCAGCACTCCATTTCTTTTTCTGCAGTGGTTCCTAATAGCCCAAGAGGATTTCTTTTCCATCCTATTTAAACTATTCTGTCTTTTTAGTTTCTTAGTCTGAGAATGATTGTTACACTGCAAATGGCAAATTCTTCTTGCAGCTAGTGCCAGATTGAAAAGATCATGAGGTAAGAAACGACGTGATGAAAGTCTAGCTTCTGTTCCTAGTTTGAATTTCTATGGGGCTCATTATAGCAGCATCAGTGCAACTGACCAACTGTAATGAATGAAGTCTGAAAATACCCACCTGTGAGGTTATGAAAGTATTATCGTCCCTTTTAGAGATGGGAAAACTGAGGCACAGAGAAGTGAATTGACTTGCCAAAGGATGTGCCAGATTGTTCATGGGCAAAGCAAGGCAATAACTGAGGTTGTGTTCACAGCATGTAGCAACATGGCTATACTTGCACAGCCTACCCACCCTAGTACAAGTCCACAGGGGCATGTATTCTGTTGTGCCACATCAACACTACCATTTTTACCCATACGAGCTAGGTTAAAGCTAATATGGGTATGTACACCTATGCTACAATCATACTTTTACTTGCAGTGTAAATGTAACCGGGGTGAAAGTCATTTAAAAATCTTCCCAGTCTGGGGACTGGCTCCAGACCCCAAAAGGGGCAGGGCCTTGGATGGAATGGGTGGGGCTGAGAACCAGCCTCCCCACAGCCAGCCCTTTAGCATTGTCTTGGGGGCATGAGGCATGGGACTCTTCTAGTGATCTAAAGGGACCAGGGCTCTGGCTATTGCCATGGCAGCAACAGCAGCAGTGGCCAGGAACCCACTGGGCCTTTCAGATTGCAGGGCCTGGTCCCTGCCCTGCATCAGCGGCCCTGCCAGTAGGGTCTGGCAGCACTGCCAAGGCAGTGCTTTCACATCACTGCCCCCTTTGCCTCCCCACATTGGCAGCCATAAGGGGGAAGGGGCAGCAAAGTGAAAGTGCTGCTGCAGCAGTACTGCTCCATCCTACCAGCAGGGCCATTGATGGGGTAGAGGAGGGCAAAAGGGACAACAAAATTAAAGCACTTCTCTGGCAGCATGTTAAGGAGAGTCCTTAAAGTGTCAACAGTGTATGGGCCAGTAGCTGCAGCTACTTCTTACTGATCCACTATACTAGCCCATTTTCACATCTGGCTGTAACCACAGACTGCTTGACTTCCAGTGATGAACCTTACCCACAAAAGTATCCCTTTCCCTTCTGCATGCAATCTTGGTTCTCCCACAGAGTTCCTGTGTAGGTTTGGGAAAGCTCCAGGGGATCCAATCCAAATTCTTTTGACTTCAGTAGAATTGTATCATGCCCTTAATTATTTGTATTTTAGTAGCACCTGGAGTTCCTCTTATACCAGGGGCTACACCTGTAGTTATACGGTCCCTGCCTTCTATGACTTAAATAGATGAGACAGATGAAAATGTAAAAGAGCCGGATGGTAAACGGTTACTTAAATTACAAACTCCACAGTGCATGGAGGTCTTCTTGTGTGTTTGCAGAGTGTCTAGCACTGCTTCAACAATACAATAATAATAAATAGCAGATTTGGAAAAAAAACAAAGAAAATTGGTACCTAATATTTTGCAATCAGCAGGAGGCAGCAAATCAGGTGATCAAGTTCCTGATTTTGAAAATTAGACTCAATGCACTTATGGATATAAAAATGTGTGTAGAACTGCACATGTTCAACCTAGTCCGGCTGGTGAAATACAAGGGATTTTGTTGCTGATTTCAGACGGAACAGAATAGGGCCCAAGAGCTGCATCTAGAAATACTGATTTCCTGTTCAAACTGGGTCAGTGTATCCACAGATGGCTAGGTGCTTACATTTGAAGATCATGTCTGCAAATGTTGAAAAATCAAATGATGGATTTGCATGTGCTAGGTATTCCAACCACAGAACTGGAAGCACAAATACAGGGACTATATGAATGGTTCTTAAGTAAGTCAACAGAACACAGTGCTTTTGTTGACACGCAGAACGCGATGCTTTTGCTGACAGGCATACCCGGCTCACCATGAGGAAAAATACCACTGTCAACAGAGACAGGAGGCTTTCTGTTGACAGAAAAGGACTCCGGGAAGCCACACAACCCTGTCTGCTGTGGTTCTGGGTGGCTGTTTTGCAGATAGAGCAGCTGAGCAGTCTGGCCACTCTCCGCCAACAGAATGGCTCACTCTTTCGATCCTCCCTGTGGTTTATACGTGATCTGTCGACAGAAGTTTTGTCACAAGATGTCTTCCGACACAAACTTCTTCCAATGAATCCCTATAGTCTAGACATAGCCTAAATGCCTCTTGAAATACAAGTTTTATTTAACCATAAGAAAAAAAAATAGAAACTCCAAGTAATTAAACAGACCGGTACAGATTCTATAAATATAGCAAATCCTGCAGAAGTGCCATAAAAAAAGACAGTTAACAGTCTATCTGAAAAAAAAATAGCAGCAAGCCAAATTAACAGTGATTTGATCTACACATGAATATTCAGTTCTGCCTCTGAGGAGAGGTAAGAAACAAACTTAATGGAAAGTAAAATGTTTTTCAGAAACCTATTGCTGATAATTGGTAAATTGTTACCAACTTCAATAAAATATGATGATGATCATGCAAACCCCAAATATACTACATGAACTGCCACTGAACAATAGATATTCCAAGATGATATAGAATGATGTATCTAGAAGCAGGGTTCTGTCTATCCAACCCACGCATACCTAGCCACTGTCCATGGACAGTGATTCAGGAAAGTGACTTGTCAATCACCCAAAAGGCCTAAAATATACTTACACATAGTCAAACACTAAACACTTGTTGCTTTATGTGCCCCCAAGTGATGATTTTAGTCTCAACAAAACTTTATCTCTGAACCTGTAAGGCCAGCATTTAGAAATGAAAAACCATGGACCTCATCCAGTGTCACTTATTCAGTCCTCACACTGTTTTTATTTAGTTTTTACTCAGGAAAATGCCAATAATAACTTCATTGAGAGTTTTACCGAGTAAGGAATGACTAAACAACTGAGTGAGGACTTCAGAATTTCGGATGTTGAGGAGAGGCTAGTGGATTGATTATGCCTGTAACCTCAGTTCCTGTGTCTACACAAGCCCCTTCCTTTTGGAAGGGGCATGTTAATGAGCAGATTCAAAAGATGTTACTGAGGCGCTGCCATGAATATGCAGCGCCTCATTAGCATAATGGCGGCCGCAGCAATTCGAAAATGTGGCTTTCGAAGCGCGTGCCACCCGTGGAGATGGGGATCTTTCAAAAGGACCCCCCAGTTTTCAAAATCCCCTTCTTCCTAACACCAGATAGGAAGAAGGGGCTTTCAAAAACTGGGGGACGTTTTGAAAGGTCTCCATGGGTGCTGTGCGATTTGAAAGCCGCACTTTTGAATCGCTGTGGCAGCCATTATGCTAATGAGATGCTGCATATTCATGGTAGCACCTCATTAGCATCTTTCAAACCCGCTTATTAACATGCCCATTCCAAAAGGAAGGGGCTCATGGAGACCCAGCCAGCGAGTTAGGCACTCACAGCGATTGAATACCTAGTACTTTTGGTTCCTTTGAAAATCCTAGCATAAAGGTACAGGTGTGGTGAGATGGAGGTATTGCTTCTGACTCTTTGACAATTCATATATTTCCATGTTGTCATCTCTGCTGATGGCTGCAGAGGAGTGGGCCTGGAGTAGTCCTTGCACTCAGGACAGTATCTGTCATTGTGTGTAACCTATAAGCAGGGACCAAAGAGAGGCCATGAATGCAAAAGGTCTTGCACAATTGAGCTTTAAATCTATATTGCCTAGATTTCCATCCTGAAAAGGGGTTTACTAGGAGATTTTCAGATCTGCTTTTGTACAAGGCCTAGCAGAATGAAGTCTGATACTGACTGGGGTCTCTAGGCATTAAAAGTGTCCAAATAAATTTAGGTGTCGATAACCTTAATTCTGGCCTTTCCAAACTTTTGAGTGCTTGACTTTGCAATCTTAACAGTCTACAGTGTCATTCTTTTTTTGAGTATAATACATATTGCCACACCCATAGTAGATAATAAAGTAGGTCTTGGCATGAACGTGAAGAAAACAGTTTCAGAATAGTTGTTAAATAGGGTTACTTTTTCACTGGGAAAGTAAGTAATGGCAGGTGAGGTAGCAAGATAAAATCACAAGGGTCACAAAGGAAACTATTATGTAGCCTCCTGGGGGAAGTAAGTACATGTACAAAAATAAAGCTTTCTTGTAGACAGCATGAACCTATCTCTTTCCTAATAATGCATATTTGCTGTAAATCCCGTGTAGTTCTTTTGTGGTCACATTGCAGGTATGTTCTGCGTAGATCTACATACTATGGGAAATGAACAAATTATAATTTCCCCAAACACAAAATGACAATTTAACAGAAAAATATTTAAGGGGAGAGTAACCTGTCTATGGATCAGCAATGTACTTAATGGTTAAGCATAGAATTCATTATTCTTTGACCTCAGACATGGCATGCTGCTAGCCTGAAACAGATGACAAGGAGGTAAGAACATTAGACACCCTAATCCTATTTTCCAGTCCTCATTCACTATGATACTATAAATATTTTATAAGTAACTAAGTATTTTGCAGGGTCTCTCTTATGGTAACTGTGATTATTGCCATGCCTATCAAAGGATGGAAGGTAGGAAAGAATGTCCCAGGCATTTCTGGTGTTTTAAAATTATTTTGTTATTGGCTATGCTCAGTGTAGAAAGAAGCAATAGAAGGCACTCCCTGTATTTCAGTCTGCTGGTGTCTTCTGGCTGGTCATTGTGTGTTTAACTTACAAGATTTCAAAACGGGTTCTGCTCTCAGTGATCTAAGTAGTTTGCATCCAGCAAGTTCCATTGATGGCAATGAGAGAAGCTGCTGGGTGCCAACTGCGCATTTTTGTAAACCTACGCACTTTGTTTCCCTGCCTCGGTGGAAGATGAGTTCTCTGAAAATCTGACTATACATATGTAGCAGCCCAAAGCTCACAATTCCATTTTTATCACTAGCTTCTGAAAGGGATTAATTCTAATGTCCAGATTCCCTCCATTAAGCAAGCAACAGTATTTTAGTGAATGGTGATGACGGCAAAATGTACCTTTCCGATCTTGTGTTTATTCATACAAACACAGAGTATATAGCCTCTTAATACATTTTTATTTGAGTAATTATCATGTCCAAGTAAAAGCTTTAACTTACAGTCCTCTTGACGCTGTGGGGTGGGCAGTAGTGGCAACCTGATGCAGCATCCATTGTGTTATTCATTGTTTGACTGCTGGTTTAAATATGTGTGGTAATGAGAATATGGTACCCTTTATCTTGCCTCACTCCATACTTGGTTTCTCTGTGGATTTTTCCTAAAGCTGTGGAATTTATTCCTGTAGAAAAATCTGTGAGAGCGACTATAGCAACAATGTCCAACTGAAACCACAAACGTGATTGTAGTTTGGTTGGAAAACATGGGAAATAGCAGCTGCTGTTCAAAGATCATCTCTGTCATCTTCATAAACCAGGCCTATGGGTCTGTACATTTTATTTAGGATCTCTGTCACTTTGTTCCACTGTCCTATCATTTTGCTCTCTTCTTCCACTGGTGGTAGAGCAAGCTGGGATGCCCGCCATACATGGCACCATTAACAACACTGGAAAGGAAGACTTTCCTTTACCGGCTCATGAACGTATTTTTATAACATTGTAGCTGGCAATAGCATTGCCTGTGGCCACCAAGGCAGAGCAACAGGCCTTTGCCAAAGTGGGCCCCAGTTTTGCTTCACAGATTGATCAGTAGGTGTCACCATGACAGCATGAATGCTGACTCCTCCCTAAGAGCAAATACAAAGATGGCTTTTCATGGAGAGAAAACCTCAAGGTTGCACTCAGCTTGTGTCCTCCTTATCACTGCCCTAGAGGCAATGAGCGACTTTCTGAACTTTCTTCTCTGAAAAATAAAGATTTTCTATCTGTTTTTTTTTTTAATCCTCCTATTAGTCATATGAAATCTGGGGCCTGACCCTAGATTTGGTTTCCTAGCAAGTGAGGAATGTAAGCATTTGAAGTAGCATCCCAATCAGTTCAATAGGGATTTTCATCTAATTGATTCTCAGCCTGACCCCCCCGTAAGAACTCAGTTCCTTCATACTTCTCTCCCTCATTTCACTCCTACATTCATAATTCATGTTCTAATCTCAGCAAGAGTCCCAAACTGACAATTTTAAAAATGTGAGTTTCTGGGTTTGGTGTTGGCTTCCAGGCATAGATAACCTTTACAACATTTTCTTGTTTGTCAGCCACCAGTGGAATGCCTGTATGAATCCACTCATGGTCTATGGTATAAATTGTAACAAACACTCAATATTTCAAGCGTATTTACAGTGAAGAGTGTTTTTATATTCTGACGTATAGGCAGAAACAAATTATTTCCTTGTGGTAACCTCCTGAACCTCGCCGCCTGTACTAGTAATCATGCAAAAATGACAGACGCTGTTACTTCTCTGGGTTTGATTTAATTTTACTGAGTACAAAAGTTAAAAAAAGAACTGGAGGAAAAATACTAATTACAGTAGGGTCTCACGACTCACAAACTTAATGTTCATAAATTCAACTATTCGCAAGCGGCCAAGCGTCTGCTTCCTCCAGGGCCCTGGGCAGGAGTGCCAGCAGCTGGCTCTTCCCCTGGATCCCCAGGTAGGAGTGTTGGCAGCCACCGCTTCCCCACAGGCCCTGGGCAGGAATGCCAGCAGCTGGGCTCCAGGTGGGAGCCACATTTGTGAAATTCAACATTCATGAGGGTTCTCAACATGGAACCCTCGCAAATGTTGACACCCTACTGTATTTCACAAATAGGATTTCTGCAAATTAAAAAAGACTTCATAAATCAGATACTTCATAATAAACAAATCACTTCCTTGTTATAAGAACCTTATCTTATATTTAGCCTTATTCTGTTCCCTTTCCTTAATCAAATCATGGGCTTAAGTTGTGAAACAGGAACACCTGTTAAACTCTTTCCATTGCCAAACAAAGCAGAAATCTTTCCACTTTGGAATGAACAACTTCCATGATCAACTAAACCCGCACTCTGAAGAAAATAAATGTAGAATTCAGATCATTGGGATGTGTGAGTGTGTATGAGACAGAGAGAAACAGAGAGGCTGTGTCTACATGGGAGTCCACCATCGAAAGGGCAAAATCAAAAGCTAGGAACTAACATCCTGGTTTTCGAAAGCATACAACCACACGGCAAAGGCGGATCGCAGGTCCGACCCGCTTTTTTGATGACCTCTCCTGTATTTTTGGAAGGGAGCACCCAAACATATCCAAGAGCTCTTTTGAAAGAAGGGAGGCGGAGATGCTGCGGAGGGGTCGCATGGCCGCCAAGCCCTTCTGGGACCCTCGGCTAGCCGCCGCCTTAAAGGGCCCCCCTCCTACTCTCCCACCTTGCACTAGCCGAGGCCCACCGAGCTGCCAGCAGCAATGCAGACCCCAGCACAGCAGCACCATGGCTGACAACAGCTTGCTCCTGGTACTGGATGCAGACATCATAGATAGCAGTGACCACCTTGTTTGCAAGGTTGCCGCAGCCACCCCCCTCCTCCCTGGGAGACAGAACGCACCCCCCTGAGGACATGGAGCCCCCCCCCCAGCCCACATCCCCTGCCCCCGGCACCCTGGTGCCTGTGAAGCCACCCCTGCAGTGCAGACCGGTGGGAGTGACTGGTTCTGTAGCAATGGGACAATGCCACAAGGCTGTGGAACTTCCACATGAGCCGCGACACATTCCAGGAGCTGTGCCACTGGCTGGCATCTGCACTGAGGCACCAGGACACCACCATGCAGCCTGCACTCCCGCTCAAGAAGCAGGTCACCATAGAAATATGGAAACTGCCCACCCTGGAGTCCTACCACTCAGTGGGGCACCAGTTTGGGGTGGGCAAGGCCACCGTCAGAGCGGTGCTCATGGAGATAAGCCAGGCCCTGGGCACACCTCCAGCATGGGGATGTGGGAGATGGGAGGGGACCCGTGGGCGCAGATTCTCTCGGGGGCTGCTGGCCAGGAGGGGGATGGGGGGACACTGGCTGGGGACATCCTGCCATGCCCTCATGAGAGCACGTGGCCTCCCTCTCATGCAGGTTGTCCATGCCATAGACGTGATGCTCCTGCCTTGGGTCATCTGTGTCAGAAACCTGGACGCTGTCATCGGGGTTTCTCCTTGTTGGGGTTGCTGAACTGCTTCTGTGCCCTGGATGAGATGCACATCCCCATCTGCACCCCTCCACACAGAACTGGCCACTATATCAACTGGAAGGGCTACCACTCGGTGGTCCTCCAGGCCCTGGTGGGCCACAAAGGCTGGTTCATGGACATCTATGTGGGCTGGATGGGGCAAACCCATGACACCAGGGTCTTCCACAGTTCCAGGCTGTGCTGGAGTATGAAGGCTGGCACCTTCATCCCCCAGGGGAAAATGCTGATTGGGGACACCACCATGCCACTATGAATGGTTGCAGATGTGGCATACACCCTACTGCTGTGGCTGATACAGCCCTATACCAGCCA
This sequence comes from Carettochelys insculpta, assembly GCF_033958435.1. Taxonomy (NCBI): domain Eukaryota; kingdom Metazoa; phylum Chordata; order Testudines; family Carettochelyidae; genus Carettochelys; species Carettochelys insculpta. The sequence continues at coordinate 76,281,921 of NC_134141.1, forward strand.
CCTTGACCCCAGCTGGGAGGCCTTCAACACCTGGCACATGGTTGCATGGGCTTTTGGGCACCTCAAGGGGTGGTGGCAGTGCCTCCTCGCCCGCCTCAAGGTTGGAGTGCACCATGTCTCACAAGTGGTGGGTGCCTGCTGCGCCCTCCACAACATTGTAAAGGGAAAGGAGGATGCCTACCTCCAGGGGTGGGAGGCTGATGCCACCATGAGGTTTGAGCATCCGGCCACCATTGCCAGTAGCTAGGCAAACTGTGACGGGGTCTGGATCCAGGAGTCCCTCTGGGTAAGCCTCCCCACTAAGCGCCACTGACCCCCCCACCAATGCCCACCCCTCACCATCCCCCCATGAATCCAACCCTCACCACATCCACCACAACCACCACCAACACCGCATCCATGCCTCCCCCCAAGGGACCACAGGAATTGGTGCACAATAAATCTTTATCAACTTAAACCAAAAACCAGTATGTACACAAACATTTTACTATTTACAATGGGGGTGGGAGGCCAGCCATGTATGTCACGGGGCAGGGAGGGGTCTGAACTGGGAGTGGGGGCAGGGAGACACTTGAACTGGGAGGGTCACTCAGGCATGGGTTTGCGGGCTGAGAGCCCTGGGATCCCCTTCTGTCCCCTGGAATCAAGCTCCATGGCAGGGCTGGGGTGGGGCGGGGAGCACTGGAAGTTAGGGGTGTTGCGGAATGGCAGTGAGGGCATCAGTGTGGGGTTGGGAGTGTGGGGTGGGCAGGGGCCTTTTGCGGGAGCCTCTGCTGGGGGCTTAGAGGGGGTGGCCAGCTGGGGGTGTGGGTGGAGGGCCAGGAGCTGGGCTACATTGCCCATGTGCTCCTGCAGAGTCCTGTAGATGCCCTTCATGCAGGCCGTGAGCTTGTCCCATGACTCCCTCCGTCATGCCAGGTAAGCCTCCTCTAGGCGGAGGTGCCCCTCGATCAGCTCTTCCTCATGGAGCCTGGCAGAGTCATGCATCTTTGTGCCCACCAGCTGTGTGCCCAGAGCGCTGATGCTGCTGGAGGCACCTGGCCTCTGTCTGACACCTCCAGGATCCGGCTCTCAGGGACCGCTGAGGGTGATGGGCTGTGTGGGCCCTCACTTGCTGCACGTGGAAGGGGAAATGTATGGCATGACAGCCCCCGAGCAGAACCCCATCCCCCTGTCCTTCCTGGGACACTGTCCCCGCTGGGGTCCCACCTCCCCTGTCCTCCCTGGGGCCTGGCCATGGTGGGCATGTCATCCATGCAGTGTCAGGTGCTCACAGGGCTTCCTCCACATGTGGGACCATCCTTGGGTACAGGCCAGCCCTTGGATGTCTCACTGGGCATCTGGGTGCCTGTAGCTGTCCACAGGTCTGGATGCTGGTTGGCACAGGCGGGTGCCGGGGTGTGTTGTGGGCTCTGCTGGCTGGGGTGTCTGGCCTTAATCCTCCAGACCTGTGCCTGGTCCACTGGCAGTGGTGCTGCCCCTGCCCTGCCAGCCAGGGTGCCAGCCCCATTGTGCACTTACTGGGGGGTTCCACGATGATCTCTGGTGACGCCTGGCTCCCCATGGCCCTGGATGACAACGAGGGGACATCTATGATGAGGTCTCCCTCCTCGCTGGACCAGTCCCGGGTGGTGTCTGCCCCCTGGCTTGGGTTGGCTGGTCCTTGCTCCTCCAGCCCCTCCAGATCGGGCTGGTCAGCGGAGGTATCCAGGACCACTGGGGGTGGGGAGCTCTCCTGCGGCCCCAAGATGGAGCAGACCTCCTGGTGTTAGGGGCAGGTGGTGGGACCTGCCCCTGAGTGCCCAGCCTTGTTGCAGACCCAGGCATAGCCCTCCTGGAATTCTTTAACTTTACTCCAGACTTGCTCTGGGGTCTACTCCAGGTGGCCATGGCTCATCAGTCCCTGGGCCAGGCGGGTGAAGGCTGCAGAATTCCTCTGATTGACCACATCTCCCGGAGGATCTCCTCTTCTTTCCAGAGACCCAGGAGGTCTCAGAGTTCAGGGTCCATCCAGGAGGGGGACCTTTTCTTCTTTTCTGGGATGGGCTCCTGGGATCCCTGTGAGGGCTCTGAGTGGGGGCCTTGGGGCTCAGGAGGCTGCTGGGCACTGGCCATGTGGCCTTTGTTGTCGTCGGAGTGGCTGAGCCCGCATGCTGGTGTCAGCTTGTGATGTTTCAGCTCACCTACTCTCAGCTTCCTGCTGAGGGGTTTCCGGGTCTGAGCATCTTTAAGAGTGGCTGGATGCATGGGCCATAGAGTTCCACTTTGCAGGGCAGGGCATCTCCGCATTCCATCTGGGTGCCACTTTGGAGGACTCCTTGTTCAAAAGAGTGGGCTGTGGAACCTCTACACATGCCTTCTTTCGGAGTAGTTTTTTGAAGGGGGTGGGGCATGCTTCCCACTACAGGATCGGGATCTGGCTTTCGACGTCTGGGCCATGTTCCTCTAATTTCCAGTCGAAAGAGCATGTGGCACGTGTAGATGCTCCCTGTGTTCTTTCGAAAGAGGGCCAGTCTTTTCGAAATAATGTGCACGTGTAGACACAGCCAGAGTGTGAGACTGAAAGTATGAAATAGAAGGATATTTGTACATTATAACTAATAAAAATATAATAGCGTGTACTACTTCCAGCAGAATGGAAAATTGTGACTACAGTCTGTAGAGTAGCCTGAACCATAATGGAATATCCTGTAGGTTTTCCACAGAACCGTACTGTGAATATTTTAAAATAACCTTTCCTTTAACAACAGCTGCATATTGCTGCGGTTGTGGAAGAAAAATCTGTGTGTTTATTTAATAGCAGAAAAATGAAATGTATCTTAAAGAACAGAAGTTCATATGAGAGGAACACCACTGAATAAATCTAATGGCTCACCTGTATCCTTTTCCTGTGATTTTTCATTGATATTTAAAAAGTGGCAAGTGGTTGGTAACAGTGAACCAAGAAGACATGTGCTTTGCTGCTTCTGTGATCTCTTTTCCCCACCCTCTGAGTTCTACCATATTTTGGCAAAGATTCAGTTCCTGTGTTAGATAGCTAGGTGATTATGTAAAGTGAGATGAAAAAAAGCAGTGACACTTCAACTCCCTCCAAAAATCCATTGCTGAAATGTTCTTTAGATCTCTGTTAGGCTTGGAAGGAGAGAGCTAAAATGTAAAGATTCAGACAGCTAAATGCTCCATGGTATAAGCAGGAAGTAAATGTTATCTCAGTGTCTGTCCTATACAGCTCATCACGGTATTATGTTCTGCTTGAGTGGCATTTCCCCTCAGATCATTTACACTCTAACAGGACAAAATAAACCCCTGGTGTAGCATCTGGAATAAGGAGGTTTCAGATCTAACTGAGGCTACATCTATGCTACAAGACACATTTAAATTTAAGGCAGTTAGCTTGATATTACAACATCACTGTCTTCACTGTGAATACTATTAGCTTGATTTAGGGAGCACTAATATGAATATCATAATGTTGCCAAAACCGGCTGGGTGTAGCATCAAGCTTGAATCTAAAAGTTCAGATGAAAGCTAGTGTGGAAGAATCATGTCTTCAAATCAAATTTATTAGTCTCCAGAGGTGCCCCCTATGTACCTCACAATGCCCCTCAGTGCTCTGCTCTGGCAGCTTCTATCTCCGCTGCTCTCTAGATGCTCAGGAATTAGGAAGCAGGAAGACTGTGAATTTTAAATTGAGATCAGGAAGCCTGTGGCTGTGGGCTTGTGTTTGTATGAGAGGCTGAGAAAGGTCTTTCTTTTTTTGCTATTAATGCTGTGAGTGCATCTACCAATTACCAATAGCTCCAGCATGGAGTACATGGTTCTGTCTCTACCTCTGCTAGCTGATCAGTCGGTATTTTTTTTGTGCTGCCTGGCGCCAGGCACTGCCCCACCACACCACATGGCAGCTAGGCTATTTTGTGTGTATGGCAGGGGACAGGGGGATCATGCTTGTATGAGAAGCCCCTTCCCCTCCTCTACAGGTGCCATGCAGTCAGGGTCTTGCCTGCGCTCAACCACATCATGTGGGTAGCTCCCGACCCAATAAAAGGTCATGCCTGCCATTCAGTGCTGACCAAGCTGCCAGGCATCACCAGTCCTGGCTTGTGCGTGGTGAGGGCGCCAAGGGCACAAAAGATTTTCAGGGGCTTGCAGCCACCTGGGGGATGGGGGAAGCCAAAAATAGTTTTTTTGCTATCCTCTTTTTCTACCCTCTTTCTTCTAACTTTGGGCCCCCTTCACACAGGGAAGAGTGGGTAGAGGGCCATTTGAGAAGACACACATTTGCTGCTTTTTATAAAATCTTTGATAATTTAGTTACAGTTACAGTTTTAAAGATCAATTCAGTTATAGAAGCAAGAGATTGCTGTTAAGTTGGTGACCTTTGTTGATGCCCTGCTTTTCCTTCCTTCTGCCTGGAAAAATGGACATTTGCTTTCCATGAAAGGGGAATGAGGGCAATGCAATGTAGGAATATGATGTCAAATACCAACAATCACTTGTGGGGCATTTTTTCTGCATGCTGCACTAGCAAAAAAATGCCCAGAATGCTATGGGGATGACAGAACTGTGGGATAGGTTCCCACAATGCACTGCTGCAATTGCACAGCTGCAGTGGTTGATGTTTGGTGATTGAGTGTGGCACCAATAAGTCGACTTTGTGGGGAGCATGTGAGGAGGTGAGGATACTCAAATTCAAATTTATAAAACCCAGAATTACAAAATGGATTTTAACAAATTCAAATTTATCTCCTAGTGTGAATATAGCCTGAGATACATGGCAGCCAGCCTGAAAATTCAGAGTGACTAGAGTTAGACTAGGAACAGGTTAATCCCAATATGCTCTTCTCATAAATTTATTGTCTTGGCCAAGATATATTTGGAATACTTGATACAGAACAATAAAAGCTGTTAGTTTATAACCAAAAACTTATGTCATTTTTTCTAATTCATTTGGAGTTCTCAAAGCCAAAGAGAAGCCATCAGCTGCCCAGTGTTTTCTGCTATGGAAAGCGGTGGTCTGCAGGCAGTACACAGGTTATTATGAGAAGAGCTGCTGAGATGGTGGTGATGTGGGCAATTTGCTCTTGCACTCTTATCTGGGTAAAGTTTGGGTGTTCCTGAGTAGGATTTTTGAAAGCACTCAACTTTGGCCTTATTTTTGATTCATGAGTGAAACTCCCATTGACTTCAATGGGAGCAGAGTTAGGCCAACAGTGAGAAAGTCTAAAAATCCCACCTAACCTGTGTGTTTAGTCAAGCTCAGAAGTGATGAATGTTGGGATTTGGGTGGGTGCCCCCCACCACCTCCATCCCTGCCCTGCCTATGTTCCATCCCTCCACCTCCCCACACTTTCACTCCTGTCTCCCTGCTCCTGGTCCCTCAGAGTGGCGTGTGCAGTGCCAGTTAGGAAGGTGGGCAGGCCCATTGATTGGGGGGTGAGGGCAAAGGGGGCGATTGCTCCTGGGCCCGGGCTTTCAAAGGGACCTGGAGCTCCAGCCACTGCCACTGCCACTTTGGCAGCTGCAGTGGATGGAGCTCTGGGCCCCTGTGAAATGCTGCAGCAGCACTGCTCCAGCTGCTTGCGCTAAGCGGGGGTGGAGCAGGGCGTGTCAGCACCACTGTCTGGGCAGCGCTGAGGGCTGACTGACCTTGGTCCCGCCCCGGCCCTATTGGGGTGTGGAGTCAGCCTCCCCTCACATCTTTCCCCAGGGCCCACAGTGGCTGTTGGTGGAAGCAGTGCTGCTCTGATTATGGTGATGGTGGGGGACAGCACTGGGGGGGTGTATGTGACCCCCTGTTCACCTCCCATTAGTTGCCTGTGGCCAAGATTAGGTAAATACTTCCTTTCTCAAGACTGTGATTGTGATTATAATTTTTTTGTTGAGTTGGGACAAATGTTCTGGCTCTGAAAACCGTGACTGCAGAACCCTGCTAGGAGAATGACAGTTTTTCCCCCCTACCCGGTGAATATTTTACCTGCCTTTTAATCATAGTTTTTTCCCCTGACTGTTCAGATACAGTTCTTTTATGTCCAATTCTTTCCAGTTTCAAGGGAACATATTTCATCCTCCCACACCCTTGCTGGCAATGTCAGTTATTCTGAAGGGGACACTGTCTTTCAAACTGCAGAAGCGTTCATACTGTGCAGGTACTGAAGAGTCCTCAAACTGTTAAGTTATATATAAGAGAATTTCTGGTAACGTTATTAATGCTTGTCACTTTAAAGATAAAAGCATTTTCTCACTCTCCTTGTGATCTGATAGATTTACTGGCACATAAAATTAGTACCTTTCAGTCTTTGAAACTGAGTTTCGTCTTAGTGACCTGATTCTCTGCAAATCAACAGAGAGCCCTGGGCAGGTGTGAATGTTTCAATGGGACCTGACTGTGTCTTGGTAAATGTAACTCCTCGTGACTGCAAAAACGGATGCCTGAGGTTAAAGGCAATGTTTTCAGTACTATCTATGAAAGATTGAACATGCAACTCCTGTTATTGTTCACACGAGCGATGTAGCTCATGTGCCACTATATTTGAGCTCTTAAAAAAATTCAAACTTATGCGATCATCTAAATTATACTATAAAAGATATGGTTTCTGTTAATATTTCAGGATCTCATGACCCATTTTCATGCCTGATTATACTGTAAATACCTCATACATTTCCATAGTTCTGTCCAAATGTCACCGCAAATGAGATGGCCTGCTATAAGAAGCAGTTTTATCCTCTACACATTATATCATTGCACTTTCACCATTCTAGTAATGTTTTAAAAGACACTTTCCTTTTATACCCACCATTTTCAGTGCCTTGCAGGTCAAAATTAACTTTCCAGCTGAAATCTAACACATTCATTCTCATCCCAGAAGAAAACAAACCAAACACTCAAATAAAATCCATTCAATCATTTCAGAGCAATGCAATTGGGGAAATATCATTTTACCAGCTAAGTGTATCTGTCGTCTTGCCTGACTCACAACTCGCTTTACAAAATTTCACAGCGAGATTGAATTTAAAACCCTGAATTTGGGATGCTTTGGTTAGTTTGAAACACATGCTTTGGTTAGTTTGAAAAAAAAAAGCCCAGTAGTTAATACAGAAGTTATCAGTGACTGAAAAGAAAATATTACACATACTCTTAGGGTATATCTGTATTATGCAAAAAAATAGTAGTACAGCCTCCACTGCATAGACAACAGGATAGCTAGCTTCCGTGAGTACAGACCTGAAGCTAGTGGGAGCTGAGGGCTATCAGCACCTCTCAGTATGTGGGTGCACAAACTTGTACATCCCCCCCTTCTTTATGATGGCCATGGAGTGCTCAGCTGATCTGTCACATGAAAGCCAGGATTTCTTGCAAACTGGATGCATTGAGCACTGTGTCTGTTTCCTCTCAATGTACAGGGCATCAGATACCCAGGGCTGCGTCTACACGTGCACGCTACTTCGAAGTAGCGGCACTAACTTCGAAATAGCGCCCGTCACGTCTACACGTGTTGGGCGCTATTTCGAAGTTGAAATCGACGTTAGGCGGCGAGACGTCGAAGTCGCTAACCCCATGAGCGGATGGGAATAGCGCCCTACTTCGACGTTCAACATCGAAGTAGGGACGTGTAGACGATCCGCGTCCCGCAACATCGAAATAGCGGGGTCCTCCATGGCGGCCATCAGCTGGGGGGTTGAGAGATACTCTCTCTCCAGCCCTTGCGGGGCTCTGTGGTCACCGTGGGCAGCAGCCCTTAGCCCAGGGCTTCTGGCTGCTGCTGCTGCAGCTGGGGGTCCGTGCTTCATATACAGGGTCTGCAACTAGTTGTTGGCTCTGTGTATCTTTCACCGTTTAATGAAAGTGTGTCTGGGAGGGGCCCTTTAAGGGAGCGGCTTGCTGTTGAGTCCGCCCCGTGACCCTGTCTGCAGCTGTGCCTGGCTCCCTTATTTCGATGTGTGCTACTTTGCCGTGTAGACGTTCCCTCGTTGTGCCTATTTCGATGTTGGGCTGAGCAACGTCGAAGTTGAACATCGACGTTGCCAGCCCTGGAGGACGTGTAGACGTTATTCATCGAAATAGCCTATTTCGATGTCGCAACATCGAAATAAGCTATTTCGAAGTTGGGTGCACGTGTAGACGTAGCCCAGATGGGATATGCTACCAATTAAATCATTTATGATGTAGGGGGTTGGAGTGAGAGATGTGAGGAAAAGCAATACGCTTTGGTATAGCATGTGAAGTTTGTGTACACTATGCAGGAAAGAGAATAATTTAGGATAATATGAGGGCATAGTACTAATAATAATGAGATGAAATGAAGAATGGTAAAATTCAGGGTAAATATCCTTCTTCTCAATCACAGGCCTTGGTGCCTTTTCCTGGTTGGGTGGGGCTGTGGCTTCTCTCTCTTCTCTTCTTCCTCCTCCTTTGCAACAGCCTCTCTCTCTTCCTCTCCTTCTTTTCTGCCCTTCCTACCTCTCTTTGTCTCCCTTCTTTCCCTTTCTCCACTCCTTGCTGTATATCTTCTCCCAGATTTCCCCTAAGAAGGTGGAAAAAGCAACAAGGGCCGTGTCTACACTAGCCCCAAACTTCAAAATGGCCACACAAATGGCCATTTCGAAGTTTACTAATGAAGCACTGAAATGCATATTCAGCACTTCATTAGCATGCGGGCGGCCGCGGCACTTCGAAATTGATGCACCTCGCCGCCGCGCGTCTCGTCCCGACGGGGCTCCTTTTCGAAAGGACCCCGCCTACTTCGAAGTCCCCTTGTTCCCATGAGCTGATGGGAATAAGGGGACTTCAAAGTAGGCGGCGTCCTTTCGAAAAGCAGCCCCATCAGGACGAGATGCGCGTCGGCGAGGTGCATCAATTTCGAAGTGCCGCGGCCGCCCGCATGCTAATGAAGTGCTGAATATGCATTTCAGTGCTTCATTAGTAAACTTCGAAATGGCCATTTGCATGGCCATTTTGAAGTTTGGGGCTAGTGTAGATGTAGCCAAGGAGATCTAATAAGTAGGTGGAGTGACTGGAAAGGGAGACATATTCTGTAGCAGGATCATGGGAAGATTAGTGGGCTGCTCTGTTCCAGACTATTAATACATTTAGGTGACAGTTAACACTAGTGTATTTTGTTGACAAAACTGGTGGAACATCTGTAATAAGACAGGGCTTCTGGGCGCAGCTAAGAAAATCAATCTAGGGTATTTTTTGCTTAAAACTGGTCCACTTACAGCCCCAGGCTGGGATTTCCTTCTTACTAAGCCAAATCCTACCAGCCACAAAATTACCTCTGCCAGCTAGAAGTCACACAAGCAAACCCGCAGATTTCTGAGCTGTTATGCCAGCCCAGACCAACAGTCCCCTACTCAGGTAAGAGATTCTTAAAACCTATTTCACCAACACCACCCAGATTTTCCCGGGCTCCGAAGGGTTCACCCACAGTCCCAGGTCAATATCTACTTACCCAAATCACCATCCATGCAAATTCTTCAGATCTAACAGTGTAGGGCCATTTCTACACAGGTCACTTTCTTTGAAAGTGGCATGCGAATACAAGGCCTGAAATATGCTAATGAGGCATGTATGCAAATTCCCCATGCCTCATTAGCATAAGATCATGTGACCTGGAGTCCAGAAGACATTCTTCTGGACTCCAAAACGCTGTTTAGAAGTGCAGTCCCCACGCTTTGACAGCTCTTTTGACACCTATATTTGACATCTCATTTGCATATTCTAATTTTGAAAGAGCTTCTTTTAAAGAAGAAAGCCAGTGTAGATGCTGCTCTTTCAAAAGTAAACCCATCTTTGAAAGAATCTTTTTCTTTATTTATTTAATCCTTCTTCCCTTTATTTAATCGAAAGAGGAATGGAAGTGTAGATGCACCCTAAAGGTTTATTAACAGAAAGAAAGAACAGGATTAGAGAGAAAAATTGTTGAAGAAATACTTGACATAAATCAGTTACAGTTTTTGATGCAGGCCAGCAATGGTCTGTGCTGATTCTTGAAAGTCTCTGAAAATACACCCCAAGGCCATTTCTACACATGCCACTTTCCCCATGCCTGAAAAGTTTGGGGAAGAAGGGGCCTCTGGAAGAAGGACTTCCTTCCAGAAGACCCCCTGGGGGCCGCGCTTCTAAACTGTGTTTTGGTGTCTGGAGTCCGGAAGAACGTCTTCTGGGCTCCAAACCAGGTGACCTTATGCTAATGAGGCATGGGGAATTTGCATCCATGCCTCATTAGCATATTTCAGGCCATTTATGAGCATGCCACTTTCAGAGAAAGTGGCATCTGTAGAAACAGACCAAAAGGGGAATGATTCCCTGCTACGTAGTCTCAGTTACTGGAGATTTGGAGATCTGGTGAATTGGAACCAGCATGCTAGAACATGGAACCTTGGCACTGTAACAGGAACAAAGATGAATGCTCCTAGGTGCCTGTTAAAGTTTTCTCCTGTGTAGGGAAAAAGTCTTTGCTCTTTCCCATCTGGAGATTCTGGATCACCTGACTCAGGTAGTCTGCTGTGGCACTCTGCCAGTGGTTGTTGAGCTTGCCAGTACACCCCAGACCATATAAATAATATATGGAATGGATGTCTGGGCATCTGATTTCCATCCTATCACTTAGCCCAAAGTCACCTGATCCCGTTGGGCTATTGTGGCCCATCACCTTTGGATGTATCCCAGGAAAGAAGTCTCACATTCCTGAGATGCGTATTGGCTGTCTGAGCCTTTGTTCAGTCCACTATCCTGGCTGGAGTGGAGATCACACCTCAGATTGTGAATCATAGCACTAAACCATTTCCAATACAGCTACAGAGCTAAAATATAGTATAAGTATAGCCTTACACTGCTTTTGGTAGCAAAGTACCACTTCAGGCATGCTTACAGACTGACTAATCCTGATTTCTAAATGGTCATCATGGGAACATAAATCAGTTCATAGATCTAACATGCTGGACGCTGCTTGAGGCAGGTGTTGTTGTGAGGCCTGATTTAGCTGGCATTAAATGCCAATTCATATTTTTGTCGTAGCACTAAATTGCACTGTTTTAAAACAGGAAATCTGTGTTGAAAGCTGTGTAAACCCATTATACTGTAGCCAACACTCCAAGCCTTTTTAATTAGGTCATATGGAAAAAGAAGATGACCTTTTAGTTTCTATGCTGCTTTTCTAGGGTCACATGTTTCCAATTATCATTTGTGTTGTACTTTGCCAAAGCTGTTGACAAGCTGCGACTTTGTGTGTGTGTGCGCGAGAGAGAGAACATGTGTTCTGCGTAGTCAATAATGTTTCTGTCTTCAAATGTGCACCAAACAGCAGAGGACAGAAACAGCATGCCGACTAATTTTAATGTTAGTGCAACTGAGATCAGTCTTCTTTCTTCTTTCATATGATTTGGGAAGGTAACAAAGACTGCACATTTGTATCTAAGCTTGATAGCCAGCACATTGCCTCATCCACGAGGTTGTGAATATTCTTCAGATCCCTGGCAGAAGAATGAAGGGTCACTCCAAGATGTGCTCCATCATTTATGCCTGGTGACCATAGCTATGAACAAGTATTTGCCTCATTTTTCATGTAAAGAGAATTTGTCCACATCTCCTGATGTGATTCAATCTGCAGCAGTCTTTCCAACATGAATGAAAACCTGATGATTCCTCAGTAGGGTTGGTGAGGAGCTGTTTGTTTTGAGCAGCTGAAATACTTCATGTCGCTGTCCATTGACCCTCAGCATTGAAGTGGGGTGCAAGGGTGTTGGTGTGGTTCCAAAGAGAGTTAAAGAATTTTAGTCTTGCTTTTGGAGCATTGTGTAGGTCATTGGGCAGCAGGATCATTGTGTTTGCATTGACGAGAAACCAAGATGTTCAAGACTCTCTTCCAATCAGTGGAGATTGGATGTGTGATGGGCCAGAAGCCTGTAGACTGGAGCTGATTTTAAACATCCCTGAAACTAGTCCATAGTGTTATGGAGTTTCAAGGAGTTTAGTGTGACTGTTGTGAGATCACATAACTGCAAAAGTTTCAGCTGCAAAATATGCCAGAGTGATTGTTGCAGTTCATAAGATCCATGAGCTAGAGCTTTATTATATTTTGGACAATTTTCTGGTAAGCATGTCATGAGAGCTGACCTTATCATGGGTATTCTCAAAATATTTCTGAACAGAAGTAAAGCAGGTCATTCAGATTTATGTGGAAATTCCAATGCAGCTTTGGCACTGACTGAAGAAGAGATGCTTCCAGGCCAATCTGGAGGGTGAGAGAGTGATGTTGGCTATGTAGGAGGTGACTCAGGATGATCCTTGTTGTGTCCAGTGGGATACCTGCACTATTACAGGTCACAAAACACAGTTCAAGGTTGTGATCTATTGTTCATCTCACACACCAAAAAGACCAAAGGTTGCTTCAGATCAAAGAGCAAATGAAGATCTTTGAGGGAGGCCCATGCTGTGACTAGTTCTGCGATATGTCATTTATTGCAGTATCCCCAGTCTTATCTTCGTGATGGCTGTTAGTCACCTATGTAGATGGCTGAATGAAGAAGGGAAAATAAGAGGGGATTAGGCCATATAATGTTGCTTGATTTATATGTTTTTAATAATAATGTCCCCGATTTTAATCATGTTGTTTTTCCTCCACTAGTCAATGATGCTTCCAAAACTTCCTCTTCCTCTTATCCCTTGTATGTGCATACTTCTAGCCATATTTTGAAGGGTTGACAGCAGCAATTTTGGTATAGCCATAGGTTTTATATCTTCTTCTTTCACATGGGTTTTTCACAGGGCCACAATGTTGGTCTTCGAGGGTCCTTGAGAGGTAATCTGCTTTTCCCCTGGACATCCCTTCTGCATTTATTTCCTATGTTTGAAGCCCTGGCCCAGCTGTTCTTTTCCAGTCCTGAAAAGGTGATTTGAGAAAGTACAATCATTACTACATTCTCTGGGAGACCACTATGACAATGTCAAGTGGTCTATTGACAACACTGGTATGTTGGTACATTTGCACAAACCACAGAGCGCTGAGAGCAGAAGACTCAGTAATGAAGAAACTGAAAGGAGATTTCCAATATTCATATCCTTTTAAGCTAGCCTGACTTGAACTTATCTGAAGTCACTGCACTAATACTTACCCTGGTCTGTAGTCCTCAGAGTAGAATATACTGTAAAACCAAAAGTGACTGGATTTTTGATTACCAATACAAATATCAGCTAGAAATTAATTGAAGAAATGACTGAGGTTTGTGGTCAATACTGAAAGTATGACTTTAGAAATAAAATAGAAACTGCTGACATTTTACATGTTGGGTTTTTTTAATGTTGAAAAACTGACACTAGGGAAATATCAACATTTTTGGGTTCCCACCATTCCCTATGTCTTCATACCAAATTTTGCTATGGGCCAAATCATAGCTTTGGCTTACACTTCCATGCAGGAAAGTAAAGCTATGTCTACACCATGAGAAAAATTCAAAATTATGGAAGTTAGCTCAATATCACCATGTGACTCTCTTCACTTTAAATACCATTAGTTTGATTTGGGGAGCACTAATATCGAGATCACAATATTGCCATTACCTGACAGGTATGGCGTCAAGCTCAAATTCAAAAGTTTGATTAAAGGCCAGTGTGGAAGCACCATGTCTCAAAATCGAATTTATTAGCCTCCAGAGGTGTCCTGTGTATAACTCACATGGCTAGCCTCCAACCCAATAAAAGGACATACCTGCTGTTCAGTGCTGACCATGCTGCCAGGCAGCACCATGTCCTAGCTTGTGCACATTTAGGGCTCCAAGGGCAGGAAAGAATTTTGGGGACTTGCAGCCATCGGGGGTGGGGGAGTCTCCCCTGGCAGCTAAGATGGGCTGGGGGACCACTTCAACTGGCCCCCCACTGAACCTCCCCACGACACTAGCAAGGGACCAGTGGTACTTGCAGCTGCTGGGGGGAAGTCTCCCCTGGTGGCTGAGATACTCGGGCTTGCTGTCACCAGAAGGAAGTCTCCCCTGGCAGCTCAGCTAGTTGTGTGCGGTGGTGGTGGGGATGACGACTAATTCATCTACTTCAACATTCCAAGTGGCTCTTCAGCAGCAGACCGCAGCAGCCCTCGCCAAAAATATACTCCTATCTGTTTTCATGCTTTGACCCCCCTGCCCAAAAAAAAAAAACATAGGGGGGAGGGCCAGTTGAGATCTGTGTTCCTGTTATAAGTTTAGTGTATGATATTTTGCTGCCACCACCTGTGTTCGTCTGTGTAGTCAACAGGGAAGTAAAAACAGAAAATTTCCTAGGCTTTTCTAGGCTCTTTAATCTGACTTTGAGAATACAGTCAGGGTCCCTGGATTATTATCAGGGATCGGATAGAAGAATGGGAGGAGGGACACTCAGTGGATGGCCAGTTGAGAATTCAGCTACAGAAGAAAGAGATGTTTGTAAAGTTTTTTGCCATCTCTGGGGAGGAAAATGCACTGTGGGAAGATGATCTCAAAGACCAGCGAGCATACCCAGAAAGCTATGGGGATGAGGGAACTGTGGGTAGGTTCCCACAATGCACTGCTGCAACAATCCATGTTTGCTAATTTGAGTGTGGCAGCAATAAGATGACTTTGTGAGGAGCACGTGGGGAGGTGAAGATGGTCAAATTCGAATGTATAAATTCCAGAATTACAAAATCGATATTAATGAATTTATTTGGTAATGTAGATGCAGCCTAAGAGAGCAGAAGAAAGTGCCTCGTACTCCTGAATGGAGCTACACATCTGATGGGTAACAGCCACAGAAGATACACAGCCTCTGAAGAGCCATTATAGCCGTGTCTACACGTGCACTCTACTTCGAAGTAGCGGCACTAACTTCGAAATAGCGCCCTTCACGGCGACACGTGTTGGGCGCTATTTCGATGTTAACATCGACGTTAGGTGGCGAGACGTCGAAGTCGCTAACCCCATGAGGGGATGGGAATAGCGCCCTACTTCGACGTTCAGCGTTGAAGTAGAGAACGTGTAGTCGTTGCGCATCCTGCAACATCGAAATTGCAGGGTCCTCCATGGCGGCCATCAGCTGAGGGGTTGAGAGACGCTTTCTCTCCAGCCCCTGCGGGGATCTATGGTCACCGTGTGCAGCAGCCCTTAGCCCAGGGCTTCTGGCTGCTGCTGCTGCAGCTGGGGGTCCGTGCTGCATGCACAGGGTGTGCAACCAGTTGTCGGCTCTGTGGATCTTGTGCTGTTTAGTGCAAGTGTGTCTGGGAGGGGCCCTTTAAGGGAGCGGCTTGCTGTTGAGTCTGCCCTGTGACCCTGTCTGCAGCTGTGCCTGGCACCCTTATTTCGATGTATGCTACTTTGGCGTGTAGACGTTCCCTCTCTGCGCCTATTTCGATGTGGTGCTGTGCAACGTCGATGTTGAACATCGACGTTGCCAGCCCTGGAGGACGTGTAGACGTTATTCATCGAAATAGGCTACTTCGATGTAGGCTTCACGTGTAGACGTAGCTTATGTCTCCTATCTGAGAATTTTGGCAGGAGCATATGAGATTGGATGGGTATAAATCTGTCATATGTTCCTTCCACTGCAGAGCAGGAGGGTACCTAGGTGGCAGACTGACTCTCAGAATCTCAGTGCCCTTCCTGGTCTGCTCCAGGGGCACAGAGCAAAATGCTCAGCCCTTGGTTAAGACTCTGGGAAAAGTCACGATTTAGCTGTATATGAATAAGCTAACATAAAAATTGAAGTTCAAGGACCAGACGAAAGAAAATAGCACATGTGTAAATTCTCGCATATGTGTAGCATTTAATGTTCTAGTGAGGAGTACTTTGTAACACAATGTACCTGCAAGCTTTGTACCACTAATTTCCCCATTGGAGAAAAACTGTTGTAAGTTCCTCTTTGATCCAGATCCTTTCATAAATGATTGGGACCAGAGATGCAACTGGTGTAAAGCAGCATGGCTCCTGCACAAATCCTGCTGAAGAGGTGGCCTCTGATTTTTAGTTAATGTTCTCTATATCGCTACTTAGAATGGCTGTGATAGGTAGTAAATGTTGCAGTGTGTTGGAGCTTCAGTAATTTAGAAGAGTTTCTGACCAGAGCAGTACTGCATTGTATGCATGTATGATTACTTCATTTTCTTTTCTTTTTCTTTTTTTTCTTTTCTTTTTTTTTTTTTTTACAGCCACTGCACAAAGGATAACAGACTCCTTGAGATCTGACAAGAATGGTAACTTGCCGTTCCAGAAATGAGTTTCATCTCATCATTTCTTATCAGATAAATCGTTTACAGAGAACACACACAAAAACTAGTTCCCATCTGTGATTCTTGCTTTATGAAGACCATATCGGAGTTTCACATGAAAGAAAGAACACTTCCTATTTCAATGTGCATTAGGCAAACTGTAACTAGAATTTGGTTTTATTGGTCACCTTTTATAATGAACACATCTCGAAACACATTGAAAAGCAAAGGGCTAGAAGCTGTTAATGCAGTGATGGGTGTTACTGTAGATGACCTTACTTCAGCAAAGCACGTAAGCACGCACTACAAATTAGACTAGTGTTTTGGCGAGAATTTTCAAAAGACATCCATGTCACAAAAATCACAAGCTTCTAACACTACAGAAATACTATGTCAGTGTTTAGTTCTGCTGGGGGACAGCTGTCCAGTGGGTGGTTTCCAATAGGAGGCATAATTTGCAGTTTGCTAGCAGAAGAATTACCTGTAAATTGTAGATATACATGTTTGGTACATAAAGTGATTTTTGTGCTTTATTAATATTTGGTTGAATTTGTTGATCCACACTGAGAGTGATAACAGTATCATCAACACAGAGCAGGCACTAAACATTTTTTCAGCCTCATAAATATGCTGTGTACATTTCGAAGTGCAGTGCTATCACAGCAGCATAATCTCCACCTGCAACATCCAGATTATTCTATTACGCTCAGTAAAAAAAGCAGTAAGAAACAACTGAGTTTATAAATGAGTTGGCTGAATATCTTATAAATCATTCGCTACCTCTCCTCCCCCTCTGCACAAGTTAAAATGACCTACATTCCAACAGTTTTGCTGACCAGATTATTTAAAAGGCTAAAGGGCTGCAGATGTCAAATCCATATACATTTCACTAAAATGATCACAATAATCATAGCTTATAAAATAGAACTGAAATGCTTCATTAAGCAATGACAGTTTCCAAACCATGTTGTCACTTTCTGAAAATGTGTCATACCGGCATTTATTTTATGCTAGATATGGAGAGAAAGAAACAGATAACTGAACCATGAGGCAAGAATGAGCAACACGCAAATCAAAAAGCAGATCACTGTTCTCTCTCAGCCAAACCAGGACAATGTCTTAAATAAAACTGCTCTTAACCTGCTGGGCATTTGAATCCTTGGAGCACCCTGCAGCTGTTCTGTTAAAAAGGGTGCTTAAGAAGAGCAGAATTCAACAGGGTTTCAATTGTCTGTAGCTCTATGTAAGGAAAAATATATTTTAATGGTAAAAAGTATTAGCTACTGAATTCATATGAAAGCTATTTGCAGTATTTTAAACATATGGGTAACATACAAACCCATATTTTCAAAACTCTGTATGTTCCTAATTTATGTGCACAATCCCACTAATTGAATGTAGGCAAATAAAGTTAATACTTTCTCCAATTTTTTTTACAGAACATAAAGGGCAGAATGATAGATCCTCTTTCTATATGCACTTAGAACCACCCTGTCTATAGGATGGTTTGAGGCAGCCATCCCAGGCCCTATGCTTTGGGGAGGCTCTGTGGCAGCTGCCTCAAACATTCTGTGGACAGGGCTCAGGGTGGTCCTGGGGACTTAAGTAAGACAGGGGATTACTACAGACAGTTGAAACCCTGGTGTGAGGCAGCAGCTGTGGGAGCCAAAGTAACTCAGAAGTCTACTCTATTCTGTTCTGCTCCACCGCACCCTGCCACCCTCTCTCAGCCTGCTACCCTTCATTCCACTGTGGGGACAGGCAGCAGAGCACCCTGGCTCCAAGGCGCTCTGCTTACCAACTGCCATAGTGAAGTAGAGAGCAGAGCAGGTTGCTGGGCTGCTCTGGCTCCCGTCACCATGGTGAGTGTGGGATGGGATGACCCTGGCTGCTACCCTGCTCCAGACCCCTGAGTAATCCCCTGGTTTGCCTTGGTCTAGGGGAGCAGGCTTTGGGAAAGGAGGTGGAGCAGGGGCGTGGCTTGGGGGAATGGGTGGAGCAGGGAAAGAGCGGGGCAGAGCCTGCAGCTGTGGGAGTTGCTATGGACCCCACAGGGGAAACTAGGGGAGTCGTCCCATAACCTGTGCCCTCCTTTCTGTATTATTATGTTACATTCACAGAATCCAGAGGGAAGAATATTTTGTTCATAAATGGGAAATTAAATTACCCATTTGGTAAATTTACCACTGTACAGAGGGACAGCATAAGGATTAGATACTATTATGGTCCCACTAATCCTTCTAAACAGAGTTTAAATGATGAGTAAACCTTGCGCACATTACTACTTTGAAAAACTATGGCTAGGTACAAGCTCCCAGCTGTTCTCTCTTTATGCTCGTCCATTGTTGGCAAGGGGCTGAAGAATAACCTCAAAGGCAGTTGCTGAACTCCCTAGTGTGGCACAGTCTCCATGTAGTATAAAGCTGGAGTCGCCTTGACAAAAGAGCAAGCCGTCCTTCTTCACTTCTGACCATGGGGATCCCAGAGGACCAAAGTAGTTCACAGAATAGCACAGAGAAGCCCCAGAACTGCTTTAAATTATGCTTGCAGCAGTAATCACAAAAAGCCTGATGCACCAGTGCCATTCCCTGCCTCCTCAGCAGGCCCCTGTCTTCAGCGCTGTGGTGGTAGATTACTGGATAGTGAGAACAGGGTAAAAATTTCTATATCACTTTCACTTTGAGGGAATTGTCATCAGCACTTTTGGGAGCGGTTTAAAGTCCTTCTTGGACAGTGCAAAGGGACCTCAGTAGGGATTTGGCAGCTGATAAAAAGGGATTACATTAGGGGCCTAATCTTATGTAGTACTAAGCACCTCCTCAACTGACTTGACTTCAGGGGATTCGAGAAGACTCAGCACCTTATAGGAGGTGCTCCTTGAAGGACCAGCCTTGCTGGTAGTAAGTGATTGCTCTTTCAACTGGACCATAAGGATTAGAGCAAGACAATAACTACCAGTGAAGCGGTCAGAGGTATGTGAAGACCTGAACGAGTGATTTAATATTACACATATTTTAAGCAATTAAGCAAAGAAGAGGTTAAGACTAACGTTTACTTATTAAGATAATTTCCTAATCATTCTTCTCAGATTTTAATGAGTGACAAACTGACACTGGATATAAATTTATGATTTCCCAAAATAACAATTTGATTGGTTTGAGTGATGCCTGGCATCAAGTAATCACAGTTAATTTTTGCTTCGGAAAGATTTGCCTTTGCAACTTTATCCTGTCTTCCCATGAGTTCAGCAGCATTTCAAGAACTGTACCTTTCTTCTTTGTCATATAGGACACAGAATTCCTTTGGAGACTTTCTACAATGAACACATATTTTTGTTATGAACATGGACCAGTTAATGAATATGGACCAGATGTGTATGTCTGTGTTCCTATCTTGCAGAGTGTATCAAAATACAATCTGTCTCTCAACAGAGGAGGACAGTACAAATGATTAAAGGGAATACACTAGTCATGCTAGCCAATAATATGGACCTTCTTCTCATGAATTACATGAAACAGAGCTCAGTTAGAGGGACATGATGTCCTTGACACTTTCTCTGCTAATGTGCAGGGAAATAGAGAAATATACTGAAAATCCAGTCCTATCATAGACCACAGTGACGGCAAACTGAAAAATAATTGTTTCTTCCTCTTATGCTCCCACTCGATAATCTGATAAATGTCCATGAACAGCTTTAATATGCATTAAAAGTTCTTGCTATTTTTAATCACACATGTAAACAACAAGGCCAAAAATTTCAAACTTAGGTGCCAGAGTTAATCACTTGATGCTGCATCAGACACCTAAAGAAGCATGGCCGGTTCCCAGTGGACTTCAACCGGGAATGGTAAGAGTTTGGCACTTCTGAAAATGTGCTCATATCTAATTTGAATCAAGATAGTTACTTATCAGACAACATAGACAGCACCGCCAGCAGTTCTGGGATTGTGAGGGTGGCTGCCAGGGGAAGGGAGGGAGAAAGGGTAGTGACCGAGAGCGCTATTTCTGGCTTCAGGAATAAGTCTGTTGCAAAGAAGAATTAGGCCCTTAAACTACACTGCAGCAATGTGGACGTTTCATTTGAAAACAAGGATGATGTTGGCTAGCAAGCATCACGTAATCAAACAATTGTCCACCAGATGTGCACAGCTGTATGCGTGCTACTGCTGAGCCACACACACATTCTTCAGCCATCACAACTGCAATTCTTAGAGCGGGCTGTGAAAAGGAGAAAAGAAGGCAATGGCAGAATAGACATGTTTCCCATTTCCCTATTTGTTTTGTTTCCTCCCACGCCTCGTTTTCCTCCTCCCACATCCTTGTGCTGCATATTGACGAGAAAATATGTGCTTCAAACCCAGGAAGTTATTTTTGGTTAATAATCTTGGGTGTTGAACATCCAGCCTACACCTTCCAGCCTGCCAGAGATTCATAGGACTGCTGCTGGGTTTTGTTTTGTCAGCATTTTGTGACAAGTTTGAAAAACACTGAACATTTTAAGAAGCATCTTCTACTGGTTTCACAGATGTCCTGTTCTTTTGCAAATGATGTTCAAGTGTTGTCAGCACGATCTGTAAAAATGAAAGGTCAACGTGCTCAGAGAGGAACTTGCCTGGTTTCAGTGATGCAGTAAGAAAGCAGGTTTTTAGGACCACACCAGGGTCATTGAACATTGCAGCAAGGAGAAAAGAAACAAGCATCAACAGTCCTTTGTGCACCTGAGAGACCCTCTTGGGCTTCAGAATTTCTCCCTGCTAGAAGAGGTGAAAGGGACAATTGATGAAGGAGAGAAAACCACAGCTTTAGAAAGCAAAGCTTTTCAGTACATTAAAAATATCCTCTTGCCAGCTCATAAAGACTTGTGCGTGAACAGACAAAAAGGTGGAGCACCTACACTCTGTCCGATGAGGAACAAAAAAAAAAAGGAAACTTCAGTTACTAGAGGAGGCCTCCAATAGGGTTACCATATTTGAACTTTCAAAAAAGAAGGCACCTTTCACGTAGCTTATCTGTATCAGTATCTACCAACTCAAATTGTACACATGTTATATAATGTTAATATAACTTGAATACAACATGAGTTGGTAGGTACTGAAGGTGTCCTCTTTTCCGAAAAATTACAGAGAGATAGCTGTGCTGTCTATATATTATCAAAACAAAAAAGCAGTCCAGTAGCACTTCAAAGACTAACAAAATAATTTATTAGGTGATGAGCTTTCGTGGGACAGACCCACTTCTTCAGATCATAGCCATACCAGAACAGACTCAATATTTAAGGCACAGAGAACCAACCATAGTAATCAAGGTTGACAAATCAGAAAAACATAATCAAAGTGAGCAAATCAGAGAGTAGAGGGGCAGAAGGGGGGTGCGGGGGGATCCAGAATTAGATAAAGCCAAGTATGCAAAAGAGCCCCTATAATGAGCTAGAAAATTCCCATCCCGGTTCAAACCACGTGTTAATGTGTTGAATTTGAATATAAAAGAGAGTTCAGCAGTCTCTCTTTCCAAACTGCTGTGAAAATTCCTCTTCAGTAGAATGCAAACTTTCAGGTCGTTAACAGAATGGCCACTCCATTAAAGTGCTGGCTGACAGATTTGTGAATCAGGAGTGTTTTTATGTCTGTTTTATATCCATTAATTCTTTGTCTAAGAGCATTTGAAGTCTGTCCAATATACAAAGCAGGCGGCCATTGTTGGCACATGATGGCATATATGATGTTAGCTGAGGAACATGAAAATGTGCCTGTGATTTTGTGAATAACCTGGTTAGGTCCAGTGATGGTATCTCCAGAATAGATAGGTGGACAAAGTTGGCAATGGGCCTTGTTGCAAGGAAAAGTTCCAGGACTGGTGTTCCTGCGGTATAGACTGTTGTTGGTGGTGAGAATCCTCATAAGGTTGGGAGGTTGTCTGTAGAAGAGAACAGGCCTGTCACCTAGGGCTTTCTGGAGCGTGGCATGCTGATTAAGGATAGGTTGTAGGTCTTTAATAATGCATTGCAATGGTTTGAGTTGGGGGCTGTAGGTAATGACCAGTGGTGTTCTGTTATTGGCTTTTTTGGGCCTACCTTGGGGTAGCTGGTCTCTGGGTGTTCATCTGGCCATGCCAATTTGTTTTTTTATTTCTCCTGGTGGGTAGTTCAGGTTTATGAATATCTGGTAGAGATCTTGTAGTTTTCCGTCTCTGTCAGTAGGGTCAGAGCAAATGCAATTGTACCTAAGGGCTTGACTATAAACAATGGATCTAGTTATGTGTGCAGGATGGAAGCTAGAAGGGTGTAGGTAAGTATAGCAATCAGTGGTTTTCTGATAGAGTGTGGTACTGATCAGGCCATCCCTGATTTGTACTGTAGTGTCCAGGAAATGTCTCTCTTGTGTGGAGTAATCGGGCATAAATTGATGGTAGGGTGCAGATTGTTAAAGTCTCTGTGGAATTCTTCTAGAGTCTCTATACCATGGGTCCAAATCATAAAGATGTCATCGATGTATCATAAGTAGAGGAGGGGTAATTGGGGACGAGAGCTGAGGAATCGTTCCAGGTCAGCCATAAATATATTAGCATATTGTGAGGCCATGCAGGTGTCCATAGCAGTTCCACTAATCTGGAGGTATAACTTGTCCCCAAATCAGAAATAATTGTGGGTGAGAACAAAGTTACAGAGGTCAGACACCAGATTGGCTGTGGTGACATCGGCGATGGTATTCCTGATCGCTTGTAATCCATCTTCATGTGGAAAGTTCAAATATGGTAACCATACCTCCAACCCATCAGTTGGACTTGTGTGCACACAGGTAAATATTTGCTGGCAAGATTCAGACCAAAAATCTTATGTGCTGCCCAGTAGCTTTGTGTCTGCCACATGAGCTTGCTTTTGACAGTAACTTTCTTTAATGGAAGAGTCTGCTTTAGGTAATCATGTCTTAAATTTTTGGTCTTAAGTTTAATTCTACCAACAGCTTGTTTTGTTTTTTTTTAGTGAAAATACGACATTTTACTTCTGTGAAACATTGTGCTCTACTAATAACATTACACACCTGGACATTACAACCTAGTATGTATGTAGGTAATAGTGCTGCCTTTTATGTGTGCCACTTTTGGAAGTTTTGTGGCCTGCGTGAAGCAGGAGGTGAGACTAGATGGTCACAGCAGACGAGTATGGGCTCAGAATCTATTAAAGTAAGTGATGTATTGTAAAAAAATGTTAATACTGGTGTTTATAACACTCACAGGATAAGAAGTACATTGAGGGATACTTATGTTGGCAGCAAAGCAATAAGGGTGTCTTGGTTTAGGCTCCTTGTAGGAGTTTTTTCACGTTTCTGTGTGAGGCACATACAAGGATCCATTTCATCAGAGTATGTTTGTCACTTCGTATTACAGTACATGAACCAGAAGGCAGTTAAACAAGCCTAGCATCTATAATGGATAACAGCTGTACTGGTAGCTGAATAGCTGCCTTCCTAGGAAAGTGTCTTAGGGAGCAGCTAGCAATTCTATGATGGGAAGTTTAAATGACATTAATTCTTACCTGTATTGATGTATTTGTTTGAAATTTTAAAGTCATAAATTAGACATACCTCATTTTAGAGAGCAATACCACTAAAAATCAAACAGCCCCTTCTGCCAAAGCACATCCACTATTTTTTTAATTCCCCATTATACATGTTGTGCAATACAATTAAGTGTCATGGAACAAGTGAGAGAATGCTGAATGGTTAATCTGTTGGTTACTAGAGTGCAGAAAGGGAAGAATGGTCTTGAACTGGAGATACAGATATTAGCAGGACAGAGTTATGAGCACCGTGAGTGCAGAGATCAGAGGCTTGGGAATCTCATAAATACGAATCTTAAGAGTATGTGGCATTTTTTTCTGCCAAAAAGAACCAACTTTCATCTCATTCTTTGCCAAACTGTCTGCATGCTTAGAAGCAACTCAACTACTCTCTTGCCTGTAAATACCAGCACACTAAGTACACTAAATCTATGCCTGGCTATTTGTGGTAAGCAATGGGGAAAATAGCAACCTGCATTGAAGAAAGCCTGGGCGTCTGCCAAGGCCATGATGTAAAGCTTTCCAAATGAATGCTATGGCTGAATCAGTAAAAGAATGGTTGAGTCAGGACATGCTGTAGGCTCTTGCCTTCCAATTCAATCCTTCATCTCACGTGGAGGGGGAGGTAATAGCTGATATCATTAACCCATTCTTTGTCTAGTAGGTACAAAGGCTATAATTGAGCAATTCATTGGGTATGTTTAATTTAGAAGGAAATGCTTTGTATAATATTCACCATTTGGCTGTCCTAAAATGCTATATGATGAACTTTTTCCCTATTAAAAAAAAGGCCTATCATCCTGGATGGTTGTTTTTTCCCCAAAACTCCAACAGTTCTCTTACTAAGGGCACAGCCTCACAGTTGGAGCTAGCATGCCGAACAGGTAAAAATAAAGAGGATTTGGGGAAATCATTTGTATGCCAGTTTTAAGTCAGATGATTCTTCTTTCAAATTCTTCTTCTAGTGGGTGGCCCAGTGAGGGACACCATCTGGGTCTAAAATCAACCACAAACCTAGCTGCAGTGATACAATGAAAAATTTAGAATGAAATCACAGCATTTTTCAAATTCTCTGCCCTTTCCAAGCTACCAGCTATTTGAATATCACTGTTGTGCAAGAATGCACTGACATGTATTAAAAATAAAAGCTTTAGGAAAATATCAGTGGTTTGTATTATTTCCCCATCAGGAATTTTTGGTTTCATTAGTAGATTCTTAAACCCAATCAAATCCCATAATCACGTGTGGCTTTCCCATGTTGATAAAACAAATACCAATGTTTAGGTCACTCTTAACCTCTCTCCAACACTTGGTCTAACTTTTGGACCTTCTGCTTACTGTCTGCTTGGGTATACTGCACATTTTGTTTGCCCCTTATCAACCTTCTCAGCCAATAAAACAGACTAAGATTACCTTCAGCAATTTTGAGTCCCCAACATGACACACTTCAAAGGAGATAGATTTTCAGGAAGTTTTGAACAGCAACCCCCTGATAATCAAACTCGTTGAAGGGGTCTCAAATTGAGTGTCTAAAAGTTTATACCCATTATCCATAGTCACTTTTCAAACTCTTGGCCCTATTGATTGTCTCCCTCTGCTATTGGCCTACTGGAGGGATAGTTTAATTATGAAACCGCACCTTTATTCCATTTTCTCCCATTTGCATTGTAAATTAATTTCTTGTAATGTTTATCTTGGTGAAGTTTTTTTGGAGCAGGGTTTATATAAAAAGATGTAATATGAAATAAAGTTGCTTTGCACTGAATAATTGCTTCCCATACCATTGCTTTAGCTCCTTTGGCAGCCTGTCTATTTGTTCTCATGCAAAGGCCTTTCAAGTGTTTTGGGGCATTTTAACCTTTCTTAGCTTTTCTCAGCCGTTGTGGAACTGTTCTTTAGCTGCTCACCCTCCTGAATTCTTTATGCATTGAGCATACATTTTTGCTCCAAGATGCTGATGTTGATACCTATTGCCTTATAGCAACATACTGTTCAATTAATGTTCTATTGTGGGTAGTGGTCCCTACTCAGGAATAGTTGGGGAGTGGAAACACAAGCCTGTTTTTGTTTTGTGGATCTACAGTGTTTTCTGTTAGTGTCTGATTCTCTGGTGAACAACTCACTGAATCTCATTCTGTGCTTATTTGCATTTTATGCATAGCATCTTACTTTGTATTTGTCTATAATTGTGATACATCAGCGTACAATGGCAACTCCTTTCAGACCAATTCTCTAGGGTTCATTAGCCTCAGCGGTAACCTGCTAAATGAATAGGCAAGGATTCAGACAACAATCAGAGAATTGTGTATACAAGAACAAATGAGTCCACAACTTAGAGTAAAATGCAACACACACACACACACACACACACACACACAAACAGATGATGTCACTTTCTAAAGAGCAGGCCATTCAGAGACATATTTTAGCTTAGCAAACACAAGTTTAACTGGAATGCTAAGCCAGTGGAAATTCCACCAGGCTCACAACAGCTCTTATGATCCCATATAACCCTGTTTTTCAATTTCCACTACTCCTCACCTCTCCATATGTCAGCAGCTCTTACACCCTCTCTATTTTTGCCTTCATGCTAAGCCAGAGAAACACTCCCATGCCTAACCAAGGCCTCTGGCATGCCTTCCTCTCCTGTGTTCAGAGATACCATTGTTAGAGTGATAAGAAAAGGAGTTAAAGACATTTGGACCCTCACTGAAGATGAAAGTAAATTTCTTCAGACACATTATTACATGTACTTCATCTACTTCATGTGGTACCCCAGACTTACCTTTCTGTGACAAATTTAATGGAAAAAATACAAGTTATCTTGGAGACTGACAAAGGAGTTCAGGTTCTATGTGAACCCTGATGGAAATTGTCCCCATTGGTGTTGAGAGATACCAACTGGAGCTCATGGGCTGCAGCTACACTACATTCCCTTTTCGGAAGGAGAATGCAAATATGGGCGATTGGAAATGCAAATGAGGCACTGATTTACACATCATATGCCTCATTTGCATAATGGTGGCCACTCGCTGTTCTAGAAGTGCTGTTTTATTAAAAAAAAGACCCAAGCAGTGCAGATGGGATTCCTTTGAAAGGAAACCCTGCTTTCAAAAGCACCCTTCTTCCTCATATGTTTCAGGAAGAAGGGTTCTTTGGAAAATGGGGTTTGTTTTCAAAGGAACCCCATCTACACTGCTTGCATTTTTTACTGAAAACAGCACTTCTGGTACAGCGAGTGGCTGCCATTATTGCAAATGAGACATGATACATAAATCAGCACCTTATTTGCATTTCCAATCAGACATATTTGCATTCCCCTTCAGAAAGGAAACGTCGTGTAGCCACAGCCATAGTGTAGTCTAAAAAGGTATTTCAAAGTATGAGCCTGTTTCCTAGTGAATGCATGTTCTTCAATTACTTGCTCAGCACACAATTCACTCTCCCAAATGTATACTACTTGCATCGAGCAACCAGATCAAGTAGGAACTGGGCAGCATTGTAAACTTCGGTCTAGCTGACAAGGTTCTTGAAGCAACAAGAGGAGTTAAGAGCTGGATTGCAGAGAAGAAATATCCGTGATTAAATGTTGTGCATGTCAGATCACCAGAAAATGAATCAGATCAAAAACATATCAAACTTAACCACTGCCAACACTAGGGCTACATCTACTTGAGAGGGTTTCTCCAACAAAACCAGGCTTTTGTCAAAAAAAAAAACCCACTGTGTCTACACACAAAATGTGCTTTGTCAACAGACTGTTGACAAAACCTGGCACATCCACCAGCAGCACCGTGCGCCTCTGCATTGAAGAGTAATGCCTTTGTTGACAGTCTCCTGTTGACAAAAATGCCATGTAGATGCTCCAGGGGCCCTTTTGTTGACAGACAAGGTTTCCAGTTTGCCAGGCAGCCCTGTCTGCTGATCTTCTGGTTGTCCATTCTGTCGAAAGGGCACACTCATCTTTTGTGTGTGGATGCGATCTGTTGACAGAAGTTTTGCTGGAAGATCTCTTTTGACAGTCACTTCTGATGACAGATGCTTCTTGTGAAGATGTAGCACAGAAGATTAGATCAATGGTGGCCCATATGGCATTGTTCCTGCCCCCAGACAACTGAACATTGATAAAATTTCCTAACACCTAAGTGATGTCACAGCCTTAGTGGATACCATCTTACCTTTTGGCAGGTCCAAGATGTAGCGCAGGGAAAATCTTGTGCACAAACAGGAAAAAGGGCTTTGTCTCAGTCTGGAGATGATCACCTTTTGTGTTTCTGAGGGAAAGTGATTTGGGACTCATCAGCTGCAATCAAACTAGATGAAATAAAACCTTCCACTCTATAACATGCTGCACTGTAGATCTGGAAAAGGGCAGAAAGGGAGCTAAACTGTCTATTGAAAGTTTTGCCCAGGATTGTTGAGCATAAGTGTCCCATTGCTCAAATGACATGTTAAGAAATCAGGGGCATGTGTCTCAGTCATTCACAATGACACCCATCAGGAAGAACTACAAAGAGGAAACTATATATGCAGAGTTTTTTTTTATGGCATTCACTGCTATGATAACACAGTGCATCATATACATTAACAAACTAACCCCCGCAACAGGTAGAGGAATAGTCTTTTTCTTAATTTACAAACAGGGAAACTGAGGCACAAATAAATTAAGTGATTTTCTTTAGTGTCACACAGGAAGGTCATGGCAGAATAAGACACAGATCTTCCAAGTCCCAGATCTGTCCTTTTACACCAAGACTATCTTTCATTGTGCTTAATGGCAGATATTTCCACCAATATATGATTGGCTGCTTCTCACCTTGGAGTCAAACCACAAATATCCTAGGGTATACATTCTTGTGGTAGGCATCATGTCATCGGCTGCAATTTGTAAAGCACAGACCATATGAATGCACAGTTGCCAAACCCCAGTCTTCAAAATTTATGTCACTCCCTACCCCCCCACAAATGAGATTGTCTTAAAAATCTTGATATTATAAAAGAGAATACATTTTGGATTCTTTTTACTTACCTTCAGTTTCTTGACCCCTCGAAACATCTTTAAGTCCCATTTTCAAGCTGAGTACTAGGAACATCCAGTTTTTTAAATGAAAGCTGAGATTCACATATTTGCATGAATCTAGAAGTTGGGGCCTTAAGAAAAACACTAAATATTGCAGGATAAACAGCAAAATTATGAGAGCTGGCGGCACTGCTAATTACTCTCAAACAATAATATCAAATATTAAAAATAAATAATAACAGTGTGTATGTCTTGAAGAAGAGCATTTTAGATTGCTTGAGCAGTGCTAGTTAAAGTTTGGACAGCTGTAAAAGTGAAAAATATTTGCTCGTCATAGTTAATTTCACCAAGAATATCACACATAGAAGTGAACATCTGCAAGTGGATGTAACAAACAGCATTCATCTGACTGACCAACTAATTTAGCAAAGATATTCCAGCAAGAATTTACATTCAGCTAGCAGGAGTTTCTGTGAGAAATGTAATTAACTGTTGATATTCCTTAAGAGGAAAGCCATTTCAGCATTGCCTATTGATTTTTTGCCAAACGGTTGCTTAGGCATCAGTCTTTAAACAATGAGGGCCAAATCTCCAGCTGGTGTATTTCTGTTGACTGCAGTAGAGTGATGCTGATTAAAACCAGCTGCAGATCTAGATATCTGTGTTTATTGATACAAAAGAAATTATTTCATTGAATAATTATACAACAATTAAGCATTACGTTTATTGGCATCATACTGCATGCTATTCTGCAAATACAGGCAGAAAGACATCAGGGAGTGTTTGAGTCAAATACATAGCTGAATACCTAATAGACAGCTAAGGTACAACTGACACCATTCCATGTTGAACTGAAATTTAATGAGGAAGCTGGAAAGAAATAATTGCATCCTCTACCTGAATCTACTTGTAATTTAACCAGTTACTATAGGCTCCCTACAAAGTTACTGCTACTGAGGGCGATGGTTATTTATCTTCCCATCTTTCACTCACTTATTTTAGATATAGAATGATTTTAATCATACAGTGTTAGTCTACTGCAGATTCATTTTCAAACAAAGCAGACAGATGGTCTCTCCCTTCCCTGAAGCAGTGTTTAAACTAATGCTCTAAAACATTGATTCTTTAATCTTTCACTATGGTTCATCAGTTAATTTCAAGAAGTTTGTACTTCAGCTGTAAATTCAGTTATTCAGACTGAATAAATGTGCAGGACTTCTCAGCAGGCACTGGAGTTGGGCTTTAGCATTTTGTGTGTGAGTGAGAGAGAGATTCAGCAAGGTAGGGGTTAGTTCTTAGATTCCATTACACTCTGGAGAGTTGGTAGTGATGATTAAGTTGAGAATCCCAGCCCTGATAATTAGCTCAGAGATTCTGAAACTGGATGTGTGCTGTGAAAAAAAAAGTGATTTTAGAACAGTTAGCCCTGGAGGTTGGTTAACCAGCTGTCTCAGAGTTTATACTTGACAACTGCTGGTTGGTCAAAATAGTTATTGTGAGAGGGTGGGTGTTCATACTCCTGTCTTTTCCTCCAAAGAAAGAAAGAAAGATTGAACTAGTGTTAGACCAGATTCTGCTCTCATATGAAGCAGCATAACTTGTGAATAACTCTTCTGAAACCAAGGGAGTTACGCAGTTGTGCTCAGTCCATTTGAATTTAAAACCTCCCTTATGTCATAGCAAACTGCCTTTTTCCATTCCTACCCTTTCCACTGATATTAATCTTAACTGAAATGTTAGTAAACAGGTTTGCTTTAAGACAAAATAATCCACATTGAACAAGACTAACTAAACTTACACATGCATTAATGGAGGGATGGAAAACATAGTTGTAAAATTCTTAGTTATTAGTAGGGACTCAAAAGATGAGAATAATTTTTCCACCCGAGATGAGGGGTTCACCTATATTTTCCAATAGTATGGAATGGAGATCAAAGATATAGAAGAACCCCTGAGCTAAATCCTATGTCTGATGTCACCATTATATTGCTGGAGACAGCAGACATGTAGTAGCAGCCCCTTTAGCTGTGTAGCAGATCAATGTCTTTTAAGGTTGGTAAATTATTACAGTAACCTCTAAGTCTAGAGTTCCCAAAAGGACTCAGCACCATTATCTTCAGGTATTTCTGCCATCTGCCTCATTGTACCTGTTTGTCAAATATTTTGAACGGAGAATGTGGGTCAAGAAATCTTACAGATTTGCAGAAAGAAACAATAGAATGTGTAGAATTTGCATTCCTCAATTTGAAATGTTTAATATGCCTGCATGGATCAGGGTTTTATGGGACCTTCCTATTTTCCAGAAGAAACAGATCTTTGTTTAAACCTTTATAAATGTCTTTCCAAAAACACCAGTTTTACAGGTCACATCAATAGAGATACAGTTCAGTCCTTTAGAGCAATCAATACAGGACAGTCTGAATAACACTTGCGGATCTGAAAGAGTTCAGATTCCAAATAGGAGGAACACAGAAACTATCTCGGACTTGCATACTAAGGCAAAAAGATATCAGTAACTTTTGGTCCTCCTATGGGAAAAAGAAAAAGATCTCTAACATTTGATATAAAAAGGATCTTCAACTATTCACACACTATCGAAGAAGTGGATTTGCTTTCCTAAGAGAGTACAGCAGACATCAAGTGCAGCAGTACTTAGAAAATTGTTTTTTACAGAAGGTCTTATATAAAGATGTCTATGATCCAGCTAAGGTTG
The DNA here is from genome assembly GCF_033958435.1 of Carettochelys insculpta. Lineage (NCBI taxonomy): Eukaryota > Metazoa > Chordata > Testudines > Carettochelyidae > Carettochelys > Carettochelys insculpta. Next base: position 76,313,420 of record NC_134141.1, read on the forward strand.
TATGATGTCTTTCTATACTTGCTAAAACTTTGGTCAAGAACAATACAAATCCATATAGGAAGTGACAATCTAACAGCTGATTACTACACCAACAAATAGTGGTGGTAGTTCTATTTGCATGGATATTTTCAGGTTCAGGACATCTGGCACCATGTTTCCAGAACTAGGTCGATTCTAGCAGACATACATATTGCACCATGTGGGAATAGTCAGGAATTGTTGTTTCTATATGAACTAAGGGTCAGATTCATGTTGGGTATGATTCATTACTACTGAAGTTAATGAAAAGACTTCCATTGTTTTTCATGCACATTGGATCAGGCCTTCTGAGCAGAAACTTAGTCCACAAGGAGTCCCACTGATTTCAGTGAGATTGCTTTTGCAAGCAAGGGTCACAGAACTGGTTTCACTAAGTGCATTTCAGCACAGGGAAGAGAGAGGAAAGAACACAACAAAACAAACCAGAAGCAAGAGGATCGTTTTTAACTGATTCCTAACTTGTGCTCCACTCAGACTGATTTCTGGAGCTGGCCACATCCCTAACTGAGGCTGAAAAACAGGACTTTTACTTTTCCTGTAGGAACAATCTCAACAATCCCATAGACATCCCAGATCCCTCTTGCCACTCTGCTAGCTGTTAAACTGACTGAATTTAATTCTACTGTTTCAGAAGCGGCAGGGCAGGGAGCTGCAGAGGAGTCAGCATCTGGAACTGCAAATGACTCCGTAAAGAGCCACATGAAGCTCCAGAGGTGCAGATTGCTGACCCCTGACATAAATAGTAAAGCTCTGCACCTTAATTTATTTATTAATGAAGCTGCTGTAAGTAGGACTATTAAGGTGTGTCTACACTAGGAGCTAACTTGAAAGTTAACTTCGAAGTTAAGCACTACATTGAAGTAGCCAGCACAGAGTCTACACACATTTTCCCTTAGTTTGAATTTAACTTCGAAGTAGGGAGCCCAATTTCAAAGTCCTTACTCCATTCCTGGGAATGGAGTAGTGCCCTACTTCTAAATTTATCTTCGAAGCAGGATGTGCGTAGATGCTCTACTTCGAAGCTGCCTACTTCGAAGTTGTACTTTGAAGTAAGCAACTTTGACGTTATTTTTGTAGTGTAGACACAGCCTAAGTGACTTTAAAGTAACCTTTAAAGGTTAAATTTCAGCACTCCACCTCAGAAAAATTGCTGAACCCTGTTCTGCGGTTACATACTTCTCAATGCCAGTGTAATAAGGCATTAATTCTTTAGGCTTAGAGTTTTCAAGCTTCTCTGTTTATGCTGGGAGTTAGTCCAAGGGACCCACAGCTCACACATTGGAGTGGATAGATGATTTTAATCTTTCTCTGTCCCTTTGCTGATTATAGTAGTTTAGTCTCACCAGTCAACCTAGCCCACTGTGTATTAAATAGTTTGACACTGTAAGGATATATCTGTATAATAAAATAAAATCTGCAGCTGGTCCATGCCAGCTGACTTGGGCTTGCAGGGCTTGGGCTACAGGATTTTTCTTTGATATGCAGATAACCAGGCATGGGCAGGGAGTTGGAAGTCAGACCGGACAGTTGGCAGTTCAGAACTACTCAAGGCAGGAAATCCTGCTGGCATACTTCCTGGCTGAAGATGGGCAAGGATTGGTAATATACGGGCACCAAATAGAAAAGGACCAGAACGAATTGCACATAGCTAAAATTTATAATCAATACCAGGTCCTCAGTGTGGAAACCATGAACGATGTTTCTCAAGATCCATCTTGTGCAAGGGAATAGAAGATGTAGGGAGCACACTTGTGGATGGCAATTTGTCCCGATCTGTTAGAAATGCAAGCTTGCCTAGCAAGAGTTCTCTGTTCAAGGAAGACTGATGATCCTTGCTGGGGATTCAGTACTTAAAAGAATAGAGAGAGCATTTTGAAAGGGACAAGTGGACAAAAGGATGATGTGGTGTTTTTCCAGAGCCATGTCATGAGACAGCATTATAAGAATGGATAGACTTTTGAAGACAACAGGCAACGATTCATTAGTGATGGCTGATACAGCACTAATGTCACTACATTGCAAGATAACTCACAGATAACACATGACTATAGGGAATTCAGAAACATACTTAAAATTGTCCAATAGATCTTCTATGAGATCCTTCTTGCCCCGTGCATGAAGGAGGGTAGAAGAGTCAGGAAGTAAACTGCTTGTGAGCAAAATTGTGTAGGGTGAAGAGTTTTGGTTTTCTAGCACATTGTTCCGTCATCTGGGGGAAACAGGGGATGTACAATCTGGATGGCCTCTACCTCCACAAAATCTTCTTTGGGCCAGGCTGACTAGAACAGTTAGGAGGGCGTTAAACTAATAACAAAAGGGAAAGGGAAAGAGGGAAGATATGGCCACTCATTTAGCACGGAAGCAAGATTTGGAGAACAAAATTAACCAAAGATGTGAAAAGGAGAAATTCTTTAATTGATTATATGTATAAATACTAGGAGACTGGGGCCTTGTCTACACTCCTGAGGTAAATTGACCTCAGTCATGTCACTCCAGCTACATGAATAATATAGCTTGAGTTGACATAGCTTAGTTTGAATTACTGAGATATCTACACTGTACTGTGTTTACAGGAGACACTCTCCCATAGATTTACCTTAATCTTCTCATTCTATTGGAGTGCTGGAGTCAACTGGCCAGTATTCCACAGCCAATTTAGCAGGTGTTTACAAGATCCACTAAATGGACACCAACTGCACGATCATAGCAGTGTTGACCCCCGATAGGAGAAATTGCTCATTTATGAGTATAAATTCAATTTAATTTGTATTATGGAAACTTGGTTGGATGAATTGCATGACTGAAATATTAAAATTCAATGGCTGTGACATATTTAGGCAGCACTAAGCAGCTAAAAGGGGAGGACAGGTTGTACACTATGGCAAAAATGGCATTGTCTGTTTCTGAGGGTTCATCCACGCTTACCAGGAAATTGACCCAGTCAGGGTGAATCTTCTAGGGTTTAATTTCATGTGCCTAGTGGGGACATGTGACATTGAACAATCACGTATCAACAGTTGACCCCTTTATTTCTCATTATCATGAGGAGTAAGGGGATTGACAGGAGAAACTCTCCTACATATCTCTCTCAGTAAGGATGGCCAGATAAGCCAATTATAGCTAGGTTGATTCCAGTTACACAATTCCTAGAGGTGGAATTGTGTAGATAGGACTGACTTTAAGGTCTAGTGTAGACCTGCTCTGAATCACTGATAACTCCAAAAAATATTTTTAATTGTTTATGGATCTATCCCCTTACAGATCAAGCATAAGATGGGGGTACTAGACATTTTCTGTTACCAACCAGCAAAACACATAGGGGACCAGAATGACCAGCTCCTTATGCACCTCTGAAGTGTATAAGAAAAAAAACCCCTGTGTTATCAGGGAGGACTTCAATTTGAATGACAGAGGCTGAGGCCTAATGTTGCCCATATTAAAATGTCCTTGGAATTTTTAAACATTTAAATATTATATATTACAGATGACAATTTGCTATTTTAAAGGTGGTGCAACCCCTGAGAGGGACCTCATCTTGAGAGAAAAAGATTAACTGACCACATTAATAATGGTAAACAGAATAAAGTAATAACACACACACGCACACACACCCCCGCCGGTTTTTAAAAGGGCAAGTTTCACAACACTGAAAACAATTATGAACCAAGTCAGCTGGGAAGAAGATTTCAATCAAAAAATGAGAAAAATAATTGGGAACTGTTTAAGAATACTAGTTTCCCCAAAAGCCACACTCTTACAATGGAGGAAGAAAGCCTTATTGGTTAAAAACCTGACCTGGATTATAGAGAAAATTAAGACAGCTATAAAAATAAATAAAAAATGGAGGAAAAAGGAAGGTGATGGTAATGAATATAAAGCACAATATAAACATTGTAGAAATTTGATAAAGGAAGCAAAGGGACAAAGGAAATATCTATAGCCAGCAGAACTAACATAGAAGTATTCAATAAATATTTTCCTTTTGTGTTTTGGGGAAAACAGATTATGCAATCAAACATTTTCCATTCCAGTAATACCTTGGGAGGATATTAAATTGCAGCTATGAGCAATGATGAATTTACACAAATCCAAACTGATCAGTATCATAACTGGCTTTGCACGTAATCTCATTTATGTCAAAGATGTCGAGAAACAATGGAGTGGAACCACGTCTATATGTATGTAATAAATCTACAATGCAATCCACAGTATAAGAATATTAACAATGCAAGCTCTCCATGAGTTCCACTTTCGTGGCACTTATTACTTTTAAGGTTACTTTCTGTTCTGTGTCCTATTTCTTGATATTTTAAAAATTGAAGCCTAAGGAAAAGACAGTTTTAGAGATCACCCTGAAAATAACTAATGAAATTATTGATGGAAAATACACATTACTCAAGTTTGGTTTAAGAGTGTTGAAACATATCTATCTCTCCCAGACAGGCCTACTGCACACAGTCAGGGTGTGATTTTTCAAAATCATCTCGTGTTTGTTCAAATTATGTTGCTGTTGAAGTCAATGGGAATTTTACCATTGACTCCAACTGGAGCAGAGACATACTGGTTGCCCAGTGCTTTGAAAATTCCATCTGGAGTGTCCAAAGCCGCATTGTGATTTGCCAGTTCGCTAATAATATGCCTTTTGGACATCACATCCATTGCCAACTTTCAGGCTCACATAGCCTCTACTTTAACATTAACCCTCCTGAGCCCTGAGGTCCGTTACAGTAAGATGCTAGAAATGGAAAGAAATAGAGTCTGACTGGTGTTGTAACAAGAAGAATTAGAGAAGAACAAAAAAAGATTGTCCTTCAAAGTGATATGCTGCCTGCTGGACGTCTAGCCACTTTGAACTTAGTACCTACTGGAAAAAGAAACTGGAAGTGTTTCATTATCACAGTTAAAAAATAGTGGGAAGAATATGAAAATGTGGCCAATCATCTGGGATATCAGAGGAGAGAGCCTTTAAAAAGTGAGAAAAAATTTAAACTAAATTAACAATAAATAAATTCAAAAAGTAGCGAATAGGTGTTAATAATCATTCCCTGAACTAATTTATACAATCCCTCTGCTATGAGCCATTTTTCATAAAGAAATGAGACGTTCCATAAATAGCCCAACATATTTTTAAAAGAAGGCAAATTAAAGTGAATGAACCATACCATAACAGCATTCAGAGTTCAGCCAACTGAGACATGAACAAACGACTTGATCCACCAAGGATTTGAATACCTCCAATAGAATATAGTTTAATAAATATGGTATTTCGCATCTGGAGATCTCCACCCACTTTACAAATACTATTTCTATTGTCTAGATGAGGCGCAGAGATGTATCCAAGCTTACATTGTAAGTGAGGGACAGAGTCACCATCAAAACCTAGGCCATCTTATTTGGAGCCCCACATGCAGTTCACAGGAACATAGCTGCCACTGTTTGCTCCCGAAATGTTCAGCATCTTCCTTGATCAAGCTCTAGCAGTTTACTGTTGCACACTCTGGTATAGTTCTTTGTCCTACCTATATGCTAGTTGACCTAGATTTATTTGTAAATGGTGAGGCACACTTTAGATGTGATACTTTTATGCACTGTTAATAATCTGGGATGCAACATACATACATTGTTCTAGATTACAAATACCGATACAGCGGAAAGGTCATCACTTAGCTCTGGAAGCTGTGAGAAACCTGAGTAGGGAAATATGTTTCTGCATGTCAGCAAAGGTTGACAGATCAATAGCTGGTACTGTCTCTGAGGGAAGAAACCTTGAAGCTGATCTGCTGCATCACTGTATTGTTTGGTATTTCGACTGACCTGAGGAGCCCTCCTGAAGTGAAAGGAGCTGGATGGTGATAGCCCATAAAATAAGACTAAAAAATATTAGCACTATATATGATTGAAAGCCCATAAAATAAGACTAAAAAATATTAGCACTATATATGATTGAAACTCAGCTGTAAATGAAAGAAATTTGAAGCATTACTACAATAACTCCTTCATTTTCCTTGATGTATTTGTGCCCACCTTGGTGCCCCCCCCACACCCTCTCATGTCTCAGTAACACGGGAGAGATGCTTTCTGACAGACAAAAGATAATCTTACATTTGACTTCCAATATCAAGGCATTTTAACTGGCACACTTTATAATGAATAATTCATGGGTATTCAAGCTTTACTTCACTCCACAAAGAAAGTGCTTTCTCTTAGCAGCGACAGTAGATATGAGGAGCTAATTCATTATTTAAAGAGATTAAGTATTAGCAACTGGTATGGGCTCTTCAGAGCTCTTTTATTCCCTTTGCTCATGTTATCCCCTGCCACTTGCCTGCCTAGTACAGATTTTAGATGATTTTACCACATTAAAAACTTTTAAAAACAGATCTACCCTAAAGCTTCACTATTTACAGAGTTGCATTGTCCTACTTCAAAAAATGTAGCATATTAGGTAAAAACCACAATATGCTATTTGAATGCTTTGAATCTGTGTGGGTCCAGGGGGATATGTGCACAAACCGTTCTGTCTGTTCTCACTGCTCAAGAAGTGGCAGGTGAAAAGCAGGGATGAAATCTGTGTCTGTGATTATTCTCAGGATTCTCTCTCCATCGGCCAGAAGGACTAGATGCTTGACAGAAATGATGCAAAATGATCATGGGTGTACAAGATGGAGACCATCTTATATCTGGGGATTTGAACTTTAATGTATTTTGTCTCCATTTGGAAACAGTCCCTTTAATATGTCATTCACTCAGCATTACTTCAACAAGAAAACTTCCAGAGCATGGCTTAGCTTTGCAGAAAGGTATATCTCCTGATCTTCGGCTACGTCTACCCAGAAAAATAATTCCAAAATAACAGCTGTTATTTTGAAATAACTGTGAAAGCATCTGTGCTACACCCATGCTATTTCAAAATAAATTTGAAATAGTGGGAGCGTTATTTTGAATTTTGTAAACCCCATGGCAGCATCTAAACTATGCACGTGTTATTTTGAAATAAATTCAAAATAGCAGGCACATCGTTTTGAATTTTGCAAACCTCATTGCAGGGGAAGGTTTTCCTCCTGGACCTTACCTCTATGGCAAGGGAAAAAATTATGCAACTAAGCCATAGGATCCAAGCATTTAAGCACATGTGAGTAGACTCAGGTGCTTATACCTAAAGTGCTTTGCTGGATCAGAAACTCAAATGTGGAGCTTTAGACCACTGTGTGGCTACTTAGTAATGAATTAACTTTGACTCCACTACAGAAAGATGAGCTAAGCTGAGCTAATTTCTGCTGTGACTTGGGAGTGGGAGAAGGGAAGAGTATTTACTAGGGGACCAGTACATTCAGGATAAGTGAACAGATACTTTCAAAATTAAGCTTACCCTTAAAAGGTCTGAGACAGCTTAGAGATGCAAAACCATAGCTAACCCATGACAACTAAGGAATCTAGCAAGCTAACTTTGCTGTTACAATTATGAAACAAAAGTGAATAAACAAGATTAAAAGCAATGTGGATTATAAATGCTTCCACCTCTCAGGAGACTGTGTAGCTGAGAAGAGAGGAATTTAAAGGTAGGATAAAAAAAACCATCTACTCTGAGACATTTTGCTTCATTTACAGTTCTTTTCCCTGGAGATTTTGTGTATATATATCTATATCTATATCTATATCTATATCTATATATATAAACCCATGTGTTAGAGTTCTCTCATTTGTGAGTAAATTCATAATATGAGTTTGAGCTATGGCAGATTCTGTGCCTCTGCTTGTGTATGGGCCTAATCTAAAACTCATGGATGCTGGTGAAATCAATGACCCCCACAGACTTCAATGAGTAGTGTATCGGTTTCTGAGCAAGTTATATGCCCAGCACTGGGAAATTGCAAAGTGGTTGCAGTTGGTCATACTGATTGTTCAGAGAACCTTCAGCTGGCTAGGTAAGTTGCTTTATGATCCCTTCTTGTGGAGGCATAGAGGCTCAAGGGGAGCTGAGGATGTGGCTAACAGGCTGTGTCTAGACTAGTCCCCAACTTTGAAGGGGGCATGGTAATTAGGACATCAGGAGATTACTAATGAAGTGCTGTGGTGCATATGCAGCACTTCATTAGGCTAAATCTCCCCTGCGGCAACTTCGAAGTGTGAAACTTCGAAGTGCCAGCTTGCATGCAGCTGCAGGTCAGCGGATGAGTGAAGGGGCTGCAGGGATACACAAGCCAGCACTTTGAAGTTTCACACTATGAAGTTGCTGTGGAGGAGATTTAGCTTAATAAAGTGCTGCATATGCACCACAGCACTTCATTAGTAATCTCCCAACATCCTAATTACCATGCTCCCTTCCAAGTTGGGGGCTAGTCTAGACCCAGCCACTGTTTTTCAAACAGATCTATTTCACTCTCAGTCACATGTTTGTATTTACACTTGAAGCAGAGATGTCCAAGTGTGGCCAGACACTGCTCATCCAACTCTAAAATGCATCCTGTGGTCACTCCCCGCTTTAAAACTGAGTTGCAGTTCACAGAAACCACAGGTCTCCATGGGCTGTGTTTCTGCACTAAAGATTAGGGCAGATGCAGTTGGGTCTCTTTTATGCAAATGAGAAACAGCTCTTATGCTGCTGGCAAGTTGCCCGTTACTTGGTCTGTGTCTCATGAAAGTTCAGACACACATACTTTACAAAAGCATTGATGGCATCTAATGCCCTATTACGATGAAATTGTTCTCACTTCAAAGAAGACAATAAGGTTAGGGTAAGGTGAGACTGAAATATACCCTCACAGAAGAAACATGTTGTCCACCATATGATTGATCCCCGCATGTTGGGTTTTTTTTGTTTCTCTCATTTGCACTATAACAAATAACTACAGAAGAATGCAAAAAGTGAAATGATTTTAACATCTCTTTTTTTCCTGGTTTTCTTCTCTTTCCTAACTTTTTTGCTTGCACGCTTTTAAAGTGGTGAGGCTCCCGAATAAAAAAATTAGTTAGAGAAAATCTGGTTTATTCAGGCAGTCAATGAAATCTTAGTTGAGACCTCAGATATTGCACTTTTCCATTATAAAACCTGGGATTTGCAAATTATTACTCTAAAACTTAATTCAGACCATTTGTCTTAAGCTCCATTTAGAAAGCTCATACTTTTTTTTTTTTTTTTACTGGTGGAATGTCTATTTTCTTCATTCCATTCATTGGAGTGAGTGTATGGAGATTTGATATTATTCTCACAGTTTAAGCCAAACAATCACCATTTGGAGTCAAACTGGTAATGAACTGAATCAAAGCATTGTTAATGAAGAAACTGCAGGGAGCATAAGTCTCTTTAACTTATGCAAAACCACAACATTGGCAAGTAGAAATATTTTCCAGACTAAATTGAAAGCGTTCAGACACTATTTTAGAAGTATTTTTATATAAATGAATATTCTTATTGTTATTAAAATTACATGGAATCATACATCACTAATAAATGAGGGGAAAAATAAAAATATGACAGTTGCTTTCCTCAGCCATAGTAGTCCATTATACTTGAGTATAAATCCGACATAGACAAATGTACAGGAAATTAATAGTGCAGGGAGAGGAAAAAAGGCGGTAAGGGTCTGATTTCCACTATCCTTGTTGATTTTGCCTTGGACATAGTTTGCAAAGGTCCCATTGACACCAATGTGACTGCTTGCAGAGCCAGGTACTGATCAATGCAGAAACCATGTCTACATTTAGAGCTGGTGTTATAATTCCAAGGTCAAAGAGATATAGCTGCACTAGTTCTGATCAAGTTGATGGGCTAAAAATAGAACATGGCCATGGAAGTGTGTGCCACAGGAGGAGCTAGCAACTCTGAATATGTGCCTTGCTCTTTGATGGGTTAGCCCCTCTCACCGCTCAGGATGCTGGGTCTACACTATGTTTTGGCTTGTTAGTCATTAGGTACTCTGTGCACCTGAACAGGGTCTCCATCTCAGGAAGATCCCTGACCTCTGGAAATAAACCAGAACTGAGTGGTGCTGCAATCCTGTTTGTCAGCTTGTAGTTCCTCTCACTCAAACTTAGCCCAGAAGCTCTTCCATAGTGCTGGTGGGTGTGCTGGTGCAAATCTCAGTGTCATAGGGCCAGATGAATGTGGGGCAAGTGATGGGAATGAGTGTAATCAGGTGGCTGGAACAGGGAGAAGCCACCTTAGCTTGGGATGGGAGCAGAGAACTGAGCTTGTGGGGCAAAGATGAGTGGCCAGGAAGCTCCCAGGGTGGTGGACAAGGGCTAGACTAGCGAGTGTTGGAAGGCTGTAGCATGAGACCTGGAGTCATTGGGGGAATACTGAATTCTGTGGCTGGTGAGGCTGAGGTACTGTAAAGAGTGAGATGTGTGTCTGGGTTGCTGGGATATGTGTGAGAGCTGTCTGGAGAAGTGGGGTTTGTGAAGGTTTGTTGGATCGTAGGTGGAGTGGGAGGGGCATTTGGGTTTCTGCTTTGGACATGGTATGTATGGAGTGGGGGACATTAAGGGAGGTAGCAGCCCTCCAATTTCCTTAGCGCACAGAGCTTATATTCTTCATTCTGGACCTGTTACTTTTAGGACACCAACTGGATCAGTGTTAGCATGGGTAAGTCTCTTTAAAGTGGGAATTAGTCTCTCAGGTTGAAGTATAGACATATCCTTTGGCTGTATCTTCACTTGCATTCCTCTTTCGAAAGAGGTGTGCAAATGAGGGAATCAAAAATGCAAATGAGGTGCATATTTGCATATCTGGCATTCCATTTGCATTTTCTTTTTCAAAATAGCTTCTTTTGAAAGAAGAAAACCAGTGTAGACACTGTTTTTTTGAAAGAAAACCCCATCTTCGAAATAATCCTTCTTCCAATAAACAAAGACTGGTTTTCTTCTTTCGAAAGAAGCTCTTTGAAATAAGAATATGCAAATGAGGTGCCAGATATGCCAATCTGCACCTCATTTGCATTTTGGATGTCCTTCATTTGCATACCTCTTTCAAAGAGGAATGTAAGAATAGACACAGCCCTTGAATGCATTTTCAGAATGTATTGTTAGATAGCGTCCCTTTACTTAAAATGCATTTTACATCAGGAACAACACTAGACTTGCTTTTTGAGTATCAGAATCTGGTCCAAAGCAATAGAATCACATTCACACCATGGGGATGAATACCAATATTTACCATCCAGAATTCATTTATATTTTTACTAAATTGCACAAATATATAAATAAATGATGCTCTTTTATGGACTTACCACATTTCTCCAGTGCCCAGGAATGTAATCCAAAGCCCATTCGAAGTCAGTGGGTTGTCGATCAGGCCCTAAACTACAATTACCTACCTAATGCATAAACAGGCTGAGTGACGCTTGACTTCACCTACCAGATCTACTGAGCTCAATCTTGCAAGGCCCATTAGTGAGTGACACCAAGCAATAATAAGCTTACATATGGCCTGATCCTTCAAACATTTAAGGCTAAACATAGACTTTAGTACTGTGAAGAACATGGGACCACTTTGGTAGTAATAAGCTCAAGAGGCAGTACTGAGTTTCTGCAAGATCAGGTTGACAGCAATTCTGATTTTTAGGTAAGGAAGAAAAACAACTTTTAATAAAAAGTTTATATGCTCCTGTATTATTCTGTTTAACCATTCTACGCTTCATGGCAGTTTTGGACATAATATTGGGTACTAAAAAGTTATGTAGCACTAACATTGTCTCCTTTCCTAAGCTGGAAGTATCCACAACTAGTTCATATTGATGCTATTAGACAATACAAAGAGTGTAAAGAAAGCAAGAGCTTTATTGAGTAATCTAAAGTCACCTTGGTGTTACAATATTGGCTCCCATACCTTATTGTGTGGATGGTCTAAAACCAAGTCAAAAGATGTTACATTTGCGTTAGAATTTATATATATTTCTCTGTTGTGCAAGACAATTATTTCTGCAAGGCAAAGGTGACTTGGTCCATTTTTGCACAGAAATAAAAGAGAAGGGTTTAAAATCTCTATTCACCAAGATAAAAAATAGAGATGCTGGTTAAAGTTTTCCTCTGATATGAGCTCTATTACAAACCAATTTCTAATGTCAGGAATTTCTAAGTGGGAAGTGTCATCTTGACTACACTAATGATAACACAGTTCTGTCTCTTTAAAACCCTGCATAATCTGACACACACACTTACTTTAAGAGGAAAGAGTTTACAGTTTTGCATGTAGGGGATGGCCTATACCCACAGGGGTTGACTCTCAACTTTACTTGAGGGTGATCAACCCCCACTCAGCCCCAATCCTTCTCCTAAACCCCTCACCCATCACCCCCTTATATCCCCACGATGTGCCTCTTTCCCACTTCTTCCTGCCCAGCTCCATCGTCTCCAAGAATGCCCATCCCTGATCATTCTCCATCCTATGTAGCACTTTCTGCATGCTGTATAACAGCTGTTCTGTGGCTGGTGGAAGAGAAGGAACTGAGCAGCAGCAGCAGCAGCAGGGCAGCCAGTGGGGCTGGAACAATTTTTGTAATGGGTGTGCGGAGAACCACTGAAGCAAACTGTAAACCACTTCAAGCCAGGAGGAGTTGCAGCACCCCCACATCGCTAGTTTAAGCACCTATGAAGGCAGCTGGATGGCAGGAGGCATTGGTGTGGGGAGGGGAGCTTGGCTGCCAGTGGATGCTAAGCACCCATTATTTTTTTCTATGAGTGTTCCAATTCTGGCACTACAGTCTGTGACTCCCTAATCTGGCACCATTGTGACCTGATCAGTGCTGGATGAGAGAATTTGCGGATCACTAGCACATTACTAACACTTCCACTGCTTATTGGGCCGTTAGAAGACATTTGGGGGTAATGTACAACTAAATAACAGAACAGAACACTGCAAGCCAGGACTGGTGACTGTAAACAAACTTTATGGGACCACGGGAAACTTGACCACACCCTTGATAAGTGGCCATCTGGCTAATTAAAATCATGCCAGATTACAGAGGTTGCTGGACGAGAGAATTGGATTAAAAGGGTTCAACCGGTAATAAATATTAGAAGAAGTATATTACATATGCCCTCCCAGGTGGAGCAGGTACTGCCATAGTAGCACATACATAATTGTGTTTTTAATATACTATACCTCGACGGAATTAACCTGAACCAGAGAGTTTATTGAGTTAAATTTAACCTTAATTCCATAAGTTTTGTTCAGTATGCGACTGTATATTGTCAGTCTATCACACCAGTGACCAAAAGCCCTTTTTATTTAGCAGTTGACATAAAGCTTTGGAGAAAAGGGGGTTTTAAAACAACAAGCTTCATATTTAGTGTCATCTAAATTTACAGTTCACTACATGCTAAATATGGACTTGATTAGAATATTGCTATTTCTTGTTTTATTGTCGGAATAGATATTTAGGAAAACAGGGAGAGAAATACAAACACTCTAAGCATATTTTGTCTTTGTTGGTATTTTTTTTTACATGTTTATATGACTTGGGACCACATGCAAAAGGCAAAGTCTCATTAACTGGGCAAAGCAAAATGAAAAAGATTACATAATTTCTAACTGAAGCCAGATTAGATTAATACTGAAGGTATCAATAATTGCTAACTACATAAACATATATAAATTATTACTTTTCAAAAAGTAAATTGGGGAAAAGAATACTTTTATTAAAAGGTATTGTAAATGATGTATGTTAAATGAAATACTCCTTTACCCAATAACTGATAAAGGGATATTAAAAGAATAAATGAACTCTGACACCTATACATGCACATGGGGAACTATTAAGCAAATATCTGATAAAGGAATTATTAATGAAACTCCTCTGCAATAAATGGTGAAATGACAAGTTCCTATTTCTTTGTGATAACATAGTTATTGCATGTAACTGATTTTGTATTTATGATGGACAAGTATGTTTATTCAGCTATATAAAAATAAATACACTTACAACTACTTATAAATCAACTTCTCATTTCCAACTAGCATTTTTAACTGACAGATGGGAAATTATTTTTATTTTTTTTTTGCAGTACAGGGGATCATAATGAACCAGATGATTATTTGCCAATCTGTAAAGATTAGTCGATCCCAGGAGATGTGAAAGCGTTTTTTTGAAATATTAATATTTTAAAGAGTATTTTTGTGCATTTAGGGGACTGTGTATGTTTCATTACACTTTGTTGTGATGACCCAAATGGAATACATCAATAAAGCCAAATTTTTACTTCTGGATTGTGAGGTAAATTGTGTTCTGAATAATTTATAGCAATATTACCAGAAGCAGAATTTGGTTTCAGATTTTAGTGAAGCAAAACTTCCACTGAAGCCACTGAGAATTTTTGTTCTCTAGGGATGCCATCATCTACCCCAAAGAAATTGTCTTTGGTAAAGGTGATCATGAAATTATTTTTTCCCATGAAAAAAATTTCAACAGAACATTTTTGTCTATTTTGTTAAAAAACATGGTTTTGGGATTTTCCAAGAAAAATGATTTTTTTTGACAATGTTGTTCATATTTTCTCATTGCTGCCCCTCACTTGGATTACATATTTTACAGTCCACTGGAACTGAATATGGTACAGATTGAACCTTTGTAGTCTGTCAACAGTCGTAATCCAGCATCATTATGGTTAGCCGGATGACCACTTATCATTGGTTTGGCTGTTTTCTGTGGTCCCATAAAGTTTGTGTCCAGCCACTAGTCTTGGCTGTCAGTGTTCTGGCTCTAATTTACCCTTAAATGTCTTTTAAGAACCCAGTAAGCAGTGGAAGTGTTGGTAATGCTGCTAGACACTATTGACCTCCTGCGGTAAGGCAAATTCTCGTGTTCAACACTGATCAGGTCCCGAGGGCGCCAGACTAGAGACCTTCAACCTGTATTGTAAACATGTCTCAGAGCCAGTTCCTGATGTCTTTGCACAGCTAAAATGAACTTTTAATTTGACTGATTAGCTCTGTGTACATCACAATGGTGAGTATGACAGCCACAGATCTATGTCCAATTTATCTTTGTTGTAGTTGTTAAAATTCCCTAGAACAAGTTCTGAACCTTGAAATAATATTCTTCTATTCAGAGATGCTATCAACTCATTTGCCAATGGGATCTTAACACTTCCGAAAAAAGGAACTACCTCCTCCATCTGTCTGCCAAAAATTTCTAATGTTGGGGAAAGAAGATTAAAAGAAAAACCTCTTCTTACGCAGATATGAAAAACAAAAGGCCCCTTTGGAGTTAAATTGTCACATAAGTCACATTTGAAAGTTAAAAGGTGCTTCTTGTGGATCTCATAGCTGAAGATAATGGAGATAATAAAAACCCTTATAGCCAGTATTAAAGTAAGAGAATTTCACTACTTAGACATGTAAGTGATATAAGCCAAACCCTAGCGTGATTCTGGCTCTGCAGAATGTACATAATGTTATATTCAGGGATGTAAGAGGTTTCTAGTGTCTTGGAAAAGTGCCCCAGAGATGTTTACAACATCTCCATTACTTCTCCTTTCTTTATCATAAATACTATATGTTGTGTCTTTTGATCTTTACACAACAAAACTATGAAGAAACCACAGCACAGCAAAGTCCCAAATAGCCAAGTTTATTATGTATATACAAACATGAAAGTCCTTGCTACATACATACTGCTGTGATCGTTCCTAAAACAGAACAAAGTGAGCACCACTTATCCTGGCCTTGTCTTACACAGGCAGTGTGGCATTGTGTTTACTTACATGATACATGCTATTTTTTCCACAGGATCTTCTGCCTTTGGGTCTTATTCAGCATCCTGGATGGACCCTGCTCTGGGGGTGAATCAGAGCTTTGTAGTAAAGGCAGCAAGTCCAAGGTCATTCCTCTTTGCCCACATGGCCCTTGACTAGATGGAACATAATTGCCCTGGGAGCACTAGGAACATGAAGACATTCAAGTTTGCTCAGTGAGGGTGGAATCTTTAGAGATGTTAAGCTATTAGAATCAAAGAAAACACCACTGAGCATATCTGTGATTTTACAAAGGCACACAACTTAGCCAAAACTGGGCCCAAGAATTTATGAACATGGCAAAAGGCCTGATGCAAAGACCTCCACCTTTCCAAATGTCATGTCCACATACCACAGCAGGACCAGCCTAACAGAAAATGATACCATGGGCAAACTTGTATTTTGGTACCTCTGGACCCTAATGGTTCTCTGGGCACACTCCTCCATCACCCCTGACTTCCACAGGCTTCCCTCTACCCTCTTAATTTGTAATGAAAGAGGAGCCAGGGCACAGATGGAGAAAGCCCTCCCACATGTTAAGTGCAGGCTGACCAGCCAGAGAAGTATGGCTACTGTCTGGGTGTCGAGCTCTGAAGACTTGGTGCAGAGCATGGTACAGACATGACACTTTGGTAAAGAGCATAGACACCCTGACATCTGTGCTGCTGGTTTCAGAGCTGAGCAGCTGGAGGATGCTGGCAGCTGGCTAGGCATATAAGTTAGGCTGCACAGGGAAGTGTTTCGGAGCCCAAGGGCTTCTTTGGGCATATGTCACATAACCCATGACCATGGGAAAGGGGGAGCCAGGGACTGGCCTGCTTGCTCCTCAGGGGCAAACCCTGATGCCTACACCTACCCACCAGCCTAGCAGCTCAAGAAAGATGGCCTACACTGGTTATCCTGCGCTGAACTGGCCTGCACTCACATCCTCTCCAGCAGCCTGGGCCTGCCAACTTCTGACAGTCAGCTGGCACCACCAGACCCTAATGCCCAGGGCAGTTGCTCATGTAGTCCACCTGGGAGGCTGGCCCTGCTCCAAAGAACAGGGGAGCTAAAGTTTTTTGAAAGAAAAGTCTCATGTCTCAAGTTGCAATCTCACATCTCCCATCTCCTCTCTACTGGATGTGGTATACAGCACCCTTGCCTCAGTTTCCCCACTCTGTCCTTTGGCCTTCTGTGACCATAGGTATGTCCTGCCCCTTCTGTGACCACAGAGTGCCTTCCAAAAGTCCTAAAATAACGAAATCAACATGCACCCCTTCAGTCCTGCTGAGCTCAGCTGACAGTCATCTTGCTGAGCTTGTCCTTCTGTGACTTGGTCCATTCCATGATCTAGGGGCTGGCCCACACTTCCCCTTATAGAGGGGTTCAGAGAGACTCTGGATAGGCCTTCCGCTTATCCCTGGAGAAGCCTGTTTGGACATCTCCCCTTTCTTCTCAGCTTTCCTTCAGGCTGCTTCTCAGAGAGAGAGAGACAGACAAAGAGCGAGAGAGAGAGAGAGAGAGAGAGAAAGAGAGAGAGAGAGCTCACCCCACAGCCACTCTATTACATATTTTATGTATCTGCATTCAGAGATGTAGTCTATCAAATGGTTAAGTTTTATGATTTTAAGACTGCATACATAGAGTTACTTTTGAGCTATAGTGCTGTTACTGCATCCCCATTTGGCCCATTCAGTGTTTGCTTGTATCTCTGGGGAGTATTTAGTAATATAAAATAAAAAGTTAAAAAAACGCATAAAAGGGAATTAATATCACAGATGTTAAACCTCCTGAGTCCTTATTCATATTGTGCTACATCTCTAATTGTAATTAACTGGCACAAAAAGTAAAAAATATTGATCTTCAAACAGGATTCAGAGTGCAGGTTTTATTTACAAGACTTCCTGAATTTAAATCTCAGATGGAATGTATAGTGTAAGAAAAATCTGATTGATCAAATTAATCTGTCAAATACAGGCACTGGACAGGTTCCTAATTTTAGAATAGTAAGCAGCATATATTCTAGATGTGAAATATTGGCAGAAAATAATAGATATGTGAATGTAAAACAATTGAACATAGTGGCTGCATCTACACTAGCAAATTCTTTTGAAAGATTTTTCGAAAGAAGGGGGCTTTTTTGAAAGAGCCATGGAGCGTCTACACAAAAAAAGCATTCTTTTGAGAGAAAAATCAAACAAATGTGTCTCTCCTTTTGAAGCCACTCATCCTTTCCCTTTTCAGGAAGAGAGCCCCCTTTTGAAAGCTTTGTTCAAAAGAAAATGTGTGTAGGCACTCCGCAAGGGTGATCAAACACTGGAACGAATTGCCAAGGGAGGTGGTAGAATCTCCATCACTGGAGATATTTAAGAAGAGGTTAGATAGATGGCTTTCAGGGATGGTCTAGAAAGTGCTTGGTCCTGCCATGAGGGCAGGGGGCTGGACTCAATGGCCTCTCGAGGTCCCTTCCAGTCCTACTCTTCTATGATTCTATGATTGTCACATGCTTGGCCTAGGATGGACTTGCAGTGCAGGGCCATTTTAGTCTTAAAGAATTTTGTTCAAACCAGTGAATGAAGCAAGTGGAGACAGAAATTTTTTGAAGCCAAAGTTAGTGTGGGAGAGAAATGACCTTATTATTTCTCTTGGCCCAACTATTTGTGGGTGCTTTTGTTTGCTGAGCCACTGAAAAAAGAGCATTGTTTTTATTTTGGGATTAAAACATGGTTCAAGTTTTTTCCATCTGTGCGTTCACTTTACAGAAAGTGGACCTTTAATTGGGATGAGCTAGCAGGTTTTTTCCACCTGTGTTTTCAATATTTTTACGCATCTCCACCTTGGGCCGTAACTTGTTCCTTCTCCTTCCATCACTGAGCATTCCTTAGATGCCAAAAATATACACCCAAAAGAGAACCTGCTGCAGAAGGTTATAAAATAGAAGCTACAACTATTTGGGCATATTTGCAGAATGAACGACGAATGAAAAATCAAGACCCTAGTATTCAGCATAATGGACGGTTTGAATAGGAGAGGCAGACCCCACAGAGGATAGATAGATGATATAGTAGATTGGTGTGGAGCTAGTCTACAGAATCTAAGTCACTCCACACTGGGCAGGGAAAGGTGGAAGGAAATAGTGAGTGAGGTATCAGACACCAACGGGCGCTGAGCCCACGGTTATTGATGATGATGATGAGGAGGAGGAGGAAGGTGGGCCGTGTGGTTGCCACAGAGGAGAAGGGACTGCAGAGATGACACCTTCAGCAGACCGGTGAGAGAACTGACAGCTTTCCCGGCTGGACAGACCAGATGCTGCTTGATGGCAATGATATCTGGTCCATCCAGCTGGAAAAGTTGGCAACCCTAACAGGCATGAAGCTGCCACACAAACCAGAACTGGAGAGAGAAGGGAGAGAAAAAAAACAGGACAAGAGGCTGGGAAAGGCTCTGAATCATCACCACAGGAACTAGCACCTCCAGTTTTTATGCAGATCCCATGTGACACCCCATGCCCGAGGCCTGGGCACTGCCTTCTCGGGGCTTCACTCCTGGCCCTGTATCTGCAGTACTAGCTGCAGTAGCCCATGCTGGTTCCAGCCTCACATACTGGGCTCTAGCCACCTCTGGACCACTGCTCAGGGCTCTGCTCCTGTCCCCACAGGCAGGGTCCTGGCTGCTGCCAGCCCTGCACCCAAGGCTCAGCTGCTGGGTGCTTTCAGCCCCATGCCCAGGGCTCTGTTCATAGCCCTGCACTTGGAGTCTGCATGCAGGGTCCCAGCCACCACTAGCCCCTCACTGGATACTTTGTTCCTAGCCTCAGACATGGGGTCCCAGCCTTGGCCTCCTTGACCCACATCCCTCATTCACCAATGCAGCGCCACAGCCTCACTCTTGGCCCCAGCTCGGGACGGTGGACTGGAGTGGAACAGACGGGACTAAGGAAGGAGGAAAGGGGGAGGATGAGGACTACTGGTTTTCAGTACGCCCATTTAAAATATTCCAGCACCACAGCTCTGAGGAGGAGAACTTGGAAGTAGGCTTTTGGAGAGGAAGACTTAGGGATGATTAGCCCTCATGCTACAGCCATGTAGCTACTGACTCACCAGTACTCTTAAATGTACTACCTTACCACAAAGGGTTGTCTGGAAAATAAATACATTAGAGACTGCGTTGATCACTACCTATCCATTATTGTTGTATATAAAAGAGGTTACAGCGAGTCAAGTATTCTGTCAAAGACATCAGAGTAGTGAAGAATTTTAATATAAAATCCAGCAATTTCACTTGTCTTTCAAAAACATATTTTGTCTTAATCAAAACATTTGAATTTTTCCTTTCCTCACCTTCCCCACCTCCTTAGTGTTTCTTCAAACTTAGTGCAAAATGTAATCGTTTTCCAGAAAGCATTGATTTATAAAGTCAACTCCCAGAGGTGCAGACAGGTTTATCATACTTCTATAAATGTCTGAATGCATAATGGAATGCAAGGTCTAATTTCTATAATGTGTTTGGATGGTGCATAGCTTATTGAGAACCGCAGATGAAGCCAAAGAAAGCTCAAACAAATTCTTTGGAAACTTCGGTCATCTAATGAGTTATTAAAGCTTCTAGATAAGAGGCAAAAATGCCACACAATCTAGTGCAGTAGAAAGAGAGTTCATAAGTTACCATTTGTCTGCAATTTAATCTATACTAAATGCTACTTTGGCTTTTAAGCAGTTTCAAAAACAGTAGAATCACAGAGATCCAATAGCATAAATTGGAATCAACCTTTCATGAGGAATGAAAATGATTTATGGTTATGATATTGGTGTGTTTGACTAGTAATACATATTGATGCTAGTCAGGTCTAACACAAGGATAACAAAGTCTTCTTAATTGAATCCACATTTTGGAGGTCTTATTTTCCAGCTTTAATGACTTATACAAATAAATATTGATTATGATATATTTATGCCTACTATTATAAACCCAGCCAAATAGAACTGCCAAACTTTCTTTCTTGCTTGCTTTCTTACTTTCATTGCTGAATTGCTTGCATTATTTCAAACATAATATGTGGAGTAAAAATAAAATAAAATGTCTAGTTTTAATCAAAGTGCATCTGGAATATGAAATGTGCACGTATCATTTTTGTATCACTCTATCATCCATGGTCACTCTGGCTGGGACGTGTGTGTGTGTGTGCATGCGTGTGTGTGTGTGCATGCACCTGCCAGAGTTCTTGAGACAGAACAAAATATTTCTGCATATGGATATCACCTTGCACAGTGTTGCCAACTCTTGTAATTTTATCACCATATTGGGTGACATTTGCAGTTTGCCTGGAACCACATACTTTTGTAAGACTGAGCTTTCATTAAAAAAAAAAAAAAGAGAGTTTTCAAGGCCTCAAGGTTGCAGAATTTTGCAAGCTTGAGCTAAAATCTGAATGTGAATAAAAACAACCCACAGTTTATTACAGGGTTTAAAATCTTATAATGGCTAAGCCAGTCTCATGATTTTGTGGGGCATGAGTCCTGAGTTTTGCATGTGTAGGCATTTTATGTATGTAAATAATCTCAGTGTTTGTGAACAGGTTCTACGCACCTCATGTTTGTTGGCTCTTTATTAAGACACAGAGAGCTTGTATTGAATATTTGCATTGTCTTGTTCCAAGTATCAGAGAGGTAACCGTGTTAGTCTGTAGCTTTGAGAACAACAAGAAATCTTGTGGCACCTTATAGAATAACAGATATTTTGGAGCATAAGCTTTCACGGGCAAAGACCCGCTTCATCAGATGCATGAGTGGGGGGGTGGTTTCAGAGGGGTATTTAAAGAGTGGGGTCCCTCCCTCTTACTGGGATCCCACTCTTTAAATACCCCTCTGAAAACACCCACACACTCATGCATCTGATGAAGTGGGTCTTTGCCCGTGAAAGCTTATGCTCCAAAATATCTGTTATTCTATAAGGTGCCACAAGACTTCTTGTTGGTGTTGTTCCAAGTTTACTTGACGCTACTACAGCTACAACTACAGCCAGGTTTTGACTGCACTGGGCAGCTCCCTGTTACCCAGCTGCCAATTCGGAGGATGACTTTGGTCCTTGCAAATGCATCCATGTCCTCACACAGTGGCAGCTACTACACAGGGAGTAGACAGGCTTCTTTTGCACTGCCATAGAAGTGGTTTTGGAACTGGACTGGGTAGGGAGATGCCAGTAGGTCAGTGAGAGTACTGCACATGTTGATGTGTGACTGCCATACTGAATACAGAACAGCATCAAAGCCTCAGCAGAGGAGCAAAGTCACTCTTCTTGACTCTCATGGAACAGCCCAGTGTGAAGCTTGGCACAGGGATCAACTATCACTGCTCCAAGGTAAGGATACTAGGAAATCTACATGTACTGCACACCATGCAACACCACTGTGGCATTTGCAGAGTATGTATCACATATCTATAAGACCTTGAGAAAACAACTCACTCACTGTGTAGAACTCGTGTGCCATGACTCAGAACCTCCCTTCTCCTTCCTCCTGCCTGTAGTTGTTTCTCATATCTCCCCTGACAGCCTAATCAGGATGACTGACAGCTCAACTGGCAGCTTTACCCCGATACTTAAACCAATTCAAATTTGAAATAAGTTTAATGTCCACTAGTTCACAGATTTGCAGCTGGAAGCTGTCAGAGGAAATTTGTTCTAATTGCAAAGTAGCATTTCTGATCGTGTTAGTGTCAGCAAGCCTAATACTTGGATTTTGTATTTGGTTTTATGATAACAAATTGGCTGGGTTATTGTTTTAGATAGTACAGTTTGTAATGTTCAGATGCTGTCCATTAATGTAGTGTTACTTTTCCAACTAACCTTGATGTTGTGGTGGCTAGGAATGCTTTCGGGCAGCTTCGTCTGATCCTCCAGCTGCGACCCTTCTTGAACAGTCATGACTTGGCCACAGTGATCCGTACTCTTGGCACATCTCAACTGGATTATTGTAATGCACCCTATATGGGACTGCCTTTAAAGAGTCTTCAGAAACTTCAGCTGGTCCTGAATGTGGCTGCCTGAGTTTTAACTAATATTCATTATGTGGAGCACGTTATACCAATGCTCCAGCAGCTGCACTGGCTTCCAGTGCGTTTCCAGGCACAATTAAGGTATTGGTCATGACTTACAAGCCCTGAGTGGGTTGCATCCACAGTATTTAAAGGACCATCTTTTCCCACATGAACCTGCCTGGGGACTGAGGTCAGCCGGGGAGGCTGTGCTCGCTGTTCCCCCACTTAGGGAGATAAGATTAAAATCAACATGGAGCAGGGTCTTCTCAGCCTTTGCTCCCAGGCTATGGAATTCTCTTCCCCAGGGTATTCGCATGGCAACAGCATTAACATTGTTTCGGCCCCAGGTTAAAGCCACCCTTCTTACTCATGCTTTTACCGGTGTTTGAGTTTGTATGTGCGATCCTTCTCTTGAGATTCTTTCGTCGGTTTTATGTCCTTTTGGAATATTATATTTTTCAATCTTTTTACATACGTTTATATTTTTTTTTTAAAAATTGTAAGCTGCCTCAAATATTTGAAATAGAGAAGCGGGTTAAAAAATATTTTCAATAAATAAGTAAAGAGACCTTAACTTATTGTCAGTGTAAAAGATATCCATACAAAAACAGTTTGGTCTCCTGCTACTCAAA
This sequence comes from Carettochelys insculpta, assembly GCF_033958435.1. Classification (NCBI taxonomy): domain Eukaryota; kingdom Metazoa; phylum Chordata; order Testudines; family Carettochelyidae; genus Carettochelys; species Carettochelys insculpta. Next base: position 76,336,842 of record NC_134141.1, read on the forward strand.
ATGAATGGAACTGCCAGTTCCATTAGATTCAATGCCAGTCATATGAGCAACAGAGTTGCCTTTTGGAGATCCCTTGGTTTCTCCAAAAATTGGGGGTGTGAGGGTGGGGAGAGACAGTGATCTTCCTAATTAAACTCAAAATATATTTTACATATGGATACCAAGTTATATGAAAGCAGGCTGGCTCTATAGAAATTAAATTGTTTGGGTGTTGTTTTCAGAATTCAGACATACCCACACTGTGAGAGGGGTGGTTGCCCTGCACTGATATAGAAAGGGTTAAAAAAGTCCTTGGAGCCAATCGGGGCAAGAATTGTGACAGCCAATCAGAGCCCAGGGGGGCTGTATAAAAGAGATGGCTGGCCAAGGGGAGTGCATGCTTTCTTCAAACCTGCAGGGAGAGGCATTTAGTTACTTATTAGAGAGTGTGTGTGTGTGTGTGTGTGTGTGGGGGGGGGGGGTGTATTGAAGATAGTGCAGTGCTGGGGAAAGGCAGGGTGACTCAGGGGAGCTCCGGCAGATAAGGTGCAGGCTCCAGGGCCTGGAATGAGGCCTGATAGTATTAGCACAATAAAGAGGCAGCCAGGGCAGTGGAAGACAGCAGGTCCACTCCTTGCCAATGATGAATGGCCATTTCAGGCTTCAGTTTGCTCCTGAGGTAAGGGGCTAGATGAAGACTGGCTGCGGGTCACTGAAGCAAGGTGGGCATAGGGGATGTGGGGTTCCTTGGGAGCGTAGGACCCCAGAGTGTGGGGCACTGTAGCAGGGCAGTACCATGAAAGAAGGACTCTGTTGTCAGGGAGGGATGCAGGTCCTCGTGCAAGCTGGAGAGCAAGTTGCTATGCAACAATGGGTGGGACGCCAGTCAGAAGAGGGCTCTTCAGAGGCTGTAAGAGCTAATTTCCATGTGCCTAGCAAAAGGCACTATGGTGGCGAGTCACACCTGGTTACACGCATGCATTCTAAACAATTTTCAAGTTCAGACATGAACGTCTTGTTTAAACGAGATATCTTTTTTATTACTAGAGCTACGTCTACACGTGAAGCTTACATCGAAGTAGCTTATTTCGATTTGGAGACATCGAAATAGGCTATTTCGATGAATAACGTCTGCACGTCCTCCAGGGCTGGCAACGTCGACGTTCAACTTCGACGTTGCGCAGCACCACATCGAAATAGGTGCTGCGAGGGAACGTCTACACGCCAAAGTAGCACACATCGAAATAAGGGTGCCAGGCACAGCTGCAGACAGGGTCACAGGGCAGACTAGCGCTTCTGGGGCAACAGCTAGCCGCTCCCTTAAAGGGCCCCTCCCAGACACACTCAGCCTGCACAGCACGCGGTCTGAAGAGCCATAGGCACGCAGACCTCGGGCGATGCAGTCATGGACCCCCAGCAGCAGCAGCAGCAGCAGCAGCAGCAGCAGCAGCAGCAGCAGCCAGAGGTCCACCCAGCCCTCCCGGCAGGAGCAGGGTTCACCCTGATCCATGCCATGAGGGAGGCAGCTGAGCACCTCTTTGCCACACCGGAGGAGGAGCTGCCCCCAGGGCAGCAGGGCTCAACCCCCAAGCCTGCAGCACCCCGCCACCCCCCCACACGCCGCCGCCTGTGGAGCTACCCCACCAGCACCGACTGGTGGGAGCGGCTGGTGCTTGAGGAGTGGGATGACGACCGCTAGCTCAGGAACTTCAGGATGAGCCAGCAGACATTTATGGAGCTGTGCCAGTGGCTCACCCCCGCACTCAGGCACCAGGACACTGCCATGCGGCGTGCCCTCCCTGTGGAGAAACGGGTTGGCATCGCTGTCTGGAAGCTGGCCACTCCAGACAGCTACCGATCCGTGGGACAGCAGTTTGGTGTCGGCAAGGCCACCGTCGGGGCTGTCCTCATGGAGGTAAGAGGACCCACGGGGGGAGGGCAGGGCAGGGGAGGGGGGCCCGGGCAGAGGAGGGCAGGGCAGGGCAGGGTGGGGGGGGGAGGGCAGGGCAGAGGAGGGCAGGGGAGGGCAGGGCCACGCACACCCTGCTCACCCCTCATTGGTGCTCTCCCATGTGCTTTCCCTGCAGGTTGTGCGTGCCATCAACGCCATGCTCCTGCACAGGCTCGTGAGGCTGGGGGACCCAGATGCCACCATCGCGGGCTTTGCCACGCTGGGCTTCCCCAATTGCTTTGGGGCTCTGGATGGGACTCACATCCCCATCCGCGCCCCACATCACAGTGGAGGACGCTACATCAATTGCAAGGGCTACCATTCTCTGGTCCTCCAGGCCTTGGTGGACAGCCGGGGCCGTTTCCAGGACATTTATGTGGGCTGGTCTGGCAGCACCCACGACGCCTGGGTTTTCCGGAACTCGGGCCTGTGCCGCCAGCTGGAGGCGGGGACCTACATCCCCCAGCGGGAGATCCCTGTGGGGGCACCACCATGCCCCTCTGCGTCATCGCAGATGCGGCCTACCCCCTCCAGCCCTGGCTCACGCACCCGTACATGGGCCATCTCTCCGCCAGCCAGGAGTGCTTCAACCAGCGCCTGAACCACGCACGCCAGGTGGTGGAGCGCTCATTTGGCCGCCTGAAAGGACGCTTGAGATGTCTCCTCACCCGCCTGGATGCGGGCCCCAACAACATCCCCCAGATTGTGGGTGCCTGCTGCGCCCTACACAATTTGGTGGAGAGCAAGGGGGAGGCCTTTTTTCAGGGCTGGGCTGTGGAGGTTGGCAGGGCCGACGTGCAGCCACCCGCTGCCTCCAGTCGCCAGGTGGACCCTGAAGGGACCCGGGTCCGGGAGGCCCTGCGGGCCCACTTCGATGATGAGGCCGCGGGGTGAACTCTGCCAGGCCCCCCACTGCCCACCCCTTCCTCCACAACACTCCCTGCCCCTTTGCCCACACCACGGAGCACCCAACTGAAACCCGCCCCCAACTTTTCCTGGACAAATGACAGCACGCACTTGTGGCTGAACTTAAACTGGTTTTTCTTTTAGAACTGTTTTTTTTTAACTATAATTAAAACAAGAACAAACTATATACAAGACCTCTGCTAACAAAAGTATTCTGTACAAATAAAACAATAATAAAAAAGATTGCACATAACGGATATGTTGGTCAATAAAAAGAAAACCAGGGATGATAAGGAAGGGGAGAACTATTTACATGGGGGGGACGGGGCAAAGGGGGGGCACAAATATAAATGAAATGGGTCAATAACAATCCTCTTTTCTGACATAACTATATACAAGGGGGGGCCACATCCCGGGCCCCACGCCCCTAAAGTCCGGCACTGGGGGTGGGCGGCCGGGAGCCCTGCCTCAGCCACAGCCATCTCCGGGGCTGGCTGGGGGCCGGGCGGACCGGAAGATATGACCGGCGAGTCTCAGCTGGCCCCAGGTGTCCCTCGGCGGTCCGGCCCTCGGTGGTGGGTGGCGGGGCGACGGCGGACGGGACGGCGACATGCGGAGCAGCAGGTGGTGCGGCAGGTGGAGCAGGCAGGGCAGGCGCTGCGGCGGCCAGCGCAGCATGCGGGGCCAGGTAGTCCATGGGACGGTTGAATGTCTCCATGTAGGTCCCACATGCCTCTTGGTGCCAGGCCAGCGCCCGCTCCTGCAGGTCCAGGCGGCGTTGGTCCACCCACAGGCGCTGCTCCACAACCTCCAGCTGCCAATGATGGATGGCCAGCAGCTGGGGGTCCGTCGCCGTCGGGTGCTGTTGCGGGGTCCGCTGTCTAGCCCACCATGGGGCCGGTCAGTCCTCCGCCAAGGGGCTTGCCTGGAGCGATGGCCCCGGAGGGGATTCCGGGACCACTGAAGCCTCGCCGGCACTCTCTTCCAGTCCTTCTGATGGTGCAGCTGCGGAACACAGGAGGAGGGGGGAAGAAGAATGGAGACAGGCGTTAGTGTGAGACCCGAGCCGTGACCCTTGTCCCCCCACCCCTGTGCTGCAGGTTCCCCATCCCCGTCCCCGGGTGATGCTACTGTGATGGATGGGGTTCAGGGGTCCCCCTGCACTGCACCCCGTCCCCTGACGGGAGTGACTCTCACTTCACTCAGCAGGGTCTGACAGGAGAGGTTTCTTAGGCCACAGATGCCCTGTTTCTCTCAGGAGTGACCGCACAGCAGTCAGAGACAGTCCTTCCAACCCGTCCTGGGGAGAAGACCCCAAGGGGTGCCCCTCTGGGGTGTGGCTTTCCCCCTCCTCAGGCTGGCTGCCTTCCAGCTCTCCCTTCCCCTAGCCTCTACCTGCGGCCCCCGCCCCAATTCAAAGCCAGCTAGGCTCCTCCCTCCTCTTTGTTCAGGGCAGAGATGTCACCTGCCAGCTGTAGCCCCAGGATCATCCTTTGCCCCTGGGAGCTATTCAGCTTGTTGCTCATATCTAGCCTGAGTCTCCCTTTTGCACTCCCCCCACTCCATCACATGCTGCTGCTGCTGCTGTTGCTGCTGCTGCTGCTGCGGGGTGTCCCACCCCCTCCTCCCGGGGGACCCTCGAGGTTCCGCTCCCCCCCTGCCCCGGGGAAGGGGCATGGCACTGTCGTGTGTAGGGGGGGCAGGGGCTGATGCACTGCTGTGAGGGACATGGCCCTGCTGTCCTTGGGGCCATGGCCATGTGGGCATGTGGGGGGCCCTGGGCACATATCTATAACCCCCGCCCCTCAACCCCGGGGGGTGTACACCAGAGGGGGGGTACATACCTGTCGGTCCACTCCCACGGTCCGGAGATCCCCGGGGGGCGGATGCTCGGCTGCTGCTCTGGGAGGGCGGGAGGAGGATCTGCAGCCCAGACTCTGCAGAGGAGGAGCCCCCCCCCGCCCTCCTCCTCCTTCTCCTGCCACGATGGCCCAGGGGGGTGGGCTCCAGGGGGGGCCCCCGGGGTGCGGGGCTTACCTCCGGGGCAGACTCCGGCTGCAGGGCCTGCTAGGGCTCGTCGGCCAAGGTATCAAGGGTGGCCGGAGGGGAGGAGGTGTGCCGGGGGCCCAGGATGTCCCTGAGCTCCCTGTAAAAGGGGCAAGTGATGGGGGTGGCCCCAGATCGGCTGGCCACATCCTGGGCCCGGGCATAACCCTGCCGCAGCTCCTTAACCTTACTCCTGACATGGTCAAGAGTGCAGGCAGGGTGACCCCGGGCGGCCAGGCCCTCGGCCAGCCGAGCAAACGCATCCGCGTTCCGCCTCTTGCTCCCCATTACCTGGAGCACCTCCTCCTCACTCCAGAGCCCCAGCAGGTCCCGCAGCTTGGCCTCCGTCCAGGAGGGGCCCCGCTGCCACTTCCCAGCCTGGCTGCCGGGCTGGCTGGCCTGGCTGCCCTGGCTCCCCTTGGGGGGGGGTCCCCTGGGGGCACGCTGGGGGGCTGCCAGGCAGCCATCGCAGGTGCTGGCCCTGTTCTGGGTGGCTGAGGGACGTGCAGGCTGGCCGCATGTCTAGGCTGCCGCCTGCACATTCCCTCAGCTTCCTGCACAGTAAGGGACGGGGAGGGGACCTTTAAGGGGCCGCTCCACGTGGCCACCATTGAGCTGAGGGACTGGAGAGAGCGTCTCTCAACCCCTCAGCTGATGGCCGCCACGGAGGACCCCGCAATTTCGACGTTGCGGGACACGCAACGACTACACGGTCCCTACTTCGACGTTCAACGTCGAAGTAGGGCGCTATTCCTATCTCCTGGGCTACGTCTACATGTGAACCCTACATTGAAGTAGCCTATTTCGATGTGGCGACATCGAAATAGGCTATTTCGATGACTAACTTCTACACGTCCTCCAGGGCTGGCAACGTCGATGTTCAACATCGACGTTGCGCAGCACCACATCGAAATAGGCGCAGCGAGGGAACGTCTACACGCCACAGTAGCACACATCGAAATAAGGGTGCCAGGCACAGCTGCAGACAGGGTCACAGGGCGGACTCAACAGCAAGTCGCTCCCTTAAAGGGCCCCTCCCAGACACACTTTCACTAAACAGTGCAAGATACACAGAGCCGACAACAAGTTGCAGACCCTGTGCATGCAGCATGGATCCCCAGCTGCAGCAGCAGCAGCCAGAAGCCCTGGCCTATGGGCTGCTGCACACGGTGACCATAGAGCCCCGCAAGGGCTGGAGAGAGAGCGTCTCTCAACCCCCCAACTGATGGCCGCCATGGAGGACCCCGCTATTTCGATGTTGCGGGACGCGGATCAGCTACACGTTCCCTACTTCGACGTTGAACGTCGAAGTAGGGCGCTATTCCCATCCCCTCATGGGGTTAGCGACTTCGACATCTTGCCGCCTAACGTCGATTTCAACTTCGAAATAGCGCCCAACACGTGTAGCCGTGACGGGCGCTATTTCGAAGTTAGTGCCGCTACTTCGAAGTAGCGTGCACGTGTAGACACGGCTTAGAACACACAAGCTGAATTGTGTGTTTACACCAAAATCACAATTTACAAAATGATCTGTGAACTGAATGGCAAAAAATACATCTAGCAGGGTTGGGTGAATAGATTGGTAATTGGATTCAGCTCATATTAGTTAGCTACCTGGACATTTATATTACACTTTTACTACTGTAAGTAGGGCCCTGCCAAATCCACAGCCATGCAAAATGTGTCACAGACTGTGAAATCTGATGTCCTCTGAAATCTGGCTTTTTGTGTGCTTTTCCTTATACAATAAATATTTCATGGGGGGAGCAGCATCTCTCAAACTGGGGGTCCTGATCCAAAAGAGAGGTCTGGGGGGTTGCAAAGTTATTTTAAGATGGGTATGGTAGTGGCACCCTTGTTTTCGACTGCCTTCAGAGCTGGGCAACTGGTGGTTGTAATGGTGGCCCAATGCCTGGATCTTAAGCCAGCCCACCACCTTCAGTGCAGAAATAACTGTGGCAATATCATACCCATGTCACCGTCACTTCTGCTGCTTCCAGAAGTAGGTGGCCAGAGAGTGTTGACTGCTGACAAAGAGCTCAGTTCTTCAGGCAAGAGCACAGAAGTAAGGGTGGCAATACTGTACTATCCTTACTGCTCTGCTGCTTCTGGTGGGAGCTCTGCCTGCCTGGCCAGCAACACCTGTTCTCCAGCTTCCCAGCTCTGAAGCAACAAGATTGCCAGCAGCTGTGAAGAAATAAGGGTAGCAATACTGCATCCTCACATAATAACCTTGGGATTCCCACACAGCTCCTTTTTAGGTCAGGACTTCCACAGTTGTTACACCATGAAATATCACATTTCAATATCTAAAATAATGGAATTTATAAAATCCCATGTCTGTGAAATTGACCAAAAGGAACTGTGAATTTAGTAGGACCCTAACTAAGAGGTGAGATTGCTGTTTGGGAATCTGCAAGTCAGTGCAGTCAACTTTTGTGGTTTTTTGTTTTTTTTTATCATGAGAGTTGTGATATTTGATGTTTTTTTGAAAGTTCCAGACCGCGTTAATCTTCATATCTCATCTTGCATTTAAAAAATAAAAAATAGTTTCTAGCTGTGGTGGTTTCAGAAAGAAGGTTGAAAAATGATCTCAAGGTGCAGAAGCTGGAAGACAAATAAAAATCCTGTGGTTTTTTTTAAATTCATATGATAGGTAAGTGAATCTTATGATTCTAAGGACCCAAATCATGACTCTGAATACCTGGGGCATATCTACATTAGCACTTACTGCATGGCAAACTGGAGTGTATGTTTAGAGCTCCAGCATGGTGCATGCAAATGATTTGAGTGAATTCTGTTGATGTGTACTCGGAATTATTTGCTTTGGTAGAATTGGCTTCAGTTGATTCTCGGTATCTTCTCTGTGGATTGTGGAGTTCTTAGGGATGTGCTGCACAGGAAGCCTGATGGCGGCTAGTTTTATGTGTTTCATATAGCACATGGAATAATTTCGAATTAATGTTAACTGACGACAATGTGCTTGGTGCACCAGGAAACTAATAGTCTATGCCACAAAATGGTAACCATTTGTATTTTGCAAACTTAGGTTCAACTTGGCTTCTTTAAATATAATTCAAATGCCCTACAAAAATGAGCTTTCTTGTGAGTTTTAAGCTACAAGCATAACCCTGTAAATGCAGATGACTGCAGCATCAGGGGACTCAGCCAGAAGCACTCATGGGACTATGAAAAAATACATAATACATTAGGACTTCTGCCACCCTCTGTGCTCCATCATCCCTGCTGATTTGGTGACATTGGTCATGAATCCACCATCTCTGCCTTTCATTAAAACAGGTCCCTGCAGCTGGTGCAACAGGATGAACACACCTTGAGCGCTCTCGTGAGGCCCGTTGAAATCTGTTACAAACAGTAGAATATAGTGAAGCTTACTCTTCATATCTTGGGTGATATCCTGGTTGTATTGAATACAAAAGCAAAATACCTGTGGATACCTCAAAAGGGTCAGAATTTCACTCTGTTGCTCTAGAGATCATAATAATTGACAACGAGACTAGTACTGAGACTCAGACATATATTATCCAGTACACACCTACATATCAAGGAAAAACAGCACAAACAAGTGCATGTAGTCTGTTTTTATAGAGCCCTGGGGATTCAGGTAAAGAAAAACAAACATAACCTTTTCAGCTGTTCCTCACAAGGGAAAAAGAAAATGAAACATTTGATTATAATTGTTTTAATGAGCTGTGATTCAAAATGAAGTTGTAATGGTCTGGCTAAAATATATTCTGTTAATGAGCTTATATTTCTATCAAAGTGTACAAGATGTAAAATTCTCTAAGGATAAAGTTTAGTAGCAAGGAATTTTACTTGCTGATAAATAAGTGTTTTTTTTCTTTGAACAAAATTTTATATTTTTATTATTAACAGGTGAAAGAATGTTTTATCCAAATGAACAGCCCTGAATCCCTGATTTGCAAATACAAAACCTTATCAATGAAGTCTTGCAATAACCAAACCTGGGACCTTGGCACAGCTCTACTATGATATATAAAAAAGTGTCCATACAAAGGAAAATTGCACGAGTTTATTTCTAAACCACTTTCTCAGCTTTAGAGTTTCAGATGGAAGTGGCTATCTGGCCCAGAAGCCCACAGAAGGGAAGACAAAATCCAGTGGCTGTAATGTGTCGCTAGAAGGCAGAGAGGTGTGTTCAATGTGAATAATGTTAGCTATGACTGTTGTATCATTAGAAGATGTGTATGTGTACATATATTTTCCACATTCAGAGATTCTCAGGCTTTAAGGTCAGAAGAAATCATTGCTATAATCTATCCTGACCTTCTCCACAGCAGGGACCATAGAATTTCACCCAATATTCCTGAATCAAGCTCAAGAACTTGCAGGGAAACTAGGCTTAAACTTTTAGAATGGCACGCTCAGTTGTGACACAAAGGCTATGTTTAGTGGTGACTTTCATGTGATGAATTGCAGATCTCCCTGGCAGACGGAAAATGTTTAGCAATGTGTGCCATCTTGTACTTTCACTCAGATCTAACTTCTTCCTCATATGGGTTTGCTGTGTCTAATTCCTCCTGATGTTCATCTCAGGTTGGTTTCTTCAGGCTTTATTTACTTTAGATGCCCTTTTTAGCACAATCAGTCAGTCTGTCCTCCATTGTATAAGTAGGATTGCCACATGTCCAGCTTTTGACCAGAACATCTGGTCAGTGGCACAGCAGCAAGGCAAGCTCCCCACCTGCCAGGATTTTGTACATCTCCTCGGAGCAGTCACCAGGTCCCTGCAGGCCCTTACCACAGGCAGGCTCTGTGTGCTGCCCCTTCCCCAAGTGCCAGCTCTGCAGCTCCCATTGTTTGAGAACTTCAACCAACAGCAGCTGCAGGGTGGTGTCTGCAGGTATGATGGTGGTGCACCAGGCCATCTTGGCTGCCTACATGTCCAGGGGACACAAAGATATGGTGGTTGCCTCCTGGGAGGCACAATAAGCACCAGTGTGGTCCTGCACCCCAGCTCCATAAGCCAGCCTAGAATCTCCTCATATATCCCAAACCCCTTATCCCCAGCCCCACTCCAAAGCCCACTCTCCCAGCCAGAGCCCTCACTCCCTACACGCCACAACCTTCTGCCCAGAGCCCCTTCTTGCATACCAACCCCCTCATTCACAGCCTTAACCCCACATCCTGCAGCTGAAGTCCTCACCCTGCCCCTCACCCCCACATCCCAGCCCACTGCTGAAACCAGGTGAGGGTGGGAGAGAGTGAGGGATGGGGGATGGACCCAGCAAGGGATGGAGTCGTGGAGAAGGCGTGGGGCCTTGGGGAAGGGGCAGGAAAAGGGTGTTCAGGTTTGTGTGATTAGACAGTTGTCAGTCCTACATACAAGTAGAATTGCCCTTAGAACACCATTTTTAATCAAACACCAACTGGAGCAAAAAATCATTCTTACCTACAAGGAGACAGCTATAGGCCATGTGCTGATGATTTCTGTTTCAAAAGGAAAATGAAAAATACTTATCCATATTTACACAATGGGTGCACTCTCAAATCGAACTTTAACAAAATGTTTAAAAAATATCTGTGTAGAAAAAATAGATAAGAAAACGATTGTTATAGTTATATAAATAATCACTAAATACTGAAAAGTTGTTTGTATCATAAAGAATGAAATATTACAGATGAGTTGTGCAGCTGGAGAACAAAGACTACACATCAGTACAATGTAATGTGTCATAGGGCACAAAGAACAGCCAGTAAAGTGGCTGGGCTGCTTAAGTATCTGAATCTGCATGAATGAGAAGAGGTAACCACATTGTAAATAATATTTACTTTGTTTCACAGACATAGGGTGTTTTTTTTTTTTTAACTTCAGAGGCTGTGGCTACACTTGGCCAAAACTTCAAAATGGTCATGCAAATGACCATTTTGAAGATTACTAATGAGGTGCTGAATTGAATATTCAGCACCTCATGAAGATTAGGATGCTTCCAGCCACGGTGCTTCAAAAGTGCCATTTTTTGAACGCTCACGGCTTGGCGTGGCTACACGGGGGTCCTTTTTGGCGCTTCAGAGGGGAATAAGGGGATTTTGAAATGTGTGGGGTCCTTTAGAAAAGGACCCCCGTGTAGCTGTGTCCTAATGCTAATGAGGCACTGAATATTCAATTCAGCACCTCATTAGTAATCTTCGAAATGGCTATTTTCAAGCTTGGCCACAGCCAGTGCGTCCCCTACTTTATAGCGAGAATAGATAAGCTGGATAGGCTCCTCCTGTTCCTGGCCTCTCTGTTTGAGTGGAGAGTTTACACTGACAACCGAACTTTGTGCCTTAGCCACCTTAGCTTTCATTTTTTGTCTTTTGCAATGTTCATTCTTGCTTGTTTTTTAGCACAGAGAACTTTGATTTTTGGGGTGTTTTGATGCGTTATCTGTGCATCCAGTGCAACTTCATCACCGAATCACCTTGTCAGGGACTATTTATGGGCCCAGCTTCAGCCAGCCTTTAATAATAATAAATTAAAAAAAAGGAACTTGCTGTTCCTTGAATGTTAATTCTACTTGAGAATGGATAGATTCTCATAAGCTTAAATTCTGAAAGGTGCATGAGATGGTCTACTCTAAGCTACAGGTTGCCATGGTTACATTCTTCTGTGGCTCAGATGGGGATAGGGGGCAATTATCAAGTTTGTTTGCTTGATTTTTTAAGTAGTTAGTTACCTGGATACTCAAGAAATAAGAACACTGAAAATAAACTTGTTTTCTTGTTCTCAAACTGAAGAACAGAATAGCTATACTTGAATGCAAACCTTCCTAACATGCCACTTCTTAGCTATATCATGCTTAACTGAATTTCTGAACTGTTCACTTTAATGGATAGGAATAGATCTATGAACAAAGATCCGTTCAGTGGTGCAGAATGAATTCTTGGACAAATAATTTGATTCTATAATACCAGTATAAGCCCCTTTCCTTTTCTATGTTCCGCAAGCTAACCTGGCAGGCAACTTTTTTCGTGTGTAACTTTATAAAAATTAAACCACTTGTCAATTTTTGGGGAGGAGGGAAGGGATAGCAGATTAATTAATGATTTGCTGGTGGTGTGAAGGACAATGGCTGAATCTACAGTATAAGATAAATTCAAACTTATTAATATCAGTTTTGTAATTCTGGAATTTATAAGTTCAAATTTGACCATCCTCACTTTCCACGTGCTCCTCACAAAGTTGACTCATTGCTACCACACTCAAATTGGCTAACATTGACTGTTGCTGCAGTGCATTGTGGGAACCTAGCCCACACTTCCCTCATCCCCCGTAGCATTCTGGGTATGCTTGCTGGTCTTTGACATCATCATCCCACATTGCATTTCCCTCATTCCCCTCCTGTACTAAGCAAACATCCATTTTTCCTATTGAGAGGAAAGAAAAGTAGGGCATCAACACAGATGGCAAAACAGTTTACAGAAATGTCTTTCTTCTGTAGCTGAACTCTGAACTGGCCATTCACTGAGTGTCCCTACTCCTGTGTTTGCATCCGATCCCTGAAAATCTGTCGATCCCTGGAAATAATACAGGGACCCTCAAAGTTAGAAGAAAGAGGGTAGAAAAGACTAGGAAAAGAATTTTTGACTTTCTCCTACACTACATAGATAATACCAACATGGGTAATGTCAGTGAAATATCATCTACTGAACTTATAACACAAACAGGAATCTTACCTAGACCCTCCCTTCTGCATTCCTGAGGGGGTGAAAGCATGAAGACAGACAGCAGATATTAGCAGAAAGATTTGATAACTGAAATGTAAAAGCAGAAGGCGTCTGCAATGGACAGTAAGCTCCCAAAAATATTTTTGGTAGGCGGGGGGCGGGGGAGGGGGGAATGCTGTGGTCTGTGGCTGCTGAAGTATTCCCCCTAAAAAAATCTTAGCCACTGGGGAAGACTTCCCCCCCCAGCAGCAGCAAGCCCCCACGTATCTTAGCTGCCAGGATCGACTTCCCTTTGGTGGCAGCAAGCCAAGCTGGGGCATAGAGGGTTTCAGTGGGGGGCCAGTTGAAGTGGTACTCCCCAAGTATCTTAACCATTGGGGGGTGACTTCCCATGGTGGCAACAAGCCCCAGGCTATCTTTGTTTGTATTTAGGGCTCCAAGGGCGGGAATTTATGACATGGTGCTACCTGGCAGCATGGTCAGCACTGAACAGCAGGCACATCCTTTTATTGGGCTGGGGTCTGAGCCACGTGATGTGGCTGAGAGTGGGAAAGACCCAGACTGCATGGCACATGTAGTGGCGGAAAGGGGTTTCCACACAAATGTAAACTGCTGGGAAGAAGTTTCTCATCTTCTTATGCAGGCATGACCCCTACCACTGCCTTGTTGCCACGTGGTGCAGTGGGGCAGAGACTGGTGCCAGGCAGCACAGAAAAAAATAACGTGTAGAGACAGAGCCACAAACTCCCTGCAGGGGCTATTTGTAATGGGTAGATGCGCTCACAGTGCTAATAGCAAAGAAAGAAAGACATTTCTTAGGCTCTCATACAAACACGAGCCCACAGGCTTGCTGCTCTCGCTTTGAAATTCATGGTCTTTCTGTTACTGGAGAGCAGTGGTGAGAGTGGAGCAGTGAAGGGCATTGTGGGTTACATACGGGACACCTCTGGAGGCTAATAAATTTGATTTTAAGATGTTGCAGTTCCATACTGGCCTTTAATTGAATATTTGAATTTGAGCTTGACGCTACACCCATCAGGTAAGTGCAATATTGTAATCTTGATATTAGTGCTCCCTAAATTGAGCTAATAGTATTTACAATGAAGACAGTAACATGGTAATATCGAGCTAATTGCCTTATATTCGACTTTATCTCGTAGTGTCACCACAGCCTGTTAGACTACTCTGCTTCATTAATAAAAGGAGAGCTCCTTTGTGCTGTAGTGTCACAGGCTGAAGTTATCTAATGTCACAAAGATCTTTGCTTTTTAAATAGCCTCTCAGGTTTGTGTGTGTGGCACTATTCATAGCTTTAATCGGGCGGATTGGTAACAAGCTGAAGATGGAAGAGGGAGGAAGGGAGTGAAAACAGGACAAAATTAAAATGCCGGCCTGTCAGTGTCTCAAGTAGTTTGTAGGAAATGACAGAATGGCATCTTAATTTTTGTCTGGTCTCCCTGCTACTCATTTATTCCATCTCCTGCTTGTTACTGGAGTTTCAGATTAGACTTAAAGATATGAATGTATTGCCATAATAAACTTATAAGAGGCTATTTAAAGAGCAAAGATTTGCATGGCACAAATGAACCTTAGTATAGCAGAGCTGTGGAAAGGATTTACAGAAACATGCCACTAAAGTCAGAAATGACTGCTAGAATCTCCTTATTTAACAAAATTGAAAATGCAAGAGGCATAAAATATTTAATAAATTTAGCTTTGATTTTAAATTACTGATACTGTTTTAAAAATATTTTAAAAAGTAAAGAAAGCTAGTTTAGTTTAAAGCAGAATATTGAAACTTAAGCTAGACCCTTTAACACTGAAACTAAAATGTTGGAAAAGGCACATATATTTCTAATATGTTCTTAAAGTTTTTGGATTGTTTTCACTTCATTTTTGAAGCATGCCTTAGTTCTCCAAACTCTATGACAAGACAAATTCTCAAGCTTCAATTCTGATGTCACCATAAAATAGGCTATATCTATTTGATCAATACGGGGAGGTAGTGCTTTGTCAGTCTCTCTGATTCTTATTTTTTTGAAAGGGATGAGGGTCCTGTTGACCACTGAGTAGTTTGCAATTTGTTTGAATTGTGTGGGAGAGTTGTAGAACATGGCTATGCTGTGAAGGCCCACTGATTGGGGGTTGCGTGTGCAAAAGTAGCAATTGCCCAAAGGCTCAGCATTTCAAAGGGTCCCTGAGCTCTGAGCAATTCTGCTGCTACTTTGGCTGTGGCTGGAGCTTTGGGTCCCTTTGAATTGCTGTGGCAGCACTGCTGCATGTGGCAGTGGGAGGGTGGTAGGGGGAGAGGAGGGCCAAGCCGCACAGTCAGGGCGATGATGAGGGCTGAATGCTCTAGGCCCCATCCCTTCACCCCTTGATCCCACCCCTTCTGGGGGCTTGCAGCCAGGCCCCCTCCCACCTTACGCCAGGGCCCGCATTGCCTCTCAGCACCACTGACTCTGAGTAATTTAAACAAAGATTATATCCACTAACAGGGTTACCGTCACAAAGCATAACTCAGCAAGTATTGGAAGGACAAGAGATGAAAAGCATATATGATAAGTAAGGGCAATGAAGAGCAGGGGTGGATGAAGAGGAAATGGAGGTACATTATTTGAGTTATAGACTCTCCTAGGGAGAGCTGTGGTAGGTACTTATGGAGTATATAAAGCTGGAGTGGATCCTAGTGAAGGGTGGGCATGTGTGGGAAGGGAATAGGTACTAGCACTCAGGAAGGGAAACAGCCTTACCAAATTCAAAAGAGCCACAAGAAAATAGATACTTCAGGAAAATTCATCAAGAGGTGAGTCTTTTTATAAAATCAATAACTGCTATCTGGCAGTGAAGTGAAAGCCTGATAAAAGGCAGTGGAGAGGAAAGAACTGAGAGGAAACGTGCTGACAGGAAGGCTATTGACAGAAGTCATGGCAAAGAGACAGCAAGAAGGGAATAGAGGAAAAGAGAAATGAGAGACTGTATGGTTAGCATCATGAAAAAGGATATCTAAAAATCATGCCACCTTCTCCATTTCTGTCTCTCTTCAAGCAGAGGACCTTTGTTCCTCCATCCTCAAGATCAGCAACTGGGAGCCCGACCTGTAACTTATACTGCAGCTTTGGCTTGGAGTACAGGGAGAGGCACAGGAAGAAAGGGTTCAGGGAGGGGTTTTGCACCCAGCTTCCCCAACTCCAGGGGCCGGCCCCACTGTCAACTGCCTACTGGCTTTCTCAGTCCTAGGTTGCAGTCCCCACATGGTCTTACTGGCTTTGCTACCCCTGGGGTCCCACCATCTGCCAACCTTGCCAGCTGTTCTGGCCCTCAGAGTTTCATTGACCACAGGCTTCCACAGCCTGCTGATCCAGTGGCCCAGGTCACTGACCCTGGAGGCTCTGGTGCTGGCCTGGGGCCATACTCCTGCTTCAGATGCAAGGCTCAGCAGGTGCCCCCAGCTACAGCCCCATGCTGGGTTGGCAAGAGGCTAGGGTTGACAATTCTTCTGGATGGCCCAGACTGGATGCCATTGCTGCAAATGGCATCCAATCGGTCTGGTCTGGGAGAGCTGTCAACGATTGGAAGGGCATGAACAGGTATAACTTAGCGCCCTCACCCTAAAAATTGTTTCAGTGTCAGTGAATACATAATCCCAAGATCAGAAGAGTGGAAAAGCTGAATATAGTCTTTGCACACCTGCTTTCAGAAATGCCCTGTGTGCTGCTTGGCTACAGCCCAGATCCAAATGCTTTGGTAGAGTTTGACAAGAGGATCACTGTCTAGAACAAGCTACAGTGATAAAAATATATTTAATTTATATTCAGTGATCAGTGACAATTAAAACATTCCAGGAGAGAATCAAAAACATCTGCTGAAGTATTAAGAATGTAATTGAAAGACAATGGTAACAGTTAGCAGAAAAAAGTGAAGGGAGAATGGATACACAGAAAGAACATAAAGCTTCCTATAGTGACTGTTTGGACTATGTGAAAATTACTCAATAGACTCCTAAAAGCCACGACCATACCTATAGACCCTTTGCTTGACAGTGGATCATGAATATGCAGCTGTAATAATGTCCTCTTTTTCTCGGTATTTGCTAGACTATGTACAAGGAATATGGGAAAATATGAAAAGAGAAAGTGTAATATAAAGGATTGTTTCATCAAGAAGTTTTAAATTCACACACAGTTTGCAAGATGCTATGTTGCTCCTTATGGATGCTACAAAATGCCACATTGCCTGTTAATTTCTGTCTTTCTCAAACACAGAGCATTTGCAGAGACAGCCAATAATGCCATTAGTGTTTATTAATAAGTTACTGCTTATTAGTTAAATAAATTCTCTGAAAAACTACCTCAATCATCAAAACTTTCCCATGGCAAAAAGCCCCCACTGGTGTCTATCTGCCTATGCTCTGTCCTTTTAAGAGACTCAAGAAACCCTGCATATTCAGGTGCTACAACTACAGTGAGTGTGACTCTGTAGATGAAGAAAGGTAAGGTATCACCGCTGATGTGTCATCACTGTTGCAACCACTTATATATCACAGAAGTTACACAGTTGAGATAAATCTTATGCAAAATGTGCCTTGTATGGCATTATTGGAAAAGCTGTGATATGTTGAACAATCTGCTTTCGTGAAATGCGTGTACTAGCTTTGTACAGAAAGTTATGAAACGTTGCTATGCTTGCATCTTAAATAGGTTGTGTTCCAGAGAAACACCCCCAGGAGAGATTTACATAAAGACTAGCCAGCCACGGTTGATGGGCTGTTAAGGAGATTCAGCTCTTTCAATGGGTCCATCCAGAGGATGCCTCAGACTATATTAATAGTCAAGGGCCAGTGGGCTAAGGGCACCTAGAACAAGTGATACCCCCCATTCATGTCTGAGACAGTAACTTTCCATGTACATGGGTTGAGGATCTAAAAGGAGACTGTGAAATCACCCCTTTGTCTTTTTTCTTGTTCCACATCTCTGTACTCTTTTCTAATAAAGGGAACTTTACACAGAGTGGACTGAGGGCTCCAATTTTTGGTTGTACAAAAAGACAATACAAACTGGCAGTCTGAACACTACTATTCTCCTGGTCAACAGACTCTGAATTCAGCAGTAAGGTATGATTCATTTTAACCTTTCAGTGACTCTTTTTCTAAAAAAAAAACAAAAAAAACGAAAAACATAATTTTGTAGTTTACTAAAGACTGACTGAACTGTGGCATTTGGTAAAATGCTGAAATACAGGTTGACTGGACATGTGTGTCTGGTTGTTTAGAACTGAGAGAACCTAAATGGTGTGATTTCTGGTTTTAAAATTTCTCCTTATCATAATTTCTCACTGAAGTCTGATTGGTCTGGATGCTGCACAAGGGGCTAAGTGAAGTCTTTAGGATAGAATACCCCATTAGTCTGGGTATGTTCCCTGTATTGTGGCATTCTGACATGAGACTAGTGCTCTTACCTGTGTCCCATATGAGGCAGTGTGACAATGAGATTACACAAGGCCAGCAGAAAGGACAGCCACTATAGGCCCTGGGACAAGTTGGGAGGTGGGGCCTAGCCCTCTGTGCCCTGGAAGAGGTGAGGCCAAGAGTGGAAGGAGCAGGGCCTTGGGCAGTCAGCCTTCAGTGCTGCTCTGATTGTGGCACTGGGCCCCCTTTCCCTCACTCACAAATGCACAGAGAGACCAAGCAGTGCTGCTGCAGCACTTCAAAAGGGCCCAGAGAACTGGGTGCTGCTGCTGCTCCAGGTCCCTTTGCCTCCCTCTGCCCCTGCATTCAGCACGGATAGATGGCACTGCAACAAAAATATTTAGATTGCACATTCAGTTGACTTCAGCTTGTGGACATTTCAGTGAGGAAAAGAGGATTTTACTTGATTGAAATTCTGCCCTATAGATATGACAAGGGCAGGTATTTCCATATCTGTGGTTACCAATACGTACAGATGCTGGTGATAGTGAAACCTGATAAACTTAAAATCAATTCTCCTGATTAGGGGCGGGGAAACGAGCCCAGAATTTGGTGCCATTCAAACATTGAGTGAAGTCCTGGCTTCTTTGAAGTCAATGGCAAAATTTCCTTTTGGGGGCCAGGATTTCTCCCTGTGGTTTAAGAAAAGCCAGCGTGAACTGAAGCATTAAGGCTTATGTTACATTTAGACTGTGTAATTACTGAGTAGAAAGTGAGGTAAGAGAGAAACTTTAATGAAAAAATGACTCTAATATCAGTATGTTAAATACAAACCACAAACTTGTGCCAGCCTAGGTTTTAGGGACTGCTGCCACATAGCTCAGTTTCTCTTTTAACTGGAAAAATATGCCATATTAGAGTCTTTGGGCCTGGAAAAAACACGCATTTAATTTTTTATTTAAAAAGGACGTGTAAACTCAGACCTCAGGAAAAAGTCAGTGTTTGCAAAGCCTTGGAGTACAGGAAGTTTGACTATGCCTGCTCTCCAGCCCATCCAATGTTGGACTGATGGCTTCATAAGGCTGATATTGGTGGCAGGTGAGCCACTGACAGCTCAACTTTGGCTCACATCCAGCACTTGATCCTGGTTCCAATTCTCTGTATATGATTAACATCGCGGGAGGAACAAACCAAGCTAGAAAGAATGTTTGAGCATTTTAGGTTACGGCCAAGGTTCTGCAGCTGTCACCAGACTTTTCAAAGTTGTAAGACAATCATGGTGCATTCCACAAGATTGCAATATTGTGCTGTAGCCAGGAGTGTAATGCTTAAATATTCTCTGTGGCTCGGCGTGTTCTTGGCTTGTAGACTTAAGCCAGATCCTTGGCTTGATCTGTCTCAGGTTTACCTTTAAAGTTTCTGGCTTCAACAACTTCAGCAGAGGAAACCAGATGTAACTGGACAGAAATGCTGGACTACATCATTTTTTGTTGAAAGAACAAATCTGTTTTCTATATTAAAATAATTTTTGAAAGACTTTTTACCTTTTTAAAAATAGATTAGATCTAACTTGTCAGATGTACTCAGTATGGGATGGGCCAAATTGATCCTTGGGAAAACTACTGGGGGCTAAATTTCACCCCCGTACATATCCATTTGTCATCTACAATAATTCTAGCTATTGGAAAATGCATGTGGCAAGTGAAATGTAAATACACTCTTTGTTCACTGCAGCCTACTTCTATCTCCACTATATAATGCTTATTTTTACCACATACTTGTCTCCAATAATTAAGAATGATTTTTTAAATTCAGTTTAGTTTGCTGTTTGCTAATGATATTCAAGTTTAAGATTTGCAAGTTAAAAATAAATCCTAGACAACCCGACTTGCACTTGTTCAGAAGCACTGCTGGCTCAGATTCCTCATTTATTAAAACCCACACAACAGGCTACACAGTCAGTATATTCTGTTTTAAATGAATTGGGCCATATGGCTGCTTATCCCTTCAACTAGGCCCAAACCACATGCCAGTACACATTATACTTTTTCTTGTCTGTGTGAGCCACATTAATGCTTGTGTGTGTTTCACCCCCTCTCCCCCGCTTTTTTTTTTTTTTTTTGATGCGGGGTGTGGTGGCAAAGAAACATGACAAGAGCCTGGTTAAGACACAGATATGTTTGCATTATTTTGCCTTCTTAGGCAGTTGCAACTTCCTTATAAAATATTCTGTGCATAAGCAGCATCAACACCTTTGAATATAAAATAGTAGTTTGCACACTCAGACTCTCTAAGTGGGCCAAGGTGGCGCAGAGCAAAACTAGAAATAAAATTGTCTAGAGCCCCATGTTCATAGAAAACCCTGTACTGCTTCAGCTTGGCACTCCACAGGGAAAAAAAGTATGTCTGTAATGTCACTTCACATGCTAACCAAATGTAAAACCAATGCAACAGCAAGTGCAAATGCTCCTTAAAGTTGATTTTATAACAAAAACACATTATCTGTATTAACACAATTGCTGACCCACAGTGTCACTATAATGCTGAATCAATATATCCCTTTACATGGCCTGTTGTTGGGGGAGAAATGCTTGTAGTGTTCTTGGAAACATTGAACAACTATTTGTAACTGTCTGATGGAAGTTCAGTCTACTAAAGTACAGTATGAAGGAGACACTTACATGTTATTAGAGTACACCCTAGAAAGTTAATCCAACAATTTCAAACCTGGGTGACAAAAACTAGGCACATAGGTTCTTATATAGGCAGGTAAATAAAAGCTGTTTTTCCCCATCTTTAAGAATTGTTGTTAGTGTTCAAGACCAAGTTTGAAACTTCTGGCTTTTTATTCTGTATAGTCTTTATGACCCTGTAAAAGTCTGTAGCAGCCCTGGAGTAGATGACTATTCCTGAATAAGTATGTTTTCATTTTCTCTATATCCTTCTTCATGTGGAAATCTGCTACACTGACACTTCAATGAAAACTCACTGGTTTTCTTCATAGAAAGAGTCCCTACAGGACAGGCAGGCAGAAAATACCAGAAAGAATAGAACTGACTTATCTCAACAATTAGGCTAGTAATAGAGAGGAAGCCGTGCTAGTCTATACACTATCAAAACACAAAGCAGTCAAGTAACCCTTTAAAGACTATTTTGCTAGTCTTTAAAGTGCTACTTGACTGCTTTTTGTTTCAACAATTAGGCTGTGTTGAGACTGCAGGGAACTGTTGGAAAAAGATATGCAAATTGCACAAAACATTTGCTTATCTTTCGCTGGCAGTTCTGTTGGGAGAGAATAGCCACCCGGGGCCAAATGTCGAGACATCCCATCTTCCTCAAGGAACGAAGTGTACAGGGATGTTGACAGAACACTCCTGACCAGCAGATCTCTTCTGAGAGATCTGCAGTCTGCCCATGCTCTCTGTTGACAAAACTTCTGTCGACACAAGCTTTGTCAACAGAAGCCCACAGTCTAGATGTAGCCTGAAAATACCAAAACAAAAGAAGGCCTGGGAGTGTGGGTGGGGGAAATGGAAGAGCTTGTCTTCAGTGTGTAAAGAGAGTCCTTGACTGGAAAAGATGACTGACAGGCTTCACAGAAAGAAATATGGAAGCTCCAAGAAACAACTAATCTCTGAGATGCTGATAAGTGATCTTTTTAGGATGCAGCTTCCAGTCTTCAACATCTGTACTGGGAATCATCATGTCCTGTGGCACTGCGGTTCTTCAGATCTTGTCTCTGCTCAAGTTAAAAAGTAACTGGTTACTGTAAACTCTTGTGGGACTGTAATCTATACAGGCAAACACATGAAAGAGACCATACCACATGACGTTACTCATATCTCACAATTTTACTAATTTTCACCGCTTCCCAGCAAGAGAAAATTACAAATGCATTGGTCTGAAACAGCAAATTAAATTCTAATGAAATATATTTGACTCATGCCGCGAATTAAAAAAAACCCAAAGGCTGTGTTAAATCTTCCTTTCTAAGGGTTAGACTGAGCATTTTTGCAATGCCCCAAGTATAGGGTGACATGTTAATGTGCATTCCCAGGAGGAGAACTTTAGTGGTAACATACTTTCTTCTTTCTTTGGTAGTGTGTGTGTGAATAATTTGTTATAGCCCTTACAGAACTGAGCATATCCCCCCCCGTTAGTCTAGCTCAGATTGGCTATCCCATAGGGGTGGAACCAAAATCTGTCCACTCTCTGAGCTTCTTTGGGAGTTTTGCTAGCTTTCTCCAAAGTGAGCCTACCTAGCTGGGGTGACAACCTGACCTTACTTTTCTTCTATCTAGGAATTTCTCCTTCCTCTCTTACTGTATCATCCAAGTACCCTTTCCATAAATTAGAAAACGCAAGCTCTCCATCCCTATCTCTTCCTATCCCTAGAATGGCTGCAGTGTGCAAATGAGGTTGCATGGTCTGGAGTTTGGCCAGTTGGAAAGGAAAAAGAATTATGAATAAGTTCCTGCACACACCTTGTTCTCCTGTCTGGGCAGTTTAACTTTCTGTGCTAAATGTATCTCAAAGTAACGGCTATTGCAAGCAGCAGTAATTTGTCCTCCACAGTCTTTGTGCAGACTTGAATGGGTGAGGCATCCCTATGATTCTGAATATTCATTAGATCCTTTGCCCCTGCACTGTCTGGCCAAGATCCTTCCTGTGCCACACCTTGATCAGTCTTATGCATGGGCTTGTCTGCACTTAACTGGAGACCAGCACTCTGGAGCTCAATCTCCCGGAGGGGTCAGTTTAGTGGGTCCGGTAGGGATGTGCTAAATTGACCGCTCATCACTCTTCTGTCAGCTGCAGTACTCCATGGGGTCAGGAGGAGTAAGGGAAACTGATGGGAGAGTTTCTTCTATAGACTGCCTTCTGTAGGAATGCTGTAGAAGCATAACTTAAGGTATATCAGCTTCAGGTATGTAATTCACATAGCTGGAGTTGCTTATTTTAAGTCAACTTTCTTCCTTAGTGTAGACCTGCCTGGCTACGTCTACACATGAAGCCTACATCGAAGTAGCTTATTTCGATGTGGTGACATCAAAATAGGCTATTTCGATAAATAACATCTACACGTCCTCCAGGGCTGGCAACGTCGACGTTCAACATCGACGTTGCGCAGCACCACATCGAAATAGGCGCGCGAGGGAACGTCTACACGCCAAAGTAGCACACATCGAAATAAGGGTGCCAGGCACAGCTGCAGACAGGGTCACAGGGCGGACTCAACAGCAAGCCGCTCCCTTAAAGGGCCCCTCTCAGACACACTTTCACTAAACAACACAAGATCCACAGAGCCGACAACTGGTTGCAGACCCTGTGCATGCAGCATGGATCCCCAGCTGCAGCAGCAGCAGCCAGAAGCCCTGGGCTAAGGGCTGCTGCACACGGTGACCATAGAGCCCCGCCGGGGCTGGAGAGAGAGCGTCTCTCAACCCCTCAGCTGATGGCCGCCATGGAGGACCCCGCAATTTCGATGTTACGGGACGTGCAATGACTACACGGTCCCTACTTCGACGTTGAACGTCGAAGTAGGGCGCTATTCCTATCCCCTCATGGGGTTAGCGGCTTCAACGTCTCACCGCTTAACGTCGATGTTAACATCGAAATAGCGCCCAACACGTGTAGCCGCGATGGGTGCTATTTCGAAGTTAGTGCCGCTACTTCGAAGTAGTGTGCACGTGTAGACACGGCTCCTGTGAGGTAAAAAACATGTTTAGGATCTTACTGCTCCTAAATAGTGGCATTTGCTCAGGTGGTGCTTCTAGATTCAATTTTGGTGAAAGAATTTGTAAGTATAATAGGGTGCCATTAGACTACATATTCACTATTAACTGTTGTCACAACTGGTGATGTATTTTCTACAGTTTGTGTGAAACAGTGTAGGTATCGAGGTAAATGCAATCACACTTAGCAGGAATTTAGTGGTACACACTTCCTATTCTGTGACATTAGGGTTTGCACTGTGGTGGTGAAAGACCCTTCTGTGAAAGGAGTTAGAAAAAGTGAATGATGAAGAATAACTTATGGATAACATGCTAAAAACTGCCTAGGTGACCTGGAAACCTAAAACTCTCAGCCTAAAGGACATTGGACACCTAACTCCAATTAATTTCAATGAAAATTAGGTGCCTAAAAACCTTTAAAAATGTGACCTTCTGAACTTTTGGGAATCTAAGTCAATTTAATTGAGTTACAGACTCTTAAATGGTTGAGGAGCTTTTGAAAAATGTTCCCTATGTATGTAAATTCAACTTGCTCCGAAGAACAAATTCAGCACTGGTTTGTGACATTTCCTGTGACTTGACTGCAGATGTTGAAATATAACAGTGCTTGCTTTTTGCCTCAGTATACTCTTCATCAGTGGGTGATACTTTTTCAAGCAATGCAACTGACTCAATGTCAGAAATACCTTCAAAAATTAGAGCCTGCATTTTTAAGGAGAATGCGAGAATGCATGTGACTTTTCCAGCTAATGAATTTCTCAAGTTACAAGAATAATGACCTTTTTAATCTTAGCAAGAGTAATTAAACAGACATTTGTTATTAATGACTTTGTTAATGGCAGAAGATATTGAATTTTCACTTTAGATATTATACTGTTTTACAGAGAATTTTTATTACTTTTTTGAGGTTTAGATTAACTTGATCTAAAAATGTACTGTATGATTTTCCTGGTGGTCAATATATTGATTTCTTTCCATGCACAGAAACAAGGGTTCATCTTTTGTTCTGCCCCCTCCCCCCAGGAACTCTCCTAACCTTCTTTGCATTATCTAGGCACACTGACCTGATGACCATCTTACCAGAAAAAGAGTGCCAGATCTGCATCCTGAATTGGCTGTTCAATATATGTTATGAATTTCCTTCTGTGCCTGCTGCACTGAGGATGTAAGTCCCATGCAACAACAAAGGCTGTTTTTTTTAACTCAGGCTTAAGTATCTTAAGTGTCTTAGCTCTGGAGTTCCTTGTGTAAGGAATGTGCCAGCAGGAACTCAATGCTGCTGAAGGCTGGGAGGAATGTGTCTCCCAGAGATTATTTGCATGAGAATGCAAAGGTGTGCATATGTGATACCTTGCAAACAAAGGCTGATGGGTAGCAAGGAAGCAATGAGATTTTGTCTATTGTAAATACATTGTTGTAAAATCACAATTTATGCTAACACTCAGTATGAGAATTGTGAAATCTCACCAATGCTCCAAGTCATTGTGGGGGACGGGGCAGTCGTCATAGCCGCATAAAACATGGATTACACAGGGCTCCCTGGTTTAAAGCATTGTAAAGCAGAAAGGGGAGGGATAAGGGTTGAATTAACTAGCTGGGTATCTTGGCCCTGTCTAAGTCTTGGCCATATAGCTATAAGCCTGGTTTGACTTAGCCTTCCCTACCTGTTAAATGGTAGAGCTGGATACTAGTAGTTTTATGGGACTCTGCTTTGGTAGATATTAAGAGCTGAAAAGATAGGGTTTTGCCTTAGGCCAAACCCACAGCAGATGGATGGATGGGGTGGCCGGTAGGAGGAGCAGTGACTGGTAGAGGGCCAGTAGAAGGAGCAGCGGCAGATGGACGGTGCGACCAGAGGGTGGCCGGTAAGAGGAGAAGTAGACGGTGGTTGGATGGTGTGACCCGCAGATGGATGGTAGGAGGAGCAGCGGATGGCACGACTGGCAGCCGGCCAGTAGGAGCAAGCAGAATGCTGGACCAGCACAAAGGTGGCATTGTCTCAGGTTCCATGAGGGAATGCATCAGCGTGAGGTGTCAGTGCCCGCACGGACTGGACCAAGTTGTAAGTGGGGCATTTGAATTGGGGGTGCAGAGAAAGTTGAGTGTGTGGATTGGCTGTTTGCTGTATTGGACTGGTGAGTCTGAGAGGCCAAGGGCATTGCTCAATGCATTTGAGCTGGGACAGTTACTTGAGGACTGGTTATGAACTCTGGTTGTGGTGTTTTCCCAAGCTTATGCTAATCGACCTTTCTGCCTCTTATTAAATGTTCTTTTCTACACTCAGACTCTGTGCTTGCAAGTGGGGAAACATTGGTTCTCTGAGGCACCCAGGGGTGTGTGAATTTCCCAAGCTACTGGGTGGGGGCTTGAGCCAGTTCTGTGTGAGATGGATGAAAAGGAACCCCTAGATGTTGAACCCGGTCCTGGCTGCTGCCAACTCCTTCCAGGAGAAGGGTTATGCTTGGTTTCAAGCTCTCATGACAGCCAAGATGGCAGCCATCACAGCTTCTGTAACTTCAACCTCTTCCTTTTTCATCTGAACATGCTGTCTCCCTGGCACTTCCAGGCCCTGCAAGCCAGGGAGATAGGAATCATGTCCGAGTCTTGAACTGAAATTCTTTGTGCTAACAAGATTGCCAGGCTGGCCTCTGCTTGGCTTGAACTATCACCCTGAGTTGGGCACACTGCAAGACTACGCTGTGCTAAAGTTCCCTGGATCATGACACCTGGGAGGGACATATAACTCCTCCCTGCCCCTCTCTGGGCTTCTGCATTCTTCCCATCCCATTTAATCAGTGTTCCTGGAGGGAGTGGGGTCTATTTTCCTGATGCTGGATACCAATTTCTGAGCCCAGAATTCTTGAATCAACAGAGCAGAATGTGGGGCTGCCTGGTGGCCCCACAACAGCAGCTTCTCTAGTGTGGCTGTACAGCCCCAGTCTTTCCACACAGTTGTGTCTCCTGGGGCCCTGCACAGCCTTGCCAGAGGATGGGGCTGGGAGTGATACCAGCATAGCCATGCTGGAGTAGCTGCTGGCATGGGGAGCTGGCTCTTGGGAGCAGTGGCTCCACATTCTGATCCTTTGGCTGCTGTGGTTCTTGGGAAAGCCCTGTGGAGCCCTGTCCTCTATCCAGGTTGTACAGGCCCCAGGAGACGCAGATGCAGGGGAGGTCTGGGGACAGTACCACTGTGCTGGAGTCACTGCTGGTGTGGTGATGCCCCATGTTCTGTTCCTTTCACTGCTGTGAGTCCCTGATGAATGTGGCCCCCCAATCTGGCTGGGTAGGGGCTTATGGCCCTTTTTTTCTCCTCCCATATATCATTTTACAATCTGATGCACCATAAGAGATGAAAAGCATTCTCCCTTAGGTGGCTGCCAGGCTCTGCTGGCTTTGGTGGAATGGGGTGGCTCTCAGGAAGAAGTTCCAGTGCCCAGGAGTGTCAAGAGACTCGAGATGTAGCTGGCCCCATAGGATCAAGTGGGGAAAGCTTCTTATGACCTTCACTTCCCTCCTTTGTATATGTGCACAGTGATTAGGGCTCTATATCGTACAGGTTTTTGCCTTCTTTGCATACAATGCTGTATATTAGGGTTTCTGTAGGTTTTCTGCAGTTTTCAAAGCCTCATCCTTTTGTTTAAAGCAAACCTACTAACACAAGTCATTTACTGCATTCTGATCATCCTGATGTTCTTTGTCACTATTTATTAGTTATGTGAGAGGTGATCAATAAAATGATTAAGGGATTAAAGCATTGCAGTATTCTGAGCCCTTTGGTGGTGGGAAGACGTTTAAATGTGGAATCAGTTTTCCATGAAAGGAAAGGCTTTCCTGGCAATGCTTGGGAGTGACTTTTACAGTGACATGGGGCCCAATTTGAGTCCTGCCTTTCAAATCTTTATTTCTCCTGTGAAAAATGCTTGAGCAAAAGCTTTAAAAAACAAAACAAACATTGAAAGAAACCTGCTAAAAACCCCGGTGACCTCTAGAGACCATGGTTTGTCTGCCTTTGGATCTTGTCTGTCAGTGTATGCTTTCCAAACTCTCATGCCCCTGCGAATTCAGCTTTACACCTTTCATTTATCCTGACTCTGCATTTTCTCATCAAGAACTCATCTTCTTGATCCCAGCTCTGTTTGTATCACATGGCTAAGTTGCCTTTCTGTGACTCTCAAATGTTACAGGCAGTTATTGCATCAAAAAATAGAGGGGGCGGGGGTGGGGAACCTAGCACCAGTTCCTAATTTTCCTTGCTTGGTCAAGATTACGCTAGTGATTCTGAGTAATTCAGTCTCTTTTTCTCAAGGGAGTAGGCTTGAAATAATCCAGTGTTTATTTTTACACAAATTCTCACAGTACTATGATGTTTCAGTGACTTCCTGGGATGTTTCTAGTTTTTTTATTCATTCTCCACAGGCCAAAAGGCCATTCTCAGAGGTAGCTCCTTCATGTAAACCTAAAAATGGCCCTTTCCCACAATACAGCTTATCAGGAAGTTTAAAGTTCAATAGTCTCTCGCTCTCTCTCACATGAAAGAGAGAGAGAAAAAAAAGGGCTATTCCAATTTTGCTGGGAGTTGCAGCTCAGTCTTTCGTTGTAGTGAGTGAGGGTTATTTTTCAGGATAGTACGTGGTGATAAAGAGCTAGATGATCACAGTGCATTACATAAACCACAACAGGAAATAGTTTATTAAAATACAAAATTGTATAAACTCTGATGTGGCCACCTTCACACTGATAGCATTTTAATGTACTGCTCAGCATGAATAAGGATCTTTGGCTTAATTTTGCTTCCACTGAAGTTGACCATAATACTCCAATTGACATTAATAGAAATGGAGGCCAATGCCCAGCGTTAAAAATCCTGAGCCTATCTTATCAATACATTGATCTTGAAGCTCACATTTATGGATGTAAACACTTGACCTGAAGTGTGTGGATGTTCTCGTGCAAATAAGGATCAGGCAATCAAGTATCAAGCTCTAAGTCTGCTCCATTTTTGTCACTCCTCCTTCATGCAAGAGCTCAGTCAGTGTGAGACCATATTCTAAATAAAATGTTGCCTACATTTGCAAAGTTTCAACCCTGGTTGCTTGATTACTTAGTTCCTTCCCAAGGGATGCTAGCTGTTAGGCTTGTTGTTAAACAAAATTGTCTGTGTGGCATTGTGTTCTGACAAACAATGAACACCTTTGTAATCTGATTAGTGGAATGGGTTTAGCCTGACAATTGATTCTCAACTTTCAAGTTTTAAAAAACACCAAAATCTGTGCCTATAAACCCAGTCTTTTCAGGTGAGTTCTAAATAATTTGGATATGTAATTTAAAGAAAACTGTTTAAGGCACCTGCCCTGTTTTAAAGCACCTCAGAAGTATAAAGACCTTTTAGTCAATGACCACTGTTCAAGACCATTTTACTACAGATGCCTGTTGCAAAACAGAGTGCTTAGCAGAATGGTGATGAGCAATGGTGGAATTAGCTAAGTTTAATACTTCCTCCCGGAAACGTCTCTACACCTCTACTCATTTGAAGGGATGGAGGGAGACCAGAGTTCATTAGTGGCAATGAACGCATCCTGCACACAAAACAAAGGGAGCTATGAAGCTGATTGAATAGGGACCATGCTTTGTGGTGTTCAGTGCTAAGATTGCAGTGTGCTGATGGGCTGCTGGGGTGGCAATGACTGTACTCTAGAGTAGGCTTTGTCATCATTGTTCAATCTTCCAGCTGAAGACAGAAGTGGAAAGAGTGGAAGCTAACTGAAGATGGTCCACAGGGCCAGGCCTGCAGACAGGGGGCAAAGGAGGCAGCTGCACTGGGCCGGTTTAAAGTGCTGTGGCACCACTGCTCTGCTGTTCCATGCAGGTCTAGGGGGAGGATGGCAGCGCCATAGTCCAGGTGGTGCTGAGGGCTGACTACCCTCTAACCCAGCCTTCTGCCCTTGCCTCTGCCCCTTCCAGGGGGTAAGTGGGGGGCCTCCCTCCCACTTTGTCCCAGGGCCCACAGTGGCTGTTGGCCTTGCTGGACCGGGCAATTGCATAGACAAAACAATCCTCCCACCAGCTTCGTGTCTCCTGTAACATTCAACTGTATAAAGCTGGAAATGGAAGAGAAATGAGCAACAAAGAACTTTCAGAACAATACTGTAAGAACAACAGAAAATAGAAAGGGATGTTGTTTGTTCAGCTTGGGAAAAATGTAACGGTTTCTCTCTCTGTTTAGATTTATTTCTCTCTTCTGAGATGTAAAAAGTAGCTGGAGTTGCCATCTTAGAATTTATAAATATCATGAGGAAAATGAATGAATCTTCAGAAACCATGGGGTTTATCACTATATAAAAGCACAAATGGGGTTTCCATTCTACAGCCTATTGTCACTTGTATACCCAGTTTAAAATGGCAGACCCTAGGGTCAGTGGACTTTAATGTAATAATCTGCCTAATATCTGCTTAACTCAGGCATGTCTAAAATGACAAAGCATTATTTTGTATTTGCTTAACAAAAAAAACAAACCAGAAGCCTCGGCCAGAACAACAACCTGAAGAAATATTATTGCATTATTCGATTTGTCTCTTTCACCTAAATTAGCAAAGTTGAATCAGAAAAATTTTGCTGATATTCAACATCCTGAGCTGATTATTAATTGTTGAGAAAATACTTTTAATTGCAATAAGCTAATTTATAACAAACAGCATTAATCAAAAATAATACTTTCTGTTCTGTGGAAAATTCCAAAATAGAAACAAAATTGTTTCAAAAACGAACAGAAAATAAAATTTTGAAATTTCCTACAGAATGGACATTCTAAAATTTTGTTTAGAAACAATGAAAATAACATTCTATTGTGACATTTTCAAATGGTTTCTTCTGCTCTGTGGCTGTTTGCCAAGTCTGGAGCTGGGCAGTTTGGGGAATCTGTCCAGTCAGGTAGTCCCACAGTTAGAGACCTGGATGCACTGCTTGCCAGGATGCCGAGAAGTCAGGCTGGCAAGAAACCAGGAAGGCTTCCATCAGAATCCTGACTGTTTTTTTAGAATTTTATTATGTGATTATCACCTTCCCAGGGAACATTTTCAATTCTAATGAAGTAGCGTTTTCTGATGGAAAAACATTCCATCAGAAATTTTCCAACCAGCTCTAGTAACTATAGGAATTGGCATGCTGAAGAACTGCTAAGCAGAGATGGGATCCACCTATCAAGGAAGAGGAAGAGAGTATCTGGCTACAGATTGGTCAACTTAGTGAGGAGGGGTTTAAACTAGGTTGGAAGGAGCAGGTGACCAAAGCCCATAGGTAAGTGATAAACAGAAACCTGAGAGAGAGGTCAGGAAATAGGGGAGAGCATAGGCTCCAATAGCAGGGATAAAGGAGAAACAAGGCAAAACTGGGGGGAGGGGGAAGCAAAATCAAATCAGTATCTTGGTTGTCTTTGTAGAAATGTAAGAAATATGGTGAATAAGCAGGAAGAGCTTGAAATGCTAGTAAACACACACAACTATGACATTGTTGGTATCACAAAGACTTGATGGGTAATGCACATGATTTGAATATTGGTGCAGAAGAATACAGCTTGTTCAGGCCGGACAGACAGGGAAAAAAGGGAGGAGGTCTTACCTTATCTATTAAAATATATATACTTGGACTAAGGTTGACATGGACATAGGAGACAGGCTTGTTGCGAGTATCTAGGTAAGGTTAAAAGGGGTGAAAAACAGAGATGTCATGGTAGGGGTTTACAGACCGCCTATAACAGACCACCTAATCCAGTAGAAGATGTGGATGAGGCCTTTGTTTTTTTTTAAAACAGCTAACAAAAATCAATCAAAGCACAGGACTTGGTGGGGATGAGGAACTTCAACTATCCGGATATCTGCTGGGAAAATAACACATAAGGGCAAAGATTATTCAAGTTCTTGGAATGTACTGGAGAATTAACAAATAGGGAGGAACTGGTTGACAATTTAAAAGTAGATGGCCACTTGGGTGAAAGTAATCATGAAATGACAGTTTTCATGATTCTGAAGAATATTAGAAGGGAGAACAGCAAAATAAAGGAATGGATTTCAAGAATGCAGATTTTAGCAAACTGAGGGAGCTAGTAGGTAGGGTCCCATGGGAAGGAAGACTAAGAAAGAAAACAATTAAAGACAGTTGGCAGTGTTTCAAAGGGACATTATAAGGGCACAAGAGCACACTATTCCACTGAATAGAAAAGGCAGCAAGCATAACAAGAGACCACCTTGGCTTAAGCAGGAGGTCTTGAATAACCTAAAATTCAAAAGGAGTCCTATAAAAAGTGGAATTAGGTCAAATTACAAAGGATGAATATAAGCAAAAAAACACAAGTATGTAGAGGCAAAATTAAAAGGCAAAGGCACAAAATGAGCTCAGCCTAGCTAGAGACGTAAAGGGTAACAGGAAAACATTCTACAAATACATTAATAACAAGAGGAACACCAAGGACAGGGTAGACCCATTGCTCAATGAAGGGTGCAAAAACAATAACAGGTTCCTTCCTGTTCTAGTGTTCTATGATTCCATGGTGTGTTACAGAATTGTTCCAATGTTGATACTGAACTGCTATGTTGGAAACTCATGTTTTGTTACTTAACTGGAGCAATCCAAGGCAGTGAGCATATTCAACACTAGTATTACTGATTATGCTTGTCTAAAATGCTGCCACAAAATGGTGAATCAAATGAATCTGAGCCCCCTGAAATGCCCTTCTTATTGCCAGGTATTCATATGCTTATAATGTTAATGTCATGAAATAATATACAGTCTTATATTTCTCAGGTATACACTTCCACACTCTTCTTGGCATTTGTTCATCCACTCAAATATCAGCCAAGCCATTCTTCAGCATCCATGAAGAGATCTATAAAAAGCATAAGTATTTCTCCACATAGTTGTTTTTGTGTTTTTCACCTGATCAAAATAGAACTGTTCATCTGGTAAAAACTATACAGTAAATTTAATATTTTTGTCTGTAATGGCAGTCAAGTGCCTATTTTATTTTCAATTCAACTATCAGCATGTAAAAAAAAGCAGCCATGGTTCCTTAGAAATGTGAACAAAGAGCCATTTCCAGTTGTTCTCTTTGGCAGGACTTGAGATCAGTAATTTCCTGAAAGATAATTATGAATAAATTCAAAAGTAATTATAGCCGAAACCTTCTCTTCAGGCATAAGCAGTTGTGTTTATAATAGTTTAAGAGACTCTCATTGCATCGGTCACTGAGGAAACAAGCATCTGCACTTGATTTGGATGATGTTATTGTTTAAAAAAAAAAAAAGCAGTTAGAAAAGAACGCTGGCATCCACACGCATGCTCAGACTGTGCAGATTTTTTGTTTCCCAGAGCTCAGAAATTGGGCCTGCTTTGGGAACAAACTGAAAGATTTGGCTGCAATTGAAGAGTCCTTTGCTGTCAGCTTTGCAAGTGGGACTGTGTAAGGCATTTCCCAACAGTAACTTCTGTTTGTTTTTTGCTGTGTTTGCATGAAAGCCAAAGGAAATTCTCTCTGGAGTGTTTGCGAGCCTGTGTTATTAATTTCTTTTTCAACTCTACCATTCTTAAAGAGATTCCTAAAGTTTATATCCTCATTCTCTTTGTGCCATGCTCTTATTGTATGCATAATAGTATGAGGATTGATTATGAATTAAAAAACATCCACAGTTATTTTTGTTATGGTGCCTGATACTGAAATCAGGGTTTCATTATGGCAGGTCATTACAAACACAGAAAAGGAGATAGTCCCTACGCTGGAAAGGTTGCAATCAAAATAAGACGAGAGTGTGAAAGGGATATTGTTATCCTCATACTACTGATGGAGAGGAGAAGCATACTGATATTAAGTGATTAGATCACAGGAATTCTGTAGCAACTATAAGAATTGAACCCAGAGCTTCTCAGTCCTAAGCCACTGTTTTATGCTAAACCCGTATGCCTGCTCTTCTGGGCTACCTAATTAGAAAAAATAGGCATCTTCCATTAGTGACTCCTCTTAACTATTATACCTCTGGTTGAAACTAGCAGAGATGCAGTGCTTCTTTAATTTAATCTGTATATATATAAAGAGGAGCTGGTACTCAGTCAGTTCCCTGGGCACTTGTACCCGGCCCCACGGCCAATCTCATTGTTGGGGCTGCCAAGGTGCTGGTACTCAGTACTGGGGAGTACGGAACAAAAAAAGCACTGCATAGATGTGTTTAAAAGTGTATCAGCAAACCTCATTTTTATTTAATTTTTTAATGCTGTTACTGAACTTTAACAACTGGAGCATCCTTCCACATTGTTTTAAACCGGATTCCTGGCAATAATGGCTCAGTAATTACTGAACTAATGTTATCAATTCCAACAGATATCACATTTATTAAACAAAAATGCTATGTTGCTGCTCATCAGTTAGAAATGTGTATAATTGAAACATGAAAATGAAGTTGGTAAGAATATGTGTGATTCATCACGAATTCTGCAAGCCCTACACTAACTCTCCTTTTCTTAATTAAACTGTCAGATGGAAAACTTATAATTAATGGAACAGCACATTTTGTAGGACTTCTTTCCTAACCCTATGCAAGCACAATTCAGCAGAAATGTGACACAGATTTTGCATGACCGGATGGGGCACCCTCAACCTTTAGACTTATTAAGCAGAAATTCAGCTGTCCTAAGGAATGATTTTCAGCCCTTGCCATTGGAATTTGCAATGAAGACTCCAAATGAGGCTTCAGACTTCATTATCATACAATACGCTTTCCATTCTTCCTGCCAACCAATTCTGATTCAGAAAAAAACTCACTATGCAGGCTTACTGAAAACAGTGAATACAGTAAATTAATCTAGTGTAAGATGAATAGTTTTGTTGCTGTTCTCCATTTGGAATCCTGTTCAAAACAGAACTATGCACATGATTTTGTAAGCCTGTGTTCAGGATGGTTAAGGGTTTAATAGTTAGGCTTTCTAGAACCAAAGGTTCAAATATTGGGAAGCTTTCCTCAGCCCTCCATTCTTTCATGGTCGCTAAAATAAGCACCATGTTCTTCCCCCTATGTGTCTGTTCTGGTTTACATTATAACATCTGAGAAGCAAAGTCCTGTCACCCAGATGTGGACATAAAAGGTACCGTGACACTTTTCCAAGGAGGTTTACTGGTTGCAGTGTGTTGACTGCAGTGTTCCACTTCAGAGGTGGCTTCATGTCCATGGTGCTTTGTGTAAAACACTTTGGCCATAAATGGCCCGAAATACACTAATGATGCACATATGCAAATTCCCTGCACCTCATTAGCATAAAGTCACGTGATTTGGAGTCCGGAAGGCGTTCTTCCGGACTCCAAAATGCCATTTAGAAGCACAGCCCCCCGGGGGGTATTCCGGAAGGAAGTCCTTCTTCCGGAGGCCCCTTCTTCCCAACACTTTTCAGGAAGAAGTGGCCTCTGGAAGGACTTCCTTCTGGAAGACCTCCCAGCGGCTGCACTTCTAAACGGCATTTTGGTGTCCATAAGAACATCTTCTGGATTCCAAATCACGTGACCTTATGCTAATGAGGCACAGGGAATTTGCATCCGCACCTCATTAGCATATAACCTGTATTAGTACTCCCATTTTACAGCCAGGAAAGTAAGGTTAATATCACATTGCAAATCAATTTTGATTTGGTAATATATGTACTAGGTCTCTGTGATATAGGAACTAGAACATGCTAATCTCTGATATTTATGCTTATTATTTTAAACTATTACAATTGCATTGACTAGATTCCACAGAGGAATGCCAGCATCACATGTCACAGGCATCTGACGAAGTGGGTCTTTGCCCACAAAAGCTTATGCTCCAAAACATCTGTTAGCCTGCTATGTGCCACATGACTTCTTGTTGTTTTTGAAGATACAGATTAACTCTGCTACCTCTCTGGTAAGTGTCACATGTGTGAGCTGGGCAGCACACACAATGCAGCAAGAATCTTTTCTTCTGGAGGAAGTTCCTCCTCTTGCAACATCAAAGCCACAAGATTTCCATATGCTTTTTTACGTGTTACATCTGATTACAACTGTTTTCACTTTAGTGCCTAAAGAGAATACCTAAGCTGTGGAGCAGAGGAAGAAACAGGGGTTTGTAGGCTTTTGCAGCTGCCAACTAGAGCAGCTGTATTGCTGCGGGTGCTTGAGAAACCAATTAAAAGCACATGGGGTGACAAAAAGTGGATTGAATATCAGATTATCACAGTGAATGTAGCCTCAGTATGAAACTAGGCAACCCATGGCAGGCTGGCAACAAGGACTAGTGCAGGAAAAATGCATTTATGGTGCTCAAAGGTAAATTTAATATTAGTCCTGAAATATGAACAAACAGCCTCAATGTGATATTGTGTCCCTTCCAGGATTTTTTTTTAAATAGCCTCACTTGCATAACTTGGTTATGCAGGAAATTCTTAACGTAAGTTATGCGTTGACTTTTTGTGTGGCATAGGTCAAAAAAGCTATGAATCCAGAAAGAAAGCAGAATTCTCTGATCTTAGCCACAGTTCAACAAAGGATATAAAAGACTGGAAGAGTACATGGTAACAATGCTGAAATCTGTCCTGTTAAATATCCCTGAATCAAATCCTAAAGGGGCCTTAGTGTTCACCATCTGTAGAGAGATTTTCAGCCAGTCACTGAGAACTTTTCTTTAGGTAGGCACATGCCAGTTCACTCATTAGGGGAAGTTTATATTCCATGGTCCCATACTTTAGAGAAGACACCAAAGTTACTTCACCTTTGTCTCCTTGGGTAGGGAAAGTAGATATTCTAGTTCCAAGTGTAAGGTCTGGTGGCAGTTCAGATGATGAAGGCACCAGAGGCCCCTTGGCCAGAGATATGCCATAAAGGATTTTTCTGACGGTGACTCAAAGTCTGTAAGGCAACAATTACATTGAATTAAAGGGTAATCTAATTTTGTAATACATTGATTTGCTTTAGGAGTGGAAATATAAGTTACAGAAAGCTGATTACCCACAGGAATAATCAGAATGAAATTTGTTGAAAGAGTTGAGTGCAAGCACAGATGACCCACATTTGATTACTGAAGTCCATCTGACAGTTATCATATACTAATAAATAATATTAATGTGGGGGTTTACTCTTAAAATAGTGCACAAATATACTGAGGAATTTTCCAGAGCCTGATTTTGTGCAATTTTCAGCAAACTGAAGCTGACAATATTATTTTCCCTTTGCCTTTAAAAGCAATTTAAACTCAAATATGTTTTGTTTTCCTTTGAATGAAACTGCAATGTGATTTTAGAAGGTGGATGTCTTTCAGCAGGCCCCAAACATCACTATTGTCTGGTGAGTGAACAGGAAAAGTCAAGCACACTAAATATAGCTTGTGTTCCGTTCAGCGTCTCTTATTTAGCAAGTCAACTGAGTCTGTAGCTTCCTCTTTCCTCTCTCGTTGTGTCCATAGCATATATCCGCAATGAGCAAGGTGCAAGCTTGTTGGCCTGTCACTGCAGGCAGTGGAAAATGAACAGAAGATACAGGCTGTATTCAGTTCAGCAAACATTTAGTAGTAATTAGTGACGAATGGAACATATTAACTCTCTACAGTATTGAAAATACTCTCCACCGTATTTCCAGTGGAAAGCATTATGTAGTCAAGATTGACAAGCAAGGGTGAAGCTTACTGAGCAGAATTATTCTACCTTTTGGTAACCTCTCTGTTCATTTGAATGGAGTAGACAGGCAGAGCAAAGATACAGTGCTAAATAGCCACATATGCAAATAAAATACATTACTACTGGGTCACAGGACAAACTGTACAAGTGTCTCTTATAATTAAATCTATGGCCTCTATGAAGATACTTAATGAGAGTGCTTATTGGCTTGGCCTTCTATTACTGGCAACTTTTAATTTACATTCTAAAATGTTTCTATTTATGCACCAAATGCAACTTTAATATTTTTTCCTGCACCGTAAAATGCAGAAGTCTGATTTGTTTAAGATTAGCTGAAGATTTACTTCTCTAACTTTAATTACACTGATAGAATACCAATATTTTGAATGTAATTTTGCTGATATAGCATAACTTGAGAAATGCATTTGTGTTAGCACAATCTAAATTAATGGTTGAATATGTAACACACAACATGCTGAAAAAGCATCGATTCTGGTAGCCTTATTTTGAGAAATCCTCTCTTGGCCTATTGATAGGGTAAAGGGCCAGTTTTGCCTTTTCCACTGCTTTATGCAGAATGCGCTGATGCTTTTTCCAAAATAAGTGCCAAATTCTCTTCAGAATCTAGAATAGCCCCATTGCAATCAATGGAGGCACTTAGAATATGCATTGTGTAACAGAGTTTGGAAATTATTATGAAGAGTTTCACTTTCTTAGAAAAACAAACAGATCTGGGCGTTTTTAGCTACTCCCCCTAGTTTTACATTCTTTGTTGGCTAAGACGTGTGGACGTGGGAATCCATCTAGTTGTTTGTAGTATTATTTTTTGCATCACAATACATTTGTATCCAAGAGCCTGCTTCAAAACTTACTCTCTATATGACAGTTCATATGGAAATGTCAGGAGTGCCTTGCTGTGTTGGTGTGGCTGCAGAATGAACAGTTCCTAACCAGCTCATTGTAGGCTTCTGTAGTTTCTAAACCAAAAGTTCTGAATTTAAAAATACTGTTCTTTGTGCACATTTTCAAAACTGAAAGTAAATTCTGTTCTTAGAATGGGCTGGAAGAGATTCATAAATCCAACTCTGCAGAAGAAACACCCCAAGTCAAGATCAAATTGTGGATCCTGATTTGACAAAGTACTCTTGAGTCAGGAAGATGTCTGTACTGGAATACAGGAGATTAGTTTTCATATATGCCCAAGAAATGTATCTTGTTCATTTTAAAATCAAAGAACTGCAGTGTATTGAATTAGTTTTTTGCATTGTATTATACTACTTATAATACATCGGATTTCAAGGTCATAAGCACTGTCCTGCTTTGTGGAACCAATTATCTCCATTTCACAGAGTGGGAAATTGATGCAGAGAGATAATCATAGTTATTTCTCATCTTGAAAAGTACTATGAAATCAAATAGAGAATGCTCAACTTTCAAAGGACTTTTAAAACCAACCTATAGCATTGTCTTTCAACATCTCCTAGTCTGCAGAGTAACTTCCGTAGGATCCTATATAATTTCTGTGGAGTTTAGTAGGTTTTGTGACTATACATTCTATAACTAGACAAGGTGACAGAGGTCTTTCATTTGATGACCTTCAATTGGTGAGGGAGACTTCTGTAGGACATTTCCATAACAGCTGCTTGCGGCTTTCAAAACAGCCAGTTTAAAACCCTGGACCATACAGTGTTTATATATTTTCCTGAACAGTCTTCACTTTCCCATACACACCTAATTTCTATGTAAATTGCTTACTGATGGAAATGCACTGATCTCTTACTTTGTACACAGTTACTCCATTATTATGTGAAGTTGGCATTAAAATAAGATGAGAACAACACAATTTAGCATGTCATATTGTTGGAGTGCTTCCAAAACCCAAACCTCTACCTGCTTTTTTTTCTGATAGTTAGGAACTTGCCATTTAGGAGCCTGATAGTGAATGACAGGGCAGACACATCTTTCAGTGATAGGCCTGGGAGATAAATGTCCAAAGCCAGTATGGGACACTGTGGAGGAAGTGCCATAAATTTACTGCTGAATCAGCTTTAAGGAGGAGAGCTGGGGCTAAAGAATCACAGCTGTCTCACGGCTGTGGGAAACAGTTCAGGGACCGTTAGGATTTGTCATTCCCATGAACTTGAGGTTCGCAGTGGGGCACTTTGGGAGGTAACACCACAGTTTGTGCAGAGTTTCAATCCCTAAACTGACAGATTGCCAATAGTAACAGAGAGGTAGCCATGTTAGTCTGTACTCCAACAAAACAAAGCATCAGAAATGTAGCACTTTAAAGACAAACAAAATGATTTATTTGATGATGAGCTTTTGTGATCTGATGAAGTGGGTCTGTCCCACGAAAGCTCATCAACGAATAAACCATTTGGTTAGTTTTTAGATTGCCAATAGTTCATCAACAGGTGATGCTCTCTGGCCAAAACAAATGTTTTGCAAGTATAAGTAAGTGCTGTTTACTTTTCAGGGGAATAAAAGTTAAAATTTTGATTTATAAAAGCATCAGGAAAAAAATGACAAATCATGAAAATTTGCACATTAATCTAATTTTTACACAAGGTCAATGTGTATGTAATAATGCTATAGTATATTTTTATAATTTTATATAGTTTTAAAGTATAGGCTTTTAACATTATTGGTGTACATACAGTTATATCTCTGTTTTTTGAGGTCAAATCACTTAAAGAACTCTCTCTTCCCTGCACTATGAACTATTT
Source organism: Carettochelys insculpta (assembly GCF_033958435.1). Taxonomy (NCBI): domain Eukaryota; kingdom Metazoa; phylum Chordata; order Testudines; family Carettochelyidae; genus Carettochelys; species Carettochelys insculpta. The sequence continues at coordinate 76,376,950 of NC_134141.1, forward strand.
TCTTTCTTCAGAAATAAGGTGCAGAGAAAAGTAGGCGAGAGGAGAATTAACTAGCTGGAAAGTACCACTAGGAAAGCAGCATGTAACAGATCTTCTATCCATATCATTTCTGTGTTTGATATCATTGATATGATGGTATACTTTGGTGAGTGAGACTAAAATATGCCTCACCCTAGTGTAATGGATGATCTTGATGACAATCTTTACAGGTTTGATTGCGATCACATCTCAAAACAAAGTCAGCAGGGCTACTATTAACTGAGATAGGTTCATCAAGTACTGGGACTAAAATGCTGCTTTAGAATGTGCAGCATTTTCTTGTGACAGAGTTAATTATGTGACTCCAGAGTATATTATTGGGCTAAGCGGGACATGGAGATAAACCAACTCAGTGAATGATTTTTTTTTTATCATTATCCCAGCAGCAAGAGAACCTGTGGAAATGTGTCCCTATGAAAAAAGTAAGAGAGACTGGAATTGCTATTAGTTCTGGTGGAGACATGGTACATTTATTATTTTAAGGAAAAAAAGAGGCAGAGAGAAGGAAAAAAAGAAACGGGAACTCTGTTAAGGGCAAAGTTCAGAATCACTGAATAGTCTGAGAACAAGAGATATGAATCTCTGTGTATGCTGGAAATTAAAAAAAATAGTGTTTTTCACTTAATGGCTCTCTTTCTGCTGTTGTATCTTTTTAATATTCGAAAAATATATATAGAAATGGTGCCCACAGTAGAATTTGGTTATAACTGAGTCAAAAAAAAGAGGTTTCATTTAGATTTTGAGCATTTTTAATATTATTTAATGTAAAAAAAGTCAGGAAATTTCCAAATGAAAATGCATTTTGAATAGAAAAAAAGATATATTTCAATTTCTTCTAAGATTTTTCCTGGCTCAAAGGATTCAGTGAAATTAACATGCATTTACAAACTATTTTACTATCACCAAACAAGCATTTTAGTTTAAAAAAAAAAACCCGAAAGCAAAACAAAATAAAACAAAAATCCAAATATGACAGGAACATATTTTTCCTAGGTCTACATTCAGAATTTCTTTAAAAACCTGATGGAGAGGGGTGAGCTTGTGCCTTGTGTGTCTGATTGTAACAAGATCCCAGGTTTGTAAATTTGGGATTGAATAAACTTTATTACTGTGAAGTAGAGGTGCATTATGAGCTCACAGGTCAAACTTTCAAAAGTGACCATGTACATGTGAGCTTAAATTTATTTGAAAGTCAAAGGGATTGAGGTGACTTGGTGTGTAAGTTGCTTTTATTCTATATATCTTTCTCTAGCCTGTCTTAATAAAACTAGGGATAGGCATTAAACAAAATCTCAGATTCAAATGCACCAAAAATTTGCTGAAGACCATATCTTGGTGCCATATTATACCAATAAATTTTAGCAGAAGTTCTCATTAGCTTTAATGGGGATTTAAAACAGATGATAGTTTTGGATTTATGTCTGAACTACAACCAGCTTCAACCCTATAATAAATAGGCTAGATCAAATTTTTCCAGACCTGATTTGGAGCTCTACTTTTTGATTTAGGCACATTTTAAAATAAAACCCAGAAAAACATAGTAAAAAGCTACTTGCCTTACTATCCCATACAGCTGATAAAGCAGAATGCCCATCCCACAAGAAAATCTTATCTTGGCTAAGGTTGTCCAGAAAACAGGAATTCCATTTCATGAAAATTTTTGAAGTTTGGTTGTATTAGTTTCTGAGTGAAAGAGAGCCCATTCAAAAATTTTGTTAGAAAGGGAAGGAGAGGGAGAGAAAAAGAGAGAAAGAGGTCCATCTAACCACAGAATAGCCAGTAGACTAGTGATTAAGGCATTCCACTGGGACACAGACAATACAGAGTGAAATCTTTGTTTTGTATCCTTACATACTGGCAATTTTTTGTTACAAGTAAAACTTTTTTCTGTTTTAACACAACCCCATTTTCTAAGAGGAAAATGTTATGTTGACATTTTGCTGACCAGCCCTATACTGAAAATAATCTTTACCCCATGAGAAAAATGACAGATTATGTTATCGTTGAATTTCACTTCCTGCTGAAAATATAAAATTATATTCGTTGCATGATCTTGAAGTCAAATAGTATCAATTGGAAAACAAACAAAAAAACCCTGGTTCACTGGTCTCGAAAGTAAAGTCTCAAGTTTGCAAGTTGTTCTGTGGCAGTGACAAATCAGAGTAATAGTCAACAACAATACATTGGAAACCATGACAGATGTGATATTTATGGAAGAAACAGAGAAGAAAAATAATTCTCCCTTTGTAGCACCAATTCCAAACAATGAAGAAATTGCCAGAGAGTGGTGTTGTTCCCCTATCCTGCAACCCTCATCATAATAAATGTTCTTTCAAATGTATTTTTGTGTGGAAAATTTTAACTTTTCAATGAACAAATTAAAAATCAAAACATTTTGATTCAGAAATGTCTCATGGGAGTTGTAGTCCAGGTGCCTCATATTTTCATTCTCCTCTGTAATATGGGCTCACAATCTGGTCTTACTGTCTGAACAACAAATCTCATGATGCCCCAAGGACATCCAATATTAGTGAGGACACCTGAGGTGTCATTGGACACAAGCATCATGGGAAACAAAGTCTGACTTAAGAGTCTGACTCCTACAGGAGAATGACGAAATAAGGCATAAGTTGTTGAAGCCTGAAACTTTAAAGGTAAAGCTGAGACATATCAAGCCAAGTATCTAGATTAAGTCTATAAACCAAGAACAGGCCAAGCCACAGAGAATATTTAGGCATTATACTCCTGGCTACAGCACAGTATTGCAATCTTGTGGAATGCACCCTGATTGTCTTACAACTTTGAAAAGTCTGATGACAGCTGCAGAACCTTGACCGTAACCTAAAATGCTCAAACATTCTTTCCAGCATACAAACTACGGCTCCCACGGATCACTGTGGTGGTATACCCAAATCCCACTATTTTGGGTTTTTGGCCTCTCGGTTTTTTTTGACAAAATCTATAATTTCCCAAGTAAAGCAAACACTTTTAACAAAAATCTTCTTTCCAGCTTGGTTTGTTTCTTCCGCGATGTTAATCATATACAGAGAATTGGAACCAGGATCAAGTGCTGGATGTGAGCCAAAGCTGAACTGTCAGTGGCTCACCTGCCACCACTATCAGCCTTATGAAGCCATCAGTTCATCATTGGATGGGCTGGAGAGCAGGAATAGACAAACTTCCTGTAATTCAAGGCTTTGCAAACACTGACTCTTTCCTGAGGTCTGAGTTTACACATCCTTTTTAAATAAAAAAATTAAATGCATGTTTTTCCAGGCCCAAAGACTCTAATATGGCATATTTTTCCAGTTAAAAGAGAAACTGAGCTATGTGGCAGCAGTCCCTAAAACCTAGGCTGGCACAAGTTCGTGGTTTGTATTTAATATACTGATATTAGAGTCATTTTTTCATTAGAGTTTCTCTCTTGCCTCACTCTCTACTCAGTAATTACACAGTCTAAATGTAACATAAGCCTTAACAGCTTCGAAGGGTAATTTTCAATGAGCCCTGGTCTTAATCTACAATTTGAGCTCTTTGGGGCATGAATCGCCTCTGACATGCTTCTGAAGTGCTTAGCATAATGGCACCTCACTGGGATGTGGTGCCAGTGGTCAGAAGCCTGGTAGCTGCAGGGGACCTCCTGGGGTGGTGGCTGGCCTCTGGGACTCTGGGTAGGAGTGGGGGCGGGGCCATCACTTGGGATCAGGTAGCTGGTGGCCAAGACCCTAGGTGGCAGTGGGGCCAACATGTGGGACCCTGGATGTGCCACCGCATGAGTCCAGCACAATAACGGGAGGGTGCTTCAGCACCCCCACATCCTTACTTCATTTCCTCAAGAAATCAGTTTGAGCAAGTAGCAACTGACCCCTTCATTTTAGTTCTTTTCCATCATCTCACTCCTGCAGCACCTGAAAATCACCCTGCAGTTGGAAGGATGGACAGCTTCTTTGGAGGCTGGAGTCAGACTGTGCAGGGAGCTTACTCGGGCACCAAGTGCAAAATGAGGGTGTGCACTCACCATCCAATGTGAGGTGAGATGGTAGTCTCTATGGCATTCCGAAGTCAAGGAGCAAGAAGAGTATTTTATTCTGTTTTTGATATTAAACTGCTTTTGGAAATCGACACATGCTGTTGATATTTTGGGAAACAGTTTATTAAAAAGTGATTTTGTGGCTATAAATCAAGTTATACAAGAGTTAGGCTGTTATGGTTTTGCTGATTCCACACTATAAACAGTACACGATGTAAGACTGGCATGGAAGGGTAGGTGGTTTGGGTATAGGGGAGTGGACAACTGCACAAGAAAATCAATTATGGCCCAGGGTAGGCTGCACCTCTTTTATACTTAAGCATAAGGACCCTACACATGTTCACAGTGAGAATTACACAGGACTGTATTTATTACGACAAAGTTCTTTCAGTTGGCTGCACCCCGTGGCAAAACCACAATGCCACCACAGAAGAGACAGGCCCAGTTCTACTCACCTCAGCTGCTCTCTGAGTGACCACAACCCCATGGTAACCCTGCTTCCCCTGAACACAAAGGCAAAAAGTTTTTGTTTGCACAGGCTAAAAATGGATTTTGCTTAGAGAAAACATCCACAGAGGAAAATACCTTGGAAATAATGAGAGAAGTCTAAACAGCCCTTTCCAGCTTTCAACATGTGCTCTGGCCTATGGGGGGATTTTTGTCTGAAATCTATTCATAAATTGGTAATCCTGGTATAGTTACAATGATGACTGTCCTGTAAACATTCCCATCTATGTAGCTATGCTTAGGGGTTTCATCTGTAGATGGCAGAGGGTAACTAGAAATGTCAGCACCAGAGCTTGTGCAGTTGTGGCACACTCAGAGATGCATACTTGCTAACACACTCTGACATTCCAACCAGGAGAGAGCAGCAGTGTCATTTACACTCTGGGAGGACAGAGACAAACTCATTGGATTTCTTATTAGTAGATGGAGTCTATGAAAAGTGCTCAGGTTGGTGGGACTAAAACTTCAGACGTAGCTCTGCCTCCCGCCATCTCCTTTCTCATTTTCCCCTCTCTCTTCTCCTCCTTCCTCTTTCTTGTGTCTTCCCTCATCCCTTCCTATCTTTTCTTCACATTTCCTCCCCTTCTTTTCTACCGTCGATTTCTTTCTTTTCATTTTCCCCGTAAACCATTCACTACTCATTGTCCTACCCTGCCATTCCTCTGCCATTTCATTACACTCCTTTTCCCTTTCTAGTCTCCCTTTCCTTTCTTTATGAAATCTGCAGCCATTAGAGAGCAACATGATAGCGTAGAGTTGACCAGGTCTGCAAATGATATCCTGTCTTGCACAGGAATATAACAGGATGACTGTCCCCTTAAGTTCAGTTGAGGCTAGAGATCACTCAAAAACTATTCTATGGTGCATCTTTTTAAGATTCTGGGATTTTTTAGAGAACAAAGACCTTGGGAAGGGCAGAGGCAGGTGGTACCAGGGAAAACTTGAGAAAGATTCTTGAAGTAGGAACAAAAACAAGCTCTCACTATGGTTCCTCAGTGATAGCTGCCTATTTCTAATTACTTTTTAATAGATTAACACCTCAGCCTATCTGCTGTCACCAAGATTCTACTATTTATTGCCATAGTAGGTATAGGTGTTTCTCTTTTATGTGGTCCAAACTTAGTGTGGAATGGATACATTAACAGGTGTGTTGTGAACAAGACACGAGAAGTCATTCTCCCACTCTACTCTGCAGTGGTTAGGCCTCAGCTGGAGTATTGTGTCCAGTTCTGGGCACCGCAGTTCAGGAAGGATGTGGAGAAATTGGAGAGGGTCCAGAGGAGAGCAACGAGAATGATCAAAGGTCTAGAGAACATGACTTATGAAGAAAGGCTGAAAGAATTGGGCTTGTTTAGTTTGGAAAAGAGAAGATTGAGGTGGGACATGATAGCAGTTTTCAGGTATCTAAAAGGGTGTCATAAGGCAGAGGGAGGGAACTTGTTCTTCCTTGCCTCTGAGGATAGAACAAGAGGCAATGGACTTAAATTGCAGCAGGGGAGGTTCAGGTTGGACATTAGGAAAAAGTTCCTAACTGTCAGGGGTGATCAAACACTGGAACGAATTGCCAAGGGAGGTGGTAGAATCTCCATCACTGGAGATATTTAAGAAGAGGTTAGATAGATGGCTTTCAGGGATGGTCTAGAAAATGCTTGGTCCTGCCATGAGGGCAGGGGGCTGAACTCGATGGCCTCTCGGGGTCCCTTCCTGTCTTACTCTTCTATGATTCTGTGATTCTATGAACCTGTAAGTCTCTTCAAAAGCAACAAGAACAGTGGCACCTTATAAACTAACAAATATTTTGGAGCATAAGCTTCGTGGGCAAAGACCTGCTTCATCAAACCCCAGCTCATGCATCTGACGAAGTGGGTCTTTGCCCATGAAAACTTATGCTCCAAAATACCTGTCAGTCTACAAGGTGCCACAGCTCTTCTGGTTGCTTTTGAAGATACAGGCTAACTCAGCTACCCCGCTGGTACCTGTACGTCTCTGTGGTCCAGACTTAATGTGGGATGATACCTGAAATTATCAAGTATTTCTGTGTCTGTGATTGTGTTTTTGATTTCATTAGAGTGTATTTGTATTAAAACTCATTATAAGATGGCGCTCTTCTGAATGAGGGGCTTGTTCACCATAGGACTCGTCTTTTGTAATTTCAACCCAGGCAAAGTCTACACTACACACTTCTGCTGGCACAGCTATTGCAGTTAGTGGTATGAAGAGGTGCAGTCTGTGATTTGGTGCCGTCAGCAGAAGCCGCTAATGAAGCATCAGCATTCTTCCCAGGATCACGTGTTCAGCTCCTGCGGGATGGTTTCATTATACCAGTGTAAATACATCTTTTTTACTGCACTATGGGTCTGATCAAAAGCTTAGTGAAGTCCATGGGAATCTTTCCATCTACTCCAATGACTTTTGGATTAGACCTTGTATGATAATCACATGGAACCTGCTACAGCAAAAAATGAAACACATGCTTAATTTGACACATTAGTGCTAAGGTGACCAGATATCCCATTTTTAAAGAGACAGTCCCATATTTAAGCCATCCCACAAGTGTCCCATATTGTCCTGAATTTTCTATCTTGCCCACTACCCCATCATTTATTTATTTAAAATATTTTTGCCTCACCTCTCCATTTAAAATATTCAAGACAACTTACAATTTAAAAAAATATAAACATAAATAGAAATTAAAGTATGAGACCCCAAAGAGACATAAAACCTACTAAGACATCTGGAGAGGAGGGACACACACACACACACACACAGACTCAAATACCAGTAAAATCATGGGTAAAAATGGTGGTGATAGCCTGAAGCCGAAACAGTGCTAATGTTGACATCATGTGAATATCCGAGGGAAGAGAATGCAACAGGCTGGGAGCAAAAGCTGAGAAGGCCCAGCTCTGCGTAGACATGAATCTTATCTCCCTAAGTGAGGGAATGCTGAGCAGAGCCTCTCCAGCTGACCTCCCCCAGCTGAGCGGGTTCATACAGGAGAAGAGTGGCCTTCAGAAACACTGGACCCAACCCGTTTTGGGCTTTATAAGTCATAACCGAAAGCTTAAATTGTTCCCAGAAACATGGTGGAAGCCAGTGCAGCTGCTGGAACACTAGCATAATGTGCTCCACATAATGGCTATTTCTACCCGGTGCTCCACCCAGCGCTGCTGCCGGCAGAGCTGTGCAAAATGAGATTCTTGGGATTGTAAATGGCATACCATTTGCACACTCCTGAAGCTCATTACCATAACCCCACAAGAGTTCGGTGTCGGCAGAAGGGGGCGCCGGCACTGCAGAGGCTGTGTGGATGTGCCTCTGACGGCTAAACCGCCCCCCTGTCATCAGTCCCTTATGAGGCTAAGGTAATGAGCTTTGGGAGGATGCAAATAGCACTCATTTTGCATAGCTCTGCTGGCAGTGGCACTGGACGGAGCCATTGAGTATTAGTAAAACTTGAGCAACTGCATTCTGGACCAGTTGAAGTTTCTGAAGGCTCTTTAGAGGCAATCCCACATAAAGCACATTACAGTAACCCAACCAACATGTAATGAGCTTGGATAGTTGTGGCCAAGTTATTCTTGTTCAGGAAGGGTTGCAGCTAGCAGATCAGGTGAAGCTGTCCGAAAGCTCTCCTAGCCATCAAAGAAATTTGAGTCTGAAATGTTAAAAAAGGGTCCAGGAGAGTAACCCCATCTAGAAGAGGCACCATGCCACATTCCTGACCACATGGCCTCATGATACAAGACCTCAGCCTTATCTGGATTCAACTTCACCTTTTTTGACTTCATCAAGTACATCAATGCCCCTTGACACAGGTCACCATACCTGGTTCTGCTGTGACAGGGAAATAGAGTTGAGTGTCATCTGCATATTGATAAAACCATGTTCAAAAACTCCTTATAAACTTTCCCAGCGGCTTCATGTAGACGTTAACCAGCATAGGGATCAAGATGGAACCTTGTGGGACCCCAGAGGACAATCACTATGTGGTCGAATAACAGCCCCCTGAAAACATCCCAACAGGTAAGACCTGAACTACTGCAAAATGATGCCTCTGATACCCAACTTTACCAGGTATACCCAACTCTACCATGGTCAAAGGTATAAAGATCCAGTGACAGGTCCAGGAGAATCAACAGGGACACATTCCCTCTCTCTATCTCCTGGCCTAGGTCACCCACCAGGTCAACCAAGGTAGTTTCAGTTCCAAAACCCAGCCTAAATCCAGACTGAAATGGATGTAAATAGTCGGTCTCCTTCAAAACAGCTTGGAGTTGCAATGTCACCACCCACCCAAGTTCCTTGCCCAAGAAAGGAAAATTAGCAACTGAGTGATATTTATTCAAATCATGTGAGTCCAGAGAAGGCTTCTTAAGTAGCAGTTTTATCACCACCTCTTTTGAGGCAGCAGGAACCACACCAGATCTAAACAACACATTAATAATCCTCTGGACCTAACCAAACATCCCTTCCTGGCTATATTTAATAAGACAGAAATGGCAGAGGTCAAGTGAGCATGTGATTGGTTGCACTCCTCCAAACACCTTGTCCACATCCTGGGTCTGCAATAATTGAAACTGACACTAGGAAAAATGACTGGATGATGTGCTCAATACATTCTTACCCCACTTACATAGCTGCCATAGTCCAAGCAGCCATCTTATCATCTTAGCTACAAAGTACTTCCTGAACTGACAGCAGCGGGAGGCCGAGAGTGCCCCCATTTCTTCATGAGTGCCAGACTGTAACAGGCCACACGCCACTTGAAACAGTTCAGCCTGACAGCATTGTGAGTATGCAATATGGGTGGGAAGATGAATTTTCTTTGCTGTCACCACAGCTACAGCGTAAGCTCGCAATTTCAGATCTAACCTGTAATCAGTTGGACTTAGCTCTAGTTCTCCTCCAGCGGCATTCTCGCCATTGCACAGACTGTTCTGCCACCATCAGCTCCTCAGAGAACGAAGTAGTAAACGTTCATAAGTTCCAGTGGCTCGTGCTACTGGCTGAGTCCCTGCTCACCAGCAGCCTACCCATTAGAGATGAATGGTAGGATCCAGTGGCCAATAATGGGGATAGGTGTGCAAAACTAGTGGCAAGGCAAAGTTGCAGAACATGTGGCGAGCTGCTCCTGCTGGCCTTTCTATACGGCCCCTGTTGTATGCAGGCTCTCAGCCAGTAGGACCTTGCCTCTCATCCCATTTCTGGCTGACACTGGCTGTGCGCTGCGAGCTGCAGTGGCTGGTAAAGTACAGGTGGGGGCCAGGCAGCCGAATATATTTCTTCTTGCCCCGCCATCAGCCCTTTACATGCTCCCTCTCCCTCCTTTACCCCTTCCCCCACATCCAGCCCCACTGCTCCTCCATACTCCAAATGGTGGGGTATATCTCACTCCATTGCTGTGAGGAGACCCAGCCCCTGTTTTGAGCATTCAGCTCACCAACAGCTTGGGCCAGCAGGCTCCTTACTTCCCCAGCTGCCTCTGGCTGGGCTGGTGCCCTGGAAAGCCCAGGACACTATCCTGGAAGCACCAAGCCCTTCATGTGCCAAAGCTGTGCACAGCACTGGCATTGGGGAAGCCTCTCTGACCCTCAGTTAAGTTTTGGAGTGGCAGAGGGGAAGTAATTTCCAGCCTGTTCTTGTCCCAACCCTGCAGGTTCCACAGCAGCACCTAATTCATGGGCATAGCACTCTCTTCATCTCCCATCCCACCATGGGTACTGCCCCCCAGAGAATGTGGGGCTGCTCCTTTCCTTAAGCTTCCTGTGATGAGCCATCTATCTCATCAGGTTTTCTGAAGCCTCTTTATTCAGGTTCCCCTAGGCCCTGTTGCATGCAGCATCCTTAGATCTGATGCCTTGCCTTGCCTTCACTGTTGTGTGAGTGCATGGGGAGAGGGAGGAGGGGAGGACAGGACAGGAGGCAGCTGTGTTATGTCAATGGCCAGCAGCAGCCTGCGGGTGTTAGTTGCCTTTCAACACCGTGTGGGCAGGAAGGGACTGGGGCTGGGTAGGGGAGAAGAGAAAGAAGAATGGAAGAAAGAAGAATAAAAAAGAGCATGTGTAGATGCTCCGCAGGGCTCTTCTTTGTAAGGAGGAGTCCTTATGGTGCCAGATTTTTTGATCCCTGTCCCGTTCTTTTGAAAGATGCTCTCTGTCAAAGGGAGTTTTTTTCAGAGGGTATCTTCCAGAAGAACTTCTTTTGAAGGACATCTATAGTGTAGCCATAGCCTAAGGGTTTGACTTTGCCAAAGTCCTGAATAGAAAAATCAAACAAGCCACATGGTGTTCTGATTTGTAACAAAATACATTTTATTTTTTTAAGCAGGTATCAAATTGCTGAATGGCAAACACACCCAATACCCACATTGCGAAGGTACAGGGATATCAGAACTGGATACTGTGGGCTGACATTTGTTAAGTAACTCCTAAGCAGTACATTTAATGTGTCTCAGAAATAACATGAGAGCTGAACTGTGCATATCTGTTTATCTAGGCTTTTGTATTCTGTTTATCTTTGTGCCTGCCATTTTCATTAATGTCAGCTTTCATTATTTTCATGGACTTCTGTTCCCATTTCCATTTTGTGCCATGGAGGGGTAACCCATGGAATGATGGGTGGACCATATTCTGAGCCGCGGCGACCTGCCTGGGAGCAAACCATTGCCAGAATAAGCCCTAAGTGAACAATTATGTCTATAATGTAACATAAGCATATTTATAACTTTGAAGAATGAATTAAATGGCTTAGGTATTTAATTTTAAAATATGGCCACTATAGGTTGAACCTCTCCAGTCTGGCACCCTCAGGACCTGACTGGTGCCAAATGAAAGAATTTGCCGGACCATGAGAGGTTAATATCGTCTAGCGGCAGTACCAACACTTGCACTGCTTACAGGCTCTTAGAAGATATTTGGGGTAAGTTAGAGCTAAATAAAGGCACAGAACATCGAGAGCCAGGACTGGTGGCTGTAAACAAACTTCATTGAAACCTGGGAAGCTTGGCTACACCCATGCTAACTAAAATCATGCTGGATTCCAGATGTTGCCAGACAAGAGAATGCTGGACTAGAGAGGTTCAGCCTGTAAAATCATTTCAATAATTATTTTTAATAAAGTCTATGCACAGCTAATTCTTCTTTAAAGTCCAAACTGAAAAGGAGCTTTTCTGGACACTTATAGGGATGAACCTGGACAGGCCCAAATTCTTTGGTTGTTCAGTGCCCTATATGCAATTCTGACCTAGTAATTGATAGATAGATAGGTATGTTCCATTCACAGTAACTATTTTACTGCTTGACACGTAAGTGCACAGTTACCAGACTCCACTCACTAAGGATGTTGTGCTGATAGAGAAGTAGAGCCTTCTTAACCAATTAACTGAGGTCTCCTTTCACTGCCTGATCTTTCAGTTGGTACCTCCTGCATGGTACTGCAGTTGAAACTGAAACTGCACTAGTGTAATGTTTTACAGGCAGCCCATTTGTAAACTGCCACCTGCCAGAGTTGTGGTAAATTTGTTTCTGCTGGAAGTTGCTTTTATGAGTGAATTTGAACAGAGTAATAGGAAACTGAACTGCACAGGAGACGCACCCTATGAAAAGCAGAACTAATCCAGTGCTTTGCACCAAAAGGAAACATAGGGCAGAGATAATGCATAGGCAGGCAAGTTGAGAGTCAGCGTATGATGCATCAGCATGAGGCAGATGCAAAACTTCCATTGCCTTCAGTTGGCGCAGGCCAGGGATATCACTATGTAATTACTATAATCCCCCACTCCCTTGGAATAGCTTGGCCCCTGCACCTGTTGGTGAAAATGTCTACTTCATTACAAAATACCAGGGAACAGATCCTTGGCTCTACAAAAGTCAAAATGTAATGCCAAAATGCTTCAGGGCAACCTTCTGGCTGCTCTAGAAAGACAACTCAGGAGTCTTGCAATACGGGAGAATCTCAGGCTACTGTAATCAGTATTTTTATAGAACCCCCCTCCCACTCCAGATTTTGTCCCAATACAAGGGGTGAATTAGAGTTGGCCAAAACTGTGAGAGGCAGGGGAACTCTGATAGGGAAAGACTGATAGTGACTGAAGGTGGCAGGGCCAGAGTTCAGCACCCTCTGCTGACATCTAGGCAATGATGACACATAAGTGAGAAGACCAAACTTCTGGCATAAAATAGAGGAACCTTACCACGAAATCATAGATTAGGGTTGGAAGAGATCGCATGAGATCATCTAGTCTAACCCCCATTTCAAAGCAGGTCCAACTCCAGTTAAATCATTTCAGCCAGAGCTTTGTCTATTCTTGCTTTAAAAACCTCTAAGGATGGAGTTTTCACCACCTCCTTAGACAACCCATTCTGGTGCTTCACCACCGTTCTAGTGAAACAGTTTTTTTTAATATCCAACCTAGACCTCCCCCACTGCAACTTGAAACCATTGCTTCTTTTTCTGTCATAAAGATGACTGTAATTTTAACAGCTCTAGTTTGTGCTGGTGTCCAGTCTAGTGCCCAGGGAGTCCAGGTGTGTGGGAGCCATAAGAAGGTTTCATAGTCATCCTCTTTGCCTTTGCTCTGCTGAGGCTTAACGGAGGACTGCTCTTAGTTATAGGACTTCATAGCAAATATAATGAATTCATAGCATGTGTGAAGGTCTATCAAAGAAGCAATATATCTTTTAAAATTGTCACCAGAGACTTTGCATTTGCCCATTCTAGTACTAATTGCTGAATTTCTGCATTTAGAGAAAGCAGTAACTTCATTAGTTTCTCGATGTGCTATTGTTTATTACACACGTGTTCTGTTTTCTCTAAATACAGAAATTAGGTAATTATCACTAGCTATTTATTAGAGTTCAGATGTAGATACACAAGACTGAAGAAAATTTATTTTAAAAGTCTGAAATCTTGAAAAAAAATCTTTACTTCTTATCCCTTTGATGGATTCAGCTCTGAGTCTCCTATAAAAATTTCATATCACATTTTTGGGTAGCCATCTGGTTTGTAGAAGACTGAAAAATCTGCCTGACACCAACACAGAAATTTTGTTAAAAATGTATCTCAAAGAAATAGCAAAGATGGCTGTTTTGTTTTTTTTTTGGTTACACTCATAACAATTAAAATACATTTAAATATGTGTGTGTGTGTGTGCACGTGCATTTACAATTTTTGTGGGTACCCAACACTGAGAGGGACCACGAGCACCTAAAAATCCAAAATATATGGCTAGACAGATATCTCAATATGCAGAAGACATTCAAATTCTATTCTACTGTATTGAAGCATCTTATATTTATATGGGGAGGAAGGCCTATCTTGATATTATGGAGACCTGGGTTTAGTATGACCAGATAGCAAGTGTGAAAAATTGGGATGGTGGTGGGAGGTAATAGGTGCTTAAGGCAAAGATCCACATTTAAGGACTGTACCTATGAAATCAGGCCCTCAGGTCACCCTACCTGGGTTCAGTTCTTTACTCGACCCCAGACTTTCTGCATAACTTTGACCAATTCATTTAGTACTTCAGTTTCCTTTCCATAGCATGGGGATTAATAACATTTCCCTGCCTCATAGAATAGTTGTGAGGTGCTCAGATGCTAGAGTAATGGGAGCCTTTATGTAGAACCCATGATTCAGGTATTTGAGCTTATTCCAAAGTTAAAAATGAGAAAGGGTTATTACTTTAGGTTCTGTAGATTAACTACAGTGGCCTAACTGCCATTTGACCCTTCAAAAATCTCCCTTGAAGTCCTTGATTTAGGCTATATCCACACATGTTTGTTGCTCAGGGCTTTGGAACCGCGCCCCACCCCCACCCCTACAAAAATGTCACCAACAGAAGCAGCAGTGTGGATAGAGCTATGTCAGTGAGAGACACTCTCCCACAGACATGGTTACTTCCATTCAAAGGGGGCGGTTTATTTATGCCAGCACAGAGCAGCTATACAGATCTTACGCTGGCACAGCTGCAGCAATACAGCCGTGCCATTGTAAAGTCTTTAACACTGATATAGCTTTGGTATTTGGCCCATATTAATTTGTGGTACATATCAGCAGGAAAAAGCACAAGACAAGCTGATTAGCTCCTAAGACAGTTTAGCTGGAGTACAGCCATTGGTATATTTCCAATTCGGCAACAGATCGGGATGGTCCTTTTCAAAATGATATAATTAATTTCTATCAATTATTTACACAGCCCTACAGGTGTTCAAGGATTTTCACTTACAAATAAAAATCTGCATTCTGAGGAGCCTTATAAATTTAATCGAGCAAGGAATTGCATTGAACAAAAGATGGGAGGGGGAACAGCAGAACTCTGGGGAATGATCACGCATGATCATGATATGCTCAGTGTCATGTAAAAATCCTGGCCCTGCTCTAGCACTGTGATCCTGGCAGATGGACTCCTGAGCTTATATGGAACCCACTGATTCCCATGACTCCATATTGTCATAGGGATTCACTTGCTTGGGTCAGCCAATCAGAACTGGTACCCATGTTACCTCCAAGTTGACTTTAAACTAAAGTATCAATATTTGGAACCGGTGTGCAATTAGACATAAAATTTGCCTTTGTGTGCTTTTAATTTTTGCATAATTATTTTTGGCTGCTGGTGATTAATACTTTTTTGCTGCTCCACTAGTTGCTAGGGTCAGTGGCTTCTTGCAACATGTGTAGTGCACTTACTTTCTTTTTCTCCTTTTGTTTCTAATGCTGAATTATTGTTCCATTTTCCAACACAGGTGAATAATACAGTGCATAACTATAGAAAAATATGCATTCCTGTAGGGCATTGCCTGCTCACGCTGTGATAGAGTTTTCTGCCTTTCTGCCTTGATGTATGGCATTTAAATTGTCAAATAATCTCTCCTTTCCCCCTGCCAATCCTCTCTCCTAGTTTGTCATGCAGTTATTAGAACATGCACTATTCTAAACCCACCTGCTCAGTTTTGTCTCTCGTTTCCATGTTGTGTTCCTGTCTCAGAGTCTGCGTGCATTACTATCTCTGAGTCTGGTTTTCAAGGGGTTCTTTGCCATTGTTTGGTATGGCAGGAACTGTATGATGGATGTTACAAGCTATTCTCATTTACCGCCCTTCCAGTTTGAAACTTCACAGGGAATAGAAATTGTACTCAGTAGCCAACCTTCCCGCCTGCCCACCAAAAAACAACCCACCTCTCCAAACCTACCCCAAGCAGCAATATCTTTACTGGAGTGAAATATTTCATATAGCAGAGCTGCACTAATCTCACCGCTCTGTCAGTCTTCGGACCCCTCTGTCATGAGTTTTATTGAAGAAGAGAATAGTCTGAACCCTGGACTCTAATTCACTGATCTAGCCACACAGCTTGACTTACATTGATGCAGAAGAAAGAATGGTTGGCTGAAGCCTGAGGTCCTATGTCACATTAATATCAAAACAAAAAGCAGTCAAGTAGCACTTTAAAGACTAGCAAAATAGTTTTGCTAGTCTTTAAAGTGCTACTTGACTGCTTTTTGTTTTGATAGTGTATAGATTAGCACGGCTTCCTCTCTGCTACTATTCAACATTAATATCAGTGGATGTTAGGAGCCTTAAATGCCTTAAGGATCTGGGCCTGACAGCTTATCAGCACTTCTGAGATGGAGAATGATGCTTATCTACACGGGAAAGCTGATCAACACAGATGAAAAGGAATAAATTATTCTGCTATAGCTATGCTGGTGTAACTTCCCTGGGTGACTTTAGGCATTCCTAAAATGACTTTATTTTGAAATTTTTCTCCTTCTTCCACCTGATTACTCCAAAGCAGAGTAATTATTCTGGGATAAAGAAAGCAAGAACCTGACTGACAACTAGAAATACAGATTTTCTATTTACACTGCTTTTGGGCCAACTCATAACATTATTACTGGTTTTATATATATATAGTGCAATTTCATTGTGACAAGTTCTACATCTTGTCAAAAAAATGGAACAATTTTTTTCTCTTGTTGAAATTTTTTGTTTGTATTTTTGGGGCAAAAATTGGTTGATGGCAACACTAGTCAGAAACTTGAACACTGCAGTTTTTTCCCCCTAATTGTTCCTGTTTCCTTTCCTTGATCTTTCCTTTTCTCTTCAGTATTTTCCCTAAAATTGATTGCTGTAATTGTGATTTAGAGGTTTGAATGACAGTTCAAGGTGGAGTTTTGCACTAAATTATGAGGTGATGTAGGCTTGATTATTTTTTCTTTTATTGAGCCAAAAAAGAAGAAAAAACTATTTTCTGAGTGAAAAATCCATTCTACTGCCTAACTTTCTCTATTGTTTAAGCAAGTTCTTTTCAACCTGTTTCTTCAGATTTCAAAGAAAGTAGCTCTGTGATTTGAATAACTTTTAAGAGGTTCTGCCCTCAGTGAAAATCCATTGTTTTCAAACAATGCACTTATGCTATGTCTAGACTACATGAATTTGCCAACAAAAGGGCCACTTTGCCAACAAAACCCACAGAGAGTTCAGATTGCAAAGTGCATTCTGTGAACAGGAAGTTGACAGCATGCATTGCTTTTGTCAACAGCTGTATCCCACTTGCCACAAGAAAGAACACAGCTGTCGACAGAGATCTATTGACAAAACATCAGTTTTGGCATTCCAGGGTGGTGGGTCTTTTGTCGACAGAAAAGGCCTCCAGGGCACTGTGCAGGTTCCCCAGTGGACACCTTGTCCACGGCAAGCAGCATTCTATGGTTCTTGTCTCTGACCATTCTTAAATCTGCAGAGAACCCAGGAAACCCCATGTCAGGAAGCTGAGAACATGTGAGCAGCAGAACAACATGCTGATCCCTAAATGCCCTCACATTTGCATGTGCGTTCCACGATGGCAGAGGCCTCCAGAGACCTCTCTGAGCCCTTGAGAGACCAGCCTGAGGGGTCCTAGGACACACCCTGGAGCTCCAAGAGGTGGTCCCCCTCCTGGAGCAGGCTGAGGTCCAAGCCCTTTTGGACCTGTGGGGGGAGGAAAAGACCCTGCGGGACCCTGAGGCCAGGTGGTGGAATGTGCCAATTTACACCAGGCTGGCCACCACCCTGGCTAAATGGGGAACCCCCCACAGCATGGAGTAGGTCTGGGCCAAGGAAGAAGGAGCTGAGGCAAGGCTACGTCTGGGCCTCAGACACTGCCCGATGCTCTGGGGCAGGACCTGCCACCTGCACATGTTACCAGGAGCTACATGGCATCCTGGGGTGGGAGATGGACACATCGCTGCTATGCCACAGCATAGATACAGCACTCGTGGCCCCAACCACCACCACAGTGGCAGTCTCTGTAGCTGGAGGAGGAGGAGGTAGCAGCAGCCCAGCCCCAGCCTTTGCTGGATCTGGAGTCAGAGGCCAGCAGCATCATTCTCATTCTGGACCCAGTCCCCAGCAGCCAGGCCACGTCCTAAGCATCTTTTGAGCTGGGCAAGGGTCTCTTTAGTGAGAACCCTAAGTGTTACACACCCCAGGGCATGGGGGCCAGGTGCAGATGGGGCATATTGTGAGCATGGCTTCGCCAGCCTGGGCAGGACCTCATGCTGAAGTCCCAGGAAGATTGAGGTTGCTTCCAGCTTACCCGCCACTAATGAGGGGATCCGTCTGTGGCTGGATACTCACCTTGTCCACTAGCTTGTTGAGTGGGGAGGGGCTGTAGCAGTCAGCACAGTCCCAAAGACATCCTGGAGCCCCCGAGTAGCTGGGCCCACTGTTTAGGCCACACATGGCTCTGTTCCCAGGACATCCCCATCTCTTGGCCTGGCGGGTGTTGATCACTGCTCATGGTGGGGGGGTCATGGCTCACAAGTTGCTTTGAATGAATGACTCACCGTCTCTCCTCGTCTTCCTTACAGTTGGACCCATACCAACTGAGAGCCACGCCACCCCCATGATACCACCAGGCTAAGCCAATCCCACAGCACCACCAGGCCAAGGCTGCAGACAGAGGGGCCACTGAAAGGTGTTTGAGATCCTCAAGTGGGACCACATGCCACCCTGTGGGCCATGCAGGGCACAATGGAGTAGTAGCTCAGGACTGACATGGAGTGGCAGTCATGGGCCTGAGAACAGCTCATGTTCTACTTTGACACCATCACTGGTATCTGACTGGAAATGATGGTCTAGCTGCCCACAGCTGCCCATCCTCCCCTCTGTTCTGCCCCCTCTGGCCCTCCTGCAGGGCATCCTGGACCTCCACCTGCTCCAGTGGGCGATGGCCATGGTTTCCCCCCTGCACTCCAGGCTCCCCCTGCTCCCTCTGCCCACCCAGACCCCACCATAGCCCCTTCCTGCCCATACTCCTCTGCTCCTGGCCCCAAGCCAGCCCCAATGGGGGCCCTGAACCCACAGTGGGAAGGGATCCTCAGGCGAATGCCACTCAGGGTCCTGCTCTCTGTCAGGTTTGTGGTCCTTCATAAGCACACCCCTTGCAGCTGAAGGCCACCCCACTCTTCCCCTCCACAATGTTGTGCAGGGCAGAGCACACCACCACAACTTGGTGGATGTTGTACTCCCCCCACATGAGTAAGGTCAACAGGCACCTGAAACATACCTAGAAGTGCATGGCCTGCATCCTGGCTCAGTTGAGGCAGGTGTTGAACAGTTTCCAGCTGGGGTCCAGCTGGCCAGTGTAGGATTTCATCAGACAGGGCATAAGGAGGTAGGCCACATCCCTCATGATGCAGAGTGGCATCTGAATGTCCTCAACCGCCAGCTCACAGTGGGGGATGAACATATCTGCTTCCAGCCTCTGGCATGGGCCGGAGTTGCAGAACACATGGGTGTCATGTGCACAGCCCACCCACTTGACATAAATGTCTGCAAACTGTCCACAGTGGTAGACCAGGATGTGCAGCACCATCAAGAGGTAGCCCTTGTGGGTTGTGTACTTGGCCACACTATGCTCTGGGGCATGTATCAGGAAGTAGCTTCCACTGATGGCCCCTAAGCAGTTCGGGAACCCCATGTCGATGAATCTAGCCATGACTTGGTCAGCATATCCAAGATGCATGACTTTCTGCAGCTGGATTATGTTGGCCATCATGACTTAAAGAGGGAGAGGATTGACCACACATCAGGAACTGAGGAAGGGAATCCCTTGGCCCCAGGGAAGTCCCTCTCCCTCTCCTGTTTCCTTCCCCCCGAGCTCTCTGGGAGTACCCCTTGTGAGGCTGCCTGAGCCCCTGCCCCCAGCAGCAGGGCTGTGTGAGGGTGGGATGGCACAGTTTCCCATGGATGGGGCTTTCTCCAACCCCACCTCTCTCACCCCTGACCCCACTCCGGGAGGATCCCTCTTTGGCGGGACATCCCCCTCCCAACCCTGTGCAGGGAGACCAGACTTAGAGTGCGTTATGTCCATGAGGAGGGTCCTGATGGTGGGCTTCCCTACACAAAACTGGTTGTCTATGGAGTAGTAGCTGTTGGTGGTGGTGAGCTTCCAGAGGGAAACTTCAACCCACTTCTCCACAGGCATGCAGGCTGCAACCAGGTGTCCTGTCTCTGGAGGACAGGGGTGAGCCAGGCACAGAGCTCCATGAAGGTGGCCTTCTGCATTTGGAAGTTCTGAAGCCATTGTTGGTCGCCCCCTGCCCCATGGTCCTCGCAGGTGGTCTCATACTCCCCCTCCATGAGAAAGAGGAGCACAGCTGACAGGAAGTCCAGCAGCTGCTTCAGCATCTCTGTGTGAGGCCACCACAAGTCTGGGAGCTGTTCCAGTAGCGTGGCTCCCTGGGACCAGTTGTGTTGCCCACAAAGCTGTGGAGCCCTGTGTTAGCTGTGCTGTCCCTCTAGGAGGTAGGCATGCCCAGAGCAGAGGCAGAAAACAGGTGTCTGGGCAGCAGGGGTGGTCCCACTAAGGTGCTTCTCACTGGGACTCCCAGAAGGAACTGGTGACCTGCTACCCTGTCTGATGGGGTTATGAGTGGCCCTTTTGCTGATAGAGTGGCCAGGCAGTCTGGCTGCACACTGTCGATGGAGCAGATTGCTCTTTTGTTCCGCTTCGCGCACTGGATGCAATCTGTCAACAGAAGTTTTGTTGCAAGATATTTTCTGACACAAACTTCTGCCGACAAAACCCTGTAGTCTAGACGTAACCTTAGTTACAGAGCTCAGTAACACAACCTGAGGGTAAGGCTCAGGTGCAGGAGTTTGCCCAAATGTGAAATAAGACAAATTGTTTTTCTTTTTCTTTTACTAGTGAAGATTTGTTAGACTGAAAAACCCAATGTGATTTTAAGAATCAAGTCTGAGTTGGTAGGGCTGTCTATTAAAAAGCTGACAAATTTCTTTTGATTTATAAAATAGTGAATTTTCTTTGGTGTCAGTAAGCCAAGCAGCATGGAATACTATGATGTCATACTCGAGTCAGTTTTCAGAGTAGACCTGCACTTTAAAGAAATTTCACTTCCATACTCTTCCGAATTCTGAACTATTCTCCTTCTTCCTCTATTTTCAGGTTAGGTTCTTCCTTCCAGGAGCATGTGTTCATACCCGGTACAGAAACTCAGGGTTCATTCCCTCCGCTCCATTTGCTAGCAATAGTTCACAACATCAAACTGCAGTAGATTCTCAATACTAGCCTTGTTCAATAATGATGTGTCATTGCCATCTACATTCCTATTGCCTTACAACCACAGTGCTGGTTTGGATCCCCTGCTCTATGCACATTAGCTTTCAAAAATCAATGCACAGAGCAAACTGTGTTAGTTTAGAAGATGACTGTGTTGAAAAGGATAAAAAAAAAAAGTTCTTTATCCTCTGTAGCACCTTTGAATTGACTGCCATTAATGCCCAGAATTAGTAACCTCAAGAGGCAGCATGTACCAGACAGGGTTTTTGCTCCCAAGGTACAGCATTATTTTGTTGTGAAATATTTACAGAGAGGTTTATTTTGGGCTGGGTTAAATTAGCAACTTTGCTTTCAAAAATACCATCTCACTGATCAAGTCAAAGTACACACCAAATCACAAGTGTTTCTTAGCTCTTATGTTGACCTTAATAAGTCTTCAGAATTAGTCAGAGAAACATATGGTATATTTTGTTCTTTTAACTCTGTTTAACCAGCTCTCTCCCACACAAAATGTTTTGACATTTACATACAGGCCCATTTTCAAAAGAAATTAATTAATTCCTGTTTCCCTTGCAAAAGGGCAGTAATGTGCTTCAGTGAATAGGGCAATGGATTCAGGAAACCTAGCTTCTGTTCTTGTTTCTGACCGTGACTTGGTACATGGCTTTTAAATGAGTCAGTTCTCTCCTCACTTTCCCTCCCATCTTCAGTCTCTTTGGGCTATGTGCTCATCAGGTCAGGGGTTGTATTGTATTCTGTACAGTGTTCATCACAATCGGGCTCTGACCTGTGTGGACATTACCCCTACTCATGCAGAATGGTACTTTCTTCCACCAGTAGCCTCACCAAATCGGGGATCCCGTCCACAGATTAATGTACTATTCACTACGGCTGCATCTACACTAGCAAGTTTTACGAAAGAAGGGGGCTCTTTCGAAAGATCCCACAGAGCTTCTACACACAAAAAGTATTCTTTAGAAGGTAAATTAAAAGAATGTGGTACTCCTTTTGAAACTGCTCTTGCTTTCCTGTTTCAGGAACAGTCCCCCCCCCTGCTTTTTGAAAGCTTCTTTCGAAAGAAAATGTGTGCAGACACTGTGCAGGCCCTTTTTTACGAAAGAGTAGTCCTCATGGCGCCTAATTTTTCAGTTCCTCGCCTGTTCTTTTGAAAGAGTGGGGGCTGTGTGGATGCTCTCTTTTAAAAGAGCAGATCGCTGTTTAGATCTGCGTTTTTGTGTGGAGACGCTTTCTTTCAAAGAAGTTCTTTCAGAAGAGATCTTCCAGAAGAGCTTCTTTCGAAAGATCTCTGTAGTGTAGATGTAGCCTATGAGTAATGTGGTGACATCTGTACCTATGTGATTGTGCTGTTTTGCTTGTATAACCTTCTAATCCCTAAATTCAGCAAAATTGATTTATAGATTTACATACATAAAAGCAGTTCTGTGAAGAATACATTGTAATCAAGTCTTCAGGAACTTAGGAAATATGTTAATTAACTAATATACTTTTGCATATAAAAAAATAATGAATGTTCTGAACCTTGATATGGAAACAGTTCACTAGACAGTCAATTTCATGCCACAGAAAATAGAACAATTTACAGAGCCACCTCTAATAATTACCTGAATTTTTGTTTATTTACTTATGCATTTTGCTTTTTGTTTTCTCCCCATCTCCTGTTATTGTCATTTGATAAAGGTCTGCTGAGTGTCTGAGAACTAACACCCAAAAGCAAGAATTAGTCTTTCAGGATGCAAGACTTCTAGTCATTTTGTACAATCTGCTGTCTCCTACAAAAGATGCAATAAGACGACTAGAAATTAACTGAATAGAGGAGGGATAGTCTTTGCATTAAGGTGTAAGGAGTCTGTCATTATGCTGACAGCCCTGCAAGGCTCACATAGCAATCAGTCTGTGCTAATAGTGTCACTTATCCCACAGCTATTCCAGTGTCCCATATGCAGTCACTGTCTATGTGGAGTGTGTGCGGGTGCATCAGGGGAGTTGACAACGTGCAAGAAAAAACTGTAGGAGATGAAATCAGTGTAATTTTTCACCTCTAGTTCTTGCAATAGAAGACATGTAGTAACAGAGTATAGTTGGGGCTTGCAAGATTCTTTTTTGTGAAAACCCACTAATTAATTAATTAAACTAAAATAGACGTGGAAAAGGGCTTATTTACATGAAAAGACAAGCAGTTGGAGTGGAATGAAATAGGAAATGATTATTCTAAATAATTATCTTAAGAGCAAGTCATAGGATTACTTCATTATACAATGGTTAAAAAGTAGATGAGCTTTTGCAGTACCTGCCTGCGTGTAGAAGGAATAACTATAACAATTCATATCATGATACTTACATACTATGGGGATGGCCTAGCATAAAACTTAGAGAGCAAGGTATATGATGGTACAACTGTTGGCAAATATGTGAATTTTTCAATGCATACAGGTATGAGTATCCCAGACACAAAACACACAGCAGCATAAAAAATCTTGAAGCATTTAGATAAAATCAATATTTCAAAACATTGAGAAGAAAGGTACATGGGGATAAGGTGGAACTTTGTCACTTTTATACTCCAGCAATCCCCAGTGGCTGGAATAGCCCTGAGAGTGCTCGGAACATCCAATACAAGTTAGAATAGCCCCGGCCAGGGCTGATTGACTCAAGATCTAGAGAACACAAAGATGACATAGAACCACTTTTGCTCTCCCTCAATCTTGTGCCAAGCTCGCTTTGGTTAGACTAGAAGATGAGACCCCATACCCTTGAAATCATAATATGTGAGAACTGATGGGCCTGATTTTACTGCCACTTGCACCAGGATAAAGAGGGCCCAGGGTCCTTGAAGTCTGTAGATTTACTCCAATAATTGGAAGAATAAAATCAGGCCATCTTAGTATTAGCATCAAACAACAAAATAGTTCCTACTTCTTAGGGAAGTTTTCCAGCATTTCACAACTTATCTTCTAAGGAACTTGATAATTCAAAGAGAAGCGACTTGAAAAATTGACCAGTTTCTGAGGGGTGGCCATGCGAGTCTGTTTAAGTAAAAACAACAAGGAGCCCTGTAGCATCTTAAAGACTAACAAATTTACTAGTGCATAAGCTTTTGTGAATTGCAGCCCAAAAGCTTATGCCCTACTAATTTTTAGTCTTTAAGGTGCCCTAGAAAAATCAAGATGTTCTTAATAAAGTTTTCCAATTTTATTTGGCCACAGAAACCTTTTAAACTAGGAATAATTTTGTGGAACCCCATTCCCAGGCTCTACTTCCTTTGGCCACCAAACTCACCCCTCATTTCCACGCTTTATCCTCCTCAGCCATCAAATCCACTTTAATCGTCTCAGCCCCAAACCTGCCGCCCTCCCAATCGCCAGGATTAACCCACCTCAGCCCCAAACCAGCCGCTGGGACTAACCCACCCAGGGCACTGGCAAGGGAGTCTATGCTGAATGACCACATGTGCCCAGCAGAAGGAAGGCTGCCAGGGAGGTGTTCTACTGGAAAGGATGATTAGAGCCATGCCCACAAGAGGGATGTGGACACTCAGGTAGTGGGATGAGTGAGGGGCTCTCTGTGGCTCCCTCTCGTGCCTCCACTGAAAATATGCAAGGAAATTCAGTTGGTTTAAGGTCAGGATCCCTCCCACTACCCTGTCAGCTGTTTGATTAAATTTAGTTCTACTCTTCAGCGGTGGCAGGGCAGGGAGCTGCAGAAGAGTCAGCTACTGTAATGAAATTTTCTCTCAGAACCCTTAGTTTCACTTTGCAGAACCCCACAGTTCTGCAGAACACCATTTGGGAAACACTATCCTAATGGATGGCTTTGGAGATGAAATTGAATGAACATGAATGTTTATGGGAATGGGAGGGAAGATGCACTAAGTAAAACTGAACTGATATAATCCAGTTTCAGAAGATTGTAATGTTCTCCCACTGTTACCCAAAAATCTCTTCATGTAGAATTTTTATTCCCATGTCTCTTGAAAAGTCGTGACGGTACCTCAAGAAAGCAAGACAGCTATAGAAAAAAAATCTTCATGGGCATGTTGTGTAAACAATAGCAAGCAAAGGTGTCTTGAGGGAAATGGAAGCACACACAGAAAAGTGGTAAGAAGCTCAATATCAGATGGTTTCAAATGGGTCTCAAGTTTAGTAGCATTTACTAATATTATTACTTACATTTTGTATTGTGGTACCACTTAGTCAGGTAGTGGGGTCAGGTCACCAATACATGCTGGGCAATATACTAACATATAGTAACTGACAGACCCTACTTTAAAGGGTTTACTGTCCCAGAACACTGTGACATGGGATGGCAGATTAACCAAATCTTTTTGCTGAAGATAGGAGTGAGTGATGGTCAGCCTTGAATCATGAGTGTCTGTAGAACATAATGAGACCCTTTCTGAATCCACAGCTCATTTTCCTTTTCTTTGCTTCATCTCTGTTCTTTCTTCTCCATATACCTCCTTGCTTCCTCTCTGGATATTTCTTGCTTTCCTTTATTTCATCTGTCATCTTTTGTCTTTGCTTCCTTTAAATCTGGCTCCCACTCCTGCCCATGGTGTATTTTAGGATTAATGGGATACTAACTAATGCTTGTACCAGAAGCTGTCAAATATTTTGGATTAAAATTGTGTCAGAGAAGTCGCTGGGCTGTTAGCTGTTACTACACTGAGCAGAGGTTACCTCCCAGAAGTTGAATAATAAGTGGGCCTGGTAAAGGGATAGAAGGGGCAGCTCAGGCTGTAGCTCTTGGTAGCTCTACACCAGTGGTTCCCAACCTTTTCAATTCAGTAAGACTTTGTGACCCAAGACAATTCAAAACTGAGTGGGGGAAAAACTTTTTTATGGCTTGATTTGTACCCCACGCCAAGCTTTAATCCCTCACAGCCCCAAAACCACCCCCCTGCCCCAGGCTTAAACCCTTCACAGCCCCAAACAGCCCCGTCCCCCAGGCTTACCCCCCTTGCAGCCCCAAATGGCCCCCCTGCCAGCAGGCTTAAACCCCTTACCACCCCAAATGACCCCTCATCCCCCCAGATTAAACCCCTCGCAGCCCCAAACCACACCCCGGCCTCCAGGCTTAAATCCCTCACAGCCCCAAACTGTCCCCCCACCTACCTCACACAAGTGCCACTGCTGCACCCTGCTGCTCCTTTCCCAGGCCACTGCTGCCTCCCCTGTGCAGCTCCCCTCCAGCCCTCCTACTCCCTTCCCCTACCTGCACAGCAGGCAGGTCCCTGCCCTCCTCCTGCTGGCTGTTAAACCAATTAAACCGAGTTCCATTTCAGTGTGTCTAGGCAGGGACTGGGAGCCTGAGGAGTGAGCAGCAGGAGCTGCAAGTGGCTCCTTAAAGAGCCACAAGTGGCTCGAAGCCACCTAGCTGGCGACCCTTAGAAAATCTAATGTTTACCCATGTTTGGGTCCCGACCTGTAGGTTGGGAATCACTGCTCTAAACTGAGCTATGTTCTGCCTCAGTATCTGCTGTTGTTCTTATTTACAATAAAAGTTGGTTCAAAAAGGATTATGCAACTTTTGATATAGCTTTTCAACTATTGAATTACAGCTAAAAAAAACCTGCTAAGGGAGGCGGGGAAGCCAGATTGGAGGGGGAGGAGGTGAGAGGTGGGAGAGGGGGAAGCAGATAGAGGTGTATGGAGAAATCTTAAAAACCCAAGAAACTTGTTTCTTTTTAAAAGAGTGGGGAGAGGGAATTACAATGAAAAATGGGAAGTGTATTTTCAGATTATTCTTTCCTTGCTGTAATTCGTATCAGTTTTAATTTAGAATGTTTTTTTTCTGTTATCAAAATTCCCAAATTATTTAACAAGCCATTGTCTTACATTCCTCCATGGGGGCAGTGACGTGACTCTTTTAGAATCACAATAAGCTGCTTCAGCATGTGCCTGCCACTGCAACACCACCTTGTCTATAGATGAAGCACATGACCTTTGGCAGCACCTGAGCATTTGCATCAGCTTTGATAACCCACCAAAAGTGCAATGTTATCTTAAGGGGACACGTATACTGTCATGTAACACAGAGTTAGATTTGTTCCTGCTGCGCTCATTTCTGGAGACGGTAACTAGAGGTGCAGTTCTATCTATTCCTAATATTAAAAATAGAGAAGTCTCCTCATAGTTTTGGCAGCTGAAGCTTGTCAGAATTCTACTAGCTCTCTCACTTCTCCACACAAACCTCTTCACAAGTTTCTGTAGTTGTTTCATCTGTCCATCAAATGAGAAGAGCAATTGTACAAGGGATGAAAGCTTCCTTGCAATACTTGTTTAGATTTGTCTTCTAGATTCTGACTATGTATAGTGATGCATGACATCATTTAAGCCAAAAGTTTCAAAAGTGCTGCACATTGCCAGCATAAAATTCTCCTGGGGTAGGGCAGAACTCCCTGCAGCCCTAAGTATGCAAGATCACGACCCTGGTCATCTTGCCTTCCATCTTCCCATTGTAGAGAGAGTACTGTAAGCACATAGGTGGCAGAGTAGATTTCCATTATGCCAGTCCTCTGCTGGGGTAAGGTTGATTAAATGCTGTAGGCCATGGATGTATATTAAAGCAGTCTGTCTAACCACTTTTGCAAGCAGGACTAGCACAGACCAGCCCTTAGGATCAGGAGCCATATAGCTTGCTCCTTGATGCCACCTATTCACTCTGATCAAAGCACAGGTGCAGGGCCATTTCTCACATATGGCCCTAACTAAATTTTGCCATAGAAGTGGTGAGCTAAGTCATATTAGTTAATTCTTAAGCAACTTTCAAGATTTCAACAAATAGGTTTTTGTGCAATGAAGATGATTCATTTTATTCACCCTAGCTGAGACCATTTATAATGTACACGCAACAAGAAAAGCATAAGCCAAAACTGCCTGAGCAGTATGCAGGCTGCATTTGGGGTTTTGTCACTGGCTCATCTACGTCTATGCAGTTACTAGCATTGGCCTGTGTAGATCGTCTGGGGTGCACCAAAAGTTTCCTAGTAGGTTTTAACATAGTACTCTCAGAAATATATCCGAGAGCACACTAGGCAGCTTTTCATGTGGATCAGTAAGGTCAATGTGGACCATTTAGTGGGCTTCAGAAATCACACCTCAGTGTGAATTGTTGCACTGAATAGACATGTCCTAAGCATGGATCATTATATTACTAATACCTGAGTTTTCTCACTCTTGGATTACTGTGATTTTTTTTTTAGCTCATTCTTGCCGCAAGTGAATTGTTTCAGCAAATATTGAGGACATGGTGAAAACACCCTTCTGTTTTATAGTCTCACTTTTGTATAGATGTGTTTTAGATAAAAAATCCTGCCAGAAACAACTTGTGAAAATACTGCAAGTAACAAGCACAGGGAGCAGGGAATGGTACACAGCAGTTTTTCAAGCTGCATAAACTTTATTAAGTTCAGAATACTGTTACTCACATGATTAATGACATCATGTCTGACAGAAAGAAATAACTATACAGAAAAAAAAAACAATTGTTATAGCGAGACCCATACACTTCAAGTACATACAGAGGCGAAAAGGCACTTAAAAGTCCTACAGAGGATTCATAACATACTAGGGAGTGAGGAGATGAAGTGACAGGAGGACTGTAGAAAATCCCAGTATAAATAAAGGATCCTTCTTACAAGGATAAAGTCAGCAGTTTTATTATGTACAGCATTCCCACACAGGGGATGCAGAGGTTCTGTGGCATCTGTAGCAGGCTGTTCTAGTCTAGCTACAAGTCCTGACTCTGCTCCGTTCAGTTCCCAGACCAGACAGATCTCCTGGGCATTATGTGGGTGTATGGCATCAGATAGAGGGAATTTTCACCCATACAAGCTTCAGTGGGAGGGTTTACTTGACTAAGTGCTGCAGTACCAGGCCCTGAACTTTTTTAGAGGTAGTATAATGAGATGACATTTGGGCCCACCAAATTTGGCAGTGTCCCTTTAATATTGCTTTGGTGTCTTTACTAGTTCACACCAGCATGCAACACACTTCAAATACATGAAGAACAAGCAATCAGGGCTTTATGTGGTTGATGTAAAAAGAATTGGGGAATAATAAATCACTTCCTCAACTCAAAGTGAACAACTAGGCTTCATCCTATGAAGTAGAAGCAGCCCCTCTCGGCCATTTTTGTGATTTCTTGGAATGTAGAATATATGTAAACTTAGAACCTTTCATCGGTTGGCCCCTTCTCTGGCCTCATTTCATCAGTGCCCTTGGTGGCAACATATGCAGGACAGCTTTGCTGCCTACTGGTCATGAAATAGAATACAGAACCCCTTTCTGAGGCGGATGGCTGCTGACCAGATCTCACTGGGACCTTCGGTGACATAGCAAGCTTTGTTCCGGATCTTTGTACCAGGGAGAATTTCATGAACAAATTGGTGTATGTTGTGAATTTCCAAATTTTGTAAATGAAAGGGTAACTGGTCAAACATGAGGGGGGAAAATGAAACATCATAAACATCTAGGGTTCCTTTATGTTGACAAATTTAATGTTGTTTTAGTTGCTTTTATTTTCCAATACAAAATACCACCGCAGAGCTGCAGATCATGTTGGGTCTAATTTTTGCATCATTAATTCATATCACTAAGGCCTACTGTTGTGAGCAAGGGTTATCTTAATTTAATATAATTTATTTTAGACCTCACTACAATGTTCTGCCTGTAGGACCGATCCGTAGACCACTGAAATCAATGGAAAGCTTCTCAGGTTATGGCTTCACTGAAATAACACATCCATAGTTGGCCCATATCAGCTGACTCAGGCTTGTGAAGATCAGAGTGAGGGGTGTCAAAATACAGTGCAGACTTTCAAGTTCAGGCGACAGCCATGTCTTTCAGACCCTCCTACCTTGTGAGGCACCCAGGTGCAGTTTCCAGTCTCAGCCTGAACATTTAGGCAGTATCTACACTAGCATGTTCTTTCAGAAAATCAGGCCCTTTTTCAAAAGAACACATGGAGTGTCCACACACAAAATGTGTTCTTTTGATCCAAAATTGAAAGAACACGGTTCTTATTTTGGAAGCCATCTTCTGCTCTTGGATCAGGAAGAGCACCTTCTTTCAAAAGCTTCTTTAGAAAAAAGAATAGCACGTGTAGCTTCTTTGTGGGCTCTTTATTCAAAAGAGCAGTCCTCATGGCACCAGATTTTTCTGTCCTTGGCCCCTTCTTTTGAAAGAGCAGGGTCTGTGTGGATGCTATCTAGCAAAAGAAAAGATCGATCCTTCTATCTACTTTTTTGTATGTGGACGCGCTCCTTTCAAAAGAAGTTTTTTCAGAAGAGATCTTTTGGAAGAACTTCTTTCGAAAGATCACTGTAGTGTAGATGTAGCCACACACTGCAATTTTATAGCCCTTGCAGCCCAAGCCCTGTCAGCTCAAATTAGCTGACATGGAACAGCCATTTTATTGCAGTATAGAAATACCCCAAGGCTTTTGATCAGGACTTTAAAAGGTTTACTACTTCTACTATGCACCAAAAATGTTGTTTGGACCTTCTACTGTTTCTTAATCACGTGTCTAGCTGCATTTTTTTAAAAAATTATTTATATTGGAAAAAAACGCATGGTTTGATTTTGGTTTTATGAAGCTTATATATTTGAAGCAGACCGTTTGAATGGAACTTAGTACAGGTCACACCTCCCTAGCCCGTCATGGTTGGGACCTAACTGGTCCCAAACAAGAGACTTGGCTGGATCAGGGGAGGTTTCCTATCACCAGCCCATAATCCACCCATCCCTCCCACCACACCCCAGTGGGCTGCTCACCTATCTGGTGCTCTGTGGGCACCCTGGCCTAGGCTGCTGCTGGGGCTCCCATTCATGCTGAGGGCTGCTGGGGGACACTGGTTTCAGCTCCAGCCTGGCAGGGCTGCCAAGGATGCAGTTCCAGCTCTGCATGCCTTCCAATGGCCCCACAGAGCTGCTAGGTAAAGCTGGCTCCAGCTCAGCCTGTGCAACTGCTCCCAGCCCCAACTCCGGCCCTGAAGGACGGCTGGGGAAAGCCAGCTCCAGCTGTGGCCCCAAGGGGCTGCCATGGTCCTGTGGGGCTGCCAGGAGAATCTGGTGCTAGAGCTGGCTCTAGCCCTAGCTCCCGGGACTCAGCTCCAGGCCTGCCTGGCTGTCCCCAGCCCCAGCCTCGGTCCCACAGGATTTCCTAAGGACACCAGCACAGGCCCTGAGTGACTGTTCCCCCAGCCCCATGGGATTGCTGCAGGATGCAGGCTCCTGCCTGTGCAGCTACACAACTGGGGGGCTGCCAGGGTTGGCTTCAGCCCCACCAGGGAAATCGGAGGACATGTGCTGCAGCTTGTCCTCCTGCCTGCCTCTCTGGTCCAGGAACATCCCGGGTCCTGCTGGATGAGGGTTGTTGCTGGAACAGTGAATGATGGTTTTAGGGGGGTACAATCTGTAGTAGACTGAGTAACAGGAATGCAACATGATATTCTCACGACTTGTAATTGTGGCAATATATTCAGAGCCCTTGTGAGGATGCAAAATTCATATCCTTATTTGTAGCAGCACAAATGAACCACAGATATCCACAACCACATCTGAGGATGTGGATGTAGAGCACATATCCACAACTTTGTGAGGTTCTAGGTACAAAATGTATATTCACATCTGCATCTGCAAAAATAAGCTGGGGATATCCACGTCCACAAATGCATATACGGATACCCATGGATATAAAACGGATATCTATGGAGTTTTAGGGCTCTAAATATATTCTTTCTCAGTAAAGTACTAGTCACTTGCAGAACTATAATCTTTCTTGGAAAGCTAGACTAGAATTCATTCTGTAAGGAGAGTAAATAGTTGTTGCTGGTTCCATCCAACAGATATTTATCTATAGTAGATTGAAGACTTTTATGTTAATTATACCCTGAATGACTAAATTTGGCCTGCTAGGAAACCACCATCACCTAAGATTTATGCTTATTTTTGTAGACTTGTTTGTGAGACGGCCTATTTTCTGATTCAGAAAATGTTTTAAAGCATAGAAGATTACATTACATTTAGGTCACATAGCTGAAGAAAAAGTGTGATTGTTGTGCTTAATCACAGTTTACTATTTATCTTTGGATCTTTGCACTATTTAAATGCACCTAGCCCCAAATCTCAGAGCACCTGTGAAAAATTTATTAAAAACAAT
The DNA here is from genome assembly GCF_033958435.1 of Carettochelys insculpta. Taxonomy (NCBI): domain Eukaryota; kingdom Metazoa; phylum Chordata; order Testudines; family Carettochelyidae; genus Carettochelys; species Carettochelys insculpta. The sequence goes on from NC_134141.1 coordinate 76,409,272, forward strand.
ATACATAGTCCCTTGACCAGTGTCAATAAAAATTATAGCCCCACCCTATAAATTAAGTTATAGTCCTTCCTGACAACCACCCTCATCAAGAAATGATAGATCATGCTGAAGGTCCTTAGAGTCTGGATAGGTTGAACAAATGAGGGAAGTAAATATCAGAGTCAAAAGCCTTTCAGGGACTGGTGTAAAACTGACCTGAGACTCAGGTCATAGATTCTCCATAGCAAAATCCACACAAGAACATTATAGATTAGCGTGCAGAGGCAAATAAGAAGCTTCTGAAGCCTCCCTACTGAGAAGGGGTAGGGTGCCATGTGCTAATGCAGCTAAACTGGCACCCAGCTGCATTTTACATCTGCTGCAGCTTTCTTCAAAGAATGCTCTGTATACAGCACCTTATTGTCATCCTGTCTGGTGGTCACAAAAGGAAGAATAAATGTATGGTTTTGCTTCATTATTTGTTCAGTTCTCCACCTTTATGCACAGTAAGTGATACTATAAGTCATCAAAAATTCCTGGATGGCTTTGTAGTCCAGAGCATGCTCAGAACCAGAGCTCTGTGAATACCCAACTCTTCCTGGTGCTCACTGGGGATCACACAAGCACAAACTGACACTCTTCTAGAGACTAGAACAATAAAACCTTCTCTCACTACCTTCTTACTATAAACAATTACCTTCGCTCAGGAGCTTCATCGTTTTACTTTGTTTTATTTTTGTTAGGAAAGCTATCTAAAGTATATGAAGCATTGGTCCTGCATGGGCAATGACACTGGTAAAATGACTGAATATTCATTAGCCGAATGCAATTCCAATCAGCTATTTCTTTTATTCAATGGCTCTGTGAACAAATAACTTTAATTCCTTTATTCCTTCAGTTTTAATCTGCAACCAACCGATTCAGGTTAGAAAAGAAACATTTATTTGCACAATCTATTTCACAGCTGGGTTCATGTTTTAGTTTAGACTATGAATAGGTAAGTTGTTGGTCTCTTGTCTCCTCATAGAAACATGGGTGATTGAAATGGAAAAAGTCTTATTAGTTCATGTCTATTGCCCTTACCAAAACAAGATTTCCCCTACAGGGAATGTATTAGTCCCCAGCAGACACTTGCTACAACAAAAACCACAATGTGAGTTGGTACCATTGAATTTCTGACTTAGAATATATCCAGTGTAGAATAATAAAGGTATTGCTTTTTCAGACTAAGGTGTATTGGTGCTCTGGGGTCTAGTTTTGCAAACCTTTACCTATAAGGATAGTGCTTTCTCACAAAGAACTTACTAGAACTACTCATGGGATTTAGTACCATTCATATAAGCAAGGATTTGCAGGATTGGAACTATCAGGTATTACTTCATAACGGAGAAGCCTGAGCCTCTGAAGTTCACAGGCTATTCGTCTCTCCTTTTTCTCAGAACCAAATTCAAACAGTTTTTTATTAGATCGATGCAAATATCACTTTACATATGGTGTGTCTAAAGAGCACTGATGTAGCTCTTGTAAGATACAGTACCTCTCACATGGGGGCCTGAAATGCCAGGCAACTCTCCAGGAATATTTTTTTTCTTTATTTCCCACTTCCTTTTTCTCTGACTTTTCTAGCCTGAAACAGCAGCTGAAGCAATGGGGTTCCCCCATGTTCCACCATCTCTTATCTCTGTCCTCCAGCTCCTTTATTTCTTGCTTCCCCAGTTCCTACTTGATTCATTGCTGACTGTTTTTCTGCACCAGAGTTCTGTGTTTTTTTTTTTTAAAAAAACAAAAGCATTCAAAAACCAGAGGCCAGTGTTGTGACAGAGTAACAGCTTTCTGCAATATCCTTGACAAATATTATGGAATGAAGATACATTTTACTGAATTAGGTTAAAACATACAGAATTAGGCTTAAAACCTGAGAAGCCCACTGTATTAAAAATGCACTTGCGTATGTTTCAGTGAAGGATTGTTTGTAACTTTTCTAAAGGCTTGATTAACGTAAATATTAGGAACTTCAAAGGACTTTTTAGGACAAAGTGTATAAAGTGGATTTCCTGGGAAATACTTGGGGGAAAGGGGAATGCAAATAACCAATTTCAAATCCATTCTTTAGAAGCTACACCCTGGGGACAGAAACCTGTTGTCTTCTAATTACCTGCTTTTGGAAACTCGAAATCAAAGACCTCTGAGTTGCATAAAGGACGGACTAAACATGCTACAAGGGCAATTGTTTTGAACTGAAGCTCTGATGAACGTGAAATCACCTGCAGCAGCCCCCACCAACGTACTCTGTATGCTCAAGTACAGACAGGCAGGTGGCCCAGGAGCTGTTTTTTTCAGCTTTTGTCTATCAGAAAATTCCCTGTGGAGGGATGGGGCTCTCAACAAGATAGATATGGGCAGATATTGGTCTCTTTGCACTGTACAGATAGCCCAAGGATGACGAGTCTTGGATAAGAAATCTGATCTACAGGGTCATGGGTGTTTAAATCTCTTTTTTGTTGTATCTGTTAGCTATGTCACTTTCTTGAATATTTATTATTTGACTGCACACTTTATATGCATCATCACAGGGAGCTATCCAGACTGGATCATGGTATACATATAGAATGTCTAATCATGTGCCTGATGAAGCCACATTTGACTGACCAGCCCAACTCAAGGGCAACACAGATTTTCACAAATTTTTATGGATTGATGTTTTGTCTGAATTGGAGTCCAAAATCACAGCAGGCTGCTTTCTTCTTTCTTGCTTTGCTTCCATCTCCTGGATCAAAGCTGCTTCCCACTGACCTGCTCCCAGTGCCAGATATTCCTCCAAACTGGCTGGGATTCTGCATGCTCCTCCCAGTATTCTACTCTGCCATAGAATGATTTCATGTAATTTTTGCACACATTTTAGTATTACCATTAAGGGTGAGCCTGGTTTTTAGAGCTATCCTGAACCTTGCTGTACAAAATAGTCTTGGAGATGTGGTCTCCTATTCTCCTGATGTGACTGACCCATCATAAGCTCCTCTTCTTGATAGCGGTTTCTAAGTGTGTCAATCCTGCATGCTCCCACACCTCTGTGTTTGTATTTTGCGTATTTTGTTTTCCCATTTACTTTTCAGACTCTTATGCAGGCATCTCGTGGAAGTTGTTCAGTCTCCTGATGTACCTACCATATGCAGTCCATGTTTCTGAACCATAGAGCGGAAATGACAGCATACAAGTATCATAGATTTACTTCTTCTTACTACTTGATAGTGTGCTGTTATTGCATACATGTCTCTGTAATAGCCTGAAATTCTTTGCTGCTTTTCCAATTTTATAGTTAGTTCACTATGCAGGTCAAGATATCTAGTAATTATAGAACTCAAATATTAAAAGCTGTCAATGCTGTCAAGAGATTTACTCTCCACAGTGATGTCAGGCACTGGTTCTTCCACACCTTGGTACATGATAACAGTCTTCTTGAAACTAATTGTCAACCTAAAGCTCTTGCAATGGAGAAAATCTGCCCAAAAGATTTAGCAGGAAGTATTCACTGTAGGCTACCAAGACCACATCATCCACATAGGAAATCAATCATAACCAGTTCATTCACCTTAGATTTTGTTCTCAGTCGTTCAGTGTCGAACAATCTTCCATCTAGTCTGATTTGAACATAAATGCCATCATCACAGGCCTTAAATGCATGAAAAAGCAGAAATGAAAAGCAGATGTTAAGGAGCATGAGGGATAAGAAATACCACTGTTTCACTCTGGCATTAATGTCAACACATTTGATTCTGTGTTTTTATACATTATACCTCCTAATTTTATGTAAGGAAAAAAATGACATTCAACAATGTGGAGGGACAATCCAGTTTCTGTAGAACAATAAAAAGACCTTGGTTGTTGAACATATCAAAACATAACAAAAGAGCATACCAACAGTTATCAACAGTGGAGCATTTTAAGGGAAAATCACATGACTTTCACCTAGAGATTGCAGCCTAGGGACTGTAATGCGAGTGATAACTTTTCAGACAATTTTAAACAAGGATATACCTCTATAGTTTTCACAACTGCTTCTATACCACTTGTTTTTGTATAATTGTACAAACCTCGCTTCTTTGAAATCTTGCAGAGCCGCTTCTTCTTTCCAATACAATACTATAGTTTCATGGAGCCATCACACAACATAAGATGACTGCAGCTCTTAAGAATGAGCTTGAAAATACTTTGAAAAAAAGAGAAACACAACATTGCAAAAGTATTTTTTATCAGAAATTTAGGACATTAGACAAAAGTGCAGCCTGACAACTTTAGCAATTTTATTCTATTCTATTAGGTAGATAATCTGTAAATTTCTAAAGAGTCCAAACATTCAGACACTTCTGTGGTAATGATAAAGTTTGGAAATATTATTACAGGTTGAACCTCTCTAGTTTGGTACTCTCTTATCCAGCAACAGCTGTAATCCAACATGAATTTGCTGAGGTAGACAACCACTTATCATGGGTGGGGCCAAGATTCTTGTGATCCTATGAAGTTTGGTTTTACCCACCAGTCCTGGCTCTCCATGTCCTGTGCTGTTATTTAGCTGTAATTTAGCCCTAAATGTCTCCTCAGAACCCACTAAACAGTGGAAGTGTTGGTAATGGGCTAGACAATATTGATCTCCTGGGATCTAACAAATTTTCTCATTTGTCATTGGTCAAGTCCTGTGGGTGCTGAACTAGAGAGGTTCAACAATATTATATTTACTAAATAAACTTACATAACAGAAATCATAATCTAACAATGAGTGGATCAGTGTTTTACCTGGTTTAGGACCCAATCCTGTAATGGTTCCATATGCTCAACTCCCACTAACATAAATGTGTCCTGTGGGGATAGAAACACTAGCTGGTTAAAACTCTTTGAGATGATAACCTAAGGAATACTGTAGTAGGTTTTCCAGTTTTGATCAATGTTATTTTCATTCTTGCATACTTTAGTTCCTTTTGTTATAAAACTAATCACAGTACCACACATTCTGTCTCAGCAGTAATTAAGAATTAAGCAACAAAACCTAATACATCTTCCATTGCTTTGGGATTCAGTATTCTGACAAGGAAGAAAGTTCACTGCAAAGGTACAATATTCAGCAATCAATTACGTTCCTGAACAAATGGTAGCATACCTGTGAAACAAAAAAACCAGTGGTGAACATGTTTCATTGCAAGTATTGGGTTATAGTTTCTAATTATGAAAAAAATTCACAGAGAAAAATCTAGGATACCTTTTCACATCTGGCAATAAATGGAAAAATATGTCCAACACCTACTATTTCTGTATTTAGGGGTATCTTATTTTTTTGCCTTACCATAGTAGCTAGGACCCCACAAAATGCACCAAGACCCTAATCTAGTGTGCACTGTACAAACAAAAAAAAGTCCTGTCCAAAAGACTTTACATTTTCAGATGGATACAGTCAGATGTACAGTGAAACAATGAGATTATATTGGTGAGTGTAGTGATCAGTGGTTTCAGCACCCCAGCAGTTCTGGATGGATTTTTTTAAATCGAAGAAGTTTAAACCATGGATTTTAATTATGATGTAAATCAGCAAGCATAAAAGTTAACATACATTTATTCTAATTTTTAATGTTAATGTTTTACTGTTTTAGAGTTTTAGATGATTAATTTACTTGTGATTTGTATCAAGTTCTATTTGGGTGGAAATTAAAAATCAACTAAAATGCACAAAACAGCAGTTTTTAAATAAAAAGCTAATAAATTTATCACAATGTATTTTGCATTTAAAACTAACTGATTTATAAAATAAGTATTAAAAAACTAATGGAGCTACACATCTCCTAGAATTGGAAGGGACCTTGGGAGGTCAGCTAGTTCAGTCCTCTGCCCTCTTAACAGGGCTAAGCACCATCCCTGATATCTATTTGCCCCAATCCTGAAATGGCCTCCTCAAGGATTAAACTCACAACCTTGGGTTTAGCAGGCCAATGTTCAAACCACTGTGCTTTCCCTCCCCACACCCATTGTGTAAAGTTGATTAATTGAGCATGTTACTTCTAGTCATTAGGTCATTCAGCATTTTAGAAATAGCAGATCTCATCCTCTCACTCTTAGTTTTTGTTCAAAGATTGGAAGATAAAAACCAGGATTTGTCATTTATTCAATTTACAACTGGTTTATTAACTTTAAATCATCCCATCATGAACTAGTCAAATAAATGTGAATGAAAAATATATTCTCTTTGTACCTGCAGAAGAGATTTCTACTGTCAAAGGTTGATTTCTCTTTCAATGGACACTGGGTCCAGCAACTAAACCTGTAACTTTGACCATTTCTATGATTTGACTTTTTTAAAAACTTAGCAGCAAAAATGTAATAGTTAATAGTTTTTGTATTTAAGTTAAATGATTTTAATAAATCATGCTGAGCCCTAAACTTAAATCATCAAATTAAAATGTAATTTTAAACAAAATATATTTAAAAATGTGTAATTAATTAAAATGAAGATAATCCAATTTAAATACCCCTGCCCCCATTTTCTTTATTTATGAAAAAAAAAACCCTGTAAAATTTATCCAAAACCCACCAACTTTATTTTAAGGAAGGCTTTGAAGGAAGGTAACAAAGTTGCTTTGCAGATGTTAATGGAAAGTTCCACTCAAGAGTGAGGGGCAACAGGAGAGAATGCACAAAGATGCTTGTTTTAAAACTTAACAAGTGGGTGAACAGATCTGAGGTAAACACTGCTACTTAGGGAGACTATACATCCCTTTTTTGGCAGGACAGCTCTGTATTTCGGGCACCAGGAAGGCATCCCAATTTATTTTCAAAATGAGGATAATTGCCCCATATTTGTGGGGGGAGCTGCTGCTGCCTGGCTCCTACCAGGCACAGACATGGCTGCCGCCCAGTTCCCAACTCCCTGTTGCTTGGGAAAGCTGGGAGCTGGACCCAGGCGGCTGCAGCTGGCTCCTGGCAGGTCACTGGAGCTGGGAGCTGGACCTACAAGGCTGCCACCTGGCTCCTCCAGGGGGAGCTGGGAGCTGGACTGGCATGGCTGCCGTCTTGCTCCCACCTTCCTGTGCCTACAGGAACCTGGAAGGAGAACTGGTGGCTGCCATCTCCCACCCAGCTCCCCAAGGCACAGGGAGCCAGGAGCCCACCCATGCAGCTTCTGTCCAGTTCCCAGCTCCCTGTGCCTGGTTGGAGCCAGGAGGAACTGCCCCTTCCCCCCATATCTCTCTGTCCCATATTTGGGATAGGAAGATATAGTCACCCTACTGATAGGAAGCTGGGGCAATGGTGGTGGGTGGGGAGAGGGTGTAGCTTATGAAGACCTTGCAAGTGATCGCAAGTAGTTTATGTCTGCTTTGGTAAAGAAGAGGGATCCAATGGAGTGATACAAAAGCTGCATCTACATGAGCACTTTCTTTTGAAAAAAAAATGGGCCTTTTCCAAAAATAACACATAGAGCATCTACACACACAATGCGCTCTTTCCATCTGAAATCAAAAGAATGCAGCACTATTTTCAGCAGCACTCTTCCTCTCCCAGATGAGGAAAAGTGCCCTTTTCTGAAAGATTCTTTCAGAAAAAAAACATGTGTAGATGCCCCAGGGGCCCTTTTTTTAGAAAGATTAGTCCTCATGATGCCAGATTTTTCAATCCCCAGACCATTCTTTCAAAAGAGCGGGGGCCGTGTGGCCACTCTCTATTGAAAAATCGGATTGATTTTGTATCCACTTTTCTGTGTGAATGTGCTGAACTTCTGGGGAAGTAGAGCTGTAGTGTAGATGTCAAGAAAGAGAGGGAGGACATGGTCAAAATGATGGACTAGAAAGGTGGTCTTTACAAGCAGTATTCTGAATGAATATGCATGGGACAAGACTGGATTTGTAAAAGTCAGGGAAAAAGATGTTCAAGAATTCAGGAAGTGAAATGATGACAATCTAGACAAAAGCTTTAACTATGTGAAGAGACAGGCTTGCGTTTCTAATATCTGTCAAAGTGTTGTATGCGATAGGTCCAGGACTGATCTGTGAGCAATTCTTCATGAGTTGTTGAAGTGGTTTCAGGAAATCACTGCAATACCACCTTTTTCTTGTGTGCTCTGTCAGCTATCATGGTGGCATTTAGTTTGTTGCTTTGGAGAAGCAAGGAATATACAGGTGGTGATGCTTAAATGATCTTATGGCAAAACATGAAAACTTGCCATGTGGTCCATATTATGCAAAACATTTACTACCCTTGAACATTAATTTGCTTCATTATGTCTGCTCAGAACTGGACCTTCATGCTGAACACTATGGCTATTTTGATTTTCCTTTTGCACCAGCTCTCACATGCTGCAACCCTTCCCTGGCTTCCTCCTGTTCTCAGCAACTTGCCCCATAGCTACTCCCCTTCCAAATATTTCTCTCTCTCTCTCTCTGTCTTTCCTAGTTTGACCTCCCTTGGCATGCACTAAAGACTACCTGAAACCCACTTTCTGCTGACCTAATACATCCATTAACATGTACCATGCCACGTAGCAGGCTACCAGTTTTCTCCAATCTCCATCACCCTACAGAAAATTCTGTGTATGTCTCGAGTTTAGAAGGGGTGACAGGATTGAACTCTCCATGAAGATGGGGATAGTGCAACTTTTCTGAACTCCAATTATCTGTAGCTGTAGGTGGAAGCACAGGGACCTCCCGCAGGACTTGGAGGGCTATTCTACAGTTAGCTCCTGACAGGCCTCTGCAGCTACTTCTGCTGCCTGCAATCCTTATGGCAGGGCTTGCCATACTCACTGACCCTCTGATCCACATGTGACAGTGATTGGACCTTTATGATCAAGGTCACAGCTGCAGGGATTCATGGCTTCAGCTGAAGCCCCAAATCCCCTCCCATCTGGGCAGGATCTAGAGGTGATGCCTGGGCGAAGGATGTGGCGTCACATTTCACTAGAGTTTGCTGGCCTCCATCACCTTCTGTGGCTGGGCCCCTTCCCAACAGGCCAGCTGCTGAGATAGTGGCAGAGAGCTGGAAACTGCAGGGAGAGTTGTTGCTTTTGTGTATCCCTGTAGCTCCCAGCTCTTTGTTGCTGCCTTTCCTTGTGGAGTGAATACCTGGGAGCTGCAGGGAGGGTGCATTGAGTGGGGGCATACCTGGGGGAGGTGTGACTCAGCATTTTGGGAGGGGGAGCCTTTATCCTGTATGCCCCCTCCTTTGACATACAACACTCATTTCTGGAGAAGTCTCTCGCTCCATCACCCTGCGGCAGGGTTGAAATCCTGGGCAGAGAGTGGGAGGGTGGCAAATATAGGACAAAGGTTTTTTTCTTGTTTTAGTTCACTCAGTAGTTTACAATGAAAGGATTTTTAACCCTGACTTTCCAACAAAGTAAAATGGCTCATTCTCCCTGACCTAAGACTGTGGGGAAAACTCACTGAGGTTTCTCCTTAGTTTTGTCTTCTGCTAGAACTTTTTCTCTGTGTGAAAGGACAATTTAGCTCTTTGTTCTTCCAGTATATGGCAAATGCAGAGGTCCGCCTCTGCCTCCTCTAGCATCCTCAGATTGGGGGAGATAGTATGAAATAGGTTTTATTTTTTTTGTCCAAATGATCCTATTTTTGCCAGGGTGCTGCAATTTACAATAGGTATTACAGTACATTTACTAATGAAATGGCTCATTTGAACTAGTGCTCTCCAGATTTAATTCTGCAAAAACATTTTTGATGTGCTTCAGAAGTCTGAATTACCCAGATCTCGCCTAATTGGTGAAAGAGAATGCTGAGTATGGATGGCAGATGTGTTCTTAATTAATATCCTACTGGGTTAATCAGCAGAACCTTGGGAGCTGCTATGAGACTTTTTGATGTGCTCAGAAAATCATAGCCTTGATCTGTAGACTTCTCTTTAAACCACTCAACTGTTCTTTTTGACTGTGTGATAGTTGCAAATAGTAAACAGACGTTAGTCAAGAGTTATCTTTTTGTATAACCTAATTTTGTGCTGTGCTTTGAATGTTTCAGTTACACGTATGTCCAAAATTTAGTCATTGTTACATGTAAATTGAACTTCTTTACTAAACTCATGACTGAGATGTTTCTTTAAAAACTTAAAAAACAAATTGCAGTGGCACATTGTCCAATTTGTAAGTAAAGCAGTAATGCTGGAACTCCATTCCATAATTTGTATTTTGTTATTGTTAAATTATACTTTACTATATGTGGGTTTCATAAACATCAATGTCATGAACTGACAGCACAAGCTACCTAGAACCAAGTTTGCTCATTGGGCAAGCTTTTTTGTCCAGCTCTGTGGTTTCTGCATTTGAATACCATGCTCCTGAGCTTCTCTTGAAGAAAGGCTGTTATTTCAACAATATCTGTGAAGACTTTACGAAGTCGGAAAAATCTCCATGAAGCTGAAAAAATGTGATAATGATTTTAAGTTAAATCTCTGCAGGGAAAAAAGGCTTTATTTAACTCCTTGTGATCTGTCTCATGTTCTTTTCTCCCCAGGGTTTTTTATATCAATTTTTCAAAATTCCATCCTGAGATACGCAGGTGGGGCAACTCATTTAAATCAACTGAGTTATTGAAATGCAGAATTGAATTGTGTCTAATCAAATCTAGTTGTAGAATTTGGTTCTTTATGTTGAGGGGCAGTTACCCCGTGAGTCAAACTCACAATTATAATTAGCGTGTCTTCAGAAGTGGGCACAAGGGGGTCTGCACCAGTTTGGATTGGGGAAGAGGGGGAAGACAAAATCATC